>NW_027206401.1:52823330-53423830 GCF_024711535.1 Dipodomys merriami
GTGATGGAAACTGAAAAATATACTGGTATGGTTCCTGTATTCTATACACTTGGGCAGGGAGAGAGATAACTCTTGGATGTTAATCTGGGTCAGACTTGGAACTTCCATGCGTAGGAATTGGAGAGAGGACAGCAAGTCCCTATAACATGGTATACTGTGCTGCTCGGAACCAAGTCAGAAGCTAAATAATGGAGTAAATAGTTGAAGCTGGAGCAGTGTGGCCAATGAGACATCAAATGTATCTGGCTTATTTGGAAGAACTACTCCATGTTTCTATCAGACAATAAGCCTGCTTGGGTTTAAATCTACAGGAAGCAGTTGTAGACATAATTAACTGTTCTTATTCTCTCTAAGGCATATGATGAATTGCTTCCTTTCAGAGTCTTAGCGTTGGTCCATCTTATTAAAGTCCACCTGGGAGAAATGGCCCCTTCCCTTGGTTCTCTCCATTGGTACAACCTACAAGTCTCTGCCTAGCACCTGTAATCCAGGCACCTGGCATGCCTAGGGGCAGTGGGAGGTCTCCCAGGCTCTGAGGTCATTTCCTCATCCTCTGTGTCACTTCTGTCTCCTCTGTGTCCATCCCTTCCCCCTCCTTCTCCTGTATGATCTGTCTCCTGACAGAAGCTCTCTTTCTCTGCTCACCTCCATCTTCAGTGGCAGGTGGTTTGATCTCTCTTGAGAAACACTTCTGTGCCTTAACATTGCAGAGTTTCCTTTCAGCATCCCTTACACATCTAAATGAAGCATAAGAAAATTTCTCTTAAGTGTTTCTGCTGAGGTCTTAGGTCTTGGTTGGAGGCACTAGTACAGACCAGAGAAGATATTTGATTTCAATACCTTTTCCAATATTTTTTTCAGTTAATCAAATTCCAGTATTGTGTGAGAGTCCTGACCAGAAATACCCCTGGTAGGAAGTATGGCCATTGTCACTAAGTGATGAGATTTCTACATAAGCATCATTCATTCGAGGACCATTACCTGGGCACTGTCTTAGAATTCTTCAAAGGCTTGCTCCTTTCACCTGAATAGTTGTTGCCAGTACTCCATGTGCTACACCTGTGCTGGAGACTTGTTGGCCAATGTGACTTCTCCTATCTTGGACAATAAGGGAGATCTAGGAGGAAGGATTAATATATTCTTGACACAAGTGAAGGTCCTGAGAGTATGAACATTCTCAGATCTCACCAAGCTGTGCACTGAAGAAGGTGACTTTCATGTCCTGTGGGCTGAATTTTAAGTCAAGGGTACAAGTGAGAATGACAGAGGCAGGCTAGGGTGAAGCATAGCATTGTATACTGCTCTAAGGAAGCTCAAATCACTGTACTTTAGAGGATTTCTCATTTCTTCTTCCTTGTTATCTGTATATTCACAAATCTGCCTTTCTCTGTGACCCATCAATGACTAGACACAATGGACCGGCTTTAGAAATTGTCTTTTAAGTTTTCAAATCTCTGGAACTATGGATCCTTGTCTGTACGCTTAGGCAAGTCTGCACTTTCACTAGGGACTGTTCTGAGAGAAGGGAGCACATAGACCTATCTTGGGCTCCTGCTTCTACTGGTTCATAGGCCCCCAGTACCTTTTGAATTTCCCTAGCACCACCATTCTTGTACTCCTGGCACTGTGAAACGGAAATAATGCCTATTGGGTAAGAGGCACTAGCCTGAGCAAGTGAGAGGATGGTGCCATGTCTTAGAAGCTGGGTGGACATAGTCCTTCATAGTTCCTTGCCCATAGTGTCCTTGTATGTTGCCTGATGTCTCTCCTGAAGCTACAGTGAGTTACAAAATTTCAATACTTGGTAGTGCAGGTGTGTGCTGGTGAGTTTGATCCCTATGAGTTTTGGGGTCCTAATTCTTGTGATTCTCCTGCCTCGACCTTCTCCTTGATTGGTGGTGTGGGGCACCAATGACAAGCTTAGCTCATAATCTCAGCATCAAGAGATTTTAGACATTGGCCAATAGTGATCTTTTGGATACTTTTTGCCCATGGAAAAAGCAAAACAGATGCTTGTTAGCATCTTCTTGCAGCTAGTATGACTACAGCGCATTAAAATCTCAATAAGGGTATCCGCTAAAATGTAAAATATCTTGTAGCTCATGTAGTCTCTAATCTTCCTGTGTCTTTAAGAGGATAAGAATGCATTCAAGCAGTCTTGGCCAATCCAGTCGATCTTACAGAGGAATGAGGAATACTAGTTTGTGAAACTATATTTTAATATTTCTGATAACTTGACTGTGATTGGTATTTTACTACTTTAGTAGTTGGAATCTAGTAAAAGAGTTAGATGGGCCCACAGACTACTTTGCAAGAGGATGTTTATTGAAAACTTACATTTCCTGTGAAAGAATTTATCCGCTCTGTATGTAAATTTTAACCCCTGCTACTTCATGACATCTAATGCCTATATTTTGAAAGTTCGATGAACATGATCCAAGAAGATTTTGCAATATCTTTAATTATAATAAGTGATATCATGACTTGTTGTCTTTTTTATCAGACTTCACAGAATGGAAGTATTATAAGGCTCTATGTGACCAACATGAGTGACTTACAGCACCTATATAGGTAGGACCCCAAGTGTAGTGATATTCTATTGCTACTATAACAAAATAATCAAGTTAGGGGCTTAAAACAAGTTTATTTGGGGAGATAGAAGTCAGCAAGTTTATGAATCCTCCAGACACCTCTCTTCAGACACTTATATTTTGAGCATTTCCTTGTCCACAAAAATACATTCACAAATGCTAAGGAAACTAGGTGAGATATGGCCTCACCTGGATGTAGCGGAGACTAGTGAGGGGAGATTAACTTCTCATACCCCTTCACCAGCCCCACAGTACAGCATGGAGAAATGAGCTCTTGTCATGTGGAAGGTGAATACTTCAGCAGAACCAAGTGCCAGAGGGCCACCAGGTAGCTATTGTGAGACCAAACCCATTGTCCCTAAGCACTCATAGGCCAATCCCCAGAACCCTATTCCTCAAGCCTGTACACCTGGACTGGTTCTCCATGCTGGCCCTAGCAAATTCAGACTGGAGACCTACCCAATTTAAGGCCAGCCTCTTGGGGACTGAGCCTGAAAAATAAGCCCACATTAATACTAGATAGGACTCTCACCCAATCCCTAAACTCCAGCCTTGCCTAATGAATTTGGACTCTGGGGTTGCTCCAGTACCAGCCCTGGACCATCTGCAGTTGCCAGAATGGTCCCAGGAGCTCCAGACTTTGGGCTCAATTTAGTGTTCTTTCAGCCTCCACAATAGAGAACTCTCATATAAAGGGGTTCTATTAAGGTTAGCAGCAGATATTTCAACACGGGACTCAAAGCCAGCAAAGCACTGAAGACAAAAACTGCCAGGCAAGAATGCTATACCTGGTAACGCTATCTTTCAGAAATGATGGAGAGAAAATGACTTAGATGAGAGCTGAGGCAGCAGAAATTATAAGAGCATTTCCATCTGTTTTGATGTGGAGTGCTATAAGGGATCTTTGGGCTGTATCTTCTACCTGTGCATTCAGGCTAGTTCTTATGATCTGTCTGTCCTTTTACTGGACTTCTCCTTGTACTTCTCAATTAGACACCAAAGTGGATAGATGTTTAGAGTTGGCTTCTCGGGCTCTTTTGTCTTCATTCCAGGTACCATGGTCTTGATGGTGGCTGATCATGTGATATTTAGGCTATTATCAGAAATTGTATGTGCAGAGGGGCTGATGTCCAACAACACCATCATCATAGATGATGTTCATAGAACTTTCAGATATATAGGCATTAGATCTTCGTGTTTAGCCTGGCTAAGCACAACCTTGGTCTTTCATATTTCCCAGAGGTCTTGTCCCTATGTTCCAACTAGGAAGGCTATTGATTCCATCCTAGAATATCTATTCAAGTGGAGGCTTCACGTCACACAGCTGCTTTAGTGGAAACCTGGGCCCAGGTATATATAGCTATTAATGACTAACTATAAATTGTTGACTACCTTGTAAGCATTAATGGGGTCTTGAGATACCTAGGTATTCTTTTCTATGTTTCCACACCCATAATCCCAGGTGATCTTCTGTGTCTTGACTACCACTGGGGTAGAGAAAGGCTGAGTGTAAAGGCTCTGTGTTAATGGCTGTCTTCAAGGCTATCCCACTGGTATATCCTACTTGTAAAATACAGAGATTTTTCATCTTCAAATGGAGTTGCCTTGAAGTCTTAACATAGATATGTCTACTTTTAGAGAACCAGCTGACTTTTCCTTTGGGGGTGGGAATGAAAGGAGAGATGAGGGAATGAAAAGATAGGAAAAGAAATACTGAAGCAAGGCATTCTGTCATATTCTCCACTCAGTCCTCAACGAGGTAGGAGGCTCAGGTCCACCCCCTGCCCCGCCATCTTCTGTATTGGGTAATTTCCTCCCAGGCTGCCTCTCAAAAAAGGAGGCACCATTCCCTTTTGGGTTCTCACCATCAGAATCTTCAGGCCCTTTAGGGTCCTAAGTATCTTCAATTCAAAATGTCAAAGGGATAACACTGCTGGGGGTATGGTTGAAGTGGTAGAGCAATTACTTGTCTAGGCAGTATGAGAATTAGCACAAATGTTTGTAGTAATAGAGGACCTCTTCTCTGAATCTCCTGGTGGCAGCCATTGCTTAGTTTTGTGTGGGTGATTTTTGGATTTGACGGGGCAGCTTTTGAACTGCTGGCTCACTGGGGCTGACAGCTAGAGCAAGGGTTTCCAGGTCATCCAATCTGTTCCAATCCAATGCTGTTCAGGTGAAGATGAACAGGCCAGATGGACACTCACTGGCTTTGCTGACATGGTGTGCTTGGAAGTACAGTAATCCATTCAGCTATGTCAGGACTGAGGTTGCTCTGTCTTGCCTCAATTCACTGTGTCTGATGAAATTTTAAAATCATCACATTGCACTTCCTAGATTATATACTAGCCAGTCAACTTCAGATGAGAGTGTATGGTTCTTGACCCAATCACTGACAAATTTTCTAACTGGATACTTGCTATGGTAGGCAAAATTCTAGAAGGCCTTTGTGATGTATCACTTGGTGTTAGGCCCTTGGTTGGTTTATGTTAATTAAACTAATTGTGTTTTATGGCAAGAGTGACAGAATTGTATAGATGTATTAGCATCTCAGATGGATTAACTGGTCTCCAGAAGAATGTCTATAATGCAGCAGTTTAAAATGAACCAGAAATAGGGGAAACCATGGGACCTATGTTTCTTTGGGTCTGGCTTACTTCACTTGATGTAATTTTTTCCAAGTCTTTCCATTTCCTAAGAAGTGAGGTGGTGTCATTCTTTCTGATGGAGGCGTAGAATTCATATGTATTACATTTCTTGATCCATTTGTCTAGTGAGGGGCATCTGGGTTGGTTCCATACCTTAGCAATGGTGAATGATGCTATGATATAGTTGTGCTGGTAGCTTTAGTATGGTCTTGTTTGTGATCATTGTTGTGCCCAGGTCACAGGACCCCAACCAAGAAGACCACTGAGAGTCAGACTTTACACCTGTTTTAAGGTTTTATTTAGATGGGCTACAGCTTGGGCCTCGTCCTACACTCCAACACAGCAGAGACTAAGAGAAGAGCCCTGAGCTAAGGATTTGCAGGTCTTATAAAGGCTCATAACCATGTGTTTTACCACCCCGTTTTGCTAAGCTAGCTGATACAAGCAACAAATGGTCAGTGCCTAAAGTACTTTACCCCTTCAATCATTTGGGTAAATGCCCAAAAGTGGGATTGTTGGGTCGTAGAGGAGCTCTATGTGGAGACTTTTGGGGAACCTCCATACTGCTTTTCAAAGTGGTTGAACAAGTTTATATTCCTACCAATAATTCAGTAGGGCTTCCTTTTGGCCAAATCCCTTCTAGCATCTGTTGCTATTAGATTTCTTGATTATAGCTATTCTAACAGTGGTCAAGTAGACTCTCAATGCTGTTTTGATTTACTTTTCTAATTTGGGGAGGGGAAGGGACAAAACAAAATGCTTAAATAGGGATACAGGTTGACTCACAGTAACAACCGGATAAACAAGATGCTATGTTGAAAACAACCTTTACAACTTCCATGAGGGGCAGGGGAGTAGTTGGGGAGGTGGGAGGGAAGGGATGGTAGGGGAAAAACAAAGGAGGATGCAACAATGCTCAATAGGAAATGTACTCATTATCTTACTCATGTAACTGTAACCGCTTTGTATAGTATTTCACAATAAAAACGTATTTAAAAAGAACCAAATATCCTCCCCAACATGGCTCTAAGTCTATTCAAGTTTTCTGTTCAAATAGTTCTCTTTCTTCAATTGAAGGTGTATAGCCCTATAGATTTCATGATACATTGACTGAAAATGATCTCACATTTGCCCTTACTCTCAACTGGAAGCAAAGATTAAGGGGGAAACTGGAAATGTGGTCAAGAATTTTTCTTCAGTGTTTTAAAGAATCATCTAATTCTAAACAATTTTTATAAATCCCAGGCCTCGCAGGAAGGATGCTGAGTTGGTTCCAGGGTTCTGCCTGAGAGATCGGACTGAGAGGAATTTGGGAGTTCCTGCCATGTTATCCACCTTGGGGGCTGCAGCAACTGGGTTCTTCCTATGGTTCTTGGATTCTGTTTGGGTATGGTTTCTTGGCTTTATTCTGGTCTTGTTGGCTTTCTATGTGTAGGACATCTTTAAGTACCTTTTGTAGGGCTGGTTTGGTGGAGACACATTGTTTCAGTTTTTCTTTGCTATGGAAGGTTTTTATTTGACCTTCAGTTATGAAAGAGATTTTAGCTGGGTAGAGTATTCTTGATTGATAGTTGTCTTTAGGGCATGGCATACATCATTCCAGGCTCTTCTTGCTTTAATTGTCTCTGCTAAGAAATCTGAGGTGATTCTAATTGTTTTCCCTTTATAGGTGATTGATCTTTTCCTTGTGACAGCTTTAAGGATCTGTTCCTTGGTCTGAATTGATCCTGTGCGGATTATAATGTGATGGTGGGATGTCCTGTTCTGGTCTGGTCTATTTGGGGTTCTAAAAGCTTCTTGTATCTGAATAGGCTTATCTTTTTGCATGTTTGGGAAGTTCTCTGCTAGGACCCTGTTAAACAAATTTCCTAGACATTACCTTCTGTCTGCTCTAACATGTTTCATGAGCTTGGGCAGGCAGGTGGGCAGAAGATGCTGGCTGAGTTGTTGCAGGGCCATCAGCTCAGTCAGGACCACCCTCATCTACTGAAGGGCTGACAGGTGAAATGACTGACTGACTGACTGACCCTCTGGGAACTTGAGGTCACAATGCTGTCAAGGTGAGTATACTGGATCAACTTGGGAAAACCTCCAAAGATCCTTCAGTAGAGAATGCAGGTTAGTTCCCAGAAATATCCTGGCTGACAAAGTGGATGTGTGTGCAGATAGGCTTTCCTAGTTGATATGGATTTCACAGTATCTCAGCCTCATTTCTGTGGGCCTTTATTCCATGAAACATTCCTTTCTGGAATGACAGGAAAGATGTTTGTTGGGGGTTAGCGGCTGTAACACATATGTGGCTCACATGATACAGTGCTAACTAACCTTAAACAAAAGAAGCTCAGGCACAGTGCCCAGGCCCGAGTTCAGGCTCCATGACTGGCAAAAGAGAGAAAGGGATAAACAGAGAGTGTGGGGAGAGAGAGAAAGTGGGTTGGGGCTGTGTGAGGACCTAGGAGATGTGGACCTTGCTTTGTATGGCCTTGATTACTTGTTTATAGCTTATTCCAGAGTGTACTCCCAGATCCTTGGTGGAGAGGCTTGGCTTAGCATGAGTTTAGAATATGAATATTTTGCCTTTGAATGTGTTTTCTACTCATTTTTGCTTTCACATGAATTATGGGGATGTAATGAAAATATTGTCAGTATCTCAACATAGTCCTCCAAATCTGCATGCAGATTTCTATATTCAGCACTTCCACATATGTGGGGAAATCACTGAATTGCTTTCTCTAATTGTGGTGATACAGATTTTAGGACAGGGCTGAGATATAAGCAAAAATCTATGGGGATGGATGTTGCATTCACTGGTTTCTATACCCAGAGCCTATGGATTTCATACTAATTAGTGAATAGCATTGGATCCTACTCTGGATTTAATAGTATCTCTGGAAATTCTATCTTATTCTCTGATATAACAAAGCATAAATATTTAAATATATGGGTATATAGCACTAATACATGCAAATGTAATTAATAGAAGTTGGAGATTTCTTGATAGATATATAGATATGTATTGTGGCTGTTTTCATTCAAAAAATTGTATTATGAAAAGTCTATAGGAATTAACTTAGAGGGGTATAGACGGAGCCAGTAGAGGCTGTGCTTAAAGGAAAATGGACTCTACTGGCTTTAACCAAAGGTATAGTGGTAATAGGAACTCAAGAGAATTTTGACAAATGGTCAGATGAGAGTGTATAGATCATAGACACTTACAAGTCATAGACACTTACAAGGATATCTTAGAAATGAGTGCTTATGTAAATGTCTGCTGAAGTGAATACTAATACTAAACTAGATCTAACACTAACCTTCCCAATGATACTCTCCTTCACACTCATTGCTCATTTGGCTAGGGTTCAAAACAATCCTAGCCGATGAAGAATCATTTTAGAAGGAGTGTAGAATACTCCCATTAGGTTCTGTTCCTGGGATATGCGAAGAACAGTTTGTTTGGGTTTAATGGCATCTTATTTTATATCTTTAATTATAAGTACAATTGAACAAAGGGCCATCACGTTCCATGTGGTCGCTGACTTAGTCTTACTCTCATCCACTGAACTCAGTATGGCTATACAGATCACCTGGCATGTTGGTCAGTTGTCTGTTTATGGTATGGCTGAGCTCACCCTAGAATCAAGCCATTGCCACAGGTCCCTGTGGGTCACCGATCTTTTGTTGTTTTCCATTATAGTGATGACACCTATTTCAACTCTCATCGTCACAAGCCACTAACTGCCTCAACCAGTGTTCTTTTCACTGATACTTGAGTGCTAGATCCATGGTAGCATATCTTAACCAAACCTTGTCCCTCAGAATTGTCATTGAATGTGTTAATGACATCAGTTCCTCCATCACAACTGTATGCCTTGTTGCTTGAATTAGTGAGTGTTCTCTGGACTCTCTTAGGCACAATACAACCACCTTCTTATGCAAAACAGATTCAAAAATTTCCATATATCTGAGCCTTTGGACCTTTCAAAATGCCAGGCAATTTTGACATCTTTGGGTTATTTGACTTTAGATAATGATGATGAAGAGGCACTCTGCCCAGGTCTGCAATTGAAAATGAACTGCCCAGATGCAGAGAGAGCTGGTAGTAGCAGAGAGAGCTGGTAGTAGTCAGTCTTTCCCATGAGCATGGCATTACCATGCTCTCCCCTGGCCTTGAAATAACAGTATTGCATTTGAGAAACTAGTTTCTATTTAAACTACTGTCTGATTGGGTTTGACAAACTACTATTTACTAAATTACTATCTAAATTACTGAGGGTGTGACTCAGTCATAGAGTGCTTGCTTAGCATGCTTGATGCCCTGAAATCAATCCCCAGAATCATAACCAAGATATATAAAGAATGTTTCCATATATTTACTAGTCTATTTCCTAAAATCCAGATGGTTCTGCAGAATGATGTACTATCACAAACTCAATCAAACTGAAACCTCAGCAGAAGTCACCAAGCCAAATGTGATCTCTTCACTAGATCAAATTAACAGGGCCTTAGGTAAACAGTGCATGGCTGATTATTTGACACGTTTGTCTCGTCTCTTATTAGGAAAGATTGTTCTCATTTCTGTGAGGCATAGACATTATCAGAGTTGGCAAATCTTTTATAAAGTTTCAGATAGTAGATATTCTAGGGGTATTTCAAGCCATGTAGTTTCCATAGCAACTATTCAACCCTGAGGTGGAAATGCAAAAGCATTTCTATAACATCCAACATTAGTGACACATTCTGATAAAACCAGGTTCTAAAAGTCAATATCCAATGGGACTTAGCATGTAGGCTATAGTTTAATAGCAAGACAGCAGAATACTTGAGATTTCATCCCATAGAGCTCTCATTCTCCAGTACTGTCACCATGTAATCTGGAGAGATCTGAACCATCCAGGCTTCCTGTGGAGCCTCACACTTGTTGGCTTCATCCTTGATGTCATGTTAAACAGTCCTCCAAACCTAGATGTGGTTAGCACACATGGCTTTGCTAACACTTCTGCATTCCAGAAGCTAAAAGATAACCCAGCGATGGTAGTCGTGGCCAAGTGGTTAAGGCGATGGACAAAATAACCCAGTGAAGAATCTCTTCACTTTGGTCCCATTTTTAGGGTTCTACTTTGCAGAGATCTACCAGAGTATCTCAACTGTGTTCATTTGTGTTGTCTAAGAAACAGCCAGCCAGATGGAGTATGCGCCAGGTATATTTTGAGAGAAATACTTGGAAAGAAGCAAGAGTAGCCAGGGAGAGGCTTCGTCTGTAGTGCAAGTGCAATGCACATGAAAGGAAAAGGGGAGACAAAGAGGTTCAGAGGTTTCAGAAAGTTGGCCAGGCCTGTAGCGGTATGCCCTCGGTGAACAGAAATAGCCTGTTACTAATATTTCAGTCTTGTCATTGACTGGAAGCATCCAGAGAGAAGCCTGGTCTATAACTATTGCTGAATTGAGATGAATAGTGCCTGGGTCTTTCATCTATTTCCTGTGCCAGGTCATCTTGAAAGAGATCTGAGAGTCACACTCATCTAGCAAAAAAAATTGTTCCTTTTAATAATCCACAAAGAAAGTGCAATGGCATGTAAACCTCTCTGGTTGTGGTAAGAACTTCTGTGACCTGTTTATTAGATGACACAGAAGGCTATCAGCTTTGAGTGGAACCCAGAGTAGGAATGGGCTTTGCAACTAGTCCAAGAATGCTTGGCCACATCCTTAGCTCATATAACCATCTAATTGGTGAAGGAACCTCCTAAGGTTAGAATACACATAGCCCGCTGAGTAGTGGCCATTTGTGCACAAACCTCAAGGAAATGGTTAGAAAACCAAGGGCAAGTGGGTCTGAGATAAATATGTGGCTACACATGATTTTCTGACTCCCATGGTTACACAGAAGGTTTCTCCATGATGGAGTAGACAGAATGGTTCAGCAAGTCTGCCATAGGCAACCTGAAGTATTAGCCGCTGCAGTACCAGGAGAGAAGTGTAGGAGCAAAGAAAACTGAAGATGAGTGGAATCTATGAATGGAGCCAACAACATGAACTTCATACCAAGGCTGATCTAGCTCCTGCTACCACTGAATGTCCAGTTGGCCAATGGAAGGAGCCGATGCCAAACCTCCAGCTGACATCATTTCCTAAGGAAGCTAGTGGGCATATATGCCTTTGGGCCTCTTCATCCTAGAGGGGCTAGTGTTTGTACTCAGAGAAGGCATTTTAATTGCAGAGATATTCTTGACTTTGTTACACTCTGGCCACAATTGATGGCCCAAAGCAAGCAACCACAAGCCTCACCACAGTATGAGACAGGCTCCTAGGAAAAGGGATCCAAGAGGATGTCACTGGTAATAACAAGTCTTGTCTTCAGTGCTTTTTTAGTTTAGATCCTGGAAAGGTTTTCACGCCAGGGTCTTTTTTCAAATCATTATGAAAAAAGTGACAAGTTCTTGGCATTTTTTTCCACCTTCTGAAGCCTCCTTGGATCCTTGTAGACTGTGGTTCTGAGCACCCTTTATTTTCATATGCTTGTTCTGCTTTGCCTGCTCTTCCCCAATCTGTGTTTGAGTCAAGGCCATAATTAAGACCCTTCAGGTTAACTTAGCCTCTAGTCAAACCAGTCAACTCAGTGTCATGTTAGTGAGAGAGGTAAATGGTTAGAAGAAGACTCTTAGCTAAAGAAGAAAGGATGGTGATCTAGTCACGTCCTTATAAATAAAATAATTGATTACTTGGCAAACCAGCATATTTTTTAATAGGAGATTCCTTGGGAAGTTTTTATCAGTATATACCCTATGTATTGAAATTTGTGGTGTTAACCCTGGTATCTGTGGATTTGTTATATAAAACTGATATGTTTCATGGTCAGCTCCCTTCTGTATACGTTCTGAGTGAATGTATGACTTGGGAATATAATTAATCTTTCCACAGGATGACTTAAGTGCAAGAAAGGGCATGGAGTGCTAGATCCCTGGAGGTCACAAGCCTGCAGTGTCCACTCTTAACCTTGGTACTGAGTAAGATCTTTGGTGCTTGGCAGCCTGATTTGAGAATCCCCTTTCATGTGTTTATCTTGGTCAGTTTAACCTAATAGCATAAACAGGGTAGCTGATACACAGTAAATTTTTTTTCTGTGTACTGAAGGCTGAAGTCCAAGACCATGGTACCAGAATGCTCAGGGTTTGATAAAGGCCCCCTGTGTTTGGCAGATTATTGAATTCTCATTGGATTGTCATGTGGAAGACAGACTAAGTGCTCTCATTCACTAGGACAGCAGCCTTGTCATACCAAGTGGTACTTTCCTAATCTAATTACTTCCCACTGACTTCACACAAAACAAGACACACAAAACAAGTCTATACAGAAGGTCTTTCAGCACAATATGTAAGTCAACAGCCTTCACTCCTCCCAGACTCTTGGGCAGAGGGTCACTACTAACTTGTTGAGATGGAAGAGAGGCTGGGGGTATAAGGTTGAGGCTGCTAAAGGTCCCTGACAGACTGGATGTGGCTGATATGAGGCTGATATGAAGAGGACATGACCTCTAACATGATTCTTAGAAGGCTTAGCCCCAGGTGCATTTGACACTTTGCCAAAAACTTTGCAGCCAAATGAGCCAGATTCAACTGGTTTTCCATTCTATGTTTCTAGAAGAGCTTGAAAGATGGCTCTTTTTCTTTTAGGATTTGTTGGCAAACAGACTCTCACACAAGAGTACTGGGAATGTTCACATGTACTAGAAATACTCACAAAACATACATGAAAAGCATATACACTTGAGATGAAGCTAGAGTCTTTGTCTTTGAGACAATTTTTCCCTAGAGAAAGTATGTTAATTGCACTCTGATAGAAATACTTAATGGTTCTGGAATTGTTTGAGTTCTTGAAAGATATCCAGATGAAAATGTCCTGTGATGAGGTGTAAGACAAAGCTGATAGCAATCTTCAAAACCAACTCATGAGAAAGAATAGCAGATTTGATCCAGCCTCTGAATTGAAGTAGCCTTAGCAACAAATACAGGAAACATTTCTTAAGGTGTGAGTACTGATGCATTCTTGCTCAGTCTTATAAGCCTGCTGCTGTGAGTGTTGGCTTCTAAAGTCTTCTGCAGATTTGCCTTTGGCCAAAAGTGAGCTTTCTTGCTCAAGAGGTTACCAGCGCTATCCACCCCCCCCCCACAGGACTGATCATGGTCATTGCCTGGTGATGATCAGGTTCTCTGGGATGAACTCTTGCAAAGGGGCCAGATTATAGTTAATCTATATTTTAGTCTCAACAAGCTGGTTGGTAATAAATCCTGTCCTTTCAGGAAACAAAGGTGACTACAAGAGAATGGTATGAATGAAAGGACACAGATGCAAAATAAGGTGTCTGGGATGCTTTGTCTTTATGGACTGTATTTAGTTAATTAATGGACCCAGTAAATTAGATTTGAAGCTGCCGTTTAAAAGGGTTGCTATATCTAAGTATATAAAATGATCCAAAGGCATATGGCTTAGTTGTAGAATGCATGAATACCGTTTACATGCTCTAGGTTTAGTCTACACCACTGGTTGACAAAAGCAATGACCATAGTAAATATTTTAATTTTATACAGTTTCATATTTAACAAATCCCTAACTTGTTATTTTTATGGGGGTTTTCTGTTTGTTTTTGGTCAGTCGTGGGGCTTGAACTCTGGGCCTGGGTGCTGTCCCTGGGGTCTACAGCTCAAGGCAAACGCTCTACCACTTGAACCACAGCACCACTTCCAGTTTTCTGGTGGTTAATTGGATATGAGTCTCTCGGACTTTCTTTCTCTGCCTGGCTTTGAACCTTGATCCTCAGATCTCAGCCTCCTGAGTAGCTAGGATTACAGGAGTGAGCCACTAGTACCTGGCTATAGTTATTTTTTTGATGCTATACTTTAGCATATGTTGTTTAGATTATGTTCCAAGATTATCTATTAAATGACAGTACATGAACATAGGTCAATATCATTAAACTTTGGAATTCTGGAAAATAAATTTCTCACAGCAAAAGATATTAACAAAATGAGATTGAAATATGTCCTCTGTCATGTAATGAGAACTACTTGGCCACAGGATTGTTCAGGGTCCATCTGAATTTTTCACATCTCTAGGAGCTCTAGGATTAAAAGGAAACAGCACTGTCTTCTGATGGAGAACATGTACACACTGTACTCCTATTTTCTCATTCTTTTTTCCCTACCCCTTCCTAGTACTTTGACTTAAGTGAAGGCTGAGAAAAGTGAAAATGAAAAGCTTAGCAATGGGTATGTAGGCCATAGTATTCTGAACAGTATTTTTTTGAGTATACCTGTCTCTCTGATGTTCTTAACTAGATGACTTGGTGGACTTTAGGTGGGTATTTTCATGTCTTTAGGGATAGTTATTCCCGAAGGAAACAGAGCCTAAGACCTCCAGGTTCATATCAAGCACATAGAGAAAATAGAACACATTGGGCTTAATCTTAGAGGGAAGGTAAATTTAGAAACTTGGGTGTATGTATACCCACACACAACTTAGAGAAAGGAGAACAAACTTGCTCTTTTTAGTTTCCATTTTCTGTCCTAAACCATGTTTGACTGTCTAAAGAATTTTTTAAAAAATCATTTTTTTACAGTATTATAAAAATGACTTCATTTTTCTTTCTAAGATCAAGTCAAACTATCCATTTCACTGGCGAACAGCATTGACAGCCTGAAAACAAGGTATATATTTAAAGGAGATCGGTTAAGGTATATGTTCAAAAACCAATGTCTTTACCTCTTTTCCTCCTATGTGAATGAACTTGGCATAAAGTACCTGCTAAATGTCCTAGAAATACGGTAGCACCAGAGCAAACTATGACTGAGTTACATCTGCTTTCTTCTCTAAAACTTATCCAACCTTATTTCCACTATAGTGATTTTGAGTGGCTTGCTTCTTAAAGTCCAACTTTTAGCAGACATGAACAGAAATGGTCTTCAGTTAAATAGTGTACTGATAATTGAGGCTCTTCAGTTAAATAGTGTACTGATAATTGGTAGCCTTTACAGTGTTCTGTGGTGACAATTTTCTAACCACAGAGCAATGTCATGACATCAGTGTGATGTCACTGAATGTGAAACTTGAAAGAAATGGTCACAAGCTCTCTGTAGCCACCATAGGCACCACCAGCACACAGTTTCTGTCCCAGGCCACGTTTGAATAGTTCTTCAGCATTTTTCCACATTAGCATTCCAGAATAATTTTTGCTTTGGCTCTTAAAACCATGTTTTTGGATACCTGTTTTAGGCAGAATTCTAGAGAAAGTTGTCTACTACTCATCTATATCACAGATAGGGGTACAGCGTATCACTGCCTCTGCCACCCGCCAGTGCACTAGACCCTTCAATGTTTTGTCACATACTGTCAGTTCTGAACCTTGGCCGCCTCAGGAGGCATCTATTTCCTCCACGTCTTCCCCAGTGGACTGCTGGTGCATCTCTATTTTTTGAACAAATGCTTTAAGTTACTAGCTTAACTAGTGAATGAACTACATCATACAGTAAATACAGCACTAATCTGGAAGATGCATTCTTTCTGGAACTCTGAGGGTTTTTTGTTTTTTGTTTGTCAGTTGTGGGGCTTGAACTCTGGGCCTGGGCACTGTCCCTCAGCTTTTTATCTCAAGGCTAGCACTCCATCTCTTAAGACACAGTGACACAGTACCACTTCCTGTTTTCTAGTGGTTTATTGGAGATAAGAGTCTCATGGATTTTCCTGCCCAGGCTAGCTTTGAACCACTCTTCTCAGATCTCAGCCTCCTGAGTGGCTAGGATTATATGTGTGAGCAACCAGCACCTGGCTTTTTTTTTTAACTCAGGCTAAGCACCATAAGAAGAACCAGTAGAATAACTTAAAGAAGTCAGAACATGACACTAAAAAGCATCTACTTAAAGAAAATATCACACCCTCCCCAAGTAAAATATGTTTACTAAGCTGAATAGTATTCTGGCTACTGATTGTATTGTACTGATTGTATTGTAAAGATACTGTACAGAGGGTTTACAGTTACATGAGCAAGATAATGACACCATTTCCTATCAAGCATTGTTACCCCCTCCTTTGTTTTCCACCACCACCCCTTTCCTTCTCCCCTCCCCTGCCAAATTTGTAAAGTTTGTTTTCAACATACATTGGGTCATCCTGTATCCTATTTCAGCATTTTGTTATTTCTCTTACCCTCCCCAAATTACGAGAATGTACATACAAGATGCAGGACACCGGAATAAAATACAGTGACAACAGTGGTTGTACCAAGGGGGAAGATCACACAAAGAAACAAAAAAAAAAATCACAAGTACATTATATGTACATTAAAAAGAACAACGAGAAAGATAAAATCTCTTGTGTCCCTATCTTGGGGTTCATTTAGCTTAGCATCCTCAAAAGACTCCACATAGAGCTCCTCTATGACCCAGTAATCCCACTTTTAGGCATTTACCCAAACAATCACAAACAAGGCCATACCAAAGCTTCCAGCACAACTATGTTTTTTGCAGCATCATTCACCATAGCTAAGATATGGAACCAACCCAGTATATGAATGGATCAAGGAAGTGTGATACACACACACACACACACACACACACACACACACACACACACACACACACACACACACACACAATGGAATTCTATGCCTCCATCAGAAAGAATGACATTACCCCATTTGTTAGGAAATGGAAAAACTTGGAAAAAATTATATTAAGTGAAGTAGCTAGGCCCAAAGAAACATAGGTCCCATGGTTTCCCTTATCTTCAATAACTAGTATGTCTAGGACAAGCAAAGAGGTCAAAAGCTATGTGCTGATAGCTACTTTTAAGTTAACTTTAACATGTTTTGATATAGATGCATAGAAGGAAACATGTTGCTAGTCAATGCTTGTAACACCAATTTCGACAGAGTAGGAATTGATAACAGTAATACATGAAAATGCTGTGAACATTCTTGATCTTCCTTGCTCAGAATTACATTCCTAGAAATCCTAAGGAAATCTCTTTAGCTTAACTCAGTATTGTTATGTGACCCAATTCTATCTGCTCATTGTAGAAGCTAACTCTTTGGAGATAAGAATTTGTAGGAAAGAAGTCAGCTGGCATCCTGACAGGTTAGTGCCAGGTAGCAAAGCAGAATACTGTACAGGGAAGAGAAAAGAAGGGGGCCTGTGCTAAACTGGTCTTCCTAGTGCAGACTCTGTTTTCTCTTCTAGAATATTCTTGCAATCATGACTTCACTTTCATCTCCTATGCTGCTCTATGATTTTTGTATGAACATGGGACTTTTAGTGCCTAGAAGATTAGTAAAGCACGGTTCTGAGTATGTGTAGGAGGGCATTTCTAGAGAGGAGTCTAAGGGGGAAGACTGGACATGAACGAGACACTATCCTATAGGCTGGGACCCTGATGGAATACAGGAGGAAAAAGAAGCCACAGGCATTCTTGGGTTTTTTTTCTGTTTCTATACACACACACATACCACCCCACTGAATCTGGGCTACCTTGAGGTGAGCTGTTCGGTTCTGCTGGATTGAAGCTATGAGCTAAACAAATCTTTTCTCTCTTGTTTCTGGTGTTCTCTCAGTGATGAGAAAGCTAGCTAACACAACTAGTCATCATCTTCTTGGAGAACAGGAGTTTAGTGAGCTAAGGATTGTTGGAGCCCAAGTAGCTTCTTGTCTCATCCCCTGACTTATTAGTACCTGATTCTATGTGGGATTCACAGCAAGATAATTAGCAATTATATGAATTCTTCCTTGTTCATCTAAGATATAGTCTAAGATGATTATATAGAGCATCACTTTGGCCAGGGAATCTGGAGGGCTTTTTACATTAGTAAAGGAACTGGCTGTTCATTGGCTGTAGTATTAAGGGTATAAGACAGGTTTTGAAGAACACACTATCTGCAACTCCTATTAAATAGGAAACAGACTACTCAAAGATCCATTGGGTATTCCTCTGGGGAGACTTGATACCTTTTGAAAAGCAGTAAAAATGAATTGTTGAAAAAAATGACCTTAATATTCAAGTTTCTCTTGCAGGATGAAAGGAAAACAGAACCATATTACTAGAGTTAGTGTTCTTGTTTCTTTCTTAGGGAGGGTCTAAAGACATTTGTACCTGGCCATTTAGAGATTGCCTGTTTATCTTTTGTGCATTTACTATTAAATCCTAGGTAAGTTCTTCTTGCTGACTGCTACCAATAGTGCCCTGCATTTTCTGTCAGCTCAATGAAGTGGCACTCTGTCAGGAAGATGTCTCTCTGGGCAGGTGGCCTTTGTGGATGATTCTGGGCATACCCCAATTTGCAGGACAGAGGTGAATTCTGAAATGCTATTCAGAAGCGACAGGACAGTAGGTTATAGATAATGGGATTGACAGCCAAGCTCATATAGAAGAATACACCTGTAACACAAAGGAATCATTTACACCCACTGAGGAGAAATGGGGCAGCAGACACATTGGGAGAAGCCTGGAAAGTCTTTTCAGAAAAAGTGTTATCTCTAAGACTCTAAATCAAGACTACAAGATATTCTGAGTAGATCTAACACCTGTGCATTAGAGGATCAAACACAGAAAGATGAGTTTTGGGGGGGGGGAATAAAAATAGATTGGCCTGGGATCTGAGATGAGAGATTCTGTAACTTCCTCTGATCTCTACTTGTTTAAATTAAAGAACATGTTCCCATAACATGAAGAAGAGATGGTTAACCATCAGAGGAAAGTTTTTTTGTTAATCTCCTTACAATTGGAATTTTACTTAAATGTCCAATTTGAAATTGCAAGTAATAGAGGAATGGTAACTCAGTCAACACTCACAATCCCTTCCCTGTAAACATTTCTTCCAAACAAATATTCCCAAAACTCTTTTTCCCTGCCTACCTTTTCCCCCTTGACGATTCTTCCACTTTATTTGACTAATTGCATTATTATTTACTTTACCCACCCCATTGCTGGAACCCTGTCAAATCCATTTGTTACACACTCTTCTGTTAGTACCATACCTTATTGTGGAGCACATGGGCAGCAAAGATGGCGCTGGGAGGGGGTTGAGTGGGCAGAGCCTAATTTACTGAAGAGCACATGGCCAGCCAATATGGCTCTGGGAGAGAGTAGAGTGGGCAGACCCCAATTGATCTTCTGATCAGTACCTAACCAGCCCGTGAAGGCTCAGGTGAATGATAGGGTGTGACCTTGACAGTGATTGGTTCCTCTTCCTCCCTTACCATACCACCCACCCTTTTTGTCTTTAAAAGGGGCTGCTCTCTGTTAATAAACGAGTTTTTCTACCTGCTGGATTTGGCTCCCCCCTGTGTCTGATTGTCTTCTGGGCTGAGGGAGGCTAGAGAACGGGCGAGCGCCGCACTTACCTTTCCTCGGACCCCGTCCGTCTTTTGTGGGATGGACGAAGACCCAACACCTTATTTCTGTTCTTTTTTTCCTTTTTTTTCTAGTCTTGGGATCTGAGCTCAGGGCCTAGGTACTGTCCCAGAACTTCTTTGTGTTCAAGGCTAGATCTCTACCACTTGAGCCACAGCACCACTTCCAGCTTTTTCTGAGTAGTTTATTTAAGATAAAAGTCTCCTAGACTTTCCTGCCTTGCTGGGTTTTGAAAGGTGATCCTCAGATCTCAGCCTTCTGAGTAGCTAGGATGACAGGCATGAGCACTAGCACCCAGCTAGCAACTGTAATCTTACTGTGGCTCAGACCATCAAGGGATATAGCCAGGACCAAACTCAATAATAAACACTACACTGAAACAAAACCATGTCAGTTAAGAACAAAATATGTCTCACTAAGAGATGGTTAACCATCAGAGGAAAGTTTTTTTGTTAATCTCCTTATTAGAATTTTACTTAAATGTCAGTTTAATGGCAGTTCCAACAATGACATATGTCCTTGTGTTTACAAGGACTGTGACATCACAAGGGATTTTGTGGGAGGGTATGAAATCTGTTTACATATGCAAATGGGCTGGAGATAGCTGAGGAAGAGAGGGGAAAATACTGCAGTGTGATGTGCAGAGGCCATGTGGACAAGAAAAGTATGTAGTGCCCTCTATTGATTACATGGCCAAGTGAATAGACTGTTAATGAAAATGTTACCATTTAAAAGTGGAAATGACTTAGGGCATCTTCTGTTATTATTATTATTGTTGTTGTTGTTTTGCTTGCCAGTCCTGGGGCTTGAACCCAGGGCCTGGGTGCTGTCCCTCGGCTTTGGTTTCCGCTCAAGTCTAGTGCTCTTGTTCCGCAGAAATGAGTCCACCACTCAGAGACAGCCTCATGTAAAAAGTTGAATTTATTGGGGATGCAGCATAGACTTGGGAGCTGATACTGCAACCCCAAATGGTCCACAAGCTAGAGTTTTTAAAGGGAATATCCATACAGTCATGTCTGGCCACATGCAGGTGGCCAATGGGTTTGCAACACACACAAAAGATTTCATAATCATGTCAGGCCACACACAGGTGGCCAATGGAGTTAGTCTACCTTATAGTAAACTAATCTATCATTTTGGTTTGAATTGGCCTGCGAATTTGGCAGGTCAAAAGGCAGGGCTTACATTTTGGTGGGCAAAAGGCGGGGCTTTTCCCGTAAGTTTGCCCATCTGCAAACCCTGGAAACAAACAGGGCTTCAGAGCAACTTGGATACTACACTCTACCACTTGAGCAACAGCTCTACTTCCAGCTTTTTTGGGTGGCTAATTGGAGATATGAGTCATACCAATTTTCCCCTTCCTGGGCTGGCTTTGAACCGTGATCCTCAGATCTCAGCCTCCTGAGTAACTAGGTGTGAGCCATCAGGTGCCTAGCTAGGGTATTTTCTGATGGTTTAAGAAGATTAGTGTTCATCTAGTTTGAAATGTGGAAGGTGGGGGAGATGGTGTTTTAATAGGAGCATGTCATTATTAAAGCCATAGTTAGCATCTTTTCTCTCATTTTTATATAATTATCTTTAAGTAGTTGCACCAAGGGGTTTCAATTCAATGTGTCATTTTTGTGAGCAATGCATCTCGATCAATACCACCTCATTCTTCATTCTCCCCCATCTCTCCTAACCCCACCCATCCTCTCCACTTACTTGTTCCGTTTGCACCTATGTACACTGAATATTATGACTGTATTTTCCCACCCTTCCTCTCTCCATTCATCTGCCCACCTCCACCAAACCTAAATTAAGGTGTCCCTTTGCTATATCTGAAGAGGTTGACTAGTCAAATTTCACATGGCTTTGGAGTCCTTCTCAATTTATTTAGATACTTTATTTTTCTCCTGTTAACTATAGGCTAAGAGCTGGAAATAGTTTTGATATTTGGCTCTGTAAAATAAATGGTCCACCCTGACATCACTAATGTTTACGTATGGTCTATGCACATGACAGCTGAGTATAAAGGCAGGTGAGAAGGAGGCTCATGGTTCTCAGTGGGCATTTATTTGTTACTGTCTTTTGCTACATGTCTATTTGGAGCCTAGGTCATGGAAATGAATCTTATCTGATCTTCCCTACTTCTCTCTGCTTATGTCTTTGTAAGCTAAAAAGTTCCCCAAATGAGCTAGTGACTAACAGAGGTAGAAGGATCCAAAGCCAATAGTCACACTGACTGAAAAAAGGGAGCCTTTATGGCTGTTTTCTGCTCTGGTTTTTGAATGTGAACTTGACATTTGATGCCCTAGATTTCTTGTTTTCACTATTTGTCCACTGAATGGCTTTAGGCAAGTCACTTCTGGAGTTGTTTCTAGGACCATAAAATATTAATGATAATATTCTGTTATTAATAGTAATATCACCTTATTGTGGTGATGCTAGAATTTCATGGTAGTTGACAACTTATAATCTCTTTCATGCCTATTATTTCATCTGCTTCTGTGTGTAGGTGTGTGTGTGTGTGTGTGTGTGTGTGTGTGTGTGTGTGTGTGTGTGTTGGGACTTGAACTTGGGACCTCCCACTCTTGCTTAGTTTTTTCACTCTACCACTTGAGTCACATTTGCTTGATTAACTGTTGATAAGTCTCATGCACTCTTTCATCTTCAGACCATGATCCTCAGATCTCAGCCTCCTGAATAGTGAGGACTCCAGGAGTCAGCTGCTGGTGCTCAGCTTGTTCCATTTGCTTTTTTTGGGGGGGGGGGGGAGGGTCCGGTCGTGGGGCCTGAACTCTGGGCCTGGGCGCTGTCCCTCAGCTCTTCAGCTCAAGGCTAGCGCTCTACCACTTGATCCACAGCGCCACTTCCAGCTTTTTTCTTTTTGCTTATGTGGTGCTAAGGAATCAAACCCAGGGCCTCAGGCATGCAAGGCAAGCGCTCTACCACTGAGCCACCTTCCCAGCCCTCCATTTGCTTTTTACCATTAGGTCATAGCTGTCTAGCACAGACATGACTGGCAGATGCGGTTGAGACATCTTGAATGTGGAGAAAGCCAACTTGTTCAGTGGCTCACACATGTAATCTTAGATTCTCAGGAGGCTGAGATCTGAGGATCACAGTTGAAAGCCAGCAGAAAAAAATCTGAGATTCTTACCTCTAATTAATCACAGAAAAAGCTGAAAGTTGTACTGTAGCCCAAGTAGTAGAGTGCTAGCCAGGAGCAAAAGGAACTTAGTGATAGCTCCCAGGCCCCAGAGTTCAAGGCTCAGGACAGGCAAAAAATATATATATTAATGGGGTACAAATCCAAGTCACTCAACTTAGTGACCTCCTTCCCACTCCTGATTTCTACCCTATTCCATGACCCTCTTGACAAAACACATAATCCAAACAGCATAAATACAGGCCTTGATGAGCCCTGAGTTCCCTTCACAACAGAGGATAAGATTTCATAGACACTATATGTGCTAAATTAACATCATCCAGCCATTGGAAGAAAAACCAAAGGAATCCTGATTCCTTTGCCATATTTCCGCTGTAGTTCTTTTGCTTCAGTGTGGTAGAAAATGGCCTCTAGAAAAGTGATCTGGTGATTTCTTTTGGCCAAATCACATACCTCTCTTCAATCTTGGAGTGCAATGGAAATAAAATTCCTTCACTCCAGGGGACCAGATTTTTGTGAGGTGTTGGGATAATGAGACGATGAGATGATGCATAAGGAAGAAAAGGCTGAAGTGAACCCAGACCTCTGACATGCAGCCCACCTGACCCAGTTTTTACCTGACACCATGTGGATGAGATTGAATGCAGCCATGAGGGACTCGGTCCACTCCTCCACAAAGTTGAAGATCAGCCAGTCAATGTGGAATGGGGTCCAACACACAGTGAACACTAGGACCAGGACAACTGGAAGAGGATGGGAAATGGGAGAAGGGACAGTGTGGGTGATAATGCACACTCTGTCTTAGTTCCTTCCAGCAGTTTCTCCTACCACCTAAGTGAAGCTAGAACAGTTATAAGCACACTAAATTCTAGAGAGACTCAATATAGAATATTTTAACAGAAGTATTAAGTGCATCAGATCTAGGATCAGTTTTGTATAAGGTGTGTGTGTGGGGGGGGGGGTGGTCCTGGGGCTTGAACTCAGAGCCTGGGTGCTATCCCTTAGTTTTTGTGCTCAAGGCTGGCACTCTTACCACTTGAGCCACAGCTCAACTTTCATCATTTTGGTGGTTAATTGGAGATAGACTCTCCTGCCCTGGCTGGCTCAGATCTCAGCCTCCTCAGTCACTAGGAGTACAGGCATGAGCCACCAGCACCTGGCTTAGTTTTTTGTATGATAACTTA
Source organism: Dipodomys merriami (assembly GCF_024711535.1). Classification (NCBI taxonomy): domain Eukaryota; kingdom Metazoa; phylum Chordata; class Mammalia; order Rodentia; family Heteromyidae; genus Dipodomys; species Dipodomys merriami. The sequence continues at coordinate 52,847,293 of NW_027206401.1, forward strand.
TATAAGGGTTTTCCTTAGAATATTTTTTTGAATAAGGAAACAGCGCTGTGGCTCAAGTGGTAGAGCACTCGACTTGAGCAGGGACAGAGGCCAGGCACAGAGTTCAAACCCCAGGCCAAGCAAAATAAATGAATGAATGAATAAATAACAATAATAATACTTTGAATTTCTCTCAAAGTTCTAAGAACATAATAATAGTAGTAGTAGTAGTAGTATTGAAAGTGAAGCATGCTGCAAGTTAGACTAGGAGCCACACAAACTGATTGTATGTAAATGGTTATATTTGAAGAGTTGGTGTTTAAAGTTGTTTAAAGTGAATAAGGAACTGTTAGGATTGGATCCTACAGACCCTATCAGCTCATGGTATGATTGGGAGGTGGTAGAATCTTTAGAAGATGGAGCTTACTTCAAAGAAGTAGGTTAAGGAGAAAGAGGGAAGTAGGTTGCCCTTAGGTAGAAATTGCTCCATGACCATTCTCTCTCTCTCTCTCCCTCCCCTTCTCCCCCTCCCTGCCTCCCTGTCTGTCTCTATATCTGTCTCTCTGTGGCTCTGTCGTTGTTTCTCTTCTGTTTTTCTGTATGTCTCTGTACACACTCTCTCTCCTCTCTCTCTGTATCTCTATATCTTCTGTTTTTGTTTTTGTCAGTTTCTCTCTGCCAGTCTGTCTCTCTCTTCTATCTCTGCCTTTTTCTGTCTCTTTTTGGTTGGTCATGGGATTGAACTCAGAGCCTAGGTTCTGTCCTTGAGCTCTTTTGCTCAAGGCTAGCACTCTACCACTTAGAGCCACATCTCCACTTCCAAATTTTCAGGTGGTTCATTGGAGATAAGAGACTTATGAACTTTCCTACCTGGGCTGACTTTGAACTATGATCCTCAGCTCTCAGCCTCCAGAGTAGCTAGGATTACAGGTGTGGGGCACCAGTGCTTGGCTCCATATTCTATTTTTAAGGAATCCAACTAAGTTAACTTTTCCAGAGAGGAGTGGTGATATTGAGATGCTCAGAGAGTGGGTGGAATTTACCAAGGATCACTAAGTGCTGTGCACTGCAACAAATGTATCATTGTAGGAAACAGACTTTAAAGGCATGAGAAAGCTTGAGGAAGAAAGATGGACCATGATGTTAGGTTGCCAGTCAGATCAGCAGTAGCACTTTGCCAGGAAGGACCACAACTCCTTTGTACTAATAAGCAAGAAAGGAACACTTTAAAAGCAAAAGGCAGGGCCTTACACAGCATCTGGGTGACTGGTTTGTGGGAGGGTCTGTGAATATTTACAATCATTTCTTCAGCCTCCAGGGCCTCATCTTTCTTCAGCTGAAAGAGAAGTGCAAAAGATTTGGTGCTGGGCACTGGTGACTCATGCCTGTAATCCTAGCTACTCAGAAGGCTGAGATCGGAGGATTTCAGTTCAAAGCCAGTGCAGCAGGAAAGTTCATGAGACTTATTCCCAATCAAGCACCAGAAAACTGGAAGTGGCTCAAGTGGTCGAGTGCTTGCCTTGAGCTGAAGAGCTCAGGGATAGTGCCCAGGTCCAGAGTTCAAGCCCCATGATGGACAAAAAAAAAAAATTGGTAACTGTAACTTGTGTCACTGTGAAGTGATCTCAAGATGTGGGACTCAAACTGTCCAGGCTGGCTTTGAACTGAGATCGTCAGTGTGCCTTTTTCTTTTTTCTTTTCTTTTTGAATGAGGGGATGTTCCGCCAGATAAAGGAAGCTTTGCTAATAATGATAAATGATTGTCAAATATCTAGAAATTAATGCAGTACATAGTTCATCCTCTGGTATATTTTTTTACTAATTTCTCTTGCCAAATAGGACCCTAATTCTCTCTTAGGAACTTTTTTTACTCCTTCTTCATACTTGGTGATTATTTTGGCTGGAAATAACCCCAGCTCTAGCTCCCACGGTTGTCCTTAAGTAACCTGGCATATTAGATCCTCCAACTCCCAAGCCACAGTGATTGGTAATGAGATTTCAGATATTTGCTCTTAATTCTTGGGAATGGAAATCTCATTTCCCTTTTATTGGGACTGCCACAGGGAGCCCTTCTTTGCCTAATGTGAGGTAGAGACTTACAAGGCCAACTTGTTTTCCATTGTGAGAGAAGAGCTTGGAGCCAGAAGTGGGGTGCTAAATAGAATTTGAGGTTCAAACCAGCACCATGCCAGATACAGCAAAAACACAGTAAACCTACTAGGCCTTGGATGGCATTTTGAGTTTTACTGGAAAAATCCTCACCAAGAACTGGCTGAACATGTGAATTTCTGATCTGTAACCCATGTTCTACCACATTGCGTTGCATTTCCCCACCAGCCAACCAAATGTCCTTACAGACCAATAAAGACCACCAATGAAAACATAATTCTATGTAGTGTCATGGCTAGAAGAGAAACAATCTCTACTGTGATATATGTATAATATATATATATATATATATATATATATATATATATATGATAAATTCAAGCAGAGCACTGGTGGCTCAAGTCTGTAATCCTGGCTACTCAAGAGGTTGAGATCTGAGGATTGCAGTTTGAAGCCAGTCTCAGCAGCAAAGGCTATGAGACTCTTATCCCAATGAACCACCAAAAAGCCACAAGTGGAGGTCTGACTCAACTGGTAGAGCACTAGTCTTGAGTGAAAAAGCTCAGGGACAGCGCTCAGGGCCTGAGTTTTAAAAAGAAAAAAAAGGAAGAAGAAGAAGAGAGGAAGAAGAAGATGAGAAAGAAGACAGGAGGAAGAGAAGCACACACCAGGATGTGATGACCACAAAAAAATATTAATTCTATATGGGTACTGGTGGCTCATACCTGTAATCCTAGCAATTCAGTAGCAGAGATCTGAGAACCAAGGTTTTAAGGTAGCCAGGGCAGGAAAGTCTGTGAGACAGTTATTTTTAAAAAGCCTGAAATGGAACTGCAGCTCAAGTGGTAGAGCCTTGAGCACAAAAGCTAGGGGACAACACCCAGGGCCTAAGTTCAAGCCCCAGGATTGGCACACACACACACACACACACACACACACACACACACACACACACGCACACATGCATGGACCACACACACACACACACACTTGCCCCTAAAGTTCAACCAATGGACATTCTGTATCTTTATCCTTGAAGTCAGCTATCTGTGAGGACAACAAGGGTCCTGAGCAACCCCTGGTGTAATTAATGCATCTGATCACATCTGTCTCTTGATCATTTGCTCACCAGCTATACTTTGCTTTCGTAAGGTGAGGGATACAAGGCCTGGGAGGTTTGGCTCTTTAGACCCATTTAGAACTCCTAACAAGCAGGGAAATAGTGTAGTGATGTAACAAGGAAATGGAAGGAAGGGAAATGTGATCAGTAATGACAGTAATACCGAACAGGGCTTTAGGTGGTGGGGTGGGGACCTATCTCAGCACCAACATGTGGCAGGCAGAAAGATAAATTACAGTTATTACTGCAATTCTTATTATGCTGAACCCAAATAAAATATATAATGGAAACTATTGTTCTGGGGCTTGAAATCAGAGCCTGTGTACTGTCTCATAGCTCTTTCACTCAAGGCCAGCACTCTACTACTTCAACCACAGCTTCAATTCCACCTTTTTATTGGTTAATTGGAAATAAAATGTCTCTCAGATATGTCTTTACAGGTAGGTTTCAAACCTTGATCCTCAGATTTTTGTCAGTTGTGGGGCCTGAACTCTGGGCCTCAGCTTTTCAGCTCAAGGCTAGTACTCTACCACTTTGAGCCATAGCACCACTTCTAGCTTTTTCTGCTTATGTGGTGCTGAGGTATCAAACCTAGGACCTCAAGCATGCAACATGGTTTCTACCACACCATCCTTCAAACTTGTGTGTGTGCACACGTGCACACATGCATGCACATACACAGAGGCACTGGGGCTTGAACTCAAGACTTTTGGCTCTTATTTGGCTTGTTCTGCTCAAGACAGGCAATCTACCTCTTGATCCATCCCTCTATTTCTGGACTTTCGCTGATTAATTAAGAGAGGAGACTGAGATTTATCTGCCCAGGCTGGCTTTGATCTGTGATCCTCAGATCTCCGCTTCCTCAGTAAATAGGATTACAAGTGTTAGTCCTTGATGCTTGGCTGTGTCATCCAACTTTCATTTGAGAGCTCAGGGGACAAAAAAAGAAAGAAACATATGGTCATTGTGGGCATTCAGAAGCCTTCCTACCTCACTCTGTCCCACCCAAGTGACATTAAAAGTGAAAGGGGGCTGGACTCTGGTGTTCATGCCTGTAATCCTAACTACTCAGCTGGCTGAGATCTGAGGAGCACAGTTCAAAGCCAGCCCTAGCAGAAAAGTCCACAAGCTCTTATCTTCCATTAACCACCAAAAAGCCAGATATGGAGCTGTGGCTCAAGTGGTAGAGCACTAGCCTTGAGCAAAAAACATCTCAGGGACAGTGCCCAGGCCCTCAATTCAAGCCCTAGAATCTGCACAGGAAAATACAATCTAAATTTAAAAAACAACAAAAAAATCCTGCCATAATGATGACCTGCATCTGGGTAAGTTTGGAAACAAAATATACCTGAGATTACACACATTCCCTCCTACCTGTGCAAGGTAGTTGCTAGATACTTTGGAGAAAAGAAATTTAGAGAAAAAATTTAAAGAAAAAGATCAGTTTGCCCCAAATAGCAAAAATGATCCTCAACAGAAAGAACACTACAGGAGGAATATCAAAACCAAATTTCAAACTCTACTATAAAGCCATAGTAATCAAAACAGCTTGGTACTGGCACAAGAACAGACCTCAGGACCAATGGAATAGAATTGAAAACCCAGAAATGAACCTACAGATCTATAGCCATCTAATCTTCGATAAGGGAACTAAAAAAGTAGAATAGAAGAAAGACAGCCTCTTCAGTAAATGGTGCTGGAAAAATTGGTTAACTACTTGTAGAAAACTAAAGCTAGATCCTTATATATCACCCTGTACCATAATCAACTCCAAATGGATCAAAGACCTCAGAGTCAAAGCAGACACTCTGAAAACATTACAGGATGGAATAGGAGAAACCCTAGGTCTCGTTGGCACAGGCCGAAATTTTCTTAATATAGACTCAGAAACACAACAAATCAAAGAAAGGTTGGACAAATGGGATTGCAGAGTTTCTGCATGGCAAAGGACATAGCTAGCAAGATCAATAGAAAGCCCACAGATTGGGAAAAGATCTTCACTAGCCATACAACAGACAAGGGTCTCATATCTAAAGTATATCTGGAACTCAAAAAAATTAAATCCCCCAATAACAAATCCTCAAAGAAACAATTGCCCAATAAATAAGTGGGCTAAAGACTTAAAGAGAAACTTCTCTGAAGAGGAAGGAAGGATGGCCAATAGACACATGAAGAAATGCTCAACCTCCCTAGCCATAAAAGAAATGCAAATCAAAACAACATTGAAATACCACCTCACCCCAGTTAGAATGGCTATATCAAGAACTCTAATAACAACAGATGCTGGAGGGGATGTGGACAGAAGGGAACCTTACTGCATTGTTGGTGGGGGTATAAACTTGTTCAACCACTTTGGAAAGTAGTATGGAGGCTCCTCAAAAGACTCCACATAGAGCTCCCCTATGACTCAACAATCACACTTTTGAGCATTTACCCAAATGCTCACACTAAAGCTACCAGCACGACTATGTTTATTGCAGCATTATTTTTTCACACTCTTTAGATGAGCACATATACTTATGTGCAATTTCTGACAGCAGAAAAAATATTTTTCTTTTTTTTTCTTGGAGAGCTTGTATTAATTGGTGGGGATTGATTTTATTCTTCTTCCCCAAGGCCTTGTAGTTGAGATTAAAAAACATGCATTTAGAGCTGAAGTTTTAGTTCACCATTTATTAGCTATAAACATCTTAATCCAGTCATTTTATCTCTAAGAGCTTCAAGTACCTTATTTATATGATCATAGTCTTACAGACAAAAAATAAGATGGGGTTCATGAAATAATCACATAATGTTCATCCCTAAATAATTCATAACTATTATTATTTTCACTGGATAAAGGAACATGTATCCAGAATTTATAATTCTCTATAGGGAAGAAGCAATAAAAAATAAAAATATTCAGCCAGGAAACAAGGGCTCATGACTACTTAGGAAGCTGAGCTTTGAGGATCATGGTTCAAAGCCTATGAGACTTTTATCTCCAATTAGCCACTCACAAACTGGAAGTGGTGCTGTGGCTCAAGTGCTCAAGTGCTAGCCTTGTACACAAAGAGTCTCAGGGACAGTGCCCAGACCCTGAGTTCAAGCCCCACAACTGACAAAAATAAAAATATTCAGCCATAACACAGATCAGTAAGCCATGCCTATAAGAAAACTTATAGAGAAGTCTCTCTTTAAGTCTTTAGCCCACTTATTAATCAGGCAGTTGTTTCTTTGAGGATTTGTTGTTGGGGGATTTAGTTTTTTGAGTTCTAAGTATATTTTAGATATGAGACCCTTGTCCATTGTATGGCTAGTGAAGAACTTCTCCCAATCCATGGACTTTCTATTGATCTTACTAGCTATGTCCTTTGCCTTGCAGAAGCTCTGCAGTTTCATGCAGTCCCATTTGTACAACCTTTCTTAGATTTGTTGTGTTTCTGGGTCTCTATTAAGAAAATTTCAGCCTGTACCAAGGTGCCCTAGAGTTTTTCCTATTCCTTCCTGTAATATTTTCAGGGTGTCTGCTATATTAAGTGAAGTAAGCCAGACCCAAAGAAACATAGGTCTCATGGTTTCCCTTGTTTGCAATGAGTACATGTCTAGGACAAGCAAAGAAGGTCAAAAGCTATGTACACTTGACCATATGAGATGATGTTAAGCGAAATATACCCCAAGACAGGGACACGAGGTTTTTTCTTTCTTGCTATTGTTTTTAATGTACTTATAATGCACTATGTGATGCTTTTGTTTCTTTTGTATGTTCTTCTCCCATGGTGTAACCTCTGTTTTCACTGTTTTTGATTCTAGTGTTCTGCATCTTGTATATACATTTTTGGAATTTGGGAAGGGGAAGGGATACAGCGGAATGCTTAAATGGGTATGCAGTTTGACCCATTATGATGATGAGCTGTACAGGACACTGTGCTGAAAATGAACTTTACAATGTGCGGGGGTGGGGGGGAGAGGGAAAGGATGGTAGTGGAAAAACAAAGGAGGAAAGAATGCTTGATAGGAAATTTACTTATTACCTTACTCATGTAACTGTAACCCCTCTGTACAGTACTTTTTACACACACACACACACACACACACACACACACACACACACACACACACACACACACACATATATAAAAGACTTACAGAGTAGTAAGCCTGGTCATGGTCATGCAAAACATCTATTTGAATATTAAAACAGATGTTTAATGTGGAGATCAGAATTTCTCCTCCATACTCCTCCCACCCTCAAGGAAAACCTGTTTATTTCTCTTTTGCATGGAAGAAAATCTCGTGAGACCCATAGTAGTACTGGGGAAATGACTATTTTTGCTAAGAAAAGCACAAGGCTAACAACAAGGAGGAGGCAACAATGCTTGATAAGAAATGTACTCATTACCTTGTTCATGTAATTGTAACCCCTCTGTACAGTATTTTCACAATTTAAAGAAATGTAAAAAATAAAATAAAAAAGAAAAGCACAAGGCCCTGATAGACCAAAAGACACCAAATATACAACTTTGCAAATGTATCTTTCTTTTCTCTTTCCTTCCTTCCTTTCTTTCTCCTTCCTTCCTTTTTCTAATTTTCCTTGTACTAGTTCATTTTAGCTTAAAATTCATGATCAGCTGTTTGCTGGTATATCATACCTGTAATGAAGCTGAGATCTGAGACTTGTGGTTCAAAGCCAGCCCAGGAAGGAAAGTTAGTAAGGCTCCTATCTCCAACAAACCACCAAAAACTAGAAGTGATACTGTGGCTTAAGTGGTAGATCACTACCACTGAGTTCAAGCCCCAGAACCAACAAACACAAAAACCTAGTGGTTGGAGGCATGACTCAGATGGTGGAGGGCCAGGCAATGAATGAAATCATCAGATACCAAGTTTGAGTTTGGGCCTCAGACCAACACACACACACACACACACACACACACACACACACACACACACACACACACACACACACACACACACACACACACACACACACACACACACACACACACACACACACACACACACACACACACACACACACACTGATCGTCATAAAAAGTGAAAAAGCATCACTCATTTGCCAAGAACATATTAACTTGGTTATTTTTAGAGCACTTTAAGAAGAACAGTACCCATAATGCAACAGTGTTACTTTTGAAGTCATTAAAACATTCAATGCTTTAAAAAGTTTTTTGTAATAATGGAACATTGCTGTTTCTCTTAATGGAGATCCACAAAGAAGCCTGTGCATCATGCAAATTTATCTCATAAGCTGTGGGCCAATTTTCAGAGTGACCCAGCATGCCTGGGGCCCATGGAGCATCTAGGTGCAGAGCCCTCTCAGCAGTAGAGAGGTAGCGAGGTAAGGAAGTGGAGAGCTTCATGCAGCAGATTTTGATCGTGATGACGGACTTCCTTGTTGGCCAGATCCTTGGAATCAGAACCACTCCATCTCCAAACTTCTACTGGGAGGTGGGCTAGCCACAGACAACAATCAGAGCTGGGAGAGCAGGGGCCACAGCCTGGGGGAGTGAGCTATCACATATCATCATGAATGCCCAGATCAGAATCCTATCTGGACCCTCCCCACCACCAGAGCAGCTCAAAGTAGACCACAGAATTCTTGGCTGCTGTGTTAGCCTCTTCCTTGCCTTTGGTTCCCTCTCATTCCCTATACTCATTTTGTGCTTCATTCCCTTGAGCACAGAGCTATATAGGACCAGGCCCTGGATAGATGGATATAGCAATATTCCAGGAGGCACAACTCCCAGCTTGGAATGATCCTAGATGCTTTGAATAAGTCTTTTTCCTTCTCAGACCTCAAGCTGTACCTTGCTACAAACCTAGCAAGATCTGTGCACTGGTGGCTTACCCTTGTCGTCCTATCTTACTCAAGAGGATGAGATCCAAGGATCATAGTTTGAAGCCAGCCTGAGCAGAAACAAATCTTATGGCCAATTACCGCCCCCCCCAAAGAAGCCAGATGTAGAGCTGTGACTCAAGTGGTAGGGTACTAGCTTTGAGAGAAAAGCTAAGGGATAGTGCCAAAACCCTAAGTTCAAGCCCCAGTACTGCCCACTCCCCATGCACAAATACATAAAAACAAGAGTGAGATTTTAATGTTTTCCTAATTCTAAACATTCACTAGTCTTTAAATATTCCTTATTCTGGGCTAGACATTCAGATAAGAATGTATTTTGAGTCTCATGGAAAGGAAACAGACACGTTTCCTTATGGTCTCTTCCATCTCACAGATTAAGGAATCAGGGCTTGAGGTGAAATCAACAGAGAGAGTAACTCAGACAGCAAGGGAGTGGAAGAACTGAATTTAAGGCTAGGTGGTCTGACCATATATTATCTATAGGTTATAGTGCCCCTTCCCCTCCCCCCATTTTTAAAGGCCTTATTGTTTATCTTATAGCAGACATGGCTGACATTAACAGAAGTGAGTATCATCTAGGTTCTGGTATCAAATTACCTGTACCTGCCTTCCAATGACTTTCTCCCTCTCCTTCTCCCCCTCTCCCCCTCTCCCCCTCCCCCTTTCCTTCTCCCTCTCCCTCCTATCCCTCCCTCTCCCTCCTCTCCCTCCCTCCTCTCCCTCTCTCCTCCCTCCCTCCCTCCCTCCCTCCCTCCCTCCCTCCCTCCCTCCCTCCCTCTCTCTCTCTCTCTCTCTCTCTCTCTCTCTCTGTACTGGGCTTGACCTCAGGGCCTGGGTGATTTTTTTTCAAGATACATAGATGCGCTACCACTTGAGCTACATACACCTCCATTTCTAGCTTTTTGGAGTCTAATTGGAGATAAAGAATCTCATAGATGTTCTGGCCTGGGCTAACTTCAAACCATGCTCCTCAATCTTAGCTTCCCAAGTAGCTAGGATTACCTGTATGAGTCACAGGCACCCATCCCTGTTGGTTAACAACTTTTAGACTAGGAAATTATTGATGCTAAACTTTGATTTACAGCTTGATAGCCATTGGTCCTTACCACCAATCACCTAATATTGGCACATCCCTTATTTCAGTGCCAGAGTGTCCAAATGTTACGAACATGTCATTCCTTCGAGAAAAGCACCATTTTCCTGGTAATGCCTTCTTATTAAGTCATCAGTTCTGAGGGATCATATTCTGCTACTGCCAGGCATCTCTTGCTGTAATCTTGAAGAGCATGCAGAGCCTTTTGTTTATCTGGTTTCAGTTCTGGGGTTTGAACACATAGCCTGGGTTCTGTCTCTAAGCTCTTTTACTCAAGGCTAGCACTCTACCCATTGAGCCACAGCTCCACTTCTGGCTTTTTGGTGGTCCATTGGAGGTAAGAGACTCACAGACCTTTCTGGGCTTCCTCTAACCTCATCCTTGTGAGTAGGTAGGATTACAGGTGTGAGACCTGGGCACCTCACAGACCCCGTACTTTTCAAGGACTGCAGGATTCTACTGGTTCAGTATTGCCATGCAACTTTGAGCCTCACGTGAGCACTTGTTACCTGAGACCATCCTGTATGTAGCCCTGAGTGTGGATGCCCATGTGTGGCCATGTGTGGCAATCCTTGGCCAAATGGCCCTGTGGTCTGTGAGTCTGTGCCAAGATGATGAGCTAGGGGACTGTGTGCCTGTTGCTGCTGTTCCTGCTGGTGATGAATTGGTGCACAGAAAGCTTTCAATAACCATGACCTCCATCTCCTCCATGCCTGGCCATCTTCATCATGTCCTGTTTCAATCAAAGGAGAACCCAAAAGCCACCTGCAGCCCAAATGGTGCAGGAGCTGGCAAGATTAAAGACAGGTCAGTCCTTCCTCATGTCTACCCTTCCCACCATAGGACAAACAACACAGCCAGGCAGGATATACTTTATGCCTGTTGCCTAATTCTTCACAGCAAAGCCTATCAGATATAATTATGCAAAACATGTACCATCGTGATGTGCAGGTTTTAGTAAAGTGAGGCTCAAAGGCAGGGCCAACATCACACAACTTGTACCTTAGTGGCCTTGAGATCAATCTAGATCAGTCTGCTTCTAGACTTCTCCTATTTATGCTGATGCTTCATCATTAGCAGCTTGCTATGCCTGGACTAATTAGGACAGAGTCATTATTATAGAAATGGAAGCTCGTTTGTTTCTCCTATGATTTGCCCAACATTAGAAGGAACCAGAACAGCATGAAGTATGGGGGGGCCTTGTGGGAGGTCCAGCCAATTAGAAGGCAATAAAAGGCCCTGAAAAACCAGCTTTTCCCACAAGCTCTGGAGATTTTTCTTTCCTTGTTTGATTTTTACCAAGTCATGCTGGGGAACGCTGCTGGAAGACACAGCCTCTCTGGTTCCAATTAGAACCATAGAGGCTCAGGATGGCTAAAGAAGATGCAGAGGGTGGAGAGGGTTCTTCATCCCTGGTCTGATGCCAGCATCCTGTCCCAGCAGAAACTTGTCTTCCCTTCCTCTAAGCCATTCTCTCTGGGTGGGCTCCTTGGACTAGTGGCCATCCGAGTCTCTACAATTTACCTTATCTCTAGTTCCAGTTTTCCTTGATTTCATTAACAAAGAACACATGTGTTTGTATCTCCATACTAGAGATATCTCTCTATATCTATCTAGATAGATATCTATCTAGATAGATAGGTATAGATTTTTTTTCTTCATCTTCATCTTTTTCTTTTTAATCAGAAGCCAGCACTCAAAAACTTGGTACCTGATACTTTTTGCTCATTGGCTAGCGCTCTACCAACTGAGCCATGCCTCCCACCCCTGTGATTTTGAATTGCTATTAACCTGTTTACTTCATGTCCTCAAATTTCAGGTCAAACATCACTTTCCTGAAGAAATGTCAGCCAGGCACCGGTGGCTCACACCTGTAATCCTAGCTACTCAGGAGGCTGAGATCTGAGGATCGTGGCTCAAAACGAGCCCCGGCAGGGAAAGTCCATGAGACTCTGATCTCCAATAAACCACTCAGAAAACTGGAAGTGGCAGTGTGGCTAAAGTGGTAGAGAGTTTGCCTTGAGCTGAAGAGCTGAGGGACAGTGCCCAGGCCAAGAGTTCAAGCCCCACAACCAACAACAAAAAAAAAATGTGTCCTTACAACCCACCCAATCCACGCACCATATTATATACTCACAACATCATGAGTTGTCCTTTGAAGCAATGGAACAATTATGCAGAATGTGTGTGTGTGCCGTTTCTGGTGCTTGAACCCAGGGATTGGATGCTGTCCCTGAGCTTTTGTGCCCAAGGGTAGTGCTCTAACACTCTGACCCACAATTCCACTTCTGGATTTTGTAATTCAGTGCTGATAAGCTCTCAGATGTTCCTGCCCCAATTGGTTTCAAACTGTGATCCTCAAATCTCAGCTTCCTGAGTAGCTAGGATGACAGGCATGAGCTACCAGCTCCTAGCTCTATTAACTTTTATTGGTTGCACCAAGTGTGGTGCAGATGGGGTATATCAATGATGGCTCCACCATGGATTAGGAAAGGACTGATTCATGGATTCATTCATTGATTGAGTTCCTGATTTCATTTACTGTTCCTGGCTCCATTAGTAAAATCTTGGTTATAATGTAAGCGTGGAGTTTAGGGTTGAGTATCTGGAGCCCCCAAGGTAGTTACTAGCTGTATGATCTCAGGATAATCATTTCCACTTTCCAATTCACTTTCCTTAGAAATAAAAATGGCTACTTTGTCTGGGTGCTGGTGGCTCATACCTGTCATCCTCACTAATCAGGAGACTGAGATCTGAGGATTATGGTTCAAGTCCACGAGACTCATCTCCAATAAACCACTCAGTAAAAGCCAGAAGTGGCACTGTGGCTCAAGTGGTACAGTACCAGCCTTGAGAAAAAAAAAATCAAAGCCTAGGGACAGTTCCCAGGCCCTGAGTTTAAGTCCTGGGACTGGCAAAAAAAAAAATCTGCTTTGTAGTTTTGTTCTAAAAAGAGGGTTCATAGTAGTAATAGCAAGAATACAACTACCACCAATACTGCATATGTGATATTTATGTCATCACTTTACATGCAGGACTTCATATATACTTTCTTAGACCTATGTGTGAGGTGGGTACTGCTGTAATCACCCTTTTACCAAATGAGGGGAGGCTCTTCAAGTGACAAATCCAATTGTGTTCAGCTCTCCAGTACAGACCCAGCAGAACTGCCAGCCTGGCATCTATATCTTGTCAGCCATCTGGCTTCAGTGGCCTCTGGCTGATGCACCAGAACGTTTCCCCTGGGCATGCTCAATAAATGGCCTCTTTTATCTGACTAATACAGGTTGCTGACAAGTCTGAATTTGTCCCAGTTTTCTCCTAGGAGATTTTATCAGGTGCCTGATGAGGCTCTACTTATCTATCTCCTTGCTCAAAGGAGCCCTACACCCAGGCTCATACTTGCTGTTAATGGCCAGAAGGACACCCTTGAAGGCATGGCTGGACAAAGGAGTCACACATGGAATCCAATGATAAGCCAAGAACTTCTGATATGTGAAAAATAATCTACCAGATAATGGAAGTGGTTCCTGGCCTTTCCCATGAGTATCTCAATAACCCTGAAAGAATTTTTCCATCCTGGTCTTCTCCATACTGGTCATTCCAGAAGCTGTGACATCTAAAGTTCTCTTGAAAGCAGGATTTCTTTGTTTGAAAACTTCCTCTCTACATGTTTTTTTGTTTTTTTGGTTGTTTTTTAATTCGGAGAGGAACAAGCCAGGTACCAGTTGCTCATGACTATAATCCTAGCTACTCAGGAGGATGAGATCAAAGCCAGCCAAGGGGCAGGAAAGTCTGTTGAGACTTTTATCTCCAATGAATCTTCAAACCAGCAAAAAGCCAGAAGTGGAGCTGTGGCTCAAATGGTAGGGTGCTACCCTTGAGCACAAAAGCTCAGACAGTGCTTAGGCCCTGAATTCAAGCCCCAGGACCAGCACAAAAGAAGAGAAGAACAAAGAACAAAGGATTTTCTGTGCATTCCAAATGGATTGTGTTGGTTCTCCACCTTGAGGAGAGGATGCATCTCTTCTCTGCATCCAAAGTCAGTTCCCTCCTTTTCTAAACTTTGGTCTGTGTTGTAGATTACTTACTTTTCTTTTGGGGATCAGCCCAGATGCTGAATCTTAATTTTTACCATTCACTCATTCATTCATCCATTCACTTTTTGGTTATTTCAGCCAACATTTTTTGTATGTTTCCATGCCATGTTTGGCACCAGAGGTAGATTCAAGTTCGGAGTCTGTGTTTTAGGTCACATAGGAATTGATTGGGATGGCAGGTTCTAGGGCAAGATTTTGAAGGATTTCATTTGAATATTATGCAAGATTTACATGTTGAAAAGATCAGTCAGAAGGCAATGTTCCAGGTATATCTGAACAGATCAGAAAGGATGAAACTATTCCATTAATGAGCAAGAGATACTGGCAGTGCCCTGTCACTTAGCCTCATATTTTCTCTTCCTCTCATGAATACACTGGCACGTACAGCAAATTTAGCAGCTTACCTGGCTAACCAATGAACTCTGGGCTGAGGTTCTTTGTCTCATTATTTGTTTTATAATTTTGTGCTGGTCCTGGGGCTTGAACTCAGGGCCTGAGTATTGTCCCCGAGCTCTCTGTGCTCAAGATTATTAGTGCTCTACCACTTGAGCCACACCTCCACTTCCAGCATGTTTGGTGGTTAACTGGAGATAAAATGTCTCACAGACCTCCCTGCCCAGGCTGGCTTGACTCATGATCCTCAGATCTCCTCTTCCTGAATAGTTGGGATTACAGTCATGAGCCACCAGGTACTGCACTTCTGTCTCATTTAGCACAGAAAGAACCCTTGGAGGAAATGAAGTTTAATGGCTTCATTTTGTAGCACTTTGAGAGGTTTAGCAATTTGTCCAAGATTGCACATGAAGTGAGTGACAGAAATTAGACTGTTAACATTCAGTCTGCCTCCAGTTCATGAATGAATCAAGGAATTCCTTTTTCCTTTCCTTTTGGGATCCTATAGTGGAATGGGAGTGAGGGGAAAAAAAACAAAAGACAGAAAAGGAAAAGCATAGTGCTAACAATGAAGCAAACATCCTTACTTGCTCTTCCTATGAGAATAGGGAAAAATCCAATGTTCTTGGCCTGGGCTGATTAAACCATATCAGGGCAGGCAAGGAGAGATACAGTGTGATCCATTAGTAAGAAATCAGACCAGCAGACATGGTGGTGATGAGGAAAATCTCTCCCTTTTGTTCTTCCTTTTTACTTTTTTGCTGGTCCTAGAGCTTGAACAAAGGGGCCGGGGAGCTGTCTCTGAGCTTTTTTGCTCAAGACTGGCATTCTACCACTTAAGCCACAGTTCCCACTTCTTGCATTTTGGTAGTTCATTAGAGATAAGAGTCTCACACATTTTTCTGATGGCTTTGAACTGTGATCCAACAGCTTGCACACTGTAAATTCTGTAGTTGGCTTGACTCATCACTGTTTAGTGTAATAACTGCATGGAGAATTAGGACGGAAGATTGAAATACACTGCTGGAATATAAAAAGAAAAATAAAGAAAGAAAAAAGAAATCTCTGCAGTAGCAGAAAGCAGGATGAAGTTGAATCCAGTGTTTCAACTAAATGTATGGCCAGAGTATACTATATACATATATATATACACACACACACACACATATCTAACTATACTAAATACATGCATATAAATATAAACATATAGTATAAAGTATATAAAATATATAATATACAAACATAGTTTATATAAATTATATAGTATATATTAGTGTACTTATATATAATATATATGTGCTACATATTATGTATATGTATTTAGCAAAATTAAATAAATATGTAAAATATATAAAATAAAATATATGAACATATAATATATAAACTATAGTCTATTATATAATGTATTTACATATACTATATAAGTATATATTATATATAGTATATATATAGTATATACTATATATAGTATATACTAGTATACTATATACTATATATAGTATATACTATATATACTATATATATTATATATATTATATATATTATATATATAGTATATATAATATATACATATAGTATATATTATATATAATATACTATATACATGTAATTTACATTATAATGTATATATAACACATGATACATATTATATACAATATAGTTTATATAAATTTATAATATAATTATAACATGTTTGTATATACAAATATACAATATATATAATATATAACTTATTAATATTGGTACTGGGGCTTGAACTTGGGGGCCTGGGTGCTGTTCCTGAGCTTATTTCCTCAAGGCTGGCACTCTACCATTCTCTACCACACCTCCAATTACATTTTTTTTTATGTTTTTGGTTAATCAGAGAGAAGTGTCTCATGGGCTTTCCTGATCAGGTTAGCTTTGAACCCCAACCTTACCCCTCAGCATCCTGAATAGCTAGGATTACAGGAGTGAGCCACAAGCAGCTGGCTTGAATACTAAATATAAATTTAGGAGATTCTTGTAATGCTTCGTTGAAGGAACTTTCCTGTATCTGTGTCTCAAAGTGAAGAGAACCCAGCCAGCAGAGGCTGGCTGGAGGGGTTAGAGTCGGCCATGTCTCAAGGAAGGGCAGGAAGCCTTTACTGAGTCTGAGGCCACCTTACCCTGGGACCAGCACTGCCTGCCCCTTTAAGGCAGAGGATGGGCCCTCATGATCTGCCTGAGTCTTTTATTTTTAATTGTGAAAATACTATACAGAGGAGTTATAATTACATGGGCAAGATAATGAGTACATTTCTTATCAAGCATTGTTGCCTCCTCCTTTGTTTCCCCTTCTTATCCCTTCCCATCTCCCCCCCATTCTCCTCTGCCCCCTCATCCCCCTCCCCAAGTTGTAAAGTTCATGCTACCTGAAAACTAGCAGGCAGGAAGTGAGATTTTGAAAGCTCGAGGGAGACCTATGGGGAGTTTAACAGCAAGTCAGTGTTATTCTGAAGGAAGCTCTGGCTTTGAGATCTACTTTTGCATTCTCAATTCTTTTTTTTTAAATTTTCACTAAAGAAGTTAGATTTTACTTTGAATGAGCACAAGAGTATAAGAGGGAAATCTACAAAAGAGCTGAGATTTATGAACCACCCCAGAGTTTGTGTGTGTGTACACACATACTCATGCAGGCTGAAAATTACTGCAATCTTCTTAGAGCTCCTTTGAAATTTGTTTTCAATTTAGACTGCATGCCTCTACAAAGTGGGATGCAGAATGATGCTGCATTTCTGCAGACGTGTCTAGAAACATAGATTGTGCTGTGCTTATAAGAAAACTCAAGCATTTTTTTTTTTTACAAAGCCTTAATGAGAATCACTTGACCCAACAGCTATACTCTTAACTCTTTATTTGGCAGAACCCACTGTAGGTGTATTTAAAACACTTCAATGCTACTCAAAAAAAATTCCTTCTGTATATCACACCTTTATAAACACCAATATAAAAATTATTAAATAAAAATCTTGTGCCAGTTCTGGGGCTTCAACTCATGGCCTGGCTGCTGTACTTGAGCTTTTTGCTCAGGGCTAGTGTTCTACCACTTTGAGCCACAACTCCTTTTCTGGCTATTTTGGTGCTTAACTGGAAATAAAAGTCTCACAGGCTTTCCTACCTGGGCAGGCCTTGAACCATGACCTTCAGATCTCAGCCACGTGAGTAGCTAGGATTACAGGCACATGCCCACTAGCACCCAGCTTGATTATATTTTTAACTGAGTAATATCTCTACAGAAAACTCATAGAAAGGTAAACAGGGGTTGCAGGCATGGCTCGCGTGGTAGATCACCAGCCAATGAGTGAAAAGAAGTTTCAGATATAAAGTTAGAATCTTGGTTTCAGACAAAAAAAAGTGAGCATATAGAAATATTGTATGGCTTTCTTTTCTTTTTTTCCCAATCCTAAATACTAAATAAAGCCCGTTTCCTGAAAAAAGAGAAAACTAACTTCACAAAAAATAAATAAATAGGGGCTGGGAAGGTGGCTCAGTGGTAGAGTACTTGCCTTTGCATGCTCGAGGCCCTGGGTTCGATTCCTCAGCACCACATAAGAAAAAAGCCGGAAGTGGTGCTGTGGCTCAAGTGGTAGAGTGCTAGCCTTGAGCTGAAGAGCTGAGGGACAGCACCCAGGCCCAGAGTTCAGGCCCCACGACTGGACCAAAAATAAATAAATAAATAAATAAATAAAATGATATTTCCCTCAGCTTTATTTTATCTGGAACTTACTAGTAAGCTAACATACCATCATTTAAAGATTAAAGAAGGGAGCCAGCATCCTGTCTTAATGTGGCTTAGTGGTAGAGTGCTTGCCTAGCATGCATGAAGCCATGGGTTCTACTGCTCAGTACCACATAAAAGAAAAAGCCAGAAATGGTGCTGTTGTTCCAGTAGTAATGGCCTTGAGCAAAAGCTCAAGGACAGCACCCAGGCCCTGAGTTCAAACCCCAGGACTGGCAAAAAAAATTCAGTCCTGTATACCTTAGCACAGAAATGTGGATGCCCAGAAAATTAGTATCATTGAATCCATTTGTCTTCCAAAACTGGAGTCAAGAAGGTAAAAAACCAACCAACAAAACACTTAACAAAAGTGGATCAGACAACAGATTTTGTTTGCCAAGTCTTTTTCTGATCTTACAAAGATTGCTGCCTTGACTCAGGCTGGGTCTCTAGGGAAACAATCAGACAATTCCACTGGAGCTAAATATTTTCTCTCTGCCCATCTACTGAGTGGAATTAGTGTGAGTGCCCTAATTTGCCCACTTTGTTTTTTCTGTGTGTTCCTCCCTGCTCATACTCCATTTCCTCATCTAGAATAAGAATACAGTAATATGTACAATGTGTCAGAGGGTTGAGACACTCCAGTGAGAACAGTTGCAGCTGTGGTTTGTACACTATGGAGATAAAATACTATGTAACCATCCTATAATTGTTTTGTTTTGTTTTCTTAGTTCTGTGGGAGCTAAATTGGGTGCTGTTTGCTTGGAAAAGACAGATTAAAAACAAGGAGAATGGTTGAATGGGGTGTGGATTAAGGAAAGAAAAGCTATACGTTAGCAGATAGTGTTGGGGAAGTGGGGGGTGTACTGGGGTTTGAACTCAATACCTTGAGGCACAGCTCCACTTCCAGATTTTTGGTGGTTAATAGGAGAGAAGAATCTCACAGCTTATCAACATCAATATCATCATCATCATCATCAAGTAGTTCTATAAAGGGGTTACAATTCCTTAAGTCAGTTTTAAGTAAAATACTTCTTCCTCAATAGGTCTTTTAATAGGGCCTGGTTTTGAAACTCCATCCTCAGATCTCAGCCTCTTGAGTAGCTAGGATCATAGACATGAGCCACAGGCACCCAAGTGGAATTTTTTTTAACATGAGGGCTTGTCTCTTCTGTTTCAGTTAATTAATTAATTAATTTGTAGCAGCTTGGCCTTGTGGGTATTTTCCACTTTGGGCTCTTCAGTCAATACTATATTGTTTTGCCACTTGATGGTTTCCACTTTGCTCCTAGGTTTAATCATTGTGAGGATGTATTTCCTTTCTTCTCTTTGAGGTGACTTCAGTGAGCACCTTTGCTCATTATTATATCTGGTGAAGCTGTTTTGGTTTTGTTTTGTGCCAGTCCTGGGACTTGAACTCAGGGCCTTGGCACTGTCCCTAAGCTTTCTGTTTTGCTCAAAGCTAGCACTCTACCATTTGAGCCACAGCTCTACTTCTATGTTTTTGATGATTAATTGGAGATAAGAATCTCATGGACTTTCCTGCCTAAGCTGGCATATCAAGCCTCAGATCTCATCCTCTTGGGAAGCTAGGATTATAGGCGTGAGCCACCAATGCCTGGCTATTGAATACATTTGGACCACAGTTAGATTGTTTCGTCAAGTCACTTATTACAGCCCAGGAGTCCCCTAGGTTTTAGTTTTAGTTTTTTTTTTTTTTTTTGTCGGTCGTGGGGCTTGAACTCTGGGGCTTGGGCACTGTCCTTCAGCTCTTCAGCTCAAGGCGAGCACGCTACAGCTTGCGCTACAGCGCCACTTCCGGCTTTCTAGTGGTTTTATTGGAGATGTGTTCCTGCCCAGGCTGGCTTTGAACTGTGATCCTCAGATCTCAGCCTCCTGAGTAGCTAGGATTACAAGCATGAGCCACCGGCTCCCAGCTTCCCCCTAGCTTTCTAAGTGGGGTGCATTCATTAAGATACACGTGTAGCTGGGCACTGCTTTCTCATGCCTATAATCCTAGCTACTCAGAAGGCTGAGTTCTGAGGATCACAGTTCAAAGCCAGCCTGGGCAGAAAAGTCTGTGAGATCTGTTCTCCAATGAACCACCAAAAATTGGAACTGACCCTGTGACTCAAAGTGGTAAAGCACTAAGCCTTGAGCAAAGAGCTCAGGGACAGCAGCCAGGCCTGAGTTCAAGTCCCAGGACTGACAAAAAAAAAAAAAAAAGACACTCATCATGTTATGTGCAATGGGGTTTTGACAGCTGTCATTACCATATCACAGAAAATAGCTCCACTCCTCCCCACAAATTACTTGTGTGTCATCTGGCTAATCTCTTTAGACAGCTTTGGCAATAGATATTTCTTATTTTCTCCATAGTTAAACCTTTAGCAGAATATCATATAAAGAGAATCATGCAGGATTCATTCATATCTTTGTGTGGCTTGAGAGCTCATTTAATTTTGTTACAGTATAATATTCCATAATACAAATGCACTAGTTTTTTTCAATGTATTTACCAATTTGGTAACATTATGGTTGTATCCAGTTTGGGAAATACAATTGCTGTAAGCATGCATATATTATTTTTGGTGTATCATTTTAGAGTGAGGGCAATTTTTTTAATTTAAACTTTTCTTTTTCTTTCCTTCCTTTCCTTTGTGTCATTCCTGTGGCTTGAACTGAAGGCTTCATATTTTTGCTTAACTTTTTTCATTCATTCATACATAACTTGTCCAGTCTTGCAGTTAGTAAGAGGCAGACATGGAGTCTGTGATCTATTGAAGTAGTTTCTCTGTTCCCTTCCATCCCTTCATTTCTTCTCTCCCTCCTTTCCTTCCTTCCTTCCTTCCTCTAGCACTTACTACCAGTTTTTGTTGTTGGTTAATTAGAGACAAGAGTGTCATGGGACTTTACTGCCTGGGCTGGCTTTGAACCTCAATCGTTAGATCTGTGTCTTTGAGTAGTAGTGGGCCATTGGTGCCTAAGGTCAAATTGATTTTGAGAGCAATTAAAGATGGAAACATGAAGTAATGCTGTACCACTGTGCTGTACTGAAAGGTCTGAGATGGGTGCTGAGGACACGTGTGTGATCCTAGCTACTCATCTGAGGATCAAGGTTCAAAGACAAGCTGAGCAGAAAAATTCAGGAAGACTCATCTCCAGTTAAGCAGCAAAAAGCAAGAAGTGGAGATGTGGCTGAAGTGGCAGAGCACTGGATCTTCACGGGGCATTGGTAGCCCATGCCTGGAATCCTAGTTATTCAAGTGGCTAAGATCTGGAGGATCACAGTTTGAAATCAGTTCAGGCAGAAAAGTCTGTAAGACTGTATGTCCAATAGATAACCATCAAAAAGCCAGATTGGGGGAGAGACTCAAGTAGTAAAGTGCTAGCTGAGCAAGCAAAGCAAGCAAGTGTATAGGCCTGAATTCAAACAGCAGTGCTGGTGGAGGAGGAGGAGAAAGAAGGGAAAGAGGAGGAAGAAGAAAAGCAGGAGGAGGAGAAATGAGAGTTAGGAGGAAGCAGAAGGTGAAAAAGAGAAAGAGGAAGAGGAAGGAGAAGGAAGAGAAAGAGGAAGAGATCTTGGCTGAGTGTTGTGTTGTTAAAGGGCAAAGCTGAGACTGGAAAACACCCTAAATGTTTACATTCCATTCCTGTTATTCTGGTTCTCAGAATAAGGTAATTGAAAGTGGACATACTATCACAATGAGAGTGATTTGGTTAAAGCCAAGCTTTTCATTTTCTTGGCTGTTGTTTTTTTTTTTCTTCCACTACACTTCATCTCCCAAGATGCTAGATCCTATGTGAAAAGGCAGCCCAGCGACCACCTGTATGATGTGCTGCTGGGCCAGTGAGCTGCTTTACTTAGAGCAGGCTGTTAAGGCTTTTCTTCTTCCTTTGGTCTTGACTTGTAATGCTTCTGAATGGTGAAAATCTATTTAAAATGGTGACTCATAATAGGTAGCAATTGAGGAGTTTCTTTGTTAAAAAAAAAACAAAACAGATAGTAAATACAGCCATTGTATTGACTTTTTATTCCTCATGACATGCCCATTATACAGACAAGAAACTAAGGCACAGGGAAAATTATATAACTTGTCCAGGATTTGATTTAAAGTCCTTGAGACTCTTATCTCCAATGAATCACGAAAAAGCTGGAAATGGAGATATTGCTCAAGTGAGAGCGTGCTAGCCTTGAGCAAAAATGCTCAGAGACAGTGCCCAGGCCCTGAGTTCAAGCCCAGGACCAGTTAAAAAAATAAAAAACAACTAAAGTGTTTCAGGAGTAAAAAAAAAAAAAAATGAAAATTCCCAAACAAAGAACGGAGCTGAGTCATCCTAAAGAAGAGCTCCTCTCCTTCACAAACGCCTACTCTGAGCCGCCACTCTCATCTTCAAGGGTTTTACCTCTCTCGCTCACTGCTTGGTGCTGCCACAGACTGTATGAGGAGCACAAACCAACCAGACACACGTGTATGTACACCATAGATGGTGTGCTTCAGCAGTCTTAGCTGCAGAAGAAAGCATTCTCAGAATGTGGGAGTCACTGTTGGTCAGGAATCGGGGACAGGTGTCAGAGGGCCATGTTGGGATGCAAGGATGTCATACAGGGATTAGGACATCCATTCAAAAGGAACTTGGCCAGGCAAAGGTTACTTCCACAGAAGGGCAGGTTCCTGACAAGAATTCCAGCATGCAAGCAAGCTGGGCAGGAGGTCTGCCTGGGTTTTATACCAACATAGTACTGATTGGCTAGAACTTAGGTTCACAATCTTTCCTGATTGGCTAGTTTACAGGGAACAGGATGTGACTAAAATCCAATGAAATTATAGCAGGATGCCTTAATTCAAATATCTCTATTCACCCTTCTTCACTACCCTAATGCTTTGCCTTGGTCACTCTGATTCTCAAAATGTGATCTGAGAAGTATTACTACCCAATGTGCATGTGTTTACCAAGGCACTTATTCCAGGAGACTCCCTTCCCTGCAGCATGGAATTTCATGAGGAAGAGAGAGATGTCTGGGAAAAACACAAAATTTTCATTCCAGACCATGTCTCTGACAGTTTTCAGCTTTATCTGAATTGCTAGTGGCAGAAATTCAGGTTCTCTCTCCTCTCTCTCTCTCCCTCCCTCTCTTTCTCTTTCTCTCTCTCTCTCTCTGTTTCAACATCTGTGCATGTCAATACAGATAGATGATAGATGAAAGGTAGATGATGATAGAAGATAGGTAATAAATGGAAAAAATCCATAAATAAATAATAGATGATATGTAGATGAAGGTAGATGATAGATAATAGATGGAAGAAGATAGTAGACAGAAATGATAGATGAAGGTAGATGATAATTGAAAATTGGTGATAGGAGATAGAGCCACAGACAGCCAGATAGATAGATAATAGATGATAGGCAGAATAAGGTCGATGATAATAGATGGAAGATAGGAAGGTAGATAGATGGACAGACAGATATGTAGATAAATAGATTCAGAGTAACTCAAGTTGAGAATGACTGTTGAAGATTGTTAGATATGTTTGTTAAATAAACTTTCTTGGTGATCTCCCAGAAATATCAAGAATGTTAATTCTCATTTCCCACATAATCTCACATTTATATTATTATTATTATTACTTATTATTATTATTATTATTATTATTATTATTATTATTATTATTATTATTATTATTATCAGTAGTATAGCCAGTCATGGGGCTTGAACTCAGGGCCTGGGCACTGATCCTGAGCTCTTTTGTTCAAGGCTAGTGTTCTACCACTTTGAGACACAGCACCACTTCTGATTTTTTTCTAGTGCTTAATTGGAGCACGTCTGAATAGCTAGGATTACAAGTGTGAGCCACCAGTGCCTGGCTAATCTCATATCTCCTAAATACATTTCTTGGGAAGAAGCGTTGGCCTGACATAATTTTCTGTGATGAAGGATATTATAAGGTTGGAGAGAAGAATGGAGAAGGTGAAGGGCCTGGATATTCCAAGGAAGGAAAAGAAAGGTCAGCCATTGCCCACAGACAGTGGCTGCTGCCTCTACCAGTGTGCCCAGGGTTGGGCTGGCCAAGGATCCACAAAGAGAAGGTCACAAGAGAGACAAATGATTTTTCACCCCTGTGTAGGCATTACCAGATCCCTTTATTAGAACCTTGATATTGCCTGGAGCAAATAAATGGGATGGAATTTTTTTGGGGGTGGGGGGGAGTCTGGTCGTGGGGCCTGAACTCTGGGCCTGGGCGCTGTCCCTCAGCTCTTCAGCTCAAGGCTAGCGCTCTATCACTTGAGCCATAGCGCCATTTCCGGCTCTTTTCTTTTTGCTTATGTGGTGCTGAGGAATCAAACCCAGGGCCTCAGGCATGCAAGGCAAGCGCTCTACCACTGAGCCACCTTCCCAGCCCCTGGAATTTTTTTTTTGATTTACAGACTTGACAGTTTTTCTCCTCAGAAATGTGAGATATTGGTTGTTTTCCAAAAAAAAAAAAAAAGGTTATGTCATGTTACTCAACCATTTAAGGACATGTCTTCTCTTGGCATTGAGGTTTATATTTTTCACAAGAGCAATTTGGAATAAATGACACATCATCATTTAATCTCCTAGATTCCTACATCAAATTCTCCTAACCTTGCATTCTTGCTTTAGTGATGTATCAATACCAGTACAGTGTGTTCCTTCTGTGTTATTTATGGAAATATTGTGTACGAATATGTAAAAGAAAAAGGTGGTATAGTCATGTGCTAAGGGTTTTGAAGACTTTATGATCAAAAGCGTGTGTGTGTGTGTGTGTGTGTGTGTGTGTGTGTGTGTGTGTGTGTGTGTGTGTGTGTGTGTGTGTGTGTGTGTGTGTGTGTGTGTGTGTGTGTGTGTGTGTGTGTGTGTGTGTGTGTGTGTGTGTGTGTGTGTGTGTGTGTGTGTGTGTGTGTGTGTGTGTGTGTGTGTGTTGCTCGTTGCTCCTGGGGCTTGGATTCAGAACTTGTGGGTACTGTCCTTGTGAGAAAAGTGTCTTTTTTATCAAATTGTTTTGCTGAAGGGTTCCTGATAGACCAAGTGGCTTGGTCCTTGTTAATTACATTTTAGTTAGTACATCCTTTTCCTGAGCAGTTTAAGGCATCCTATTAGAAGCTCCTTAAATTTTAATTACATCTTGTTAATTAAGCCACATCCTTTTGCATTTTGAATCTAAGCTCAGCCAATGAAAGCAGAGGGGCAGACTGAAAAGGAGCAGCCTGCCTGCTTTGTGTGCTTGCTTGCCAGTTTTTTGGTGCACCCTTCTGCAAGAGTAAACTTTACCTTGCCAAGTTCCTCTAAAATCCATGTCTTTATAGCCCAGCAATTTCTAATAGTCACTTAGCTTTTTCACTTGAGGCTGGTGTGTACCACCTGAACCACAATTTCACTTCTGGCTTTTTGGTGGTTAAGTAGAGGCAACATTCTCACAGACTTTCCTCCTGGGATTGTTTTGAACTGCAATCCTCAAATCTCAGCCTCCTGGGTATTCAGGATTACAAGTGGGAGCCACCAGTGCTTGGATAAAGTCTGTGGATAAGAACAACGACCATCTTGAATAATTAACAGGAAACAAAAAAAAAATATGTACTCTACAATATGTTGATAATCAACCAAAACAAATCTGAAAAATACCCAAAAATGGTGATTGTGGACCTCTGGTTTATTAGAGAGTTTAGCTTCTTGAGAAATCACACTCTCATATCCTTATCAGGTGAGAGAAGAAAATGAAGAGCCTTGCTGGATTAGTAAATTTAGCAGGACACCAGTGGCTCATACCTGTAGTCCTAGCACTCATGAGGCTGGTTCAAAGCCAGCCTGGGCAGAAAAGTCTGTGAGACACTTATCTCCAGTAAACTATTCAGAGAATGCCAGAATTGGCCCTGTGGTGTGGTAGAGAGCTAGCCTTGAGTACACAGAGGTTCAGGGATAGCACTCAGGCCCTGAGTTCCAGCACAGGCAAAAAAGTTTTTAAAAATTACATTTGTAAAAGTAATATTTGTAATTTATAATTTCACATCCAGCATTGCATCTATTCATTTGTGCATCTCTCAATCTTTTCTCTTTCTTTCCTTTTTTTGATGCTGGTTCTGGGGCATAAACTCAGGACCAGGTACTGAGCTCTACCTATTGAGCTACAGCATCATTTCTGGCATTTTATATGTAGTTTATTGGAGATTATCATGGACTTTCTACTTTGAACTTTTCTGACTTTTCTGCTTTGAAATGCAATCCTCAAATATCAGTCTCCTGAGTAGCTAGGATTATAGTCATGAACCACTGGTACCTGGCTTCAGTCTGTCTTCTTTGCTCCATAATTCCTCTCATATTGATCCTCATACACTAAAAGAGAATTCAATGTTACTGTCAACACGATGGCTTTTAAAATCAAATTTCCCTGCATATAGTCTAGATGCTTCTATATCACAAGTTACTAACAAGTTATCTGAGATCTGATCATCAACACAAGGCAGATGACACAGTGTTGTACTGAGGATTAAAGAAGTAGTAAGATTGGCACGAGTGGCCCGTGTCTGTAATCCTAGTTATTTAAGGGGCTGAGATTGAGAGGATTGGGGTTTGAGGACTGAATGGGCAAAAATGTCTACAAGAATCCATCACCAAAATAACCAACAAAAAGCAAGGTTGCACCCAGCCACAAGCAGCAATCAAGCTGAGTAAGGGTGAAATCCTGAATTCAAGCACAGGTACTGGCCACCCCCCTAAAAATAAGAAAAGAAAGAATAATTTTCACTCTTCATTGTACATTTGAACCACTCAAATGCATATTCCCCACCTCCCTGGAGAGCCTATTTTTAAATGGTTTTCCTAAACAATTAATGTATAGGCAGGGATGAGAAGCTCTGTAGTAATGACCTTGATACTTAAAAGGTGTTTTTAATGCATCATTGTTGTGCTATATTTTCAAATAAAAATAGATTATTAAAACAGGTTAATCAGTAAGCTCTAGCTTTCACTGTCAACTATGTGTAGTTATTTCCTTTATCATAATCCATGGGCTGGATTGTATTTGGCAGTGTCTTTATATTTCAATTTAGATCACTTTCAGTATTTTGCTATTCTAAGACACATTATGTATGGGCTTATGCATGTAAATATCTTTATAGCCATTCAACTATTTACTTAGGATAAATTCTGAGATGAGGAAGTGCTGGCTCAGAGGATAATACACACTTTTAAGACTTTTGAACATGTCAAACTGCTATCCTTAATGGAATGGTCAATAGCATTTGGGATGCATTAGAGCTACAAATAAGAAAAAAGAACAGTTCAAGGATTGGGTGGGGTGCAGGGGGAGGATGGGAAGGGATGGGAAGGGGAAACAAAGGAGGAGGCTACAATGCTTGATAAGAAATGTACTTATTATCTTGCCCATGTAATTGTAACCCCTCTATAGAGTATTTTTACAATAAAAAATAAAATAAAATAAAAAAAGAAATGTTCACAGCAGTTAAAAGATGCTTTGGTTAAAAAAAAACAATAAAGGGTATTTATGGGTTCATAGAACTGGCAAGTATAGTGTTTAAGTGAATTTCAAGGCTAGCAGGATAGTGTTTTAATAATCTCTTCAAGGATCTGGCTATATCATTTCATCTTTGCCCTTAGCCCTGTGTGGTATCAGACTTTTCTGGAGTTTTCTGGGTGTAACTTAACTCCTTTGAACAACTAACACAGTCAAACAAAATGGATAACAGGAAGCTGGAACTTGAGGTGGGGGGGCAGGTGGATGAGACAGTAGGATATGGATGGAGAGAGGAAGGGTGGGAGAATGCAGTCATCATATTCAATGTACATCTGTGCATACACACACACACATGTATGCAAACATCCCCCCCCCCACACACACAGAGTATTCCCACCACTCATCCTACTCATTCTTTCTGCCTTACATCTTCCTTCTGATGTATTCTCTATATTACTTTTGTAAGTCTGGGTACTATCATTGTCCATGTTTGAGTGTAAACTCATAAGGAGAGATATTTTTGTGCTGTTCCCAGCATCGTATCACCCAGTAGTCACTCAGGAAATGTCCACTGAATGAAGGCCTACCTATTCCCTTCCACACTTACTTGACAACTATCCTGCCACACATGGTCAAAGCTCTTTCCCACTGTTTTCCCACGACTCCTCTCCATAGCCCCTCTCTCACCCTTGTCTTGTGGTCTCCCCACCTGTGTTTACATGCCCTTTGCCTGAAGCCTTGTTTACCTCAATCTCACACATGGAGATGGTGTGCACACAGCAGCTCACTTTTTCCTCCTCAGGGAAGCCTTTTCATACCACATTGGCTCCTCACTCTTGTGTTCTTTCAGGTCTCTCTGCAAGCCATGATCCCATCTTAGGTAATGGTCTGTTTGACATTGCATCTAACCTGTGGGACCCTCATCCTCGGGCCAACTTTTCATCTTCTCTCCTTCACATGCTGAGCTAAATGCACTTCCGCTGTTCCACAAAGGTTTAGTAGTGTTCTAGCACGCCTATGCATCAGACTGTCCATTGAAAAAATCAAAACCAAACCTGAGTTTTGGAGAGTGAGTTCAACTTGCCCCTTGAAACAAGACTGGCATTGAATCATAAAATGACTTGCCTCCTGCTTGGTACATAGCCCTGTCCACACCCCCAAGGATCCATGCTGCCCCTCCCCTATGTCTCCATAATGCAACCCAACACTGAAATCCCACCCAGTGCACAGCAATGAGGCAACCTCTCTATTGCCCTAGGACTTCAAGAAACTAGCCTCCTAAGCCAAACCCACTGATGTGAATTGAAGCCCACTCCCTTACTCTGAGTGTCAGCTGCAGCTCTTGGGGCAGCAAGGCCTTGTCTCCTGGCAGTCTTTGGAGGAGATCATTTCTGACTCATTTAGCTCTGTATTGAGATCTGAAGTTAAAGGAAGAAAAGAGCACATTTTCCTTCCTAATTCCCTCTCGATGTGCACATTGGATTTACACATCATGTTGGGTTTGTAGAAGGCTGATTTCTAGAGGAATTTCTTCATGCTTCTGAGACATCTTGGTAAAGAGAGAAGGAAGCTGCTATTCAATCATGCAAAGGGGAGTTGCTTGCTCTTTCACTAGGAAATGGAGGTGCACATGTCCTTGAGTGTGCACATGCTCTGTCATTCTAAGGGTGTTGACACACTTGCACTATACATGTCCTCCTCTCCCTGTCAATTCTGTACACCAGTCTATGGCCACCTTCCATCCACACCCATTTTTAACGTGTCACTGACACAGCTGTCCTTCAGATAAGTACACAAATCCCTTTCATAACAGAGAAACCAACCTGTGCCACAAGAGATTAGCAAAGGCAAATGCATTGCATGATGCTGGAGGCTCATGCCTGTAATCCTAACTATTCCAGAAGCTGACACCTAGATTGCAGTTATAGTCAGTCTGGGAAGACTCCATCTTCAATTAACTAGAAAAATGAAGACCTGGAGGAGTGACTCAAGTGGTAGAGCACCAGGCATGAACATGCAAACTGAAAGAAAATAAGAGAAAGAGTGAGGCACAAAGAGGAGAGACAGAGAAACAGACAGACAGATTCAAAAACAGGAAGAGAGAGAGGTAATGGAAGAGGGAGATGAGAAGGATGAAGTTGAAGAGAAGGGAAAGTAGACTATGAGACAGTATGGGGTAGAACAAGAGGAGGGAAGAGAAATGGTAGAGGAGGGAAAGGTGGGGAAAGGGGAAAGAGAAAAGCAAAGGAAAAGGAAACAGAAAGAGATTAAGAAAAAAGTACATATAAATTCTTGGTACCAACACACACCCACAAATACATACCCACAACAAAGAGACAAAAAGGAAAAAAATTAAAGGCATAGAAACATCCTGGAATTTAATAGTACTTCCCTCCCCACCCACCCTCTTCACTGAACACTGGTCCATGAGGAGTTCAGGACTCCTCAGCTCCTTTCGTGACCTTCCTCCTCTCAGCTCTCCTTCAGCATCAGTGTCAACCCTGTCATTCACCAGGGACCCATCCTTTACCATCTTTGTACCTCATTGCTTCTCTCACCAGAATTCCACCTCATTCTTTGAGGGGAGATCTGCTCCCTGTATAGCCTTGAACTGTACCACTTGGCCACCCAGCCCCCCTCTTGCTACAAATCTCATCAGTCTGCTCTGCAGGCTCAGCCTCCTAACCCCAGGACACACATAGCAAAGTCTAAGTGTGCCGAACTCCTCCCCATCACACACTTGTCACCCAAGACAGCATCAGCCATCAGCACTTCCTCTGTGTGGAAATCTAATGCTCTGGATCAACCAACATAACCAACCCAGTGGTGGAGGGTCACATCCAATCTTACTCAATTTCCACTCCTGTCCAGAAGTAGTCATCCGCACTAGAGTCCATCCTCAGACAAAGTCCACAGAGGCCTGGTCCATCCACAGTCATCACTATATCTCCATGTTCTCTCAGGTCTCCTGCTCCTTCAGAGGTTTCTCCATCTCTAACTGAAAGGAAGAGAAAATATTTTAATTCATACTCGTTGTGATCCCAAAAATAGGCTCTGCATGTTCACAATGTTCTCATATTTAAAACTGAGCACCCCCAGCACTCTGTTTACCCTAGGAGAAAAATGGGACTAACAGGAAGTTGCAAAGATGACTGGGCATGCTGGGAGCACAGTAGTTCACAGTGCTAATCATGCCTTCTGAAATGAGTGAACTGTAAACGGTCACAAGAATCAAGTCTCTCTGAAAGCTGTGGGAACTCTACTACTCTTCCATGAGGCCTAGAGGACCACTTCCAAGGACACTGGGCACAAGGGAGGATGCTGCTTCTGCCATCCTGGCAGCCATGTGGGAACCATGAGGACATTGCCAGTGAGAGACTGAGAGACAGACAGACAGACAGACAGAGACAGAGAATGGGTTGATCAGGCAGGTTTGAATCTCTTGGCAAATATAAATTTTACAGATATGACAAAATTTAGTGAACCAAAAAGCAAAATTAGGAGTGAATCCCAAAATAACTTACCTATTAAAGCTGATTTTTTAAAAGATGGTTTTACTCTAGCCCAGACTTGCCTTGAACTCAGGACCCTTCTGCCTTAGCCTTCTAAATGATGGGATTACAGGTTTGCACTACCAGTCTATCTTAAAAAGATCATCTCCCATCCTGAGGCTATCCAGGAGTGCATCAAGGGTTTCCCCTTTTAGAACAAAAGATGCTCTTGTCATAGGAAATTCCAAAGGATTTAGTAGCTCTGCATCAGATGCTACTATAACTCAGGAAATTACTAAGGTCTTAGGAGCTCTGATTGAGGAACCAGGGTCAGTGACCAAATAGTAGAACAAAAGATCCTCCTACTACCCCTGTTACTCAGGAAAGCATGAGTGTTTTTGGATTTCTATGTCAAGAACCACAGGAAAAGGCCAAATACATTATTTAACAACATCATAGGCAATCACGAGAGATTGTTTACAAACAGAATGATTGACTCAGTAAGTCATCCTATCAAGGGTAATGGGTAATGGGTTTCTTAGTAGTTACAAATATGGTAAAGGAAAAGAAAACACTGGAAGACCTAGTTGGGTTGAGATTGCAGTTGGAGGTGTTGGTGTGGACTCATGATTTTGAATATACATAGATGGATATATATACATAGATTGGTATACAAATATCTAATCAGAAGTTGAGTAGCTCAGGAGGCTAAGAGCTTGGACACTGCAGTTTGAGACCAGTCCAGGCAGGAAAGTTTATTAGACTTCATCTCCAAACTAACCAGCAAAAAGCAGGGCTTAGCCAGGTGCTGGTGGCTCATGCCTCTCTCTCTCTCTCTCTCTCTCTCTCTCTGTGTATGTGTGTGTGTGTGTGTGTGTGTGTGTGTGTGTGTGTGTGTGTGTGTGTGTGTGTGTGTGTGTGTGTGTGTGTGTGTGTGTGTGTGTGTGTGTGATATTCGTTTCATGTATTCTACAGTTCTCTTCACCAAAAGGGCCTAGGAACAGTAACATCTCAGAAGCAAAGGACATACCTAATTCTCAGATGTTGGTTTCTAAATGCCATCCAGCCACAGCTCCTGTTATAATAGTTGATTCAAAGGCCAAAGCATGGAAGGTACTAAATAAACATAGATCTTGTGTATGAGTGAAGAACAAAAGCACTAATGAGGGCTTAGTGGTAGAGTGCTTGCCTAGCATGCGTGAAGCACTGGGTTCAATTCTTCAGTGCCACATAAACAGAAAAGGCTGGAAGTGGCACTGTCGTTCAAGAGATAAAGTGCTAGCATTAAGCAAAAGAAGCTCAGGGAGAGTACCCAGGCCCTGAGTTCAAGCCCCAGGACTGGCAAAAAATAAAATAAAAGCACTAATAAAGGTTTGTCAGAAGGGAATCCCATTGGCCAAGTCTCGAACCATCTGCACATCAAAACCATGGCAGGAGTGGAATTACAACCCAATAAATAAAATAGGAATCCCTTAGCCAGTTCAGACATGAATAAATATGTAAATACATAAGTAAATTGTCAGTGGTGTGAGGAATGGGATATTTACACAGCCTCATGTGTTTCCCCACACACCACTAAGTCACAAAGGGAGAGGAGAATTTTTACATTAGATAAACTGGCAAATTCGGCCATCCTCAATTGATCAAAATTACCTACTTCAATGATGGGACAAACTGATGTCCCAGCCACCTGGTGAGTTGCAGTGGGGGACAGTGTACTTTGTGACAGTCCTGCCAACCATGCGTGACCCAAGTCAAATCATGACAAAACTTCAGACAAGCCTAAGTAGAACAGTCGATAAAAAAAGAAGTGACATATAATCTTGAAAACATCAAGAAAATCTTGACAATTTTCAAGAATGAAGAAGAGTAAAGAGCCAGGACCAGTGAAGGCAAGCTTGACTTTTCAACTATCAAAACTATATCATGAGCCAGGCACTGGGGGCTCACTCCTGTAATCCTACCTACTCAGGAGGCTGAGATCTGAGGATCGTGGTTCAAAGCCAGCCCAGACAGGAATGGCCATGAGACCTTTCTCCAATAAACTACTAGAAAACTGGAAGTGGCTCTGTGGCTCAAGTAGTAGAGTGCTCGCCTTGAGGAAAAAGAGTTCAGGAACAGTGCCCAGACCCAGAGTTCAAGCCCTATGACTGACAAAAAACAAAAAACAAAAACTATATTATGAGTTGGGCTACTCAGGAGGCTGAAATTTGAGGATTGCAGTTCAAAGCCACCCTGGGCAAGAAAGTCTATTGCTCCAAATAAGAACTAAAAAAAAGCCAGCCATGTGCCGGTGACTCATACCTGAAAACCTAGTTAACTCAGGAGGCTGAGGCTGAGGATCATGGTTCAAAGGCAACCTGAGTTGCCTTTGAGTCTTATGCCTCATGAGTCTTATCCATACCACTCAAAAAACAGCCAATATCACACTCATCTCCAAAACAGGTGAAGATCCAACAAAAAAAGGGAACTACAGACCAATCTCTTTGATGAACACAAATGCTTCTCAATAAAATTTTAGCCAACAGAATCCAGAAACATCATACATTATGATCAAGTAAGCTTCATCCCAGGGATGCAAGGTTGGTTTAACATATGCAAATGAATTAATGTAATCCATCACATCAACACATCCAAGGTCAAGAACCACATGATTATCTCCGTTGATGAGAAAAAGGCTTTTGATAAAACAAAACACCCATTCATATTAAAATCTCCGGAGAAAATAGGAACAGAAGGAACATTCCTTAAAACAATAAAAGCCATATATGACAGACCAACAGCCAATATTATACTAAATGGGGAAAAAACTACAACCAATTCTCCTAAAATCAGGAAAAAGGCCAGGATGCCTACTCTCTCTACTCCTCTTCAATATAGTTCTGGAATCCTTAGCCAGAGCAATACGGCAAGAAAAGGACATTAAAGAGATTCATATAAGGAAGGAAGAAATTAAGCTATAGCTGTTTGCAGATGACATATTATACTTAAAGGACTCCAAAACTCTACTCCCAAACTCCTAGAACATATAAACCACTTCAGCAAAGTAGCAGGATACAAAATTAATGCATAAAAATCAGTTGCCTTGGGCTGGGAAGGTGGCTCAGTGGTAGAGCACTTGCCTTGCATGCCTGAGGCCCTGGGTTCGATTCCTCAGCACCACATAAGCAAAAAGCAAAAAGCTGGAAGTGGCACTGTGGCTCAAGTGGTAGAGCACTAGCCTTGAGCTGAAGAGCTGAGGGACAGCACCCAGGCCCAGAGTTCAGGCCCCATGACCAGACCCCCCCCCCAAAAAAAAATCAGTTGCCTTTTATTTACCATAGCTAAGATATGGAACCAACCCAGATGCCCTTCAGTAGATTAATGGATCAAGAAAATGTGTGTGTGTTTGTGTGTGTGTGTGTGTGTGTGTGTGTGTGTGTTATTTACCATAGCTAAGATATGGAACCAACCCAGATGCCCTTCAGTAGATTAATGGATCAAGAAAATGTGTGTGTGTGTGTGTGTGTGTGTGTGTGTGTGTGTATACACACACACACATATATGCACACACACACACACACACACACACACACACACACACACACACACACACACACACACACACATATTGTGGAATTCTATCCTCCATCAGAAAGAATGAGATATTAAGTAAGCCAGGCCCAAAGAAACATAAGTCCCATGGTTTCTCTTGTTTGCAATAACTAGTATAAGTTTAGGACAAGCAGAAAAGGTCAAAAGCTATGTACATATGACCATATAAGATGATGTTAAGTGAAATGAACCCCAAGACAGGGACACAAACATTTTTTTCTTTCTTGCTATTGTTTTTAATGTATTTATAATGTATTGTTATTTTTTTTCTTTGGCATGTTCCTCCCTCATGGTATAACCTGTTTTCACTGTATTTGATTTCGGTGCCCTGCATCTTGTATATACATTTTTATAATTTGGGGAGGGGAAGGGAAAAAACAAAATGTTTAAATAGGAATACAGATTAACCCATTGTAACAACGAGATGTACAAGACAAAACAAACTTTACCAATTCTGCAGGAGGGGGCAGTGGGAGTGGGTAGGGGGAGTAGTTGGAGAGGTGGGGAAGGAAGGGATGGTAGGGGAAAAACAAAGGAGGAGCCATCAATGCTCAATAGGAAATGTACTCATTACCTTACTCATGTAACTGTAACCCCTCTGTACAGTATTTTTACAGTAAAAAATGTATAAAAAATCAGTTGCCTTTCTGTACACCAACAATGTACAAGCAGAAAGAGAAATCAGGGAAATGCCCCATTCACAATAACTTCAAAAAAAATCTAGGAATCAAAGGAGCTATTTAGTGAAAACTATAAAAGCCTAACAAAAGAAATCAAAGAGGACCCCAAGAAATGAAAAGGCCTTCCATGTTCTTGGATAGGCAGAATCAATATTGTGAAAATGGCCATACTGCCAAAAATGATATACAGATTTAATGGAATTCCCATTAAAATCCCAATGACGTTCTTTACTGAAATAGAGAAAACAATCCAAAAATTCATATGGAACAACAAAGGACTTAGAATAGCCAAAGCAATTCTAGGCAAAAGAAACACTGCAGGAGGGATCACAATACCAGATTTCAAGCTCTACTTTAGAGCCACAATAACAAAAACAGCTTGGCATTGGCACAAAAATAGACCCAAAAACCAACAGAAGAGATGTAAAGACCAGAAATAAAATCACATACTTACAGTTAGCTGATATTTGACACAAGAACCAAATACACACAATGGAAGAAACAGCCTCTTCAACTATTGGTGCTGGGAAAACTGGGCAGCCACATGCAGAAAACTAAGAATGGACACCAGTCTGTCACCATGCACTAACATCAACTCAAAATGGATTAAAGACCTCAACATCAAACCTAAAACTCTGAAACTACTGCAGGACAGAGTAGGAGAGACACGAACTTACAGGCACAAGCAGGAATTTCCTGAGTAGAGTCCCAGGGTCACAACAAACTGGAAAGAGACTCGACAAATGGGACTACCTTAAAATAAAAAGTTTCTGCACAGCTAAAGACATAGCAACCAAACAAGAAAGACAGCCAACTAATTGGGAAAAAATATTTACCAGCAATATATCAGACAAAGGCCTAATATCCATTATATACAGGGAACTCAAGAAATCCTCCCAAACTTAACAAACCAATCATTAAATGGGCAAGGGAACTAAAGAGAAACTTCTCAGAAGAAGAGATAAAAATGGCAAAGAAACACATGAGGAAATGTTCACCATCTCTGACCACAAAGGAAATACACTGAGATACCACCTGACCCCAGTCAGAATGGCCCAAGAACAAATGCAGAGAAAGAGGAACCCTATTGCACTGCTGGTGGGGATGCAAAATACCAGAACCACTCAGAAAAACACTCTGGAGGCTCCAGAAAGCTAAACATATACCTTCCTTATGGCCCAGGCATACCACACCTAGGTATCTACCCTGAGCAACAGGAACCAGGATACAAGGACACATGCACCTCATGCACCTCCATGTTCATTGCTGCACTGTTCACAATAGCCAAGACATAGAAACAATCCAAATGCCCCACTACAGATGAACTGATCCAAAAATTATGGTATCTATATACAATGGAATACTATGCAGCCATTAGAAAGGACGAAATAATGGCATTCTCAGGGAAATGGACATAACTAAAACAAATAATGTTGATGAGGTAAGCCAAGATCAGAGAGACAAAGGGCAAATGATCTCCCTGATATGTGGATATTAAACTCTAAATTCAAGGAGATATGACAAAGTAAACAGGACTCAAGAAATAATGGACCTCTTTGTCCTATCATGTCTAGATGACCCCATGTCCTTGTCCTCATATATACATGTGCACATCTGAGGGAAGATAGGAAAAGGGCACAGAATCAGAGGGAAGCAGAGAGGGCCATCAGTGGCACTGGACATTGATGAAAGTAAACTAAGCAACTCAAGGGCAGCAATGGAAGTGAGAGAATGAGACAGTAAAGGGGACTGCTTACACTAAGGAAAGAAATGTACATATCACCTGATTTGGAAAAAATTGTTTAAATAGGGATACAGATGCACCCATTGCAACAATGAGATGTACAAGATGTTAGGTCGAAAAACAAACTTTACAACTTTGGGGGAGAAGCAGGGAGCTGGGAAGGGGAAACAAAGGAGGAGGCAGCAATGCTTGATAAGAAATGTACTCATTATCTTGCCCATGTAATTGTAACCCTTCTGTATGGTATTTTCACAAAAAAAAAAAAAGAAATGTACTCATTACCTTGACCATGTAATTGTAACACCTCTGTACGATATTTTCACGTTTTCACAATAAACAAAAACGTTTCACAGACTTTCCTGCCCAGGC
Source organism: Dipodomys merriami (assembly GCF_024711535.1). NCBI lineage: Eukaryota > Metazoa > Chordata > Mammalia > Rodentia > Heteromyidae > Dipodomys > Dipodomys merriami. The sequence continues at coordinate 52,885,058 of NW_027206401.1, forward strand.
TGGCCTTGAACCTCAATCCAAGGATCTCAGCCCCCTGACTAGCTAAGATAACAGGCATGAGCCACTGGCACCTGGCTTTGGCTTTTAATACTTTGATTGAGTCTCAATGCCTGTCTGTAAAGCACTGGAATGAGTGTGGGGCTTGAACTCTTGGGCCTGGGTCCAGTAGCTGAGGTTCTTTTGCTCAAGAGTAGGAGTGTACTCCTTGAGCCACAGTACCACTTCTGGCGTTTTCTGAGTAGTTTATTGGAGATAAGAGTTTCACAGACTTTCCTGACTGGGCTGGCTTTAAATCACAATCCTCAGATCTAGGCCTCTTGAAAAGCTAGGATTACAAATGTAAGTCACTGGTGCCAGCTGAATCTCCCTATTTTAAGGCTCATATTGTAGCTTAGAAAGCAGGTATATGCCACAATGGCCAACATCTCTGAATTTTTCTGCCTGTGGTGGCTGGAACCCTGATCCTCACAATCTGTTGAGCCTCCCAAGTAGCTAGGATTATATGTGCCACCAGTGCCTTAGCTTCATGGTCTGATAGAACTGCTTAGAGTCCTGCTTGTCTTCTTACATAGGACACTATTTCAGTGACAACTATCCTACCACTTTAGCACAATAAAGGAGCTGTAATAAAACTCAAGTATTTTTCCCCCCTCTCACTGAGTAGGTTAAAACCAACTGCTTTTTCGTGGTGTTGGCAGACTTGTATATTCACCATAGGGTGAGACTTCTGACGGAATGCCTGGAAAGGAAAATACCATCTTTAGGAAAATTTCAGGGATGCTCCCAGTGGCAGTTTAGGCTGTGATCAGATTCTGGAAAAATTGAGAGTAGATCTCAAACTTTCTATTACCAAGTAGAATAATGTTTTCTTTCATTCAGTACAGTTTTTTAGGATAAGTACAAATTGCTAGATATTTGCTCAAGAAATGCCAAAGCCACTTAGGCTCAAAGCTTGTAATTTCTAACAAATAGCTACATGAAAGAGGATGCTAGTAAATGGTGATGCTAGCTAGTGAGGAATGGTGCCTTGAAAATTGAGAGAAGACCTAATAATTAGATTAGATGAGTTTGGGGAAAGGTGCAAAGAGGAGGATGAGAATGTTGCATGGGAGAAAGAGGAATGAGGAAGGTTGAATGGAGTTGTGATGGAAAAATCTGCCAAGCAATCCTGTGTTGCGGTTCATGTGCATGAGGTCAGGATTGAACAAAAAGTTCCCTTCTGGCTGGGTGCTGATGGCTCACACCTGAAATCTTAGCTACTCAGGAGGCTGAGATCTGAAGCCAGCCCTAATTAACCACCAGAAAATTGGAAGTGGCACTGTGGCTCTAAGTAGTAGAGTTCTAGCCTTGTGTGAAAAAAACAGTCATAGATAGACAAGAACAGGGAGGGAGAAGAGAGAAAGAAAAAGGTGGGGGAGGTAATGGAAGGTAGAGAGGAGAGGAAGATTAGGGGAAAGGGAAATGAGTAGAAGACAGTATAGGGTAGAAGAGGAAGGAAGAGAGATGATGGGGGAAAGGTTGGAAAAGGGGAGAGAGAAAAGTGAATGAAAACAGAAAGAATAAGAAAAAAGCCACAGAGGTCAAGCCCCAGCGCTAGCATACACTCACAAACATACACAAGCAAACAGGAAAAAAAAAGCACTGAGAAATCATGAAATCAACAGTACTTCCCTCTCAATCACCCTCTTCACTGAACACTGGTCCATGTGGAATTCAGGATTCCTCAGCTCCCTTTATAACCTGGCTCCTGTCATTTCTCCTTTAGTATTAGTGTGCACCCTGTCATTCACCATGTACACATCTTTGCCCTCTGGTGGCCCTCCTTGCTTCTCTCACTAGAAGCCCATCAATTCTTTGAGGGAATCACTGCTACTCAAATAACCCTGAGCTGGACCACTGATTTGCCAGTATCCCCAGCCTTCCTCTTGCTGAAAATCTCATCAGTCTTTTCTACTACCTGAGCCATCTGACCCAGTGCACACATAGCAAAGGCCAGGTGTGCCCAACTCCTCCCCATCACACATTGGTCACCTGAAGGCAGCATCAACCCTTAGCACAGCCTCTCTGTGCAAATCCAATTCCCTGGCTGAACCAACACAAGTATCACAGTAATGAAGGCTCATATCTAATCTTTCTGAATTTCTGTTCATGTGGGAATGTAGTCAGCCCAGGCAGGATCTGTTCACAGGCAAAGTCCATCCAGGCCCCGTCCATCCACAAGTACCACTATCTCTCCATGCTTTCCCAGATCTCCTATTCCTTCACATAGTTCACCATGAAATGGTGAAAGGGAATATATTTTAATTCATACACTTTGTGATTCCAAAAATGGACTCTTGTTCAGAATGTTCAAATATTTGAACATCAGCTCCCCCGGTTCTCCCAGCAGAAAAATTAGGGTCTATTCTTCCATGAGGCCAATAGTTTTCCCCTGGGAACTGCCAGGGAAAAGGAAGTACGGTGCTCTGGGGAAGGGGTGTCAAGCTAGGTCCTCTCTGGGGACTCATTGGGTCTCTACCAAGATAGGCCAACCCTCAGTGCTGACCCTCTTGAACAGTGCACATGTCCCTCCCTCCCTCTCAATTTGCACACCAGCCCACCACCCCTTTCCTTCATCCCTCACACAGCTGTGCCTCACATAAGTATACAAATCCCTTTCATAACAAGAAACCAATCTATGTGACGCCAGACTAACAAAGTCAGCTGCACTGCCTGATGCTGAAGGCTCTGCTTGTCATCCTAAGTATCCCAACAGCCAGTGTGGGAACACTACATCTTCACTTAACTAGAAAAATGCAGGCCTGGAGGTATCATATAGTGGTAGTGTAATAACCAGCAGGGACAAAGATATCCCTCCCACATGCTGAGGTTCCCCTGGGCCTGGCTGTAGGAGGGGTCAGGGGTCAAGGAAGGGTGGGACAGTGGGCTGCTTGGAGGCGGGGCATGAACGGAGGTTGAAACTGTTATATCTGTTGGAGTGGGGGAGGGGCACAGCCTATATATAGGCTGTCTGTTCTGTCTGTTCTGAGGAGGAGGGGCTATGGAGAGAGACAGCAAGAGGCTCCTAACAGAGCAGAGCTGCGCAGAGCAGAACAGGGAAGCCTTGAGAAGAGGCCTGTGACCTTGTGGATAGGCCACGGGAGAGGCGTGCAGAGGAGGAGGAAAGAAGCAAAAGGAAAAGCCTTCCCCTTTGGAGGTTTGCAGACTATTTGGAGGTTTGCAAGTCTGGAGGTGTGACTCAAGTGGTAGAGAACCAGCCATGACCATGCAGGCTGAAAAGAGAGGGAGAGAGAGAGAGAAAGAAAGAGAGGAGATGAGAGAGTCAGAGACAGATTCAAGAGCAGGAAGAGAGAGAGAAGGAATGGAAGAGTGCATGAAGTAAACAAGAAATGGGAAAGGGGGCGTAGAATAGGAGAAGTTACGGGGAGAAAGAAAACAAGGGAAGAGACGCTGTAGAGGGGGAAATGAAGGAAGAGGAAAGAGAAAGAAAAGGAAATGAGAAAAAAGCACTGAGGTCAATCCCCAGTACCAGCACAAGCATACCCACAAAAACATAAAGGTAAAGAAACATTGAGAAGTCATGGAAATCAAAGGTAATTCCCCCACCCACCCTCTTCACTGAAGACTGGACCATGTGGAATTCAGGATTCCTCAGCTCCCTTCATAACCTGGCTCCTATCATTTCTCCTTTAGTATTAGTGTACACCCTGTCATTCGCCAGGTACCCATCTTTGTCCTCGTGTGGCCCTCATTGCTTCTCTCACCAGAACCCCATCTCATTCTGTTCACTGAGCACTGCACCGCAAATAGTCCTGATCTGGACTCCTCATCCACCCGGAGCCCCAAGCCCATCTCTTGCTGCAAATATCAAGTCGTCTCTGCAGGCTCAGCCTCCTGAACCCAGCGCACAAATAAGCAAAGGCCTAACTCCTCCCAATTATACACTTGTCACCAAGACAACATCAGCCCTCAGTGAACAAACCTAATGTCCCTGGCTGAACCAACACTAATAACCCAGTGGTGGAGGATCACATCCAATCGTATCGAATTTCTGCTAGTGTCCACATGCAGTCATCCCAGGCAGAGTCCATCCACAGGCGCCACTATATCTTCATGCTTTCTTAGGCCTCTTACTCCTTCACAGATTTCTCCACCTCTAGCTGATATGAAGGGAAAGTATTTTAATTCATGAATTTTTGTAATTCAAAAATGAGCTCTGGATGTTCAGAATGTTCTCATGTTTGAAATTCTGCTCCCCAGCACTCTGTGATACTCCAAGAACAAAAATTGGGCTCTGCTGTTCTTCCATGAGGCTTAGAGCTTTCTCCTGAGAACTGAAGGGGAGAGGAAGCATCATGCCCAAAGTCTGGGGAGGGGGTTGTCAGCTGGGGGACTCTCTGGGAACTCACAGAATCTCTGTCTACCCAGATAGGACATCACTCAGTGTTCACACCCTTGAACTGTGCACTTCCTTCTCACCCTGTCCATTCGGCACAGCACCCCACCACCCCTTTCCTTTCCCACTCATTTTCAAGGTGTCCCTCAGATAAGTACAAAAATCCCTTTTGTCACATCAGAGAAGCAAACCTATACTACACCAGTTTAACAAGGTCAAAAGCACTGCCGACAGTGGTGGATCATGCCTGTAATCCTAACTCTTCCAGAAGCTGACACCCAGAAGATCATAGTTAAAGCCAGCCTGGGCAGAGTCTATCTTTAATTAACCAGAAAAATGCTGACTTGGAGGTGTGACTCAAGTGATAGAGCACCAGCTATGAACATGCAAACTTAAAGAGAAAGATATAGAAGGCAGGAGAGAAAAAGATTCACGAGGACAGAGGAAGGGAGAGGGAATAGAAGAGGAAAGAGAAGGGGAAGGGGAAGAGGAGGAGATGGATGGCCAGGAGGGAAGTAAGCTGGAAAAGGGAAAAGAGACAGTTAATGGGAAGAAAGAAGAGAGAGAAAAAGAGACAGAGAAAAATCACTCAGTTCAAATGCCAGTACCAGCACACACCCACAAACATATGCCCATAACAAACAAAAGGAAAGAAAAGAAATGCACTGAGAAATCATGGAAATTAACAGTATTTCCCTTCCCACCCACCCTCTTCACTGAAGACTGGTCCATGTGGAATTCAGGAGTCCTTAGCTTCCTCCTCTCAGCTGTACTTCAGCATCAGTGTCAACCTTGTCTATCAGGAAGGTAACCATCCTTTGCCCTCTTTTGGTCCTCATTGTTTCTTTTCAACAGAATCTAATCTCATCCTTTTAGCTGAGCTCTGTTCCCCAAATATCCTTGAGCTTGATTATTGATCTAACAGGAGTCATAGCTCACCTCCTGCTGCAAATCTCATCAGTCTGCCAGGCTCAGCCTTCTGTCTCCTGTGCACACATAGCAAAGCCCAGGTGTGCTCAACTTACTCCCAATTACATACTTGTCACCCAAAGCAGCATCATACCAAAGCACTTATGTGGAAATCTAATGCCCCTGGCTGAGCCAACACAAATAACTCAGTGATGGAGGGATCATATCCAAACATACGGAATTTCTGCTCATGTCCTGATGCAGTCATATCAAGCAGGGTACATCCACATGCAAAGTCCATCCAGGCTCGGTCCATCCACAGGCACCAATATATCTCCATGCTTTCTCATGTATCTTGCTCCTCCTTCAGAGGATTCCCCACCTGTAGCTTAAAGGAAGGAAAATGTTTTAATTCATACAGTTTGTGAGGCTAAAAATGGGCTCTAGAAAGTTCTAATGGTCTCCCAGTAGTCTTGTTCCCAGTAGTTCTTATACTTTGCTATTCCCCCATGAGGCCTAGAGACTTCAACAGAGAAAAGTGAGGAAAAGGGAAGCACCATGCTGAAGCCTGATGACCTAGAGAGAAGGGGTGCCCTAGAGAGAAGGGATGACACCTGGGGGCCTTTGAGGGGACTCTCAGAATCTCTACCAAGATATCCCAAAACTCAGGGCAGATACTCTTGAAGAGGGCACATGTCCTCCCCTCCCTGTCCATTCTACACACCATCCAACCACCCCCTTCCTTCCACAACCATTTGTAAGTTGTCCCTCACACAGCTTTCCCTTTTGTCACATCAGAGAAACCAACCTGTGTGTCTCCAGATTAACAAGGTACAGATGGCTCTGGACTGTAATCCTAACTATTCCAGAAGCTTACACCCTGAAGAGTGCACTTAAAGCCAGCCTGGACAGACTATAGAAAGGCAGGCTTGGAGGCAGGACTCAAGTGGTAGAGCCCCTGTGTGGTGTACAGCTCTCCTTCAGCTTCAGTGTCAACCCTGCTATTAGCAAGGTGGCCATCCTTTACCCTCATTTGGCCCTCATTGCTTCTCTCACCAGAATCCCATTCCATTCTTTGAGCTGAACTCTCCTCCCCAAATATCCCTTAGCTGGACCACTGATGTACCTGGAGCCCAAGCCCTCTTTGCTGCAAATCGCATCAGACTGCTCTGCAGGTTCACCCTCCTGACTCAAGAGCACACATAGCCATTAGCACTTCCAATGTGTGGAATTCTAATGCCCTGGCTGAACCAACAGAAATAACCCAGTGGTGGAGGGTCATAGTCAATCCTACCGAATTTCTGCTCATGTGCAGACACAGTCATCCCAGGCCTGGTCATGCACAGGCACCACTATATCTCCATGCTTTTTTAAGGTCTCTTGTTCCTTCACAGGTTTATCTCTACCCCTACCCAAAAGGAAGGAAAATTAGTTTAATTCATTTACTTTTCCAGTGTAACCATGGGCTGTGGTTGCTCAGAATGTTCTCAAATTTGAAACTCAGCTCCCTCAGCATTCTGATTTCCCTTAGAGAAATCTGGACTCCCAGGGGAGTTGCAATTGTAAGTAACCTGTCTAAGTAATAGGGTCTTTAAAATATCCTTTTTTTTACTGTAAGTCTGAAATAAGGGACTCTTGGATAATGGTATTATGTTAGAATGGTAATTATGTTTAGAGAGCACACACACAAGAAACTGCATTAAAATGGAGGAAAGCTGGGGCAATACTGACATGGTGCATGGAGACAGGTCTCTCTCCTTTCCCAGTATAGATTTGCCCTTAAGCTTCAACCCAGCCAGTATAAGTAGTGTTCTCAGGAGTTGAACCCATACACCTAGAGACTGTCGAAGGAGAAGCAGAGTCCAAGATGCGTCCTTATGCTCAGATCTATGGACTCCTATACCACCAAGCTCACAGGCCTCACTTTAAGCCTATGTAAATAAACTAGTAAGTAGGCACACAGCAATATACACGGAAGATGAGGTGATGACCTGCTGCAGCATTTGGGACAAAAAACACCTAAGTGTTCAGGGCACAAATGGGAAAGGTTGTTTGGGAAAGGTTGTTTAATAAAGTGACGATACTCGAAAGTAAGTGATCAGGAAGATCCACCTAGCTTGGAAGGCACAGGCAGCTTGAGGCCACCTTTCAGCTTACTTTTCAAGACTGGAAAGTCAGTGCACTGTGAGCTGTCCTTTCACTGGAAGGAATGCCAGCTGGAGAATCCACTTGTCACACAACCTGGCTCTGCTGGAATGAGACCTTTGCTGGGCATGCTGGGCACACAGCAGTGTGAACTTCCTGCACAACTCCCTCCCCTCCTGCAGCTCTTCAATTCCACACCTCTCTGCTTTTCCACACCCTAGTGGTGTGGCAGAGTTCTGCACCCCTTTCTCTGGAACAGCTTTGTTCTTAAACTGTGGACATTACTTTTGAGGCCTTCACATAGCAGCAGAGTTTGTGAAAAATGTTGACTATCCTGTTAGCCACCGTCCTCCAGCCCTATCAATTATTCCAGCTGGAGGCTATGGCCTCCCCCTGTGACTGCCCAGAGGGAAGGGCATTTTCCACTGAGTGTCAACTCTCTGATCAACCAGCTAAAAAAATCCTGGCCCCAGATTAAGCTAGAACTAGAGCTCTGTGGGGAACAGAGGGAAGGACAGGCGGACTGGCACTTTGGCCTCTCTTTAGAGGCGACTTCTTGTCATGATCTTGCAACTGAAATTCTGAGGACAAGCTGAAGGTGTTAAGTGCAGCTAAGCTGGCTCTCCTTCATGGAGAGAGAGGGCTGATGGAATGTTCCTCAGGAGTTGTGCATAGTGGAATAGCCAAAAGCATCGTTTTCAATTCCACACTCTGAAACTCTCTTTTGAGTGTTCTTGGATGAACAGGTTCTTGGGCAACCAGGTAGTTGTCCATGGCTTCATTGAAGGTTTGCCTTTTTGCTGTGAGCTATGTTGTACCCTATGTCACACATGACTATGACAATAATGGGGTCCAACTTGTTGGGCAATGGCTCGTCAGAAAGTGGGCCAAATCCCACACCTAGAGCCAGCCATTGATGCTCCATTATTTCCTCAATAGCAGGTCTCTGATTGAAGTCCACAGTCAACAGTTTGGAAAGTAGATCATGTCCCTTTGCAGTGTACCTGGCCTCAAGGACCTGTACCCATATGTCAGCCAACTTACTCCCCTCAGCAACTTTCATGTTGTCATCACATACAGAAGCACACCTAGGATCCAAATGTCCACTTTGTAGGCATCGCACACTTTGTGTAGGAACATTTCAAGAGGTCAGAGTATCAAGGCTCCACAAAACCCCATTAGCAACCTCCCCAGCATCACCCTGATGCTCAGCCCAAAATCACTGACTTTGGCATTGCATTTGCCATCTGACAGGATGTTATTGGGCTTCAGGTCTAGGTGTGTGATTCTGTTCTTGTGAAGATAGTGCACAGCACTCATGATCTGTTTGAACAATCTCCTGGCTTCATACTCAACTAGGTGGTGGCAGGAGGATTGACCAATCTACCCTATCCTGTACTGGCTATTACATTTTGTCAGGACTTATTTCAAGGCTTTTCAAGTCAGGGTGGGTGGAGATCCTTGTCTCTTGAAAGGTTGGTCATTTGCTTTAGAATTCAAATGCAGTCATTTGTGGGGCTTGAACTCAGGGCCTGGGCACTATCCCTGAACTCTATCACTCAGGGCTAACGCTCAACCACTTTGAGTAACAATGCCACTTAACAGTTTTCCTGGTGGTTAACTGAAGATAAGCATCTCATGGGCTTTCCTACTCAGGGTGGCTTTGGACCTGGATCCTCAGATCTCAGTCCTCTGAGGAGATATGATTGCAGGTATGGGCCACCAGCACCTGGTACAAATAGGATTTTTTTGGGGGGGGGGGCGGTCCGGTTGTGGGGCCTGAACTTTGGGCCTGGGCACTGTCCCTCAGCTCTTCAGCTCAAGGCTAGCTAGCATTCTACCACTTGAGCCACAGCGCCACTTCTAGCTTTTTCTTTTTGCTTATGTGTGCTGAGGAATCGAACCCAGGGCCTCATGCATGCAAGGCAAGCGCTCTACCACTGAGCCACCTTCCAAGCCCCAAATAGGATTTTTAAATGATGCCAAGTTTTAGCTTCAGGACCAGACCATGAGGTCTGAAGGACTGAGACTTTACCACAGCTGCTGCTGTGGTAACAGGAACTTCATGAAATTCCTATCTGTCATTGACCACTAAAGGACTCAGTGTGTTCCTGAGTTTGCCCACAGCAATGTTTTCATTTCGTATTTTACTTCATTTTTAAAAGGTTTCAGTGACATTACTTTCCAAATATGTTTATGGAACAGCCACCATTGTCAATGGCCAGAGGTGGAAAACTTCCCAGGATGTTTTTTTTAATAAGTCATTACTAACCATTCTGATGCAGCCTGGAACTCTTAATGGTCCTTGAAGGAAGGTGGCATTTTTCCTAATTAGGTGTTCATTATCTATAAGTAGATGACACCACTGCAGATGAGGCCCCTGCCCCTGTCCCTACTGGTCTTCCCACTCCCCATTCCCTCCCCCTCCCGAAATCATAATTTTAAACAAAACCCACAGCATGCCATTCTGTGTGTGTGTGTGTGTGTGTGTGTGTGTGTGAGAGAGAGAGAGAGAGAGAGAGAGAGAGAGAGAGAGAGAGAGAGAGAGTAGGTGGGTGCAAGCACAGGCCAATATATGGGCTCGAAGTCAGAGCTTGGGTGGTATCTTTCAGATTTCCTGTTCAAGGTGAACTCTCTACTCCTTAAGCCACTGCTCCACTTCCAACTTTTCTGGTGTTAATTGGAGTCTCATGCACTTTCCTACCCAGGATAGTTTTGAATAATGAACTGTCAGCAGCCAGCCGTAGAATACTTCTTTAACTGCATGCATGTTCTCTTTACTATAGCACCTGTCACAATAAAGATAGGCAATCATCCAAGTGTCTATCACTGGACCAATAAAAAGACAGTAAATACATACTGTAGTATATTATTCAGCCTGAGAAAACTAAAATGAAATCTGCCTGGTGCTGGTGGCTCCCGCCTGTAATCCTACCTACACATGAGGGTATGAATATGACGATTGAAGTTCAAAGTCAGACCAGGCAGGAAAGTCCATGAGACTCTTACCTACAAATAACCATCAGAAAACCAGGAGTGGACCTGTGGCTCAAAGTGGTAAAGCTCTAGCCTTGAGCAAAATGCTCAGGGAACCTTATTGGCCCTGAGTTCAAGCACCAATAAGAAACCAATAAAGAAGAAAAAGAAACCAACACTCAAAGACAGTATGGATAGAACTGTCAGACATTCAGTTTCATCAATTAATGAAGACAGAAAAACACCAATATCACAAACACACTTTCATATTTGAAGACAAAGCAATGGCTTTAGAAGCTAGATCCTTACATATCACCCTGCACCAGAATCAACTCCAAATGGATCAAAGACCTCAGAGTCAAAGCAGACACTCTGAAAACATTACAGGATGGAATAGGAGAAACCCTAGGTCTCCTTGGCACAGGCCAAAATTTTCTTAATAGAGACCCAGAAACACAACAAATCAAAGAAAGGTTAGACAAATGGGATTGCATGAAGTTGCAGAGCTTCTGCATGGCAAAGGACATAGCTAGCAAGATCAATAGAAAGCCCACGGATTGGGAGAAGATCTTCACTAGCCATACAACAGACAAGGGTCTCATATTTAACTATACCTGGAACACAAAAAATTAAATCCCCCAACAACAAATCTTCAAAGAAACAACTGCCCAATAAATAAGTGGGCTAAAGACTTAAAGAGAAACTTCTCTGAAGAGGAAAGAATGATGTCCAATAAGACACATGAAGAAATGCTCAACCCCTCTAGCCATAAAAGAAATGCAAAACAACATTGAGATACCACCTCACCCCAGTTAGAATGGCAATAATCAAGAACTCTAATAATAACAGATACTGGAGGGGATATGTGGACAGAAGGGAACCTTACAGCATTGTTGATGGGAGAGTAAACTTGTTCAACCACTTTGGAAAGTACTATGGAGGTTCCTCAAAAGACTCCACATAGAGCTCCCCTATGACCCAGCAATCCCACTTTTGGGCATTTACCCAAATGTTCACAAACAAGACCACATTAAAGCTACCAGCACAACTATGTTTATTGCAGCCTTATTTACCACAGCTAAGATACAGAACCAACCCGGATGCCCCTCAGTAGATGGATGGATCAAGAAAATGTGGTATATATACACAATGGAATTCTATGCCTCCATCAGAAAGAATGACATTGCCCCATTTGTTAGGAAATGGAAAGACTTGGAAAAAATTATATTAAGTGAAGTAAGCCAGGCCCAAAGAAACATAGGTCCCATGATTTCACTTATTTGCAATAACTAGTATATGTCTGAGTCAAGCAGAAAAGGTCAGATAAGTTGATGTTAGGGAAATGAACCCTAAGATATGTATTCAAATGTTTTTTCTTTCATGCGATTGTTTCTAACACATAAGATTATTTCTTTGTTGCTTTGTATGTCCCTCCCCCACGGTATAACCCCTGTTTTTACTGTATTTGATGTTGGTATAATTTGTGGAGGGGAAGGGAAAAAACAAATTGTTTAAATAGGGATACTGGTGGACCCATTGCAACAATGAGACGTACAAGTGGTATGTCGAAAACGAACTTTATAACTTTGGTGGGGGGGGTGAGTTGGGTGAGAGGGCGGGGGGAGGATGGGATGGGATGGGAAGGGGAAACAAAGGAGGAGGCTACAATGATTGATAAGAAATGTACTCATTATCTTGCCCCTGTAATTGTAACCCCTCTGTACAGTATTTTGACAATTAAAAAAAAAATGGCTTTAGAGCAGACAGGAGAACCACAGGACACAGTTGAAGCATGGCATGTCAGCCCTCTGCTCACAGTCCTCCTTTGGTGAAGGGCAGAGCCTGTGCTGCCCAGAGGCTCTGTGCCTTCTCTGATCCTGTCTCTCACCCTGAGCCCAGGCTTCCTCGCTGCAGCTACACTGGTATCCATGCTGTTCCTCAGCAGCCCAGGACAACCTGTGCCAGGCTGGGGGCTGCTATTCCTACTGTCTGGAATGCTCTTCCCAGACACCCAGCTGCTCACTCCCCCTTCCTTCCCCAATGCCACCCCCTTGCCAAAGACTCTATGATACCCTGCTCAAAAATACAACACACATATGCGCAACACACACACACACACACACACACACACACACATACACACAGAGTATTCCCACCACTCATCCTACTCATTCTTTCTGCCTTACAGCTTTTCCTTTTCATATACACTATATAGTCCTTTTGTAAGTTTGGGTATTCTCATTCTCCATGCTTGATTGTAACCTTACAATGAGAGATATTTGTGTGCTGTTCCCAGCATTGTGTCAGTCTTTAGCAGTCTCTCACCCCATGGTCACTTAGTAAATGTCCACTGAATGAAGGCCTACCCATTCCCTCACACACTTATTCAACAAGTATCCTGCCACACATGGTCAAAGCTCTTTCCCACTGCTTTCCCATGACTCCCCTCCACAGCCCCTCTCACCCTCGCCTCCCGGTCTCCTCACCTGTGTTTCCATGTGCTTTGCCTAAAGCCTTTTGCGCCTCAATCTCACACATGGAGATGGTGTGCACACAGCAGCTCACTTTTTCCTCCTCTGGGAAGGCTTTTTTATACCACATTGGCTCCTCACTCTTGTGTTCTTTCAGGTCTCTCTGCGAGCCATGATCCCATCTTAGGTAATGGTCTGTTTGACATTGCATCTAACCTGTGGGACCCTCATCCTTGAGACAACTTTTCATCTTCTCTCCTTCACATGCTGAGCCAAATGCACTTCACCTATTCCACAAAGGTTTAGGACTGTTCTAGCATGCCTGTGCATCAGACCGTCAATTGAAAAGTCAAAACCAGATCTGAGTTTTGGAGAGTAAGCTCATATGGCCCCTTAAGTCTGGCATGGAATCATAAAATGACTTGCCTCCTACTTGGCACACAGCCCTGCTCACACCTCCAAGGGTCCACACTGCCCCTCCACCACATCTCCATAATGCAACACAACACTGAAATCCCACCCAGTACAGCAGTGATGAGGCACCCTCTCTACTGCCCTAGGACTGCAAGAAACTAGCCTCTTAAGCCAAACCCACTGATGTGAATTTAAGTGTACTCCATCATTTCAGGACTCATGAGCCAAAGAAAAAGAATTTAGAAAGCATGGAAATTCACCGTACTTTCCTCCCCAACCAGCCTCTTCACTGAACAATGGTCCATGCGGAATATAGTTACCTCCTCTCAACTCTCCTTCAGCATCAGAGTCAACCCTGTCAGCAAGGTGCCCATTTCTTGTACTCTTTTGGCCCTCATTGCTTCTGATACAAGAATCCTATCTCATTCTCTGGGAAGAGCTCTGCTCCCTAAATACCCTGGAGGTGTACCACTGATCCACCAGGAGTCCCAGCTTTCTCCTGCTGCAAATTTCCTCAGTGTGCCCTGCAGGCTCAGCCTCTTGACTCCAGTGAACACACAGCAGAGTCCCAATGTGTCCAACGCCTCCCCATCACACACTTGTCACACAAAGGCAGCATCACACTCAGTCCTTCCCCTGTGTAGAAATCTAATTCTCTGCTGAACCAACACAAATATCACAGTGGTAGAGGGCCATATCCAATCTTACCAATTTCTGCTCATGTCCACATGTACTCATCCCAGGCAGGGACCATCCACATACTCCACTATATCTTCATGCTTTCTTAGGTCTCTTGCTCATTCAAAGGTTTCTCCACCTCTAGCTAATAGGGAGGAAAAGTATCTTAATTCCTACATTTTTGTGGTTCAAAAATGAGCTCTGGATGTTTACATTGTGGTACCATTTGAAACTCAGCTTCCTCCCCACCATGGTTCCATAGGACAATAATCAGGCCCTACTATTCTTCCATGATACCTAGAGGTTTTTCCCTTGGAACTGCCAGGGGAAAGGAAGCACTATGCCCAAAGCCTGGTGCTCTGGGGAAGGGGTTGTCAGCTGGGAGCATCTTTGGGAACTGATAGGGTCTCTCTTATGAATCTGACACCTCTCGGTGCTGACACCCTTGCACTATATAAATATAATTCTCTACCTGTCCATTCTCCACATTCAGCCCAACCCAACACCCTTTCTCTCCCCCAAACATTTCTAAGTTGTCCTTCACACAGGTACACATATTCCTTTTGTAACAACAGAGAAACCAATCTGTGCTGTACCAGATTCACAGAGTCCAGGTGCTGGAGGCTCATATGTGTAATCCTAGGTATTCCATAAGCTGACACTGAGAAGATTGTAGATAAAGCCAGCTTGGGAAGACTCCATGTCCAACGCAGTACAAAAACCAGGCCTACAGGTGTGACTCTACCTGTAGAACACCAGCCAGAAACATGCCCCCACCAAGAGGGAGACAGGGGGGGGGGGTGGAGGGAGAGAGGGAAAATGGACAGAGAGAAAAACTGAGAGACATACATGCATACATAAAGACAGACAGATTCAGGAGAAAGGAGTGAGAAGGAATGGAAAAGGGAGAAGAATGATTAGAGGGAGGAGAGGAGAAGAGGAAAGGGGTTATAAGAAAGGAGAGATGAGAGAGAGTAGAGGGGAGGGCACAAGGAAAGGCCACAGAGGGAAAAGGAGACTGAGAAAGAGAAAAGAACAGAGTTCAAGACTCACTTCCAGCACACTCCCAAATGCATACACACAACAAACAAACAAAGACAATTTTTAAAAGCATTGAGAAATCATGGAAATTAACAGTACTTCCCTCCCCACCCATTCTCTTCACTGAACACTGTTCCATGAGGAGTTCAGGATTCTTTACATTCCTCCTCTCTGCTCTCCTTCAGCATCAGTATCAACCCTGTCTTACACCCTGTCTTTGGCCTATTTTGGCCTTTACTGCTTCTTTCCAGAAATCCATCTCATTCTTTGAGAAAGGCTCCGCTCCCCAAATACCTCTGAGCTGTACCACTGATCCACTAGGAGCCCCAGCCCTCCTCTTCCTACAAATTTCATCAGTCTACTCTGCAGATTCAATCTCCTGACCCAGTGTACACATAGAAAGGGCCAGGTATGCCCAACTCCTCTCCATCACACACTTGTCAACCAAAGGCAGCATCAGTCCTCAGCACTGTCTCTGTGTGCAAATGTAATGTCCTGAATGAACCCATACAAATATCCTAGTGGTACAGGCTCATATCCAATCTTACCAAACTTATGTTCTTGTGGGAAGGCAGACATTCCAGGCAGGGTCCATCCATAGGTGTGGTCCATCCACAACCAAAGACCATCCAGGCCCCATCCATCCACAGGTACCAGTATATCTCTACGCTTCCTCAGGTCTCCTGTTCCTTGACCACCTCTAGCTGAAGGAAGGGAATTTATTTTAAATCATATACTTTGTCATTCCAAAAAGGGACTCCATGTTCAGAATGTTCAAATATTTAAAATTTGGCTTCCTTAGCATTCTGACTCCACAAGGAGAAAAACTGGGCTCTGCTATTCTTCCATGAGGCCTAAAGTCTTTACCTGGGAATTGCCAGAAGAAAGGAAGCATCTTGCCCAAAGCTTGGTGCTCTGGGAAAGGGGGAGTCATCTGGGGGCCTCTCTGGAGACTCATAGAGTCTAAGACTCTGACACTTCTCAGTGTACTTGTACAGTGCACATGCCAAACCTCCCTGTCCATTTACACCAACCCACCACCCCTTTCCTTCCACAGCCATTTGTAAGGTTACCCTGACACAGCTGTCCCTCACGTAAGTACATAAATCCCTTTCATAACAGAGAACCCAACATTTGCCACACCAGATTAATAAAGTCAAATGCATTCCCTATTGCTATAGGCTCTTGCCTGTAATCCTACCTATCTCCCAAGTTGACACCTGGAAGACTGCATTTACAGCAATCTTAAAGACTCCATCTTCAAGTAACTGGAGAAATGCAAGCCTGAAGTGTGACTCAAGCAGTAGAGAACTAGACATGACCATGAAAACTGATAGAGGGGTGGGGGGGAGGAGGAAAGAGAGAGAAGGGAGAAGAGGAGAGAGGGAGAAGAGAGAAGGAGGGGGGGGAGAGAGAGAGAGACAGAGAGAGAGAGAGAGAACCAGGCAATAAGACAGATTCAAGAGCAGGAAGAGAGGGAGAGGGAATGACAGAGAGGGAATGACAGAGGGCATGAGAACAGCAAGAAGAGGGAAAGGGGAAGTAGAGTGGGAGTAGTTATGGGAGGAAAGAAAACAAGGGAAGAGAGATGATGGGGGAGAAGGTGAGTGGAGAGAGGACAGAGAAAGAAAAGGAAACAGATAAGAAAAAAGCACTGAGGTATACCAGCACACTCACACATACACACAACAATCAAAAAGGAAAAAAAGTTAAAGGGATGGAGAAATCATGGAAATAAACAGTAATTCCTTCCCACCCATCTTCTTCACTGAAGAAGGACCCATGTGGAATTCAGGATTCCTCAGCTCCCTTCTTAACCTGGCTCCTGTCATTTCTCCTTTACATTTAGTGTCTATCCTGTCATTTATCCTGTACCCATCTTTTCCCTTTTCTAGCTCTTATTGGGTCTCTCACCAGAATCCCATCTTATTTTTTCAGGGGAGATCTGTTCCCTGAATAGCCCTGAGCTGGACCACTGATCCAAGAGGAGCTACAGCCCACCTCCTGTTGAAAAATCTCATCAGTCTGCTCTGCAGACTCAGCCTCCTGACATCAGTGCACACATAGCAAAAGCCAGGTGTGCCCAAACCCTCCCCATCACACACTTGTCACCCAAGGGCAGACAGCTTCAG
Organism: Dipodomys merriami; assembly: GCF_024711535.1. Classification (NCBI taxonomy): domain Eukaryota; kingdom Metazoa; phylum Chordata; class Mammalia; order Rodentia; family Heteromyidae; genus Dipodomys; species Dipodomys merriami. Next base: position 52,902,220 of record NW_027206401.1, read on the forward strand.
CCTGTACCACTCCCTCTCTGTGGAAATCTCATGCCCCTAGCTAAACCAACACAAATAACCCAGTGGTGCAGGGTCATATCCAATATTACTGAATTTTTGTTCATGTCCAGGTACAGTCATCCCAGGCAGGGTCCATCCACACCACTATATCTTCATGCTTTCTTAGGTCTCTTGCTCTTTCATGGTTTCTCCACTCCTGATAGGGAGATAATGTATTTAATTCATACATTTTTGTCATTCAAAAATGAGCTCTGGATGTTTGGAATGTTCTCAGATTTGAAACTCTGCTCTCCTAGCAAGCTGATTTGCTAAGGAGAAAATTTGTGCTATGCTCTTCCATGAGTCCTAAAATCTTCACCTGAGGACTGCCAGGGGAAAGGAAGCACCCTGCCCAAAGCCTGGTGTTCTTGGGAAGGGGGTGTCAGTGGGGCGACTCTCTGGAGATGCATAGGTTCTCTACAATACTTCTGACTCTTCTCTGTGCTGACATACTGGCACCATGCACATGTTCTTTTTTCCCTGTCCATTCTGCACAATAACCCACCACAGCTTTCCTTCCCTAACCATTTTCAGGCAAAGTTCATCCAGGCCCTCCTGTCCATCATCAAGCAACTACTTATCTCCATGCTTTCTCAGGTCTCCTGCTCCTTCAGAGGTATCTCGCTCTCTCGGAAGAAAAAATTGCTTTAATTCATATAGTTTGGGATGCCAGAAATTGACTCTGGATGTTGGAAATGTTCTAATAATTTGAAACTCAGCTTCCTTACCTCCCATAGGAGAAAAATCAGGCCCTACTCTTCTTCCATGAGACCTAGAGTCTTCCCTTGGGAACTGCCAGGGAAAGCGCCATGTCCAAAGCCTGGTGCTCGGGGGAAGGAAGGGTCAGCTGGGGTCTCTCGGGGGGGGGGGGGTCACAAGGTCTCTACTAAGAATCAGATATCTCAGTGCTGACACCCTTGCAGTGTGCAAATTTAATTCTCTACCTGTCCATTCTGCACACCAGCCCACCATACCCTTCTCCAACCAATTGTAAGGTGTCCCTCACATAAACACATCAATCCCTTTTGTAACAACAGAGAAACAAACCTATGCTCCACCAGATTCACAAAGTCCAAAGAATTGCCAGGTACTGAAGGCTCACCTGGGTATTCCAAACTATTCTACTAGTCGACACCGGGAAGACTGAAGATAAAGCCAGCCTGGGAAGACTCCATGTCTTACCAACCAGAAAATTTCAGGCCTAGAGGTGTGACTCAAGAGGTAGAACACCAGCCAGAAACAAACAGAAAGAAAAAGTGAGAGCGAGAGACAGACACAGAGATAGAGAGACAGAAAGAAACAGGTGAAACAGAGACAAAGACAGATTCAGGAGGAAGAAGGGAGTGAGATGGAATGGGAAAGGGAGAAGAGGGGAAAGATTAGAAGGGAAAGAGAAGAGGAGAAAGGGAGGGAGTAGGAATGAAGGAGGTAAGAGAAATGGTAGAGGGGAGAGAGCAAAGAAAGGCCAGAGATGGAAAGGAGACTCAGAGAGAAAGAGAAGTATGGAGTTAAGCCATTGTGCCACCACACACTCACAAATGCATACAAACAACAAACAAAAAGAAAGGCAATAAAAGAAAAAACATTGAAACACCATAGAAAATCATAGTACTTCCCTCCCCACCCACCCTCTTCACTGAACAATGGCCCATGTGGAGTTCAGGACTCCTTAGCTTACTACTCTCAGCTCTCCTTCAGCATCAGTTTCAACCCTGTCTATCACCAAGATGCCCATCTTTTGCCTACTTTTGGTCCTCACTGCTTCTCTCACCAGAAACCCATCTCATTCTTTGAGAAGAGCTCTGCTCCCTAAATACCCCTGAGCTGCATCACTAATCTACCAGAAGCCCCAGGCTCCCTTCTGCAAATCTCATCATTATGCAGTGCAGGCTCAGCCCTCTGAGCCCAGTCCACTCATAGAAAAGGCCAGGTGTGCCCAATTCCTCCTATCCAACACTTGTCACCCAAGGGCAGCATCAGCCCTCAGCACTGCCTCGCTGTGAAATCTAATGCCCTGGCTGCACCAAAATAAATAGCAGTGGTGAAGGCTCAATCCAATCTCACTGGATTTCTGTTCATGTGGGAATGTAGTCAGCCCAAGCAGGGTCCATCCACAGGCACCATTATATATAGCAATGCTTTCTCAGGTCTCCTGTTCCTTCACATAATTCACCACCTTTAGCTGAAATAAAGGGAATATATTTTCTTTTTTTGGGGGGGGGGAGGGGTCCAGTCATGGGGCCTGAACTCTGGGTCTGGGCGCTGTCCCTCAGCTCTTCAGCTCAAGGCTAGTGCTCTACCACTTGAGCCACAGTGCCACTTCCGGCTTTTTTTCTTTTTGCTTATGTGGTGCTGAGGAATTGAACCCAGAGCCTCATGCATGCAAGGCAAGCGCTCTACCACTGAGCCACCTTCCCAGCCCGGGTATATTTTAATTCATACACTGATTCCAAAAATGGACTCAATGTTTAGAATGTTTGAACATTTGAACATCAGCTCCCCCAGCAGAAAAATTGGGGTCTACTCTTCCATGTGGCCTAGAGTCATCCCTGGGAACTGCCAGGGGAAAAGAAGCATCATGGCCAAAGTCTGGTGCTCTGGGGAACAGGGTGTCAGATGGGGGCCTCTCAGGAGACTCCCAGAATCTCTACCAAGATATGCCAACACTCATTGCTGCCCATTGTGCAGTCCACATGTCCCTTTCTCCCTGTCCATTTGCACACCAGCCCATCACCCCTTCCTTCCACAACCATTTGTAAGGTGTCCCTCACACAGCTGTCCCTTACATAAGTACATAAATCCCTTCCATAATAACCAAGAAACCAACCTGTGCTACATCAGACAAAGTCAACAAAGTCAAATACATTACCTGATGCTGGAGGCTCTTGCCTGTAATTCTAGCTATCCCACAAGTTCACACCTGGAAGATTACAGATACCGAAATTCTGGGAAATTCCATCTTCAATTAGAGAAATGAAAGCCTGGTGGTATGACTCAAGTGGTACAGAACTAGCCATGACTATGCAAACTGAAAGAGACAGACAGAAAGACACAGAGAGGAGAAACAGAGAAACAGACATTGGCAGAGACTGAAGAGCAGGAAGAGAGGGAGAGGGAATGGAAGAGGAAGATTCAGGAGGAGGGAAGAGAGAGAGAAGAGAAAGGATACAAATGAAAGGGAAAGAATATGAGGAATGTAATAGGGAGTAAGAAGAGTAGGGAAGGTAGATGGACTGGGGTGGAGAGGTGAGAAAAGGGGAGGATGCGAAGAAAGTAAAGGAGACACAGAAAAGCACTGAGTTCAAGCCCCAGTACCAGTACACATGCACAAACACATACAACAAACACGAGAAAAGAAAAAGCATTGCGAAATCAAGGAAATTCACAGTACTTCCCTCCCCACCACCCTCTTCACTAAACACTGGTCCGTGTGGAGTTCAGGATTCCTCAGTTCCTTTCCTGACCATCCTCCTCTCAGTTGTCCTACAGCATCAGTGTCAGCCCTTTCTTTTGGCAAGATGCCCTTCTTTACCCTCTTTTGGCCCTCATTGTTTCTCTCATCAGAATCTCATTCTTTCAGGGGAGAATTGCTTCCCAAATGTCCCTGAGCTGGATCTGATTCACCAGGAGCTCCAGCTCACTTCCTTCCACAAATGTCATCAGTCTGTTCTGTAGGCTCAGCCTCTTGACCCCAGAGCACACATACCAAAGATCAGCTAATGCTGCCCTCCCTTGTCACCCAAGGGAGGGCAGCATTAGCCCTCAGTAATTCCTCTGTGTGGAAATCTCATGAAGCTGGCTGGACCTCCAGTGATGGAGGGTCACATCCAATCTTACTGAGTTTCTGCTCATGTTCACAAACAGTCAGCCCAGGCAGGGTCCATCCACAGGCAAAATCCATCCACGTGTCCATCCACAGGCACCACTGTATCTCCATGCTCTCTCAGGTCTCCTGCTTCTTCACAGGTTTCTCCACTTCTACCTGAAAGGTATACTTTGCCAGTCTAACCAGTGGCTCTGGTTGTTCAGAATGTTCTCTTATTTGAAATTCAGCTCCCCCAGCATTCAGAAAATGGGGGTACATGGGGGGAGTTGTAATTCCAAACGACCTATTAGGTAATAGGGTATCTTTGATTGTGAGCAAATAAACAACTCTGAAATAAGAGACTCTTGGATGATGGTTTTATGTTAGGATAATGATGAGGTTTAGAGAGAAATCACATATGCAGGAAACTACATTGAAATGGAGGAAACTACATTGAAAATAAGGCAGAAACCACTGACACGGTGCACGGGGTAAATGGAGACAGGTACCTCTCCATTCCCAGTGAAGATTTGCCCTTATGCTCCAACAGAGCTAGTGTAACTAGTGTGATCAGGAGTTGTCCCCAGTCACCTAGAGACTGATGAAGGAGAAGCAGAGTCCAGGATGCCTCCTGCCCCTCAGATCCATGGGCTCTAAACCACCAAGCTCAAGGGACTCACTTTAAACCTAAATAGAAAATAGGAAGACAAGCAACATACATGGAAGGTGAGATGCTGACCTGCTGCAGCATTTAGGACAAAAACACCTTAGTGTTGAGGGGACAAATGTGAAAGGTTATTCAAAGCGACAATACTCTTAAGGGATTGATGTGGAAATACTCAGCTCAGAAGGTACAGGCAGCTTGAAGCCACCTCATCCTACCTTTCAGCATTGGAAAGCCAGCACAGTGTCAGCTTTCCTTTCATAGGAAGGAATCCCAGCTGGAGAATTCCCTAGCACTTGTCACACAACCTGGCCATGCTTGCCTGATACCTCTGCAGTGTGAACTTCCTGCATGACTCCCTCCTCTCCTGCAGCTCTTCAATTCCACACCTCTCGGATTTTACACACCCCAGTTAGAGTCACCCCGAAGGTATGAGTCTGGTGGATTTCAACTGTGCTATTTCAGAGTTCTTCACCCCTTTCTCTGGGACAGCTTTGCTCTCAAGCTGTGGACATTACTTTGGGGCCTTCACACAGCAGCAGAGTCGGCGAAAAATGGCGACTATCCTGTTAGCCACCCTCCTCCAGCCCTGTCTAATATTCCAGCTGGGGGCTATGGCCTCCCCCTGTGGCTGCCCAGGGGGAAGGGTATTTTCCACTGAGTGTGAACTCTCTAGTGTGCCCAACGAGCTAAAAGAATCCTGGCCCCACATTAAGCTGGAACTGGAGCTCTGCAGGGTGTAGAGCGGAAGGAAAGGCAGACTGGCACTTCGGGCTCTCTTGAGAGGTAACTGCTCATCATCATCATGCAGGTGAAATTCTGAGGACAAGCTGAAGGCATTATGTCGTGCAGAAAAGGCAGATCTTCGTGGAGAGAGAGGACTGGTAGAATTGTCCTCGGGAGTTGTGCATGGTGGAAGAGCGAAAGGCATCATTTTCAATTCTACACTTCTGGCATTCTCTTTTAAGTGTTCTTGGATGACCAGGTAGGTGCCCATGGCTTCATTGAATGCTCTGTCCTGGATTGCCTTTTCAGTGTCAGCTACATTGTACCCCATGTCGCACATGACTGTGACAATAATGGGGTCCAGCTTGCTGGGCAGTGGCTCATCAGGAAGCAGGCCAAATCCCACACCTAGAGACAGCCATGGGTGCTCCATTATTTCCTCAATAGCAGGTCTCTGATTGAAGTCCACAGTCAGCATTTTAGCAAGTAGATCACGTCCCATTGCAGATAGGTAAAGGGGACTAGTATACCTGGCCTCTAGGACTTGTATCCGTATGTCGACCAACTTACTCCCCTCAAATGGGAACTTTCCTGTTGTCATCATATACAAAAGCACGCCTAAGTTCCAAATGTCCACCTTGTAGCCATCAAACATTTTATGTAGGAACATTTCAGGAGGTCGGAATATCAAGGCTCCACAAACCCCCTTTAGCAACTGCCCCGGGGTCACCCTGATGCTAATCCCAAAATCACTGATCTTGGCATTGCGACTGGCATCCAAAAGGATGTTGTCAGCTTTCAGGTCTAGGTGTGCAATTCCGTTAACGTGAAGGTAGTGAACGGCACTCACGATCTGTTTGAACAGCCTCCTAGCTTCATACTCAAATAGGCGGCTACAGGGGGATTTATTGATCCACCCCAAGAGATGTCCCCGAGTGGCCAGCTCAGTGACGAGGTACACACAGTTCTCATCCTCCATCACCTGGAACAATCGGATGATGTGTGGATGGCGTACACTCTTAACAATGGCCACCTCATTTTCTATCTCATGGCTCTCCAGTCGTTTCTTCAGGAGAAGTTTGATTGCCACTGTGGTGTCCGTGAGGCGGTGATGGGCCAGCTTCACATAGCCACAGCTGCCATAACCGATGATCTCTGTCATGTTGTACTGTCCAATGACAGTGATCTCCTCCTTGGAGGAGGAACTAAAGTTGTACATTAACATCTTTCAGGTGGGATGACAAGTGATTAATCTTAACAATTACCTAAGACGAGCTAAATGAAGTTGTCAAGTAATAAATCTTAATAAAAGGTATACTAACAAGTAAATACAAACCTCAGACTAGTAAATGAAACTCCCAAACTCAAACAACACAAACACAGCCCCCCCACACCCAAAGAAAGGAACAAAGTAGCTCTGAGTCAGTCCATCAGGTCACCAAGGAAAAGCTCCCAGCGCTGTAACTGACAAAGTTGGAGAGCAGCTGGCCTCTTATGTATCCTGCTGGGCACTCCTCACAATGCCCTATGATGTCAGAAAGAAATGGACCAATCATAAGTCAGGCCATTGACATCAGTGAGGAAGTGGACCAATCAGAGCCTGGCACGCACCCACTGGCAGTTATGCACTTGAGCCAGTAGGACCTTTGCCAAGGACACTGGGCACATGGGAAGATGCTGCTACTGCTACCATGGGAGCCATGTGGGGACCACGAGGACATTGGCCAGAGGCCCCTGTGGGGACATCACCCAGTGGAGTCTATCCTTGTACAGAAATTATAACACTTTTTTCACAGAGCATGGTCTATCTCTAATTGCAAGGGAGCCTGAGTTATGGAGACTTTGTAATGATTCTACTCAAAATTCTGTTTCCACTTGAGAAGAGAGGCCAGACATCCACGACTGTCATAGTTTTGTCCACATCTGCCATTCTTATTTCTGGTTCCAGTTTGTTTGGTTTCCTGTGCTTCTTTGTACCTCTTTTTGCTATTTTTGATTGCTTAATCACTTTTTTCAATCTTTTGTCCCTCTTCTGTACCTAACAGGTTAGAAATAAAACATTTTGCTTTTATATCTTTAGTATCGTTGTCTCAAAGTTTAATATATCTAACAGTTCTAATAAAAAACCATATATAAAATATAAGTATCTCAGAGGCAAACTCCTATTTTACGGACTTGAAGCTTATTCTACTTGAGAGGTCTTTTATTCTTTATTTTATTTTTTTATTTATTTATTGGCTGTGGAGCTTGAACTCTGGGCTTGGATGCTGTCCTTCCGTTCTTCAGCTAAAGGCTAGCACCCTACTGCTTGAGCCACAGTGCCACTTCCAGTTTTCTTGTGGTTTACTGGAGATAAGAGCCTAGTGGACTTTCCTGCCTGGGCAGGCTTTCAACTGCTATCCTCACATCTCAGCCTCTCGAGTAGCTAGGATTGCAGGCATGAGCCACCACTGCCCAGCTACTTGACAGGTCTTTTTAAGGGAAAAGAACTACTAATGTGTCAGGCACTGGGGCTCCCATCTGTAATTCTAGCTACTCAGGAGGATGAGATCTGAGGATCATGGTTTAAATCCAGCCTGGGTAGGAAAGTCCATGGGACTTTCTCAACAATTAATCATCAGATAGCCTCAAGTGGCCCTGTGCCTCAAAGTGAGAGAGAGCAAGACTTAAGCAAAAAAACTCAGGGACAGCACCCAGGCTCTGTGTTCCAGTTCCAGGACTGGCAAAAACAGCAGCATTAAAAATGAGCCATATTCACAAACACAGGATGCAGAAGGCATAGGTAGGAAGTTTAGGGTTTGAGGCCAGTGTGGCCTTTATATTGAGTTCCCGTCCAACCTGGGATACATAGCAAGACTTAGTTCCAAAAACCATCTCCCCTTCCCCCCAAAACACCCAGTAAATTCACTCACAGAAGAATCTCAGAGAGCTATTCCTCCATAACTCTATTTCATTTTCTCAATTACTGTCACCTACTACTTTTTCTTTCTCTTTAATGAAGTCTCCATAAGTAGTTGCTGCCATTGTTGGTTCATTCATGAGGGTTATTTAGACATCATAGACTTTTCCCTATTATTGGTTCTTCTAATTCTCTCCCTTCTTTCCTCTGTTTATCTCTTGCTTTTCTTCCTCCTTTTCTTTTCACTTGCTTGTTGCACTTTTCCTCCCTTTTCTCTGTCCCTCCCTTCGTTTCTGAGATAGAATTGGGTGATGTAGCCCAAGCTGTACCGGAAGTTATGATCTTCCTGCCTCAGTTTCTGACTGGCAGTACTACAGGAGTATACTGGCATGACTGGCAAATTCCCAATGGGGGAGAATACAGGGCCATCATCTTTTTCCATAGAGTTCTCCCTCAATTCCCTAGACTCTTCACACACATTAGACTGTTTCATGTCCTATATGTTTCTTAAGCTCTTTTCTGAATTTCCTATTTTTTTCCTGTCCCTGGAACCACCCCTTAGCCTTGGGGTGGTTCCAACCAGTGAGAGGCACACCTACCCCTCTCTGAGACCAGCTATCTTGGGCACAGACTCATTCAGGCACTAGATACGACAGAGAATTGATGAGGTATAGATTGTCCCTTCATTTCAGGACCCACAAGATATTAGCTGAGCAGGTCCTCTTAAGGGAACACACTCTGAAAGGAAGTCCCAGGTCAAAACCATACCAGTCCTGACAATCACCTGCAATCTCTCTCATTTTTCAGATGTGGCCACATCTAGTTATTGGTTCTGGTGAATAGAGCGTGGCAGAAATGAGAGATATCACTTCTCAGATTGTAATATAAATGGCTGCTATTCTCACAGTGGGATCTCTCACTCTCGCTCTCACTTTCTCTTGCTCTCTCTCATTCTCTATACCCTTTGCTCTGGGTGAAACAACTGCATGTGTAAGCAGTCTATGGAGAAGGCCCCATGACAAGGAGATACAGCATCCAGATAGATGATGGCTGGAAGACATAAGTGGGAAGTAATCAAGCCTGAAAATGACTCTGATTTAAGTCCAGATTTTGAATCTATCTCTTTTGGTTTCTGAATAAAAATAGACAACTAATCAGCTGAGCACAACTTCCCAAATGAGAAAATACCCAAACGTGGCAGATGGCCCTTCCTACAGACTATGAAGGACATGGACTACCATGTCCAGAGTAGATTTTTCCAAGTCTCTGATGGCTTAACAGACAGTCTTCTCCAGCAAAGTCTCTCATTCCTATCATGCAACAGAACCAGGCTGCCACATCTTTCCACTGCAGAGAAGTACCCTGCAGTGATTTAAAAATGGCCATAAAGAGGATGCAACCACACTGGTAAAATGCATCCAACTGTAACAAGGTCAGCAGCAGGGGATGTTTCATTCCAAACTCGCTTTAATGCATGGAGGAGCAGAGACTGTCGTTCCCAATAGCATGCCCTTTTGCTTTGAGAAATAGAAATCTTAACTTCCATCTGGAAAGACTGGGCAAAAAAATGAGGTCCTTGGCTTTAGGCTTCTCATGAGAGAGCAATTTGATACCAGATGAGGCCACAGAGTCACAGCAACTGTATCTCTGCAGAGACCCAGCTCCAAAGAAGACTGATGGATGTAAGTGATGGATGAGATAGTGAGTTTCAAAGTGGTGCTGACAAGCATCTGGGGATGGCCTCTGGCTTCTGGCTTGATTAACCATCTCTGCTATATGTGTCTGAAGATGTATAAGCACAGGTTTTCTAAATCAAGGAGATAAATGATACACACAAAAACTCCCACAGAGCAGGCAATATGTCAACCTTGTCCATTCCCAGTCAGTTGACCTGATTCACAGTTCAAGTATTTCAGTGTTTATGAAAGTGCCTATGACCTGGGTGCCAGTGGCTCATGCCTGCAATCCTGGCTACTCAGGAAGCTGAGACCTGAGGATCCCAGTTCAAAGCCTGCCGGGGCAAGAAAGGCTGTGAGACTTTAATCTACAATAAACCACTCAGAAAACTGGAAGTGCTGCTGTGGCTCAAGTAGGAGAGTGCTTGCCTTGAGCTAAAGAGCTGAGAGACAGCTTCCAGGCTCAGATTTCAAGCCCCATGACCAACAAAAAAAATGTGCCTATGAATCAATTCTTACATATTGCTTTTCCCATATAGAAAATCTGAAGGAACACATCAGTAATGCTTTTTGAAAGCAAAAAAAATGTTACCTGTTGTGGCAGAGATAATTATACAACATGTTTGAAATCTCCAAATCTTGGCTTCCTATTGTGTAAAGATCACCATTTCATTTTATTCTTAATAATCATTCTAAGAATTGTGTTTTATTATTCAAACACACAGGATTACAGCTTAAAATTACAAGTCAGGTATTTAAGTGTGGAATCTAGAATTTGAACCCAGATCCAACCACATTCATGTCCTCTAATCTATGAAGAAGAAGGCAAGAAAGCAATTACTTATTTAGGTGCTTTGCTTTCCCTGAAAGCCAAATAAATATATAGCTCTAAAAGAGGATGGGGAGGGGAGAGTTGAGGGTGTAACTGATTTGTTAGCCAAGTTCCAAAAGTGAAATATCACATTTTTCACCCATCTAGACTTAGAAAGATATGCATATCTAGATATAAACATATTTTTATAGACATGACTAGAGAACATAATTTAAATGTGGAACTATATGGGGATGAAAGTGGGGGGGGGGGGAATGATGGAGTATAAATAAGATTAAAATACATTTTGTCTGTCAGGGGAAAGGAAGCACCATGCCCGAAGCCAGGTGCTCTGGGGAAGGGGTGGCAGCTGGGGGCCTCTCTAGGGACTCTTCAACACATTAGACTGTTTCATGAACTATATATCTCTTGTGCTCTTTTCTGAAATTCTATTTTATTCCTGTTCCTCTCAGTGGCCCTTAGCCTTGGAACTGTTCCAGTCAGCACCAGGCACTCCCAACCCTCTCCAAGACCAGATATCTTGGACTCATTCAGGCACTGGATATGACCAAGCATAGATGAGATGTAGGATTTCCCTATTTCAGGACCCACAAGCAATCAACTGAGCAGGTCCGCTTAAGAGAACACACTCTGAAAGGAAATTCCAGGTCAAAACTGCACCAATCCTAACAATCCCCTGCAATCTTTCAATTTTCAGATGTAGCCAGATCTACTTCTTGGTTCTACTGAACAGAATACCGTAGAAATGAGAGCTATCACTTTTGAGATTGCCATATCAATGACTGTTGTGCTCACTTTGAGGTATGTCTCTCTCTCTCTCTCTCTCTCTCTCTCTCTCTCTCTCTCTCTCTCTCTCTCTCTCTCTCTCTCTTCCCTCTCTCTCTCTCTTCCCTCTCTCTCTCTCTCCCTCTCCCTTTGCTCTGGGATAAACAACTACATATGTGAGCAGTCTATGGAGAAGGCCCCATGACAAGGAGCTGCAGCTTTCAGACATGGCCCCAGTGGAAACTTTCACAGTTGTCTCCTGAGCTCCTCACTCAGAAGTCTCTGCTAAGATTCTCTTGGATTCCTGACCCCCAGAAACTGAGTAAGAATAAATGCTTGGTGTTTGCACATATTTGTTACACAGGCAAGCTCCTGAAGTAGTGAGAAATATAGAACAGAGGTCATGTGATTCACCCTCTCTACATCCAAGTGTTATGGCCTACAGTTCAGTTGTAGTCTATAGATTAAACTGACTACACAGTCAGAAACCCTATATTGAATCCACATTCTAGTACCCAAATACATGTGACCTTGTTACTGAACTTACCTGCACCTCTTTTTATATGTAGGTATATACAATATATATTTTATAAATTGTCAGCTTATGTCAGCTTATATTAAAGAATATTCATCTGAAAAATGCTTCAATAGTCATTGTGGGCAATCAACATTAATAGCAACAACATCTATCAAATGAATGACTATAGTTATTACATTATAGGAAGAAAATTCCTGCAATATTACCAGGAAAGCAAAATAGCTATTGTCTGTTGCTCATTTGTTTTTCAGATACTATTTTCATCTGTGGCATTTGTTTTGTGTAAGTAGTAAGGACTTGAACTCAAGAAACTCATGTTGTCACTTAGCTTTTCTCTTCAAGACCATTGCTCTACCACTTGAGCCACATCTCCTCTTAGGCCTTTTTGGTGGTTAATTGGAATCTTGAGAGTTTTTCTGCTGGGCTAACTTTGAACTGTGATGCTCAGATCTCAGCCTCCTGAGTAGATATGTGATTACAGGTGTGATCCACCAGTGCCTGCCTCCAGATTCTATTTTAACAGTATTTCCTTAAGCTTATTTATGGTATGTTATTTAATCCTCATAATCACTGGAAGTTACAGTCTCCTAGTTTTATAATTTTGCCTTGGAGTATGCTGTGATTCAAAGAGGCTAAAATTCAAGCCGGGCGCTGGTGGCTCACGCCTGTAATCCTAGCTACTCAGGAGGCTGAGATCTGAGGATCACGGTTCAAAGCCAGCCTGGGCAGGAGAGACCAAGAGACCGTGAGACTCCTATCTCCAATAAACCACCAGAAAACTGGAAGTGGCTCTGTAGCTCAAGTGGTAGAGCGCTCGCCTTGAGCTGAAGAGCTGAGGGACAGCGCCCAGGCCCAGAGTTCAAGCCCCACAACCAACAAAAAAAAAAAAAAAAAAAAGAGGCTAAAATTCTCAAGGTCTCACCCTGACAAAGTCACTGCTGTAGTTTGGGTATTGAATGTGCTAAGGATTTAATCACTAAGACAGCAATATTGGAAGATGCTGGGAGCCCTTTAAGAGGTGAGTCCTAATGGGGAGGTCCTCAGGTCAAGAGCTTCCTGCTCCCCTATTATGCCTGTCATCTGAGCATCTGCTCTGACACAGGATATGTAATCTTTGTCAGAGGCCCAAACCAAGAGACCACTTGATCTTGGACTTGAACCCACAAAATGTAGGGAAGCTAAAGGACCTTTTCAATTAAAAGCTAATTTTTTCAAGTATGTTACTGTAGTAAAGCAAACTGACCAATGCAACCATGGTGACAACAAGTGCTCTCCTTCTGTTTGTTTGTGTAAGTATGTATGTGTGTATTGTTGATCATGAAGCTTAAATTCAGGGCCCAAGCACTATCTCTGAACTTTTATGCTAAAGACTAGTGCTCTTCCACTTTGAACCACAGCATCACTTCCAGTTTTCTAGTGGTTCATTGCAGATAAGGGTATCATGGACTTTCCTGTCCGGGCTGGCTTCAAATAGTGATCCTCAGATCTCAGCCTCTTGATTGAATAGCTGGGATTACAGATGTGAGCCACCGGTTCCCAGTTCTCCTTCTTTTCAATGCCAGGGCTTTAAACTAACTTCGGTTCCCAACTCAAAGAAATTCTATGCACCTTCTCCTTGTCACTCCTAGCTCTTGGTCCTCCAGCTCTACAAGGGCAGTGAGGAGAGGAAACTTGTGATTCTCTTTTTACAGGTCACCAGAAAGCCATGAAGAATGGAAAATAGAGTAGGAACAAGATCAGGATAGTAAGAATTCTTGTGTTTCCCTACATATTACTTTTTTCCTTCTCAGCAATTTTTATTTGAAAGTTTAACTGTAATAGTGATAGCACTATACATTGACTCTAATGATTGATTATTGATCTTAAAAATTCAAGAGGAAATGCCAGAGTTGTCAGAGGCCCTGATAAAATCCCTACAGTCAGGGCTAAGATGATTTGTGTTCAACTGTGTAGTTCTCAAAGGAGAATCTGAGACCCTGTAGGTCTTGGCATTAAAGTGGGCAATTCTGCCATCTAGAGGACCTGGAATCAACTACAATTAAAAGCCTTCTGTAATTTAGGGAATCATATTTAAAATGTCAAGGGAAGCCTGGAGCTAGTGGCTCATGCCTGATATCCTAGCTACTCAAGAGACTGAGACCTGAGGATGGTTCAAAGCCAAACTTATCTCCAAATAACCACCAGAAAACTAGAAGTTGTGCTGTGGCTCAAAGTGATAGAGTACTACCCCAATGACAAAAAAGACAAGGGCCATGAATGTATAATTGACTAAACACACAAAAGAAAAATACAGTCCATGTCAGAGTGTCCAGTTGAAATCTGAGTTGTCATATATCATAGAGGACCAAGGAACATCTTAATAGTGTAAACACATAGGATTTTAGCACCAAAACCAACATGAGATGAACTCATCCACCTCCTTTTTTCTTTTTGCAGCCTGGGGCTGTTAGCATTGCCTTTAGGGTCACCTGGATGTGGTGACTTGAACTTAGATCACTGAATTTCACATCTATTTGAACTTTCAGTTCATGGAGTCAGGCAGAATATTGCCTTCCACAACACAAAAGGAAAATGAACAAATTATGCATACTTCCCCAATGTAACCACTTGACACTGGAAGGAAGATGGACAGTTGCCCATCAATTGTCTCAGGATCAGGCAGTACCACCTTCCTCCCAATCCTTGATCTATCAGTATTTTCCTCAGAGTCATCAGTGTGCCTACCTCCAGTGATTTTTTCTTTTTTGGGGGGGAGGTCTGGTTGTGGAGCCTGAACTCCGGGCCTGGGCACTGTCCCTCAGCTCTTCAGCTCAAGGCTAGAGCTCTACCACATGAGCCACAGCACCACTTCCAGCTTTTTTCTTTTTGCTTAGGTGGTGCTGAGGAATTGAACTCAGGGCCCCATGCATGCAAGGCAAGCGCTCTACCACTGAGTCACCTTGCCAGCCCCATCCTCCAGTGATTTTTGAAATATACACCTTGCCTTGGAAGAATGCACTGCAGTAGCTACTGTAATTCCACCGACTTCTAGCAGCTCTGATTCAACTATCAATCTTTGACTTTCATTCCTATGTATTTTGTAAGTATAAGTAATGGAAGAGAGAAATGACGTTAAGTTTTACCAGCTGCTTCTAGACACCGGGGGTTCACACCTCTAATTCTAGCTACTCAGAAAGCTGAGATCTGAGGATCCAGGTTTGAAGCCAGCACAGGTAATCCATGAAACTCTCATCTCCAAAAATGCCCTAAGTGGAAATGTGGCTCAAGTGGTAGAGTAATAGCCTTAAGTACAAAAGCTCAGGGACAGAGCCCAGGCCCTGAGATCAAACCCCAAGACTGACACACACAAAAAAGTTTTACTACCTGTAGCTTTGAGTTTACAACTCCAAAAATACTACAGTAATAAAATTCTAATTCTACTTCCATGTTCAGAGCACATATATAACAATGTAGCTTTTATCTCTTAGGGAGTCTAAGACAGAGACATAATAAAGGACTCTGTAGTAAAACTCTCTTCCTTTTTCTTTTCCTCTACTTTTCCCCATCCTACTTTACCCTTTTTTTTCTCTAGGAAGAAAGTTTTCTTTTTCTTTCTTATTTATGTGACTGGCCTGTACATACTGACTGTACTGTCAGCACAGGGATAAAGGAATCCTAACAGGCTCCTCCCAATGATTTAACATAACAGTTAAGATTGTTCCATGATGTGTTAAAGGAGGGAGAAATGTGACAATGTGGAACATGCCAAATCCTAAAACACACACACATACACACAAAAGAACAATGGGAATGGAAAGTCACAGTTCTGTGTGTTCTCCAGCAATGTGAAGATCACATTTTACCCCCTGTAAAATGAGAAGCAGAAATACAAGGAGCAGTGGTTTATGGAACAACAGCCCATTGCAACCTCTGAATTAACCCCACCTTCCCTTGCCAACCTGAAACAAGCCTTCCAAGCCACATACAAATCCACAGATTACTTTTTTTGCCAGTACTGGGTTTTGAACTCACAAATGCTTACCTGGTTTGCTCACCTGACTGGTGCTCTACCACTTGAATCATGGCCCAAGCCTAGCTGGGTATTTTGCTGGTTATTTTGAAGATAGAGTCTCTTAGATTTATGGCTTTGAGCCACTGTCCATTGGATCTGAACCTCATGAGTAGCTATGATTACAGGGATGAACTGTCAGCATCTGGATCACCAATTACTTTTATAATATCCATTCCAAGGAAGCCCCAAAAGACTCAGATATATTAAATGACTTTTACAGATCATAGAGATAGGGGATTATTCTGACACTGGAGCCCCATTCTGTCACCTTGACAAATGAAGGCCTTGATTCCATGGCCTTTGGAACCCTGGTTTTTTCAATAAAACTAATATAATACTTAACATGCAGAAACATGCCTCGCGTTTTCATAGGTCCCAGAGTTGTTTTAAGAAGTAAGAGACTTGGAAAAAATTATATTAAGTGAAGTAAGCCAGACCCAAAGAAACATAGGTCCCATGGTTTCCCTTATTTGCAATAACTAGTATATGTCCAAGACAAGCAGAAATGATCAGGTAAGTTGATGTTAGGCAAAATGAACCCCAAGATAAGGACTCAAATGATTTTTCTTTCTTGCTATTGTTCCTAACATATTTATAAGATGATTTCTTTGTTGCTTTGTATGTCCCTCCCCCATGGTATAACCCCTGTTTTCACTGTATTTAATGTTGGTATAATTTGTGGAGGGGAAGGGAAAAAACAAATTGTGTAAATAGGGATACAGGTGGACCCATTGCACCAATGAGATGTACAAGTCGTTATGTCGAAAAACGAACTTTACAACTTTGGTGTGGGGGAGGGGGAAGATGGGAAGGGATGGGAAGGGAAAACAAAGGAGGAGGCAACAATGCTTGATAAAAAATGTACTCATTACCTTGCTCATGTAATTGTAACCCCTCTGTACAATATTTTCACAATAAAAAATAATTTTTAAAACAGAATGCTTTCTCAACCTTTTAAAAAATTTTGCTAAAGAGAAATGTAACCCTAGAGATTTGAAGCAAATGACCTTGTATGGCATCTTCTAAGTATCAATATTCATTCCATCCCACAGTGGAAAATTGCCTAGTAACATATGCATTACAGTTCTGACCCTGAAATTTATTACCTTTATTGCAAGTGAAAAACAATATTGAAAGCTACATTTCTGATCCAATTATTTCACTTGCTTTGCAAGTGAAAAAAAATGTTTTAAAAATGCTCAGAGTATGAGTGAGCAAGCCATGATTAGCTAAGAGAAATAAAAGGGGGGATTGAAGCTGTATTACAAAGCTATCATTTAAACTAAGTTGGCAGTGTCATATAAAGCATCCACCCCTCAAGGATGGACAGCAACACAGGCTCTTATAAACCAATTTGGCCAAAGAAAGTACCATGAACATCCAATGATTCCTACCTTGCATTCTGTAGAGGAGGCAGTGAAACTCCAGGAGGAAAGGGGACAGGTCCTCTGTGGACAAAATCCAGGTGATGGTGGGCATGCAGTGATAATGGTCCCTTGTCATTCTGGCATCATCTCAGTTTGTTCAAAACCAGATGTCCTGAGCTCTGTGGGAATGGTCTGTGAAAAGATAGAGAAAATGAGGTTGTTTGATCCAAGTTTCGCAGAAAGTGTTAAAGATCCATGTGAGGCAAAATGACATTCTTCTTCTACTTCTGGACTTCTCTGAATTATCAATATGTCACCATCCCCTGAGACTCTCTTAAGTGGACAACTATTGTGTTCAAGGCAGGACTTCATCCCCACTGTCAATTCCTTTCTCCAAGTCTCCATCTTTGCGTCTATCAACAGGAATGTCTTCACCATCGCTTCAGGTCCCCTGTTAGGAGAGGGGAAGAGAGGAGGGGCACTTCCTGGCAATGAGGGTGTCCGGTGATGGCATCCACAACAAAGCACATACAGACGGAAAATGGAGGTCCGCAAGGTGAAGCCACATCACTGTAGCAGGTGCAGTGTCAGTTCAGGAAAGGTGCAGCAAACGTAGCTCCAGCTCCACGACCACCGGAGTACATGGTGGAATCCTAGGGCCATACTGCGGAGGTGTATCAAGAAGGCCTCTGAGACATGCGCCTCCCCCCCTTCATTCTCTGTGGGGCTCTAGGGTTCCTTTCATCCAGGTCTTTGTAGCTCTGCATTTGCGAGTCCCCTCACCCAGCTTCAGGTCCTTTCACATGCACTTCCGGTCCCTTGACCGGCGCTTCCGGTTCCATGGGTGTCTGAGTCAGTGTGAGAAGTGGCCCACTTACCTTGAACCAGCACGAGCCAAGGAAGGCTCATCACAGGCCCATATGGACTACAATGATGGAGATCCACGCAGCCCGCAGCCCGGCCTAAGACACACCCCTGGGTTGCTGATCGCAGCGGCAGGTGCAGCACCTGTTGGGGGAGGATGGCAGTGAACACGGTCTGGGTCCTGAGACTGCCGGTGGATGCAGTAAAATCAAGCAGCCACAGGCTGGACCCAGCAGATGATACAGGACTCATTCCGGGTCTCCCGCTTCCTTTTTGGGTGGTCGCTGTGGTCATGCGTGTCCAAGCTCACCCAGGTCTGCGTGGGTGTGTGTGCGCATGCATGTCCCTCACCAGTGTGCATGCTTATGCACATTGCACGTACATACTCTTACCTTGTGTGTGCACACGCACCCCTCCCTCACAATTCCTGCCTGGGCTTCTTAATCTCCTGAGAAGCTAGTTGGAGGATTAACAAAGGGCTGGGAATGTGGCTTACTGGTACAGTGCTTGCCTAGCATATGCATGAAACCCTGGATTCGATTCCTCAGTATCACATAATCAGCAAAAAGCTGGAATTGGCACTATGGCTCAAGTGGGAAAACGCTGGCCTAGAGCATAGTGATGCTCAGGGACAGTGCCCAGGGCCTGAGTTCAAGCCCCATACAAGAAGAAGAAGGAGGAGGAGGAGGAGGAGGAGGAGGAGGAGGAGGAGGAGGAGGAGGAGGAGGAGGAGGAGGAGGAGGAGGAGGAGGAGGAGGAGGAGGAGGAGGAGGAGGAAAGGAGGAAAGGAGGAAAGGAGGAGGAGAAGACGAAGACGAAGACGACGACGAAGACGAACACGACAACGACGACGAAGAAGACGAACACGACGACGACGACGACGACGACGAAGACGACGACGAAGACGACGACGAAGACGAAGACGAAGAAGAAGAAGAAGAAGAAGAAGAAGAAGGAAAGCTCATTGGAAAACGGAGTACAAAAACTATGTTATAGCAAGTGCTACAACCCAGCAGCGTGCCATGCTAGACCTTCTATTGGATACTTTCCAGTTGTCATGGGTCCTCCACACTCTCAGATTAAGAAGCCCAGCCCGGAAATGTGAGCACGCACACACACGGTGAGAGTACACACATGCAATGCGAATGAGCACACACGCTGAAGGACACGCATGCACGCACACACACACACACACACACAGAGACGGGGATGAGCCTGCACACGCACGACCACAGCGTCCACCCAAGAAGGGAGGCTCGGAGTCTGCCTGCATCCTCTCCCAGCTCCGGCCTGAGGCTGCTTGGTTCCACTGCATCCGCCGACAGTCTCAGGACCCAGGCCGTGTTGGCTGCCGTCCTCCCCCAACGGGTGCCGCACCTGCTGCTGTTACACAACACCCAGGGATCTCTTCACCCTGTCTAAGTAGATCTCCACCATCGTAGTCCGTGTGGGCATGTGACCACGCATGCGCGTGAGGCCCTCCCGGACTAGGGCTGCTTCGAGGTAAGTGGGGCACTTCACCCCACCCCTCTACCCCACCGCGGTGGAACTGACCACCCCAGGGCCATACAGGGAGGGGAAGCAATGAGGCCTTTGAGACCCCTGCCTTCATTCTCCGTGGGTGTCTAGGGCACCGTGCGTCCACGTCTATGTAGCTCTGCAAGTGCGCATGTGTGTCCTTTCATGGTGCTTACGGCGGGTGGCTGGGGGGGGGGGAGGGTTGAGGGTGGGAGGTAGGGGTAGGTGGTGGCATTGGGGGGGGGGAATGAAGTGGCCCACTTACCTCGAACCAGCCCGAGCCAGGGAGGACATCACACGCATGTGCGGTCACTTGCCCACACGGACTACGAGAATGGAGATCCACGCAGCCCGGCCGAAGACACCTCTGGGTTTCGTGTAGCAGCAGCAGGTATAGCACCTGTTGGGGGAGAATGGCAGTGAACACGGCTTGGGTCCTGAGACTGTCGGGTGGATGCGGTCGAACCAAGCAGCCTCAGGCCGGAGCCGGGAGAAGATACAGGGCTGACTCGGAGCCTCCCGCTTCCTTCTTGGGTGGCCGCTGTGGTCGCATGAGTCCAGGCTCATCCGGGTCTGCGTGCATGTGTGTGCGCAGGTGCATGCGCGTCCCTCACCAGCGTTCATACTCATGCGCATTGCACATGCGTACTAACTGCGCGTGCGCGTAGCGCGTCTCTCTCCTCCCCCCCCCCCTCCCACTTCCCGGCTAAGCTTTAAAATTCCTGAGAAGCTGGAGAATTAACAAAAGGACGGGGAAAGTGGCTTAGTGGTAGAGTGCTTGCCTAGCATATGCATGAACGCTGGGTTCGATTCCTCAGTACCACATAAACAGCAAAAAGCTGGAAGTGTCACTATGACTCAGGTGGGAAAGCACTGGCCCTGAGCACAGCAAGGCTCAGGGACGGTGCCCAGGGCCTGAGTTCAAGGCCCAAGACTGGGGGGAGGGAGAATAAAGCTCACTGGAAAATGGGGTACCAAAACTATTGTATAGCAGTGCTACAACCCAGCTGGGTGCCACGCTAGACCCTCTATTGGACGCTTTCCAGTAGAAACTGGGCAGGTCTCACCTCAGGTCTGTGTTCCAGGGATCGGGGGTCCTCCAGCCTCTCAGGAGACTGAGATTAAGAAGCCCAACCTGGAAGTGTGAGGGAGGGGCGTGCCCGGCGCACACACGGTAGGAGTAGGCACCTGCGATGCGCATGGAGCATGCGCGCTGGTGAGGGACACGCATGCGTGCGCACACACGCGCGCGCAGACCCGGATGAGCCTGGATGCGCATGTCCACAGCGGCCATGGAAGAATGAAGCGGGAGGCTCTGAGACTGTCTGCATCCTCTCCCAGCTCCCGCCTGAAGCTGCTTGGTTCCATCGCCTCCACCTACAGTCTCAGGACCCGTCAGGCCTTGTTTGTTGCCGTCCTCCCCCAACTGGTGCTACACCTGCTGCTGCTGCTACAGGAAGCCCAGGAATCTGCTTGCCCTGGCTGTGTGGATCTTCATCTTTGTAGTCCGTGCGGGTGTGTGACTGCGCCTGTGTGTGATGCTGCCCTCTCGGGGCCCGGGCTGGTTCCAGGTAAGTGGGCAGTGAAAACTGCTATCAGAGCCATCTCTCTGGATGACCCCTATCCATAGTCTGCCCCTTCCTTCCTCTCTTCTCCATCTTCTTCTCTGTCCTTCTGCGGGAGCAAACCTAGAAAAACCCTATTTTGAGTGAAGTGGCCCAACTCATCTTCCCTTGACCCCATACCCTCTGCCAGCCCCCCTTCCCGGTGCCATCTGGCCCACCCACACCCCATTCCCCTGACCGCCTGGCCCATCTCTACCTCTTACCCATGGCTATAGAATTCGCCATTTCCCTCTCTATGTGTTGGTTTAGGGATGTGTGGACCCAGCTGTGGGAGTCAACCCTAGATAACCAAGTTCCAAGGAAAGTGGGCCACGCTTCCCATTCCCTTCCCAGCCTGACCCTCAACCCCAACCTGGCCCCACCCCCTTCTATTGTGGGAATATATAGGGGTGAGGGGATATATGTGTGTGCAAGAAGTGTGTGTGCAGATTAGTTGTAGCTGTCAGCAGAGAAGGAAGGTAGGGACTTATGGTCCACCCAGCCTTCCTTCCTGGCTATGGTCTCTGTGATCCAGGGTTTTCCATTTCCCTATATCCACTGGTAGAGCTATGGATATAGCTGCCCTCCCCCAACAGGTACAGCCCATTTTGCATGCTCTTGGTTCCTGAGAGCCTCTTCAACTTCACCATAGGTGGATATCATGTGTGGGTCCAGCTGCAGTAGCCATCCTTAGACAACCCAGATTCAATGTAAGTGAGCCCCCCTTCCTTAGCTCCCTTCATTTCCCTTTTCTCCATTCTCTGCCACTGTGTGGGAGCCATCCTTGGGCAATCCTCTTTCAGGTTAAGTGGACCAAACCTCCCTTTTGGGACCCCTAACCCCACCCATTAGGCCCCACCACAACACCACTAGCCCCCACTGCAGCCCTCTCACCAACTTACCACCCTGCCCATCCCTACCCTACCCTGTATTTTCCCCACCTCTCCCCATGCTGTCCCACACTCACCCTGTCTTCCCATCCCCCACCCTATGCTTCCTCCACCTCATGCTTCCCCAACCCAGTGCTTTCCCCACCCCAGTGCTTTCCTCACCCCAATCATGTGCCTCCCCTACTTCCTACGCCTACCCTGTCCCCCCACCTCAGGCCATCCCAGCATGCATTGGTAAGGGGAGGTGCAAGGGCCCATACCTGTGTTTCTGATGAGATAGGCCTAGACCCATGTGTCACAATCACTGGAGCTGCGGGTTCCTTGGTTTCTCAGGTATATTCTGGAAGTTGTGAAGCTGTAGCTGTGGACTTTGACTCCCTCTCAATTTGTGCTGTGTGTACCACAGGTACATGGAGCTCAAGGGTTCTTCCGAGTCACTGAGTGGACCTCCACCTTCCTGGGCCCAGTGTGGGTCCAGATGTGGGATCCATCCCCAGATAACACCAATTCAAGGTAAGTGAGTCCCCTACCTTTCATTTCTCTCTTTTCCATTTTCTCTACTCCCTCCCATGAGAGCCATCCCAGTACAGCCCTGTTTTGAGTTAGGTGGACCTAGTCCCTCTTGCCAGGCCCTCACATCCTCTGCCAGGCCCCACAACACATCCGGCTGTGTTGAGCTAGACATGTGCTATAGCAAGAACAAGAGAGGGAAGGTCAGGGATGGAGTCTGCCCTGCCTGTTCTATGGGCTATGACCTGTAGAGCTTAGGGTTTGGGGACTGGTGCTTCAGATGCAGCCACTTTCCCCAACCAACTGAAACAAGGAGATCTTGCCCGGAGGCCTCTTCATCTTCAGCTGGTAGAATTCCATCTTCTTGGTCCATGTCTTCCCAGGTGTCAGTGCCATCCCAGATGCCCCTGTTTTGAGATAATGGGCCATGTTACCCCTCCTTGGAAATTAATCATGGGTGAAGAGTTGTGTGCATTTTTGTATACACTTTCACATGAATGCACATATATGATGCCATATTGGGCTGAAGGTGCACTATAGAAAACCCAAGAGAAGGCAGGCCAGTTCTTGGAGTCTGCCTCCTCTCCCTGCTCATCTTTTCTCCCAGCTGTATCCTATGTAGATCAGGGTTATGGACCTGGAACTGGGGATGCTGCTGCCCTCCCCAACCAATGCTTCTCCTGCTACAGAGACGTACCGGGTGACCTATTCTTCACCTCGTGGATTACCTTTGGTTGGTCCATCCCTGTAGGGCCAAGGTGCCACTGCCATCCCAAATGCCCAAGATTCTAAGTAAATGGGCCTTTTTCACCACTCATGGGAATTGATCACAGCTGTGGCATTGTTTGTGTGCATGCACAAGGTTGAGGAAGGCACAAATGTATGGCTGAATTTGTCCCTTCCTGTGATATTGAGGCCCAAGGGAATGAAGGCTGAGGATGGAGTCCATGCCTCCCAGGCTATGGTTTGTGTAGCCTGGGATTGTGGGCCTGCTGAGGATGCTGCTGCCATCCACATCCAGTGTTTCACCTGTTACAGGGAGGTCCTGCATGGTGGCCTGTATTCCTCACCTCACAGACATCCATCTTCCTGGTCTGAGTGGGCCCAAGTGTGGGCACCATCCATGGATGCCCCCATTTTGAGGTGTCCTTTGCCTTAACCCTGAGGGAACCAAATCACAGTTGAGGGGTTGTGTGCATGCACATGTACAGGTGATCACAGGAACGCACATAGGTGGTACCAGATTAACCTGGCTATGTGCTACGTTGGGCCTAAGAGAAGGAAGGCCAGGGTTTGGAGATGTCCCAGCTACGGCCTGTACAGTTCAGGATTGTGGATTTGGAGTGCTGCTGCCTTCCCCAGCCAGTGCCTCTCCTGCTAAATGGGTGGTCATGCCAGGTGGCCAGTTCTTCACCTTGCCGACTATTGTTTTGCTGGTTCCTTCCTATAGGCACAGGTTCCAGTACATCCCAGATGCCCAAGTATCAAGGTAAATGGACCTTTTCCTCACTTGGTGGGGACTGATTGCGGTGTGGTTGTATGTAATATTAGCGTGAGGAATGCACTAAGTGTGGTCAGGTTTGCCTCCTCATGTGCTTTTGTGAGCCAAAGGCGAAGGAAGGCCAGAGATGGTTTTTCTTGCCTCCCAGGCTATGACTGTGGAGCCTGGGGTTATAGGCCTGGGCTGCAGATACTGCCACCCTCCTCAACCAGTGTTTCACTTCTTAACAGGGCAGTCATATCTGAGGGCTTCTTCGACTTGAGCTCCATGACCTCTTCGTGGTCTTGTGGGTCCAGTTGTGGGTGCCATCCTGGATACCTCTGATTTGAGGTAAGTTGAGGCCCACCCACCCCCTGTCCAAAAAGAATTGTGTGTGAGAGGTTTTGCAGACATTCAAAGTAATGAACATACATGGTGCTTCAGTGGCTTCACATCCCTACCCAGTGTATGTTTCTGTATCCTGGGATTATTGGTCTGGAGCAGGGGATGCTACCACCACCTTCCCTAACTAGTGCTTCACCTGCTAAAGGAGCTCATGCCTGAAGGCCTCTTGCTAACCTTAAGGAACTCTGAATTCCTGGTCTGTGTCAGGCCACAGCAGAGCCATCCCACATGCCCCCCATTTCATGATGTTAGACCTCTCCTGCCACACTGTGGGAACCAAATCACCATTGAAGGGTTGTGCATGTGTGTACACACTAGGGCATGTACATGGTTTCAGATTGGACTGGTTGTATGCTATATTATAGGACCCAATAGAAAGAAGGCTTGGGCTTCCTTGAGTAGGGACTGCCCTGTGTCACTATTTAGCTGTGCCCTGTATATCCCAGGGTTGTAGGATTGGAAGTGGGGATGGTGCCATCCTCCCCAAACAGTGTTCCTCCTGCTACAGGGAGAGCATGCCCAGTCCCCTGTTCTTTGCCTCTTGCAGATCCATCCCTGTAATCCCAGGTGACAGTGCCATTCCAGATGCCCTAGTTTCAAGGCAAGTAAGACCACTCCCACTTTGTGGTAACTGAATATTTGTGTGGGGTTCAGTGTGTATGTCATCATGCATGTGTGTACACAAGTTTGAGGAACACATGAACATGTGGCCAGATTTTCCCACTTGGGTGCTGATGTCAGCCCAAGGGAAGGAAGGCTTAGGGAGTAGGTTTTTTATGTCTCTCTTGTAGAATATGGCCTGTGTTGCTTGGGGTTAAGGGGCTGGAGTTCAGCATGGGGCTGTGCTCTCTAACCAGTGCTTAACCTGTTACAGGGAGGTCATACAAGGCGGCCTGTTTTTCTTCACTTTGGGACTTCCTGCTTCCTGGTTTGAGTCAGCCCAGGTGCAGGTACATCCGCCTTTGTTCTTGTTTCTCAGTGAGTGGTTCCACTCCCTGTTGGAACTGTGGGAGCCCAGTTATGAGATGGGTTGTACATGTGTGTACATACATTCACAAGAGGACACAAGTGTGGTGCCAGAGTGGCCTGGTCGTGCACTATATTGGACCCAGTAAAAGGGAGGACACAGCTTGGAGTCTGCGTCCTTAGCTGGCTAATGTTAGTGTAGCCCTGGGAGGCCCCCAATTCAAGCTAAGTCATTCCCCTCCCTCCGTTGCCCTGTGGAAACTGAATTGCCAGTCAGGAATTGTGCATGTGCATACACATGTTCCCATGGAAGCACTTACATGTTTCTAAACTAGATTGGTCATGTACTTTATTGGACTCAAGAGAGGAAAGGCTGGGATTGGAAACTGTAAAACATCCCTTCTCCGGCCTGTGGAGCCTGAGGTTATAGACCTGTAACTTTGAATGCTGCTGCCCTTCCTAAATAGTGCTGCTTTGACTAAAAGGAGATTGTGCCTGGTAGCCTGTGCTTCAGCTTATAGACCACTGTCTTGTTGGTTGCTTCTGGTAGGTCCATGTGCCTGTACACACTTTCACAGGAAGGGCACATACATAATGCCAGATAGGCCATTTCATGGGCATATTGGGCCAGAATAAGGAACACCAGGGCATGGAGACTGCCCTGTATCTATACCCCTCTAATGCCTGTGTAGCCTGGGGTTATCTGATTGGAGCTGGGGATGTAGCCACTTCCCCAACTAGTCCTTCACCTGCTACACTGATTTCATGCCAAGGACCTGTTCCCGTTCACATAAAGGAACTCTTTATTCCTGATTTGTGTGAGCCCAGGGGCCAGTGCCATCTGAGATACACCCGTTTTCAGATAAAGAGTATACCCACCCTGCCATCCTGTGGGAATCCACTCGGGTGAGGTGTTGCTGGCATATGTATACATGATTGCACCTATGTGGTGCCAGTTGAACTAGAGGTGGGCTCTAGAGAGCACAAGAGATGGCATGCTGGAACTTGGAGTGTGTCCACCAGCCCTCCTAGCTATGGCCTATATACTGGGATTATGGGCCCTGAGCTGGGGATACTGTTGCCTTCCACATCCAGTGGTTCACCTTCCACCGGAAGGTCACGCCCGGTAGCCTGTTTTTCTTCATCTTGCAAACCTTCCACCTTCTTTATATAGTTTTTTTTTTTTTTTGTCGGTCGTGGGGCTTGAACTCTGGGCCTGGGCGTTGTCCCTCAGCTCTTCAACTCAAGGCGAGCGCTCTACCACTTGAGCTACAGCTTCCACCTTCCACCTTCTTGATCTCTGTTGGCCTTGGTGCCAGTACCATTCACAGATGCCCCCAATTCAAGGGAAGCTGTTCCCCTCCTGCCCTTGGAACAGGAGAAGGAAGGCCAGGGCTTGGAGACTTCCCCACATGCATGCCTAGCTAATGCCTGTGTAGACCGGGATTATTGGCCTGGAGTTGGGGATGCTGCTACTCTCCCTAACTAGTCCTTTACTTGCTGCAGTGAGTTCATGCCTGAGGGCCTCCTTCATTCACCTCTAGGAACTCTGTCTTTTTGGTCTCTGGGCCCAGGGCTGGTGTCATTCAAAATGTCTTATTTCAAAGTAACATTTGCCTCTTCCCACCACCCCATGGGAACCAAATTGTGAGTGAAGTGATGTGGGCATGTGTACACACAAATGCATGGATGTGATGCCACATTAGATTAAAGGAGGGCTCTAGAGGCTGAAGATTGCAGTATGTCTACCACCATTTTCAACTGTGGCATGTATACTGGAATTATGAGCCCTGAGCTGGGGATGCTGCCACCCTCCCCATCCAGTTCTTTACCTTTCACAGGGTGGACCAGTGGCCTGTTCTTCACCTCAAGGTCTATCATCTTGATGGTTCCTCCTGGTCAGCCCATGTGCCAGTGCCATCCCAATTGACCAAGTTTCAAGGTAAGTGGATCCATTTTCCCCTTCATGGGAACCAATTGCTGGAGGGGTGGGTGGATGGGTTGTGCGCGTACATGGTTTTGCTTATGTGTACACAAGTTTGAGGGACACAGTTTCATCTCTTCATGTTGTATTGTATAGCCAGAAGGGAAGGAAGGCCAGAGACAAACTTTCAGGTCTTCCTTCCAGGTTGTGGCTTGTGTTGCCCAGGGCTATGGGCCCAAAACTGGGCATGCTTCCACCATTCCCAGCCAGTGCATCACCTGCTACAGTCCAAATGAAGTTTTTCTTCATTTTGGAACCTCCCTGCTTCCTGGTCTGAATTGGACCAGGTACTGGTTCAGGACAGGTGTTGAATGCATGTATATACATGATCAGAAGAGGGAACATATGTGGTACCAGATAGACTTGGTCATGGGCAATATTGGACCCAGGAGAAGGAATCCCAGGGCTGGGAAACTGCCCCATGTTCATAATTGAATATGTTTCACATTTCTTGCCCCATCACATCTGCCTTTTTGTGAATTGCATTCTCAGATATTTTATTCAATCTCATGTATACTGTTATCTTCTTGATTGAAACACTCCTCCATTGAATATATACTTTTTAAATGTCTTCAACCTTAAGAGAGCATGTTTTTTTTTTCTTGATGTCACTTACTGAAGAAAAGTGTTGCTGTAATATAGATAAATTTATTGATATTTTCTTACATATATATTTATTTACTTGGGAAATCTCCATTCTTAAAATACACTATTTCATTTTAAAGCTTCCAAGTGTTGCTTTCTACCTTTGCGTCTTTGATTTTAGGAATAGTCTGCAAAGGCTTTAAGTCAAGCTCTATTTTGTATCTTATTCATATAGATAGCTAGCATATCCCAGTGGCTGTTTAGTGAATAGTCTAGTGTCAAATCTCAGGATTCTACATAGGTTTGTTTCTCAGTTCTCTACCCTGTGTCCTTATTCTGTTTCTTCAGCATTAATATCAGACTGTCTTGATTACTATGCTTTAGTATAATAAATCTTTGTTTGAGATATGATGTGTCCCCAAAATTGTTGTTGCAAAATTGTTGGGTCTTTGATCTTTCATAATCCCTCCTCTCCTCTATTACGGGGCCAAACCCAGGGTCTCTTGCATGCAAGGCAAGCACTCTACCACTCAGCAACTCACCTCTTAACTTTGAGGAGCAACAGTCACTGGGTCCAGGTGAGGTTTGGGGAAGTTTCCCTCTAGAAGTAGGGACTTTTGACTTAGGGTCCTTGACTTTGTCACAGAATAAAAATTTTCAGAGAAGTCACCATGGTAAGAAAATTTGGCAATGCTTTATTGAGTTAGCAAGCAAACAGAAAAGCAGACACACAAAGACAGAGGCACACTGAGATTGTGGTTGCTCTTAGAGAGTCGTAGAGATCTTTGATATCAGGGCATTAATATATAAAGGCAAGGCCTGTCATAAAGCCATATATAGGCATTTATCCTAGCTCTTAATAACTCTGGTTGTTGCACCGAGTTCTTAGTTATTTGGTGACTCAGTCTTTAGTGTATTTCTATCAGGAAAGAACAGATTTTTCCCCATAGAACAGATGCTTATCCTTTTTTAAAAAAAAAAGATTTTTATTGCAAAAATACTGTAAAGAGGGGTTACAGTTACATGAATAACGTAATGAGTACATATCCTATCAAGCATTGTTGCCTCCTTTGTTTTTCCCCTACATTCCCTTCCTTTCCCTCTCCCCAATTACTCTCCCCCCCAAAATTGTAAAGTTTGTTTTCAACATAGTGTCTTGTACATCTCATTGTTACAATGGGTTAACCTGTATCCCTATTTAAGCATTTTGTTTTTCCCTTTCCCTCCC
The DNA here is from genome assembly GCF_024711535.1 of Dipodomys merriami. NCBI lineage: Eukaryota > Metazoa > Chordata > Mammalia > Rodentia > Heteromyidae > Dipodomys > Dipodomys merriami. The sequence goes on from NW_027206401.1 coordinate 52,931,616, forward strand.
TAAATTAGAAAAATGTATATACAAGATGCAGGGTACTGGAATCAAAGACAGTGAAAACAGGGGCTATACCGTGGGGGGAGAAACATAACAAAGAAACAAAAAAACCCACATATTACATTATAAATACATTAAAAACAATAGCAAGAAAGAAAAAACCACTTGTGTCCCTATCTTGGGACACAAGATAACATCATCTTATATGGTCATATGTACATGGCCTTTGACCTTTCTGCTTGTCCTAGACATATGCTAGTTATTACAAATAACTGAAACCATGGGACCTATGTTTCTTTGGGCCTGGCTTACTTAACTTAATATAATTTTTCCAGGTCTTTCCATTTCCTAACAAATGGGGCGATATCATTCTTTCTGATGGAGGCTCAGAATTCCATTGTATACTTATACAACATTTTCTGGATCCATTCACTTACCGAGGAGCATCTGGGTTGGTTCTATATCTTAGCGATGGTAAATAATGCTGAAGTAAACATAGCTGTGTTGGTAGCTTTAGTACGGTCTTGTTTGTGATCATTGGGGTAAATGCCCAAAAGTGGGATTGCTGGGGAGCTCTATGTGGAGTCTTTTGAGGAACCTCCATACTGCTTTCCAAAGTGGATGAACAAGCTTACACTCCCACCAACAATGTAGTAGGGTTCCCTTTTGGCCACATCCCCTCCAGCATCTGGTATTATTAGATTTCTTGATTATAGCCATTCTAACTGGGGTGAAGTGGAATCTCAATGTTGTTTTAATTTGCATTTCTTTTATAGCTAGAGAAGTTGAGTATTTCTTCATGTGTCTATTGTCCATTCTTATTTCTTCTTCAGAGATGTTTCTCTTTAAGTCTTTAGCCCACTTATTTATTGGGCAGTTGTTTCTTTGATGATTTATTGTTACGGGATTTAACATTTTTGAGTTCTAAGTATATTTTAGGTATGAGACCCTTGTCAGTTGTATGGCTAGTGAAGATCTTCTCCTCATCTGTAGGCTTTCTATTGATCTTGCTAGCTATGTCCTTTGCCATGCAGAAGTTCTGCAGTTTCATGCAGTCCCATTTGTCCAACCTTTCTTTGATTTGTTATGTTACTGCCAAAGAGACCTAGGATTTCTCCTATTCCTTCCTGTAATATTTTCAGGGTATCTGCTTTGACTTCCTGGTCTTTGATCCATTTGGAGTTGATTCTGGTGCAGGGTGATATATATGGATCTAGCTTTAGTTTTCTACAGGTGTTTGACCAATTTTTCCAGCACCATTTACTGAAGAGGCTGTCTTTCTTCCGTTCTATTTTTAGCTCCCTTATCGAAGATTAGGTGGCTATAGGTCTGTGGGTTAATTTCTGGGTCTTCCATTTAATTCTATTGGTCCTCAGGTCTTGTGCCAGTACCAAGCAGTTTTGATTGCTATGGCTATGTAGTAGTTTGAAATTTGGTATTGATATTCCTCCAGCACTGTTCTTTCTGTTAAGGATCGTTTTTGCTATTCAGGGTCTTTTATTGTTCCATGTGAATTTTGGGGTTGCTTCTATTTCATTGAAGAGTGAGGTTGGAATATTGATAGGTATCGCATTGAATTTGTAGATAGCCTTGGGAAGTATTGCCATTTTCATGATGTTAATCCTCCCAGTCCAGGAGCATAAGAGGTTTTTCCACTTCCTAAGTTCTGCTTTAATTTCTTTTTTCAGGTTTTTAAAGTTTTCATCATAGAGGTCCTTCACTTCTTTTTTTTTTCTTTTTGGTCGGCCGTGGGGCTTGAACTCTGGGCCTGGGCGCTGTCCCTCAGCTCTTCAGCTCAAGGCGATCACTCTACCACTTGAGCTACAGCGCCACTTCTGGTTTTCTGGTGGTTTATTGGAGATAGGAGTCTCACAGTCTCTCCTTGCCCGGGCTGGCTTTGAACCGTGATCCTCAGATCTCAGCCTCCTGAGTAGCTAGGATTACAGGCGTGAGCCACCAGCGCCCGGCTCCTTCACTTCTTTAGTTAACTCCTAGGTATTTTATTTTTTGTGGTGCTATTACAAAAGGACTTGCTTTCCTGATTTCAGCCTCACTCTTCTCATTGTTGGCATACAGAAAAGCCATTTTGAGGGTTAATTTTATACACCCTGCTACTTTGCCAGAGTTTCGAATCAGCTCGAGTAATTTGGGAGTGAGTGGAGTCCATGGGATTCTTTAAAAACAAGATCATGTCATCTGCAACGAGGGAAAATTTTACTTCATCCTTCCCTATTTGGATCCCCTCTATGTTTTCATCTTGTCTTATTGCTGTAGCTAGGCATTCTAATCCTAAGTTGAAGAGAAGTGGAAAGAGTAGACATCCTTGTCTAGGTCCTGATTTTAGAGGAAATGGCTTTAGCTTTTTGCCATTAAGTATAATGCTGGCTGTAGGTTTGTAATACACAGCCTTTATTATATTGAGGAATGTTCCATGGATTCCTAGTTTTTCCAGAGCCTTCATCATGAAGGGGTGTTGGATTTTGTCAAGTGCTTTTTCTGCAGATGCTTATCCTTATGATGAGGAATGCATGCTAAGTTAGAAGCAAAGAAGATAGTGCATGTATGTTTCTAAATGTCTTGTTTCCATCAGAGTTCCTAGATGCCATTCCCCAGGTCTCATTTTTCCTGATATATCCTGCTTGAAACGATAAAACATTCTGATATGACTTCTCAGAAAATTGCATTCAATGTACAATTGATTTGCTGGAAAATAATATATTCTTAGATATTGATTGTTCCCATACATCATTTTTGGCATGGTTCTCCTTTTAACTGTATTTCAGTTATTTTGTTGGCTATAGTTCTTGGTGTGCTTTTGTTGGTGTGGTTTGGTTTGAACAACACTGGGAATTGAACTCAGATCCTGGTGTATGGGAGGAAAGCATTCAACCATCTAATCCACAACATAGCCATGTTAGTTACTTTGGGAACTATTTAAAATACTTATTTTTGTTCCTCTTATAATTTATTATTTTTACTTTTTTCATCCTGGACTATTGAGTATAGGATTGTGTGTATGTGTGCGCATATGTGTGTGTGTGTGTGTGTGTGTGTGTGTATGGATACCCACATGCATACATATGAACGCATATACGCCAAAAATACTGGGGCTTGAATCCCTTTAACTTTTTCCGACCACGGTTAACACTTTACCACTTGAGCATGTATACACTTTTGGTATGGCTTTGCTGGTTAATTGCTACTCAGGAGGCTGGGATATGTGGATGGCAGTTCAAAGCCAGCCTGGGCAGAAAAGTCCCTGAGACTCTTTATCTCCTATGAACTACCCAGAAAAAGCTGGAATTGGCACTGTGTCTCAAGCCACTACCTTAAGGAAAAGAAGCTCAAAGACTGTGCTCAGGCCTTGAATTCAAACCCTAGGGCCAGCATATAAAAGAAATGAATGAACTCTGAATTGCCTGACCATGCTGTCTTTGAACCATGATCTACAGATCTCAGCCTCTCTAGGTAGGATTGCAGGTGTCAGCCTGTAGTAATAACAATAGTCATTTATTATTATTATTGATGGATATTTTTAAAGACAATGTGGATACTGGTGGCTCAAGGCTGTAATCCTAGCTACTCAGGAGGATGAAATAGAAGAATCTTGGTTTAAAGCTGGCCTAAGGGAGAAAAATTGATGTGACTTATCTCCAATGAACAACCAAAAAGTTGGAAGTAGAGCTGTAGCTCTAGTGGTATAGTAGTAACCATGAGCAAAAATGCTTAGGGGCAGTGCCCAGGCCCAGAGTTCAAGTCCCAGAATCAGCCCCCAAAATTAAAATAAATAGAAGACAAAATAACCCCAGGTATGGCTAGTAATAGTATGCCTAGTTTTCCTTTAATTCTGAATTTGATTGCCACCAACAAGCAAAATAGACAAACCAACAAAAGATATTTCCACAATCAGAGGAAACTTTTTGCTGATCCTTACTAATTAACAGACAACATTTTTTCTTACACTATTTCATTTAGAAAGACTAATAAAGGTGCTAGTGGCTCAGCTCATTCCTGTAATCCTAACTATTCAGGAGCTTGAAAATTGAGGATTGTGGTTTGACCTGAGCAGATATGTCTTTGATACTCTTCAATAAACTATTCAAAAGTAAGTGGAAGTGGCCCTGTGGCTCAAGTGGTATAGTGCTAGCCTTGAGCACAAAGAGTCTCCGGTACAGTGCTGAAGCCCACAGTTCAAGCCCCAGGACCAACAAAAAAGTTAAAAATGAAAAAGAAGAAAGCCAAAAAAATAACTCCAGTAGAAGAGAAATGATTATTCAATGACTACTATTACAATAATGCATTTCTCAGATTACAATGAGGTTTCACTTTGTATCACCATATAAATGTAAGATTATTAAATTTCAACTATTTAACTACATTATCCACTAAATTGGGGTGTTGATATATATGTTAAATCAAAGTGAGTTACAGAAACATTAGAGATGTACCTGAGGCAATGAAATCAATGTTCTTTGGAGAGAAACTCGGGTTGAAGCTGACCATCTAGGTAGGTCTTCAGGAGGCTAGGGCTGTTTCTCATCCAAAGGTTGCTCTCCTTGGCTGGTCCCCTCCCCTTAAGTTTCTACAAAGGATTAGCTTATAGGTGTGGGAAAAGCAGCAGCTTAAATTGAAGTCTTAAAAAAAAAAACCTCTTGTGTTTAAATGCAGGATCTGAAGAAGTCGTTGGCTTACTGGACTCTGAATTTGAAAGAACTTCAAACTATGAAGGACCACCCAAGCCACATATTCCAGAGAAGAACATGATGTTGGCAAAGAAGCAGATAGAACATTTGCACAGAACATGGGAGGACCTCTCCTGTGAGTAAGTCAGTCACATCTGTTCACAGGAGGCTGCAATGCCCACAAATGCCAGTGTTAGAAAGGAGCTTTAATTTTGTTAAACTTGAGGTACTTTTCAGTGGAATCTATGGTCCTCAACTGTTCCTTTACATTCTGTAATTTTAGAAAGTAGCAACATGCTTAACAGAAACAACCCCTTGGTTCCATAGCACTGGATGTTGCAAGCCTACACACTTTTAAGGAACATTTGAAAATAACCTTAATTAGGGAGAAGAATGACAGGGATGGGGTGTTGTGGGGCTCAGTTCTTGCTGGATTAGGTGGTGACAAGTGCTGTCTGTCTGTCATGAAAGGCCTCCTCTGGCTTTGCTTGGGCAGCAGCTCATCTGAGCCTAACAGCAGGAGTCTTACTAGGCTCCCCTAAGCATGAGGTCTCTTACATTGTTAACTTCATACACATGTAATCATGTTCTTACTTAGAAGAGCTGGGATTTTTAAACTTTTAGAAGCTATCAGATCAGCTGCTTGAACTCAGAGGTTAAGGGGTACTCAGATGCTTACTGCTACCCAGTAGAGAGTCCTGCTTAGATTATTAGATAGTTTATGTCAGTGATGAAATCAAAGCAAATTAAAGGCTTCAAGTAATCTTAATGATTTTGAAGCACATAGAATTCAGTGGAAGTGGCACTGTGCTTCAAAGTAATAGATCACTGGCCTTGAGCAAAACATCTCAGGGACAGTGCCCAGGCCCTGAGTTCAACCAAAAACATGAGCATACAATTGAAAGGACAAAGTATTTTGTCATCTCATTTTTAAATGTTGTTTTAAGTTTTTATTCACATACACAAGAAAGAGTTTGGAATACTTGGAAAGTTCTCCAAAATTAATGTAGAACAGACTGTAGAGTCATTGTGAGATTAATGAGGAATTCTGTGCCATGAAAGACAAGAGTTTTAAAAGCTGAAATAAAGACATGTCAGAGAGGCAGTTAGCTCCAAAATATATTGATAACCTAACCGATGCTGGGGGATCTAGGAGTAATTGGTTGTTATACTATAGAGATGTTGAACCTTCTGAAAAGATAAAATGGTTTAGGGTTGGGTGTAATGTTTACAGCAACTGAAAGCTGCTCATAGGTTTTATTGGTTGATTTCTGTACTAGTCAGGTACTTTTGATCATCTCCATTTTCCTTAGTAATTTTTAATGCTTCCCACATTGGAACAGGTATTTTTTGTTAACTTGTACTATTATCTCTTTGATTTAATGGTAGATTTCACATAAGGAAAACAGGCTAAAAGGTAAATTAATTTCTTATGCATGAGTATGAATTAATTTCAGTAACGTGAATTGAGTATTTCAATCTTCCACCACACAGTGTATGATTTGGGCTTGGAAGTTTATTCTAGAGGGGAGGGTTTATCCTCACTTTACATTCATGAGCTAAGACAAAAGAGAACTTTATGTACCTTTACTCTATTCTGTATCTCTATGCATAATTCCTGTAAAAAGAACTGTCTTTTAAGACTGGAGGGGTATAATTCTTATTTTGATTGGTTTCATAGAAAATTATCTCTACAGGTTGAGAGCTTTCACTTTGCATCTAGAAGTTTTCTCGTTCTGTTTATCAGACCTGGATTTCAGCTTGAGGAAACCTTGCTTCTTTTTGGGGGTGTTATTTGTCATAATAATTCATGTGTGTGTATATGTACATATATATGCGTGTGTGTATGCATTTATATACACGTATGTGTATATATGCATAGATACATACATATGTGAATGTATGTATATATGATGACTTGGCTAAGAGCCCCTGGGTGAAGCCCTGGGTAAGACCAGAGAAGGGAGCCGCATAAAGAAAGTACTCTGGTGTATGATATGATGCAGTGTTGTGCCAACAGGCTGATTTCTGAGGCATTTTTCTTGTTTCTTTCTGGTAGCTCAGGATATAGATGTTTCTAAGAGCAATATTAACAAGGTCTGTCTAACATGGAGTTTGGTGGAACTTGGCTAAAGGGCACATACTTCCTGACCCAGGAAAGGTGGTTAGTGTCTACAGAGTATAGAATAATACAATTGGCATAAATTTGAAAGTTCCTAGGGCAAGTTGTAACTGAGAGCTACACTTTGATTGACATACATCACCCTCCAGATTATGGTTGGGACCTAAAACAGATTAAGTCCTTACTGGATGAAATTTCATAATCTCCAGGTGATTATTTTCTTTTCCTCTGCCTTCCTTTTTTATTTAATATCGTAAGTATGCTTGTGATCTTCACAACTTCATATGGAGATTGGGTTAGAAATGTGCATGGCTGCAGAAGTTTTCCCATGTGTTCTGTTCTTCACTTCTCACCTTTCAATATCATATAAGAGTCCCTTGTATGGAAAGACAAACTAGAAGACTTGAATGCCCATCACTTACTCATGCAGTAAGTACTTAGGGAGTACCTCTTGTGTTGTATTCTCATGTCTGCATTTTATGGGTATAGCTTTAAGGAAGTACAATATATCCTCTACTTACCTTTGAATCCTCAGAATATGTACAGGACCTGAAATAGAACAATGTTTTTAATCTCTTCTCCAGTAGTACCCATATCTTAGCACTGTGGTCAGGATTAAGGAAATTGGTAGCATGGGAAGCTCAAGAGGCACATATCTGCAGACAGATGTTTGCTTGTTACGTTCATGTTCTATTTTAGTAATAAGTTAAAAATTATATGACATATAGAATGTGGAAAATTTTAAAGAATGGTTTAACAATAGAAAATTGTCTGTCCTTCGTCCAGAATGCTTAAGAACGGCGATATTTTGAATTTCAGATATTGGAACATTTGCATATATGTGATAAGATATCTTTGTCATGGGACTAATTCTAAACATAAAATGCACTTAATTTCTATATACTGAGACTAAAGGTAATTTTATATACTTTAAGTGTGCCTTGAGGTTTTTTTGTTTTCATTTCCTTTTGTGTTGTGCCTGAAGCTTGAGCTTAGAACCTGAGTACTTTCCTTGAGATTTTTGCTCAAGGCTACTGCTCTACTACTTGAGACACAGCTCCATATCTACATTTTTGTAGTTAATTCAAGATCAGAGTCTCAGAGGCTTTTCTACCTAGATTGGCTCTGAACTGTACACATCCTCATATCAGCTAGGATTATAGGCATGAGCCCCTAGCAGTGTGCTCCTGTTTTGATGGTAGTAGTCACATGAGGCCCAATGTGGAATCTTCTCACTTTAGACATCATCACAGCACTTATGATTCTCAGATTAGAGATGCTTAGCCTGCATTTTACTTCTTTACCCCATTGGTTTGTCTGTGGCACTCCATTTTGAATACCAGAGTTCTGAAGAAGCCCAGAAAAGTACTTCTCCTTCTCAGGGAAGTATTCCTTATTACAATAATCTTAACCCTGAGGTTAAGAACTTTTTACACTCAGGTTATTTTGTTGTTTGTTAGCTTAGATTTCTGATGCAAACTTATGCCCAACCCCTTCTCTTTGAAATAAGAAAATGTACTAGGGTGAAGTAGGTCCACGTGTTTATAATGGCCTCTAGGGCTGTCATTCTGAAAGGTAGGGGAGTGAAGGTGTAAGATTTTGGGGAAGGTCACAGAGCATCAGCACTGGGCTCCACCAATGGGAAGTCCTCATGACCAAGCCTCTTCTCCAGCCAGAGCACTCCAGGAGGGCAACCCTTCCCAGAATATTGGAAACTTTCTTGTCTCTGGGCAGTCAAAGTGAAAAAATGTTGGTGTGTGGAAAGTGGAGCTCTACAGCTATAGGAACCAAGTAAGCAATTTAGTTGGAGGCATCGACTCGCATGACCCCATGAGAGTCTTGTGTGCTGTGAGGGTGCATATGCCAGCATGCATTCCTCTGGGGGAAATAAGAGGGACTCCCCTTTTTCCATGTCAGGGCAAAGGCCTGATGCCCAGCTGCCAGACTCTGATGAAGGTTTGTTGGAAGTGCCATTCATGTCCTCCCCCCTCCCACCCCATTAATCCTGTAAAACAATGCTTGCAGACTCTCTTTGTATGTCTAAGTAAACTCACCAGTGCCTTGCTCTCTCTTTGCAACCTTTGATCACTGGAGCTGCTTCACATTTTGGGGGGGAGGCCTTACTTTTGAAGCTCTAGGTTTTTTGTGAAAAAATTGTACAGAGGGGTTACAATTACATGGGCAAGATAATGAGTACATTTCTTATCAAGCATTGTAGCCTCCTCCTTTGTTTCCCCTTCCCATCCCTTCCCAGCCTCCCCTCCCCACCCAGTCCTCCCCCCATTCCCCCACCAAAGTTGTAAAGCTCGTTTTTCACATGACAACTTGTACTTCTCATTGTTGCAACGGGTCCAACTGTATCCTTATTTAAACGACTTGTTTTTCCCTTTCCCCTCCACAAATTATAAAGACATCAAATACAATGAAAGCAGGGGTAATACTGTGGGGGAGGGACATATAAAGCAACAAAGAAATAATCCTATAAATGTGTTAGAAACAAATGCATGAAAGAAAAAAAACATTTAAATACATATCTTAGGGTTCATTTTCCTAACATCACCTTATCTGACCTTTTCTGCTTGACTTATACATATACTAACTATTGCAAATAAGGGAAACCATGGGACCTATGTTTCTTTGGGCTTGGCTTACTTCACTTAATATAATTTTTTCCAGGTCTTTCCATTTCCTAACAAATGGGGCAATGTCATTCTTTCTGGTGGAGGCATAGAATTCCATTGTGTATATATACAACATTTTCTTGATGCATTCATCTACTGAGGGGCATCAGAGTTGGTTCCATATCTTAGCTATAGTAAATAAGGCTGCAATAAACATAATTGTGCTGGTAGCTTTAGTATGGTCTTGTTTGTAAACATTTGGGTAAATGCCCAAAAGTAGGATTGCTGGATAATAGGGGAGCTCTATGTGGAGTCTTTTGAGGAACCTCCATAGTACTTTCCAAAGTGGTTGAACAAGTTTAAATTCCCACCAACAATGAAGTAAGGTTCCCTGCTGTCCACATCCCCTCCAGCATCTGTTGTTATTAGATTTCTTGATTTTTGCCATTCTAACTGGGGTGAGGTGGTATCTTAATGTTGTTTTGATTTGCATTTCTTTTATGGCTAGGGAGGTTGAGCATTTCTTCATGTGTCTATTGGCTATCCTTCTTCCTTCTTCAGAGAAGTTTCTCTTTAAGTCTTTAGCCCACTTATTTATTGGGCAGTTGTTTCTTTGAGGATTTGTTGTTGGGGGATTTAATTTTTTGAGTTCCAAGTATATTTTAGATATGAGACCCTTGTCCGTTGTATGGCTAGTGAAGATCTTCTCCCAATCCCTGGGCTTTCTATTGATCTTGCTACCTATGTCCTTTGCCATGCAGAAGCTCTGCAATTTCATGCAATCCCATTTGTCCAACCTTTCTTTGATTTGTTGTGTTTCCCAGTCTATTGAGAAAATTTCGGGCTGCGCCAAGGAGACCTAGGGTTTCTCCTATTCGATCCTGTAATGTTTTCAGAGTGTCTGCTTTGATTCCAAGGTATTTAATCCATTTGGGGTTGATTCTGGTGCAATGTGATAGATAAGGATCTAGCTTTAGTTTTCTACAAGTAGTTAACCAATTTTGCCAGCACCATTTACTGAAGAGGCTGTCTTTCTCCCATTCTATTTTTTTAGCTCCCTTATCAAAGATTAGATGGCTATAGGTCTGTAGGTTCATTTCTGGGTTTTCAATTCTATTCCATTGGTCCTGAGGTCTATTCTTGTGCCAGTACCAAGCTGTTTTGATTACTATGGCTTTATAGTAGAGTTTGAAATTTGGTATTGATATTCCTCCAGCAGCGCGTTCTTTCCATTGAGGAGCGTTTTTGCTATTTGGGGTCTTTTATTGTTCCATATGAATTTTTGGATTGCCTCTTCTATTTCCTTGAAGAATGAGGTTGGAATTTTGATAGGTATTACATTGAATTTGTAGATAGCCTTGGGAAGTATTGTCATTTTCACGATGTTAATCTTTCCAATCCAGGAGCATGGGAGTTTTTCCCATTTTCTAAGTTCTGTTTTGATTTCCTTTTTCAAGTTTTTAAAGTTTTCATCATAGAGGTCCTTCACTTCTTTGGTTAAGTTTATTCCTAGGTATTTTATTTTTTGTGGGGCTATTACAAATGGAGTTGCTTTCCTAATTTCAGCCACACTTTTCTCATTGTTGGCATACAGAAAAGCCATTGATTTTGGGGGGTTAATTTTATACCCTTCTACTTTGCCAAAGTTTTGAATCAGCTTGACTAATTTGGGAGTGGAGTCTATGGGATTCTTTAAGTACAAGATCATGTCATCTGCAAAGAGGGAGAGTTTTATTTCTTCTTTCCCTTTTGGATTCCCTTTATGTTTGCATCTTGTCTTATTGCTGTAGCTAGGCATTCTAATACTAGATTGAAGAGAAGTGGAGAGAGTGGGCATCCTTGTCTTGTTCCTGAGTTAAGAGGAAATGGCTTTAGTTTTTCGCCATTAAGTATAATGCTGGCTGTAGGTTTGTCATATACAGCCTTTATTGTATTGAGGAATGATCTGGATTCCTAATTTTTCCAAAACCTTCATCATAAAGGGGTGCTGGATCTTGTCGAATGCTTTTTCTGCTTCTATTGAGATAACCATGTGGTTCTTATCCTTGCTCTTGTTGATGTGATGAATAATATTAATTGATTTGCGTATATTGAACCAGCTTTGCATCTCTGAAATTAATCCTGTTTGATCATGGTGTATAATTTTTTGGATGAATTGTTGAAGTCGATTGGCCAAAATTTTGTTGAGAAGTTTTGCATCAATGTTCATCAAAGAAATGGGTCTATAGTTCTCTTTCTTTGATGAGTCCCTGCCTGGTTTTGGGATGAGGGTTATGATGGCTTCATAGAATGTGTTCGGTAGTGAGCTTTCTCTTTCAATTTCATTGAAGAGTTGGAGGAGTATTGGTGTGAGCTCTGCTTTGAAGGCCTTGTAGAATTCCGCTGTGAAACCATATGATCCTGGACTTTTCTTAGCTGGGAGGTCTCTTATTGCTATTTCTATTTCAATGTTTGATATGGGCCTATTAAGATGGTTTAACTCATCTTGGTTTAGTTTTGGCATGTCAATATTTGCTAGGAAAAGGTCCATTTCTGCCAAGTTCTCAAACTTATTAGCATAAAGTTTTGAGAAGTATTCCCTTATAATGTTCTGAATCTTGGTTGTTTCTGTGGTGATGTTTCCATTCTCATCTCTGAGTTTATTTATTTGGGTGTGTTCTCTTCTTTTTCTGATAAGATTTGCTAAGGGTCTGTCTATTTTGTTAATTTTTTTGAAGAACCAGCTCTTTGTTGATTCTTTCTATAGTTTTTTTTGGATTCTAATTCATTTAATTCTGCTTTACTTTTAATTATTTCTTTCCATCTACTGGACTGGGGTTTATCTTGCTGCTCTTTTTCAAGGAGGTTCAGATGTCTCATTAAATTGTTGGTTTCAAATCTCTCCAATTTGTTGATGTAGGAACTCAGAGCTATAAACTTGCCTCTGAGTACTGCCTTTGCTGTGTCCCAGAGAAGCTGGTAATTTGTGTGCTCATTTTTGTTGAATAGCATGAACATTTGAATTTCCTTTCTAATCTCTTCCATTACCCACTCATGATTCAGCAGAGTGTTGTTCAGCCTCCATGTGTTACCAGACTTTCTTTGGTGGCTTTTGGTGTTGAGTTCTAATTTTATTCCCTTGTGGTCAGAGAGAATGTTTCTGAATTTGGACAAGTTTACTTTGTGGCCTAAAATGTGGTCTATTTTAGAAAATGTTCCATGTGATGCTGAGAAAAACCGTGTATTCTGGTGCTGCTGGGTGAAATATTCGATAGATGTCTGTTAAATCTAGTTGATCTATGCAGCTGTTTAAATCTGGGGTTTCTCTGATGAGTTTTTGCCAAGTTGATCTATGTAGTGGGTAGAGTGGTGTGTTAAAATCCCCTACAATTCATGTCTTTGGATCTATGTGGGATTTGAGGGAAAGTAGTGTTTCTTGGATAAATTTGGGTGCTCCATTGTTTGGCGAATAGATATTTAGAATTGTAATATCCTCCTGAAGGAGAGATCCCTTAATTAGTATGTAGCGACCTTCTTTATCTCTTCTCACAAATTTTAATTTGAAGTCTATTTTATCTGATATTAGGATTGCAACTTCTGCCTGTTTATGGGGGCCGTTATCTTGGTAGAATTTGTTCCAGCCTTTAATATTGGAAATGTGATTGTTTTTACAGGCAAGATGTGACTCCTGAAGGCAGCAGATAGGAGGATCTTGTGTTTTAGTCCAACTAGACAGTCTATGTCACTTAATTGGAGAGTTCAGTCCGTTAATGTTAAGAGATAGAACTGAGAGGTATTTGGGAGTTCCTGCCATATTATCCACCTTCTTTGGGCTGCGAAAACTGGGTCCTTCCTATGGTTCTTGGATTCTCAGTTTGGTTGCAGTTTCTTGGCCTTTATTGTGGTCTTGTTGGTTTTCTATGTGTAGGATATCTTTAAGAATCTTTTGTAGGGCTGGTTTGGTGGAGATGTATTGTTTCAATTTTTCTTTGCTATGGATGGTTTTTATTTGGCCTTCAGTTATGAAGGAGAGTTTAGCTGGGTACAGTATTCTTGGTTGATAGTTGTTTGTTTTTAGGGCATGGCATACATCATTCCAGGCTCTTCTTGCTTTGATTGTCTCTGCTGAGAAATCTGCGGTGATTCTAATTGGTTTCCCTTTATAGTTGATTAATCTTTTCTCCTTGACAGCTTTAAGGATCTTTTCCTTGGTCTGAATTGATCCTGTGTGGATTATAATCTGACGGTGGAATGTCCTATTCTGGTCTGGTCTATTTAGCCTTCTAAAAGCTTCTTGTATCTGAATAGGACTATCTTTTTGCATGTTTGGGAAGTTCTCTGCTAGGATCCTGTTAAACAAATTTCCTAGACCATTATCTTCTGTTTCTAGATGCTCCTCTACATCCATTATCCTTATATTAGGCCTTCTGATGGTGTCTTCCAAGTGTTGAATAGATCTATCATATTTCTTGGACTTGTCTTGGATGGTTGTATGTTCTTTCTCTATAATATCTAGGCTGTCTTCAATCCCCAAGATTCTATCTTCTGCCTGGTCTAACCTGCTGTCAAGACTGTCTACTTTGTTTTTTTATTTCTTTTCCTTCCAATTGGTCAGCTTTGATGGCTTCCAATTCTTTGTTGAAGCTTTGTTTTAGATCTTGTATGAACTTCTTTACTTCCTTAATTTGGTGTTCAGTGTTTATTCTCAAATCACTTAGTTGATTGGTTATGGTTTCCTTGGACTCCCATTCCTTCTGTTGGGTTCCATTCAGCATTCCCTTTATGGTCTCCCTGACTTCCTTCAGCTCTTTTTTAATGGATCCCATGAATGCCTTTAGTGATCTTTGTGTATTCTCTTCCTGCTCTCTCAATTCCTGTATTACTCTTTGCTTAGCTTCCTCCCGTTCATGCCATTCCTGTAGTTCTCTTTGAGTGTTCTCAGCCTGTTCACACCATTCCTGCCTTTCTCTTTGAATATTCTCAAGCTGCTCATGCAAATCCTGTATCAGTTTTTGAGTAGCTTCCTCACGCTCATGATATTCCTGTATAAACCTTTGGATTGCCTCCTCACTCTCCCTATCACGCTCATACAGAGTCCTTTGTATGTTTTCAATCTTTTCATTTATCATGTTTGCCAGCAGTGTTTGTAGAGCTATTTGGGAACTCTCCTCTGGATTATTCATTATCTGTTCTATCCCCTGATTATCATGAGTGGGAGTTGAGATACCCAGACTTGCCATTTTTCTTGTTTTTCCAGCTTACTCTGCCCATTTGGGATGAAAATAACACCAGTTTTGTGCTAGAGCACTATCTTAAGGCAAGCATCAACCAGAGTCTGTATTTGCACAGTCAATAGTCTGCATATACAATCTAGTTCAACAGATACATCTATTCAACATCAAACAACTATGTATTAATGGGCTATGAACCGCAAAGAAGAATTTGGAAAACCAGAAATTATTAGGGTTAGGGAGAGATGTGGGTAAAAAATAGGAATAGAGTGATGTGGGAAGGCACAGGGAGAGTTAACTAAGTCCTAATCTCAAAGCAGGAAATAGGTTGGATAGGATGAAAGTAGAGAGAGAGAGAAAAAGAAGAAAGAGAAAGGGGGAAAAAAGAGACCAGAAAAAAATAGAAAAGTAAAAATTAAAAATATTATGCAGAATCGAAAACAACCTATTCAGAGAAGAACTTTAATATAATGAGAGAAGGGGAGGGATATAAAGGAGATGTGAAAAACTTAAAAATAAAAATACTTAAAATATTATATAGGTATAAAGAGGTAGTACTGCTATTAAGGAATTTAAGTCTCAGAGGTTTTGAATTGAGTAATAAATTTGTGGATTAAGTGTGTACACAATGGGGGATAGGGTCTAATAGTCAACTACGGGTTTATCTGAGGATGTGCAGAACAATTAAGTCACATAAAGAAGAACGAAAGAGAAGAAAAGGTAAAAAGGATAAGAAAGAAAGAAAAAAAGATCAGAAGTTCAGTAGAACTAAACAAAAAACAAAAAAAATTTTTTTAAAAAGAAAGAAAAATGCACACACATATACCCCTAAAATAAAAATTATAAGAGGAAAAAAAGTTACTAGAAAACAATTTTTTTTCAAAAAAGGTAAAAATTAAAAATTAAAAAAAGTTTTAGAAAAGAAAAATTTTTTTATAAAAGGTACAAAAAAAAAAAGAAGAAAAAAAAGTTCTTTGATTTTTTTTGGGAGGGGTGGGAAAAATCCTGTATCTCCCTTGTGTCCTTAACCAGACTCCTGTTGGAGTCTCTGGTCTGCTTGTGGTGTTGGATTTTCTTGTAGCTTGGTTGGTTTCTTAAGTCAGTTTGTTTGAACAGGCAGAAAAATGCTCTGCTTTACCCAGGATTTTGTGACCCTCCTCCCAGGCTAGTTCAATGGGAGGGAGATCTGCTTTGAGTATCACAAAAGAGGGAGATGGCTTTTTCCTCAAGTTTGGAGATGCTGTGATGAGGCTAGGTTCTGGGTAGAGTTGAGGCCTTTCAGCAAACAGTAGCTTTTCCCGGAGGCTAGTTTGTGAGAAACTCACAGAGCCCAGCCTGGAGCCATTCTCAGGGTTTATGTTTACTGAATTTCAATTGATTGTCAAGGCTGTTAAGGGGAGGGGCAGCCTCTGGCTCTGATTACCCAGTGAAGAAAGCCACTCCTGGGGCTGGCACCCTAGCTGGGTGACTTTTCCCTGGGGGGAGCTGAGTCTGGCAGGTCAGGTTAGGTTCTTGTGACCTGCTAAATGACTCTAGTTTTCTTCCAAGGCCTGAGTTGGAGCTAGCAGCTCCACCGAGCTTTGTCGGTATCCAAGATGGAGATCTCCGGTACTGGGGTGTGGGGGGAGGAGTGGCCTTCCCTCCTCTGCTCCCTGAGAAGGAGTGAGGGCGTTAGGCTTCTACTCATGCCAAGTCTTGGTTCCTGGGTCGTCTCTGGTCTGCAAACTGCAGGATGAAGATGTCTGCTCTTTGTCGGTTTTTGCTGGTGTTGAGTAGAATCCACTTGCCCGCAGCGTCTGCCTCCTTCGTCCCGGACTCTCTGTTTTGCAGGTATGGTGACTGCGGCCACCGATGCCACTGCTGCTGCCACAGCGGTGGCTCCTGGCAAGTGCTCGGAGCTGTCTCCTTGCCTGGATTTTCCCTCTCTGGCCTAACTTTCTGTTCTGTGATGGCACACTTGGTGTGATTCTCTGGCTTAGGACTGTTCACTGGAACTCTAAAACTGCTTTCTATGCGAGAGCTTGTTTAGCCTCCAGGTTCTCCTCCGCCAGCTTCCCTGAACCTGCTTCACATTTGTTGACAAGGATTAATTCCTGCTTACTGACTTAAAGTTTCCTCTCATTGTCTATGATCCTGTAAAACTGTGTAAAGTTAACTTTCTGCTCCCTGACTGAAGATTTACTTTTATGCCTATATGCTCTATATAAGTATGTGATGTGTCCTTACTCATATGGTGTGGTCCACTTTCTGCCTACTGATCACGTAATCAAAGGTCTCGCTGAGGAATCAGCAGCAATTTAGGTTATATCTGTTTCCAGGACCAGCCTAGCATTCCCTTATCCCCTTTTTAATAAATCATGCAATGGCTTTGAAGGCAGCGTATTTGCAATAAGAATTGTTTGCAGAATTTTTGCCCTTCAAACTGATCATGCCCACAGGCCCTGGCCATGGTCTATGTTAGTCACTGTCCCAAATGTCCTTCACATATTATGTTTCCCCAATTTCCCACTCAGTATCCATCAAAGGAAGGTAATACTGTTACCATCATATTCTACCAGTGAGATCAAACAAGCTAGGATTCAAAGCCAGACTGCATGTCTTGCTCTAAGCACACACACTTCACTATTGAGAATAAATATTTGGGTTTTTTTTGTGTGTGTGTGAGCTGGGGTTCATAGCTGTAACCTTAGTGATTCAGAAAGCTGAGATAGGACGAATCATGGTTCAAAGCAGCCAAAGGAGTGTGATCTGTTTCCCTTTCATGTAGATGGTTGTATTTTCCAATCTTCTGACCAGATGTCAGGGACTGCATGAGACACCCAGTCTGTGACAGAGCAACCAGTCCCAAGACAGCACTAGTGAAATGGATAGTGGGAACACACCACTCTCTCAGGTGTGAGGACAGAAGTTATGCATTGACACAGAACTGTTAAATAGTGATAGAACACTCTAAATAATTATGTGGGGTAGGCAATGTCACCCCATTTTTCGTTCTCTACAAGCCATTTCCTTTTTAGTTTTTTATATAGGGTCCTGAGCTAACTTTACCCAAGCAAACCTCAGAACCCAATCCTCCTACCCTATTCTCCCTACAGGCCTGTGCCACTACACCTTTCCTCATAGAAACTATCCTCTTGGAAAAAGATGATACAGACCACAAGGAACAGGTCTAGGTGATTTATTTCCTACTGAGGGCTTTCCTGTCTAAACAATCCTCTATTTTTTTTAAAAAGAAAGTTGTGTAGTTCACTTTTATCAGCGCCACTGCTGCACTTTTCCTCTTTTTTCCCTCAAGTTCTGTACCCTCTCCCTACCCTCTTGAAGATTGTACTAATATGCCATACCAGTCTGTATTCTTAATTCATTTCACTTTATAAAAAATTGCTTTTCTAGATCTAATGGTTCCCACCTGTAATCCTAGCTACTCAGGAAGCTGAGATATGAGGATCATGCTTTGAAGCCAGCCTAGTAGGAATTTCCATGAGACTCTTATATACAAGTTGTAGAGAGTGAGCCTTAAGCAAAAATGATGACAGTCAGCATCCAGACCTTCAGGACCAGTATACATACATACATACATACATTCATACACACACACACACACACACACACACACACACACACACACACACACACACACTTTCTCTACAGATAGCTCTTGTGCTATTGCAAACCACATTATTCCTCATGCATCATCTCCACAGGACAAGGCTGCATGAAATCTTTTCTCCTTCCTCTAGATCTAGCAACTGAGTTATCTTGAGAACATAAGAGCTCTGTTTCATGCCACCAAATAAGTTTATAGAAATTTATGCCCAATAATATTAATTTCATTTAGACTTAGGTATGCTAAATGTTCTATAATAATAGAACATAATAATAGCTGGAGAGGAGGAGGAGCACGGGGCTTGAGGGGAGCTGCACAAAGTCCAGGATCTCCCAGGCATGGAGGAAGGTCAGCATGTGGCCAGCTGGACTGCCTCCCTTTGCCTGCTGTATAGCCCAAGAGGGCTTCCCTGGGCCAGTCTGAAGTGGTGGAGCCCAGCACTGCCAGAAGATCCTTTCATCCAAACATCACTGGCATGGAGGTAGAAAATCTACTGTTCACTAGAGGAAATGGCAGCTTTTTGGGAAGGCCCAGTAAAAGTAACCTTGGAGATGTTATGCTTTATGTTAGAAGAAATGGAGCTGTCACCCACACCAAGACCCAGAACACTGAGGACTACTACAACCTATATGGAGGGAAGAAATTTCTCACCCTGGCTGAGCTGGAGTATCATGGGCAGCTGAAAGGGAATGGAGATTTGATCTACCTCAACTACCTGCTGAACTGTGCAGATCCTACCTCTGATTGGTGGTTTCCTGGTCACCTGCCTGGAAAAAAAAAGCAGAGAAACTCCTCCCTGAGAAAGATGAAAGCTTATATGGGAGAGCCAGAGCCACCCTGGGGAATTTTGTTCTCTCTGCACACTTGTGACAAGGGAGAGCAAAGATGGAAAGTATGAAGTGACCCATGTCAGGATTTACAGCTGAATATGATGTTGGTGTAGGAGAATGGGACTATTCATTGACAGAACTGGTGGATCATTAAAGAAGAATCATATGGTGGAGACTTTTGGCACAGTACTACAACTCAAGCAGCTTCTCAACCCAACTTGGATGAACAGTGTTGAAATTGAATACTGGGTTCAAGAACTAGCGAGTTAGCTGAGACCACAGATAAAGTCATGAAAGGATTTGGGGAAGAATTTGAGACACTACAGCAACAGAAATGCAAACTTCTCTACAGATGAAAAGTGGGTCAGAGGCAAGAACAAAAATAGATAAAGAATAAACTTCCCTTTGATTACATGAGGGTGGTCGTATAGGACAGGACTTGAGTGAGCCTGTTTTTTCTGACATCAACACAAACATCATTATGCCTGTATCTGAAATGAAGTGTAACAATTCAAAGCCCCCAAATAGTTACATGGCCATGCAAGGCTGCCTGCAAAATACAGTGAATGACTTTCAGTGGATGATGTTCCTGGAGAACTCATGGGTGGATTGTTGTAATGACAAAGGAAGTGGTGAGAGGGAAGAGAAAATGCAACGAGTCCTGACTGGATGAGTGTGCTCTAAAAGTAGAGGGTCATGCATGTTCAGAACCTCAAAGAACAGTTCATGACTACATGCTTACAGAAGTTCAAGCTCTTCAGTCTAATGCTCTCCCAACTGAACTATTTCGGCGGCCAGAAGTTCAAGCTCTTATAGGCAGAAAAAGTAATACAGAAAGAATGGTCTGGCAATACCACTTTCAGACCTGGCTGGGTGATGGTGTACCCAGTGACCATGGGGGATGCTAGACTTTGGAGGAACTCCACCACAAGCAGAAGAGAATCATGGATGCAGGCCTTGTTGTGGTCCACTCCAGTGCTGGACTTGGCCTGGTGGGGACAGTCATTATGATTGGCATTCTTACTGACATCATTAGAGAGAAAGGTGTGGCTGGTGATGCATTCCCAAAACCATTCAGATGGGGCAGTACTAGAGGTCAGGCATGGTCCAGACATCCTGTTCATAACATGGCTGCCCAGCATTATATTGACATACTACAGCACAGGATTGAAGAAGAGCAGAAAAGCACGTGAAAAGGGCATGCTACATCACTATTCCCTAGCAGAACAGACAGGTGGTGGGTCAGAGGGACCTCCTGCCCTGCCGTATGATGCCACTGAATAGGGACATGAGGGAAGGCAGTGCTAGAGTCTGTGAGAATATGGGCTTGATGCAGCAGCAGTAGAGCTTCTGATGAGAACACTCCAGCACTCCAGCACAGAAATAGATGCAGACTTTGAGCCCTCCTGCACAGATGCAGGAAAGTTTACAGAAGGAACTGAAAGACTTGCAGTGTGGTCAACTACCATTTGACCAGAAACGTTTAAACAATTTAAAGACCATTGTATTCTAACTCAATTTCATCTGCTCAGATTTGAAGAAATCATCTCTGCAATGTAGCCAGTGTTCTATTTTTATTGAATTCTGGTCCAAATTGAGGAAGCAGTTAAATTGTGCTCCTATTTTACAGATTGGGATTGACATTCAAGTTGTGAGCAGGTTTTTCTTTTTATAACCTTAATTGATTTGACCTTTGTTTGTTTGTTTCTGTGAGGATCATGGGACACTTGTAAGAAGAAATGGCTTGGAAAAATTAAGTAGCAGTATTCTTGGGAGGAGAGAACAATTTTATTCACCTTTGCTGCAATCTAACTCTGGTGTGTGTTCTTGAAAAGAACACCACAAACACAGTATGGGTCAATTACAAGATGATTCCAGAGTCTGAGAAACTGAAGATTCAGAAGCCACAACTGTTACATTGTAACAGAGCAGAAGGTACCCTGTGGTTGCAGAGAGGAGAGGGCTGAAACACACCCTGTACATGGCCTTACTTGAACTCTAATCACCCCTGAAGTTCCCAACCTCTTTGAGTGTTGCATTGGGGAGTGACTTTCTAAGAAATCCATGCTGGTGATACATTCAGCCAAGCATTTTTCAGTCAATAGTGAGTATTTAATTTGGTGGATTGTTTTTGGTCCTAATTAGTCAAGCCAATATCAGAGATTGTCATGAGTTGATTGTCTTTGCATTGCCATTAAAAACTCAAAAGAAGTGGAACTGTGGCTCAAAGTGGTAGATTGCTAGTCTTGAGCAAGAAGAGCTCAAGAATGGTTACCAGGCCCTAAGTTCAAGCCCCATGACTAACAAAAATAAAACAAAAAAAAAGTTAGTCACAAGAATGAGCTGGAGGGGTATAGCTCAGGTGCTAAAACCAGGCTAGTAAGCAAGAAGCCCCAAGTTCACACTGTAGTACCTCCCCAAAATAAAAACTCAAACAAATGAATTAGGCTGAGATGTATTTTCCTTTTAGCAGATGGGCAGTTGCCAATATCTGTTGACCAATAAAGTTGTGAGGGGATAGCAGTTGCTCTGTCTTTGCATCTGGCATAATCATCTTGTGTTTAGAGCAAAGGAAGTGTCATGATCTTGAAATGTCAGCATCTCTCAGATTAGTCTGAGCTGAGTCAGTTGAGTTGATCTGCTGGTCCTACAGGGGTCACTTACGTGGTTGGCAGGGTGCCTGAAATGATGGGATGGCTGGGCATATATTTGTGTGTGGAGTCCTCAGAGCCTGTCTTGTATTATGTGGTCTCTGGTGTCCTCAACAAATTGCCAGCTCAGAACTCCAGGAACTCAAAGGTGGCGGTGACTAGACCTTCAGACTCAAGCCATAATTCTGTGGATTGCCTTCAGATGAGACAAGTGAGGCCCATCTGATTCAATAAGAGGGGCTGAAAAGCTGAGGGACAGTGCCCATGCCCAGAGTTCAGGCCCCACAACCGGACCCAAAAAAAGAGAAAAGACTAGCACTCTACCACTGAGCCACAGCTCCACGTCTGGCTTTCTTGGGAATAGTTCTTATTGACTTTTCTGCCTGGCAATGCTTTGAACCATGATTTTCAGATCATAGTCTCCTGAATAGCGAGGATGTACAGGCATCAGTGCCTGGCCACATTTAATTTAACACAAACAAAAAGACAGGCCATATGCTAAGAGAGAGAAATGAGGACTAAATACTGAGCTTGAATGCAAACATAAAGGGGATCCAAATAGGGAAAGATGAAGTAAAACCCTCTTTACAGATGACATGATCTGTATTTAAAGAATCCCGTGGACTCCACTCCCAAATTACTCGAGCTGATTCGAAACTCTGGCAAAGTAGCAGGGTATAAAATTAGCCCTCAAAAACCAATGGCTTTTCTGTATGCCAACAATGAGAAGAGTGAGGCTGAAATCAGGAAAGCAACTCCTTTTGTAATAGCCCCACAAAAAGTAAAATATCTAGGAGTTAACTAAAGAAGTGAAGGACCTCTATGATGAAAACTTTAAAAACCTGAAAAAGGAAATCAAAGCTGAACTTAGGAAGTAGAAAAACCTCCCATGCTCCTCGATTGGAAAGATCAACATCATGAAAATGGCAGTACGTCCCAAGGCTATCTACAAATTCAATGTGAAACCTGTCAATAGTCCAAACTCATTCTTCAATGAAATAGAAGAAGCAACCCAAAAATTCATATGGAACAATGGAAGACCTGAATAGCAAAATGATCCTTAGCAGAAAGAACAGCGCTGGAGGACTATCAATACCAAATTTCAAACTCTACTACAAAGCCATAGTAATCAAAACAGCTTGCTACTGGCACAAGAACAGATGTGAGGACCAGTGGAATAGAACTGAAAAGCCAGAAATGAATCTACAGACCTATAGCCACCTAATCTTTGATAAGGGAGCTAAAAAAAATAGAATAGAAGAAAGACAGCCTCTTCAGTAAATGGTGCTGGCAAAATTGGTTATTCATCTGTAGAAAATTAAAATTAGAACCTTATATATCATCCTGCACCAGAAACAACTCCAAGTGGATCAAAGACCTCAAAATAAAAGCAGACACCCTGAAAACATTACAGGAAAGAATAGGAGAAACCCTAGGTCTCTTTGGCACAGACCAAAATTTTCTTAATAGAGACCCAGAAACACAACAAATCAAAGAAAGGTTGGACAAATGGGATTGCATGAAGTTACAGAGCTTCTGCATGGCAAAGGACATAGCTAGCAAGATCAATAGAAAGCCCATGGACAGGGAGAAGATCTTCACCAGCCATACAACAGACAAGGGACTCATATCTAAAATATACCTGGAACTCAAAAACTTAAATCCTCCAGCAACAAATCCTCAAAGAAACAACTGCCCAATAAATAAGTAGGCTAAAGACTTAAAGAGAACTTCTCTGAAGAGGAAAAAAGGATGGCCAATAGACACATGAAGAAATGCTCAACCTCCCTAGCCATAAAAGAAATGCAAATCAAAACAACATTGAGATACCACCTCACCCCAGTTAGAATGGCTATAATCAAGAACTCTAATAACAACAGATGCTGGAGGGGATGTGGACAGAAGGCAACCCTACTGCATTGTTGGTGGGAGTGTAAACTTGTTCAACCACTTTGGAAAGCAGTATGGAGGTTCCTCAAAAAACTCCACAAAGAGCTCCCCTATGACCCAGCAATCCCACTTTTGGGAATTTACCCAAACGATCACAAACAAGGCCATACTAAGGCTACCAGCACAACTATGTTTATCTCAGCATTATTTACCATAGCTAAGATATGGAACCAACCCAGATGCCCCTCAGTAGATGAATGGATCAAGAAAATGTGATACACACACACACACACACACACACACACAATGGAATTCTATGCCTCCATCAGAAAGAATGATACTTGTCCCATTTGTTAGAAAATGGAAAGACTTGGAAAAAATTATATTAAGTGAAGTAAGTTAGGCCCAAAGGTCACATGGATTTGCAATAACTAGTACATGTATAAGACAAGCAGAAAAGGCCAAAAGCTATGTACATATGACCATATAAGGTGATGTTAAGCGAAATGAACCCTAAAATAGGGACACAAATATCTTTTTTCTTTCTTGCTATTGTTTCTAACATATTTATTATGTACCATGTGATTTTTTTGTTTGTATGTTCCTCCCCCAGAGTATAACACCTATTTTCACTGTATTTGATGATGGTGCCCTGCATCTTACATATACAGTTCTCTAATTCAGGGAGGGGAAGGGAAAAAAAACAAAATGCTTAAATAAGGATACAGGTTGACCCATTGTAACAATGAGATATACAAAACACTATGTTGAAAACGAACTTGTGGAGTGGGAGGGAAGGGATGGTAGGGGGAAAACAAAGGAGGAGCTAACAATGCTCAATAGGAAATGTACTCATTACCTTGCTCATGTAACTGTAACCCATCTGTACAACATTTTTACAATAAAAACTGCACAAAATATTTAAATGCAAAAAAAATACGGAGCTTGAATAAAGGCATGAAAGTTTACAAACTTACCATGAAGGTTGGGGATGAAAAAAATATGAATATCATCTTAAGAACTTGTGAACTTCTTGGGCTGGGAATGTGGCTTAGTGGTAGAGTGCTTACCAACATGTATGAAACCTTGTGTTCAATTCCTCAGTACCACATGAACAGAAAAAGCTGGGCACAGGGGCCCAAGTGGTAGAGTGCTAGCCTTAAGCAAAAAAGAAGCTCAGGTACAGTTCCCAGACTCTGAATTCAAATCCCAAGACTGGCAGGAAAAAAAAAAAACAGAAAAAGAAAAATCACCAACTTCCTCTCCTGGAATTGTAGAAACTCTAGTTTTCACAGTAAAACGAATTTTCCCAGAGATGCTTGGCCACTTGGTTAGAAGAGCAGACAGAAGATTGTAGAGTTGACCCTGTGGAGTGAAAGCAAGAAAGGATCACTCTATGATTCTGGGATACATCCTCATTCCTTCTATTGATAATCTATTTACAGCTTATCTCCTACCTTGGGACTTTTAACCCTCATTGAAGATAGCTCCCAGAGAAGCTTTCCTCTTCCTTTTTGGTTCCAAGGGAAAGCAAATCCCTACTATCACCCAATATTTTCTTTTCTTTTTTTCAACTTGGACTTTATTCACTTGATGATGAAGTATACCAGAAAATCACCATGACCCTTTAACAAATAGAAGTGAGTGGGAAGGTGCATGGTACCCAGTAGGAATGAAAAATACAAAACCTGTGCAACATTCAGCAGTGGTCCTGGTCAAACAAATAGCATGTTGATATCCAAAGTATTTAGTTAGGAATGCGGCAAAATGTCCACCAATGTATAAAGTGTCTAAATATTCTTAAATACACTCTATTTTGGATATACATAATTCTGAGAAATGAACATCAATTGCACTAGTTCCTGGACTAGAACCCAGGGCTGTGTGTTCTTGCCCAGTTTTTTTCATCAGCCCTGGTGCTTTACAATTGAGCGGTGCATCTAGTCCAGCATTTTGGTAGTTAATTAGTGATAGAGTCTCATAAACTTTGCTGCCCAGGATGTTTTGAATTATGATCCTCCATGATTTAGCCTCTGGTATAGCTAGGACTACAGGCATGAGACACACATTTCATATTCTTAACCCTAGAAGGCCAGTATGTGGAATGAATGAATGGATTAATTCTTTTCTGTTTACTGTACTTCACTGTATGGTAGATCTTGGGTACAGATGTTTCCTGGCCTTTTCCAATGTAGCTTATGTATTTCATTAGAAGGAACTTACACGTGCATAATCACAAACTATCCCCAACCCCAAACCCCAGTACTGGAGCCTGAAATCAGGGCCTGGGAGCTGTGCCTGATCTTGTTTTTTTGTTGATGTCTGTTTTGTTTTTATTTTAAGGCTAGTTCTGTACCACTTGAATAACAGCTCCATTTCTGGCCTTTTGGTGATTAATTGGTGATGAGTCTTAATGGTTTTTCCTGCCTGGGTTCACTTCAAACTGTGATCTTCAGATCTTAGGCTCTTGAGTAGCTAGGATTAAAGTAGTGAGCTATTGGCACCCAGAACCAACTCTTTTTAAAGACAATTCTTATAGGCATGTAATTAGTTGTCTAAGGAAAGGTCTCATTACATTTCCATACATCCATTCAATGTATCTCAGTTAAACTCACTCCTCCATCACTTTCTTTCATTCCCTCCTTGAAACAAACTCAGGCAGGCAATGGTGGTTCATACCTGCCATCCTAGATACTCAGAAGGCTGAGACCTGAGAGGATCTTGGTTCAAACCCAACATGGACAGAAATGTTTGTGAGACATATCTCCAATTAATTACCAAGAAGCCAGAAGTGGAGCTGTGGATCAAGTGATAGTGAAGTAAGGAGGTCAGGTCTGGCCAGTGCCATATTGGCCACATGGTGGATTGTAGGGTCTGACATCTTGTGTCCATTCTGGGGGAAGAAAACCCCCTGCCCATCACCTGCCTACCAGGGGCTCACACCTCTAATTCTAGCTACTCAGAAGGCTGAGATCTGAGGATCAAGGTTTGAAGCCAGCCCAGGCAATCCATGAAACTCTTAACTTCAAAAAAGCTGTAAGAGGGGCTGGGAAGGTGCCTCAGTGATAGAATGCTAGCCTTGCATGCATGAGGCCCTGGGTTCAATTCCTTAGCACCACATAAGCAAAAAGAAAAAAGCCGGAAGTGGCGCTGTGGCTCAAGTGGTAGAGCGCTAGCCTTTAGCTGAAGAGCTGAGGGACAGTGCCCAGGCCCAGAGTTCAGGCCCCACAACTGACTAAATAAATAAATAAATAAATAAATAAATAAATAAATAAATAAATAAATAAATGTATGTATGTATGTATGTATGTATGTATGTATGTTTAAAAAAGCCATAAGTGGAGCTATGGCTTAAGTGGTACAGTAATAGCTTTAAGCATAATAGCTCAGGGGCAGAGCCCAGGCCCTGAAATCAAATCCCAGGACTAGGACACACACACACACACACAAACACACACACACACACACACACACACACACACACACACACACAGTTTTACCACCTGTAACCTATGAAGATTACTTTTTATCCCCTCTAGATTAGAATGAGAAGTAGAGGTACAAGGACCAGTGGTTTATACACAGAGCAACACCCTGTTGCCACCTCTGAATAACCCCCATCTTCCCTTGCCAACCTGAACCAAGCCTGCCAAGCCACATACAAATCTACTGATTACTTTTTTTTTTTTTTTTGGCCAGTACTGGGACTTGAACTCATGGCCTCACAAATGCTTATCTGGTTTGCCCACTTAACTGGTGCTCTACTGTTGTAAGGTGAATCATCACAAAAGCCACATTCTTTTTCCTTTTTTTGGGGGGGGGGTCTGGTCATGGGGCCTGAACTCTGGGCCTGGGCGCTGTCCCTCAGCTCTTCAGCTCAAGGCTAGCGCTCTACCGCTTGAGCCACAGCGCCACGTCCAGCTTTTTTTTCTTTTTGCTTATGTGGTGCTGGGGAATCAAACACAGGGCCTCATGCATGCAAGGCAAGCGCTCTACCACTGAGCCACCTTCCCAGCCCACAAAAGCCACATTTTAAAATATATAATATTGGAGTCTTTATTTTACAGTTAACAGGCTGCAAGCCGCCCATTTTTACAGAGGCCTGCAGCATACAAATACACATAACACTGCTGGGAAGCATGCTAAAGAGGAAAGAGATAACAAAAACAATACCAACAAACCAATTCAGCTACAATGGGGAACTGAATTGGGATGCCATGATGACTGGAGACGAGACAAGACATGATCACAAAGATACACATGGCATGGCATCCTGGTGCTAGGCTGGTCCGGGCCTAAATAGGTCAGTGCAGAGAGCAGATCAGGAAATTCCCAGTCCCAGGCACTGGACTGACAGATTCAGTAACCTATCAGTCAAGTGCCCACCCCTGCCTCCAGGGATCCAGGCATGCCCATCACCTGGAAGGCAGGTGATGGGCAGGGAGTTTTCTTGCCCCAGCATGAACACAAGATGCCAAACCCTACAATCCACCATGTGGCTAATATGGCACCAGCCAGACCTGACCTCCTTATTCACTACCACTTGAGTCACACCCCAAGGTTAGCTTTCTGCTGGTTATTTTGGAGATTAAGTCTCTTAGATTTATCTTCCCAGGCTGGCTATGAGCCACTGTCCATTGGAACTGAACCTCATGGTTAATTATGGTTACAGGGATGAACTGTCAGCATCTGGATCATCAATTACTTTTATAATATCCATTCCAAGGAGGCCCCAGAAGACTCAGATATATTAAATGACTTTCACAGATCATAGACATAGGGGATCATCCTGACACTGGAGCCCCATTCTGTCACCTCAAAAAATGAAGGCCTTGATTCCATGGCCTTTGGAACTCTGGTTTCTTCAATAAAGCTAATGTAATACTTAGCATGCAGACACATGCCTTGTGTTTTCATGGGACCCAGAGTTGTTTTGAAAAGTAATAGAATGCTTTCTCAAACTTTTTTTTAATTTTGCGATAAAGAAATGTAATCCTTCCAGGGTATCTTCTAGGTATCAATATTCCTTCCACCCCACATTGGAAAATCACCTAGTAATGTATAAGTTATAGGTCTGACCCTGTAATCAATTACCTTTATTGCAAGTGACAAACAATGTTTAAAGCTCATTTCTGATCCAATTATTAACTGCCTGCTTTGCAAGTGAAAAAACTTTAAAAAATGCTCACAGGTTATGAAAGAGCTAGCCATGATTGGCTAAGAGAGATGAAAGGTGGGTTGAAACTGTATTACAAAGCTATCATTTAAACTAAGTTGGTAACTTCATCTAAAGCATCTACTCTAAAGAATGGACAGAACAAGTTTACACTCCCACCAACAATGCAGTAAGGTTCCCTTCTGTCCACATCCCCTCCAGCATCTGTTGTTATTAGAGTTCTTGATTATAGCCATTCTAACTGGGGTGAGGTGGTATCTCAATGTTGTTTTGATTTGCATTTCTTTTATGGCTAGGGAGGTTGAGCATTTCTTCATGTGTCTATTGGCCATCCTTCCTTCCTCTTCAGAGAAGTTTCTCTTTAAGTCTTTAGCCTACTTATTTATTGGGCAGTTGTTTCTCTGAGGATTTGTTGTTGGGGGATTTAATTTTTTGAGTTCCAGGTATATTTTAGATATGAGAACCTTGTCTGTTGTATGGCTAGTGAAGATCTTCTCCCTGTCCATGGGCTTTCTATTGATCTTGCTAGCTATGTCCTTTGCCATGCAGAAGCTCTGTAACTTCATGCAATCCCATTTGTCCAACATTTCTTTGATTTGTTGTGTTTCTGGGTCTCTATTAAGAAAATTTTGGCCTGCACCAAGGAGACCTAGGGTTTCTCCTATTCCATCCTGTAATATTTTCAGAGTGTCTGCTTTGACTCCAAGATCTTTGATCCATTTGGAGTTCATTCTGGTGCAATGTGATATATACGGATCTAGCTTTAGTTTTCTACAAGTAGTTAACCAATTTTGCCAGCACCATTTACTGAAGAGGCTGTCTTTCTCCCATTCTATTTTTTTAGCTCCCTTATCGAAGATTAGATGGCTATAGGTCTGTAGGTTCATTTCTGGGTTTTCAATTCTATCCCATTGGTCCTGAGGTCTATTCTTGTGCCAGTACCAAGCTGTTTTGATTACTATGGCTTTATAGTAGAGTTTGAAATTTGATATTGATATTTCTCCAGCAGTGTTCTTTCCGTTGAGGAGCATTTTTGCTATTCCGGGTCTTTTATTGTTCCATATGAATTTTTGGATTGCCTCTTCTATTTCTTTGAAGAATGAGGTTGGAATTTTGATAGGTATCACATTGAATTTGTAGATAGCCTTGGGAAGTATTGCCATTTTCACGATGTTAATCTTTCCAATCCAGGAGCATGGAAAGCAGTATGGAGGTTCCTCAAAAGACTCCACATAGAGCTCCCCTATGACCCAGCAATCTCACTTTTGGGCATTTACCCAAATGTTTACAAACAAGACCACACTAAAGCTACCAGTACAACTATGTTTATTGCAGCATTATTTACCATAACTAAGATATGGAACCAACCCAGATGCCCCTCAGTAGATGGATGGATCAAGAAAATGTGGTATATATACACAATGGAATTCTATGCCTCCATCAGAAAGAATGACATTGCCCCATTTGTTAGGAAATGGAAAGACTTGGAAAAAATTATATTAAGTGAAGTAAGCCAGGCCCAAAGAAACGTAGGTCCCATGGTTTCCCTTATGCAATATCTAGTATATGTATGAGTCAAGCAGAAAAGGTCAGATAATGTGATGTTAGGAAAATGAACCCTTAGATATGTATTTAAATGTTTTTTTTCTTTCATGCATTTGTTTCTAACGCATTTATAAGATTATCTCTTTGTTGCTTTGTATGTCCCTCCCCCACAGTATAACCCCTGCTTTCACTATATTTGATGTCGGTATAATTTGTGGAGGAGAAGGGGAAAAACAAGTCGTTTAAGGATACAGGTGGACCCGTTGCAACAATGAGAAGTACAAGTTGTCATGTCGAAAACGAACTTTACAACTTTGGTGGGGGGGCGGAGGATTGGTGGGGGCGGGGGGACGCTGGGAAGGGATGTGAAGGGTAAACAAAGGAGGAGGCTGCAATGCTTGGTAAAAATGTACTCATTATCTTGCCCATGTATTGTAACCCTCTGTACAGTATGTTCACAATAAAAAAAAAAAGAACAGACATCCCTCGGAGGGATTGGAGTCTTACTTCTCATGTGGCTTTCCCCACATAGTGCTTCGATATGGAGGCATAGATTGCATATTTGCTGCAATAAAAGTGTAGCTAGATAGTCGATAATAGCTTTAATTTGAAATCACTTCACAACAAATTGAAAATTTATAGCAAACACAGAAGAAGTGTGAATGGAAATAAAGTGAATAATTCTATGCCATTTTATAAAAAAGAATGGATAGAAACGCAGGATCCCATAAACCAGCCTGGCAAAAGAAAGTAACATGAGCATCCAATGATTCCTACCTTGCATTCTGCAGAGGAGGCAGTGAAACTCCAGGAGGAAAGGGGACAGGTCCTCTGTGGACAAAATCCAGGTGATGGTGGGCATGCAGTGATAATGGTCCCTTGTCATTCTGGCATCATCTCAATTTGTTCAAAACCAGATGTCCTGAGCTCCCCAGGAGTGGTCTGTGAAAAAGGAGAAAATGAGGTTGTTTGATCCAGATTTCTCAGGAAGTGCTAAGGCCAATGTGTGGTAAAATGTCATTCTTCTTCTACTTCTGGACTGTTCTGAATTATCAATATGCCACTGTGCCCTGTGAATCTCTAAGTGGACATCTATTCTGTACAAGGCAGGATTTCATCTCCACTGTCAACTGCTTTCTCCAAGTCTCCACCTTTTCTTGTATCAACAGGAATGATGGACCTGCTCTCACTGTGGCTTCTGGTCCCTTGTGGGGCAGGGAGAGAAAGGAGGGCCACTTCCTGGCAATGAGGGCAAGGTTCATGCAGGCCAGGAAAATGGAGGTCCACACAGTGAAGCCCAAGAGGCCATGGGTACCACATCACTGCAGCAGGTGCACTGCCAGTTCAGGAAAGGTGGCAGCAAATGTGGCTCCAGCCCTATGATCACTGGAGGACATAGTGAAACTGACCAACCACGGGGCCATACTGGGGATGGGAGACAATGAGGCCTTTGAGACCCAGACCTCCACCTACATTCTCTGTCGGTGTCTAGGGCACCACGTGTCCAGGTCTATGTAGCTCTGCAAGGGCTCAAACGCATCCCCTAACCAAGCTGCCAGTCCTTTCATGCATGAGGTGGGGTAGGGTGGGAGGTAGGAGGGGAAGTGGCCCACTTACCTGGAACCAGCCATATATATATATATATATATATATATATATATATATATATATATATATATATACACACACATATATATGTATATATATACATATATATGTATATATATGTGTATATATATATATATATATGCGCCACATTTCCTTGATCCACACAACTATTAACAGGCATATGGGTTGGTTCCATATCTTAGCTAGTGTGAATAATGCTGTGATAAACATGGTTCATGGTGAGACACTCTCTCTGCTCCTTTCTAGCTCTTTCTCAGCTCTTCTCTTTCCCAGCTCTCCTCTCTTTGCCAGCTCTCTCTCTTTCCCAGCTCTTTCTCTTTCTCAGATCTCCCAGCTCTCTTTCCCAGGCCTTTCCCCTCCACGTGGAGGACCAAGATGGCCTGGTACCAGCCAGAATGATGAATAAACCTACCCCTTACCTGAATACCACGTGCGTGGTTCTGTTCTTACTCGGCTACCTCTTTTTAAAAACCTAACATAAATGGTGCCATGACTCGGATAAAGGGCTTAAAGTCAGAATAGCTGAGATTCCTCTCTGTTTTCTTCCTCTTTTGTCTTTTTTGTTTGTTTTTCCCTTTTTGCTCTGAGGAATACCCACAGTTCTGACGGCCTTTTGCGAACCCATCTGTCTGCTGCGGACACAGTGCATCGATACCATTGCTGACCTTCACATCCACGTCCACACCACTTCTCTACTCTGGTGAGTGAAACTACTCTCTACGGTTCTCTGTTGCTCAGCCTCTGTCCAGACGTGGCACCACTCCAGAGAGCTCCTATGGCCTTTAGCTGAAAGGCCGGTCACCTCTGAAGCCAAGGACACTTGGTTTTGTCAGCTTGGACATTTCTCTCTAGAGGGCTCTGGGGGAAGTTGGGACGCCGCTTCTGCCTGGTCAGCTCTCCTTCACTCACCGGACTGACTCTCCTACTTATTTAATGGGGTGCTGCGAATCACCCCCGAGCCATGAAACCCCTTTGAAATGCCTCCTGCGCTCCCTGGAAAGCCAGAGAGCCTAATTTTATGCCATTCTCAGATGTAGACAGTTTTTGCTACTGCAATGGTAAATGGTCAGAAGTCTGTTTAATTTCAGGCTCTCTTTGCTCTTTCTCTGCCATTCATGTCCAACTTTCTACCCTTTTTTCTACAACTTTTTGGCTTGTGGCCTGAAGAGTGCGACGCAGGCTGGGTCCCAGGAACCCCCTCTAGGTTCCCTCTCAAAGGCTAGCCAATGTAGGCTTGATCTATTTGTTCAGGGTTTCTTTGCATTTTTTCAGAAATTCGCCATCTTGAATTCACCATCTTGGCCACATGGTGGGTTAAGGGTTTGGCCCCATCTGACCCTTAACCTTCCACCAAGCTTACTACTCCATCCATCTATTCTAAGGTGCTTTGCTAACAAGTTGCTCTTTTCACAGGCCCTGGTAACTGAGGCCCAACTATCTGATGTGCTTTATTAAAAGCAAAGATGTCTAAATGTTGTCAAAATTTTAGGTTTTGAGTTTTGCCTTTTGTGTTTTGTGTTGTGTATTCTACTACTGACTACGTGGTTCTAAAATACTGGGCATATCTGTGCTAAAATGCTCATCACATCTAATGAGTTTTGTCATTGCAGAATATTTGTCGGTCAATTCTTGATAAGAACCAGGTAAGCCCTACTTATTCTACTTGATCTCCTTGTTGCTTTAATTGGAAATAATAAAGGGCTTTTGTAGCAAAGATTTCAGTTCAAAGCCAACCAGGGCTGAAAAATCCCTAAGACTCCATCTCCCAACTAACCTGCAAAGAGCCAGGCTGTAGGCATGGCTCAAGATTCTTACCTCTAACCAGCCAAACACTGGAAGTGCAATTGTAACTCAACATGGTAGAGCACTAGCCTTGAACAGAAGTGCTCAGGGACAATGCCCAGGCCTTGAGTTCAGTCCTCCTTGAATACTAACGGGGACAAGCCATCCCAGCAACGAGCACCTAGACTCAGCCAGTCTGGGAAGAAGGGAACATGGAAAGGAGTAAGAGGAGATGATGTCACATCAGCTACTTTGTGCCTGCCCTTTCAAAATTAACCAGAGCCGGGAGGTCAGTAGAAGTAAGAAGCCTGCCCATCTAGTGTCCATACCTGTCTACCTATTAACTGGACAAGAATTTATATTCTTGCCTTTGTTACCTGACTTCTCCTCTACCTAGTCACCAGATGTCAGAAGTAGCTAGGGACATTTCTACCAACATTTTCAGCCTCAAGTCCTTCCTCTTGCCATTTATTTGCTCTCTAGCATTTTTTTCCCAGCCTCTCAATGCTCATGAGACTTCTTCAGACTTCATCTAAGGACTCACGCCACCAAGGGACAGCTGCTGCTCACTGCCTTCTCTGGGAGGGGACCAAATTCCAGCCTTTTACCCCTATTGTCGGTGCCCCTTGTCAGCAGGAAGTAGCCAGAGAGAATCCACACCCTATTTCATGATTATTAAAAGGCTGGAATGTAAGGTCCACTCTTGGATGGCTAGCAGACTCCACCCTCCTGGAGCAAAGTCTCCACCCAGTACCTGCATTACCTAGGCAACTGGGACACCTGGAAGAGGTCACATCTGCATCCCCTGAGGTCACATCTGAATTTGATGTGGCCACACCTTTCTCTGCACATACCCTAGATAAGGCCTAGCCCAGGCCCAGACACTCTCTCTCTGCTTTTTTAGCTCTTTTCCTTCTCTTCTCTTTCCCAGCTCTCTTCTCTTAACTAGCTCTCTCTTTCTCACCTTTCCCAGATGCTCTCTCTCTGCTCTTTTCTAGCTCTTTCTCAGCTCTTTCCTTCTCTTCTCTTTCCCAGCTCTCCTCTCTTTCCCAGCTCTCCTCTCTTTCCCAGCTCTTTCTCTTTCTCAGATCTCCCAGCTCTCTTTCCCAGGCCTTTCCCCACCACGTGGAGGACCAAGATGGCCTGGTACCAGCCAGAACGATGAATAAACCTACCCCTTACCTGAAAAAAAAATGGTTCATGGTTATGCTGGTCGCCTTAGAATGGCCCTATTTGTCTTCATTTGGGTATAGGCCCAAAAGTGGAATTGATAGATCATAGGCAAGGTCTATGTGTAGAGGAACCTCCATACTGCTTTCCAGAGTGGTTGAACAAGTTTACACTTCCACCAACAATGCAGTAGGGTTCCCTTTTGGCCACATCCCCTCCAGCATCTGTTAGAATAATTAGAATAGAAATCTAATTATAGCCATTCTAACTTGGGTGAGGTGGAATCTCAATGTTGTTTTGATTTGCATTTCTTTTATGGATAGAGAGGTTGAGCATGTCTATTGGCCATTCTTATTTCCTCTTCAGAGAAGTCTCTCTTTAAGTGTTTAGCCCACTTATTTATTCGGCAGTTGTTTCTTTGAGGATTTGTTTTTGGGGGGATTTAAGTTTTTGAGTTCCAGGTATATGTTAGATATGAGACCCTTGTCTGTATGGCTAGTGAAGATCTTCTCCCAATCCACGGGCTTTCTATTGGTCTTAGTAGCTATGTCCTTTGCCATGCAGAAGCTCTGTAACTTCATGCAATCCCATTTGTCCAACCTTTCTTTGATTGGTTGTATTTCTGAGTCTTTATTAAGAAAATTTTGGCTTGTGCCAAGGAGCCCTCGAGTTTCTCCTATTCCTTCCGGTAATATTTTCAGGGTGTCTGTTTTTACTTCAAGGTCTTTGATCCATTTGGAGTACAATTACTTCTTGACACGTGGGGCTTGATTCCTCACCCTCCAGCAGCACGTGCTGCTCCCTTTGGAGGCGTGCCCCAGCCCTCCAGTGGCATGCCCCCTGGGGCTGTTACATCAGCTTCTTGATGCTCCGCCCCATCCAATCAACCTGACCCCAGGGCCATGGTAATTATTGGGCCCTGCTGATTATCTGGGCCTCATGGGTAATTTCAACCTCACCACCACTGGGACAGCACAAACCCATTGTGATATCACATTGCTGTGGTTATATCACAATCACATTGTGGCAACCCAAATCTATTATGACTTCTTAGCACAGTTGAAAAAACATGGCCTCTGTGACATCACAATCCTTTGTGTATCCATACCCTCATTGTGAACTAAGGACAATTTTGATCAGACATGACATTATAACATAATAAGCCCTTTGTGACATCATCACCAGTGTGATATCACAGTGTCGTTATGACAACATCAGCTCATTGTGATACCAGAAAACTACGATGACATCATAGCATTATGGCATCACATTGTCACTGTCAAGTGATAGACACCTTGGGAATGCCTTTTTTTTTTTTTTTTTTTGTCGGTCGTGGGGCTTGAACTCTGGGCCTGGGCGCTGTCCCTCAGCTCTTCAGCTCAAGGCGAGCGCTCTACCACTTGAGCTACAGCGCCACTTCCGGTTTTCTGGTGGTTTATTGGAGATAGGAGTCTCACGGTCTCTCCTGCCCGGGCTGGCTTTGAACCGCGATCCTCAGATCTCAGCCTCCTGTGTAGCTAGGATTACAGGCGTGAGCCACCAGCGCCCGGCGGAATGCCTATTTTTTGTAATTTTATTGCATTTCAAATGTGGCATAAATGTTGATACCAGAAACACATTGTGACCTCATATCCATGTTGTGACATCATCACTGCCTAGGCTGGGTTCAAGCTGCAATCCTCAGATCTTCACCTCCTGAGTAGCTAGGAAATCAGGCAGAAACCACTGGGACCTGGCCAACACATTTTCTAAGACCCCTCACACCCTAATCCTCTATGTTCTCAAAGCAAGATTCTTTGAGGCCCACCCAGCCCATCCTACATTAGGCCGTACACCCAGATCCAGCACTCACCATTCCAAACTTCTGAACTCTTCCCATTTTCTCATTACAGCACCTGAAGTCAAGCGAAGTCTCTGTAGAACAAAGGATCAGCATCCAAAGCCATCCAGACCACGCTGTCTGCTCCCACCTTCTGCTAACCACCATGCCCGCCCCTTCCCACCCCCCCACTTCTCCCCCCTCCCCCCCCCCAGCTCCTAATGAGACAGATCTCAGGCCAGGCCTGAGGCAGTGATGGCTACTTGTAATAACCGTGAGAGTGAGAGATTCCTCCAGGCACAAAGATAACAAAGGAGTTTTATTAGTGGGTCTGCAACTGCCCCATCCAGAGCTCTGTCAGAACTAGGAGCAGAGGCAACCTACAAGGGGCAGACTTTCCGTTTTTTCTTTTCCCCTCTTTCCCACCAGTGTCAGCTCTCTGCAGGCCCCCCAGCTCCCCACCAGCCTGTTCACCTCTCTGCCGGACCCACCCCGTGGGCCTCAGGCCCCTGTCCTCCAGCCCCTCTGCCCGCCCCGCATTGGCAGTGACTGGGGCCCTGCGGGACCCAGGACCATCCCCGGATGGCACCCGGCCGCACTCCAGCAGCACGCTGGACCTCAGGACTCTGGCCCTCTGGCTTCCCAGCTCTTGCCCCTCCCTTCTCCTGCCCCACCCCTGCAGTGCTCCACTCTGCTCCTCCTCCTCCTCCTAGCCTGTAGCTGCAGCTGCTTCTGCCCAGGACACAGGAAAACTTGCAGCCCTGAGAAAGTGTGCCAACACCTCAGTACCAGACAGACTAGCCCCTGTGTGGTCCTGCTCCAAACTTCACTGCCCTGCATCCCAGACAGGCTTGTCCCAGCTCTCACTGAATTCTCACAGTGTCTGCTCAAGCCAGCAGTCAGGGCCAGCAGTGATCAGCCGGGGAGCCCAGGAAGGAGGGGGAGCCCCAGAGGAGCCACGAGGTCAATAGAGGTAGAAGCTGTGGGCAGAGGTAGGAACACTGTAATGGGTTGTGTTCCCAAAGCTCATCTATGGACGCCCTCATCACCCGGTACCTGTGAATGTGACCTTATAGGGAAATGGGCTCTTGGCAGTTCCTGTTGTTACTGTTGTGCCCCTAAAAGGGGGGAATGGGGTCGTAGAAATGCACTCAGGGATGATGCTCTGCTCTCAGGTTTAGAAACTAAAACCTACGTGTCTTCATGGCGGGCATTTCTCTTACTTCCCCTTGTGTTTCCATCACCAAGGAACTGCCCCAGGCCTCCTTCCCGCCGGGAGGGGAGCCAATGCCATCACTAATAGCCCAGTGCAGTGAGCTCCTGTCTGTCCCTCTGCGAGCCTCACTTTGACAGTGACTTTGTGGCTGGAGGCTGCTCTCACTAGACACCTGACATGTGTACTCAGCCCTGCTCTCCATCCTGAGACCGGAACTCCTGTTTAATTAGCAGGTACCTGGAGGCTCCATTCTCTGTGGAAAGCAATCTCCTAGGAAGTGTGAGCACCTTGAAGAGAGAGATCCCTCCTATAGAAATGCAAATAGAAAAGGGAGTCTACAAACACTTAGCTACAGCTCTCTGCTGAGGCTGAGGTCTCTAAGGTTGCCTGTGGGTAGCAGACCACTCTGCATTCTCTTTTCTAAGCACGATGCTAATTTCAAAGTTTAAGAAACAAATCCATCTCCCCAGGCAAGTCCTTCATTTAGAGCTGAAGGGCCTGGATAATGCAACAATCTACATCTTTCCTGTAATTCAATAAAAATCACTTAGTTCCACCCTCAAAAAAAAACAGGGGAGGGGGCAGCTGGGAAGGTGGCTCAGTGGTAGAGCGCTTGCCTTGCATGCATGAGGCCCTGGGTTCAATTCCTCAGCACTACATAAACAAAAGAAAAGTTGGAAGTGGCATTGTGGCTCAAGTGGTAGGGTGCTAGCCTTGAGCTGAAATGCTGAGGGACAGCGCCCAGGCCCAGAGTTCAAGCCCCATGAAAGAAAGGAAGGAAGGAAGAGGAAGGAGGGAAGGAAGGAAGTCCTAGAACACACCATGCCTTGTAGCTCCTGAGGGAATATGGCCCAAAAGACACTGATTCCATGCTGCTAGACTTCAGACCTGTGACAAGCAGAAAAGGTCAAAAGCTATATACATATGACCAGATAAAATGTTAAGCGAAATGAACCCCAAGAGAGGGACATGAGTGTTTTTTTTTTCCTTTCTTGCTGTTGTTTCTATAAGGTACATGTGATTTTTTTTTTTGTTGCTTTGTATGTTCCTCCCCCACGGTATAACCCCTGTTTTCACTATATTTGATGTCGGTCTAATTTGGGGAGGGGAAGAGAGAAAACAAAATGCTAAATAGGGATACAGGTTGACCCACTGTAACAATGAGATGTACAAGACACTATGTCAAAAAACAACTTTTAAATTTAGGTGGAGATGGGAGGGTAGGGGGAGGGAGGAGTTGGGGAGGTGGGAGGAAAGGGATGGTAGGGGAAAAACAAAGGAGGAAGGCTGGGAAGGTGGCTCATTGGTAGAGCGCTTGCTTTGCATGCATGAGGCCCTGGGTTCGATTCCTCAGCACCACATAAGCAGGAAAAAAAAGCCGGAAGTGGCGCTGTGGCTCAAATGGTAGAGTGCTAGCCTTGAGCTGAAGAGCTGAGGGACAGCGCCCAGGCCCAGAGTTCATGCCCATGACCGGACCCCCCCCCAAAAAAAAAAGAAAAAGGAGGGGGTAACAATGCTTGATAGGAAATGTACTCATTACCTTACTTGTGTAACTGTAACCCCTCTGTACAGTGTCTTTACAATAAAAAATGTATTAAAAAAATACCCAGTCTGTGTGGTATGTCAGAGCAACCCTAGGGAAATAATACATAAATGTTCTGTTCTTTCCACTCTCTCTTTTCTCTTCCTCTCCCCTGGAGATGCCCCTGGGGTAGCTAGGGTCGTGCTTGTTTGCTTCCTCTGGAGCTGACACTCAAACAGCCATATTACCCAGCAGTCCTGGGTACAGGCAGCCCTGGAATCTGTTTCTGGATTGATTTATCATTTCAGGCCAGGAGTCTGTGTGGAGGGCCCTCCTCAGCTCCGAATCCTAGATAACAATGAGCTACACTGTAAGGTCACACAAAAAGCAGCTGCCCTCTGGAGCTGGATAAGTCCTTTCATGGATAAGTCCTCTGAGCACTGGCAGAGTGTAGGCAGCCATGGGACCCGACATGGCTGTATGTGACCCCAAGGTGCTTGGTTCTTACAGGGACTATTACCTGATGAGAATAGGAGAGTCCTGCCAAGTAGTGACTTCCATAAGAAAGGGCAATGGAGGGCCTGCACACAATCAGAAGCCCCTGGCAGGATTTGTCCAGCTTGAACAAAGCCATCAGAGTCATGAATGGTTCTCAACCAGGGTGCTTTGCTCCCCAGTTGATACTGGCAATTTAGGCAGACATGGCTGCTCTTCAGGCCTGGGCAGGCATTACTGACACCTAGTGCCCAGAGTTGGGAATGCAGGTAAACATCCTGCCCTGGCCAGCACAATCCAGGACAGCACATAAAGGACTCATAAACTGTGTTAATTTTGTAACCACCAATGTATGCTAAACTGTATTAAATCTACATAGTGGTTGTGACATTTCTTCTAGGCATCTTTATTTTCTAGTCTCATATCCTTCCTATCTGCTACTCTCAGTCTAATCATCTTGAACACATTTTAGTGTCTCTCAAATTGCAACTTTTTAATCAGTATATAACCTTTTAACAGAAAAGGCCTACAGACTCATTTCTTCTTGGAAACACCGCAGTGTGTCCACGGAGTCCAGCGGTCTTGGTGTGCTGGCCTCTGACTCGAAGGCTTCGTAAGTGGCACAGCCCTCTAAGGGCTCGAATCTTCTTCAGCCGCTCCAGGTCTTCATGGAGCTTATTATCCAGACCATGGGCCAGAACCTGGCTGCATTTTCCATCCTTTCCATCCTTCTGTGTGTTTAAGAACCAGTCTGAGATCTTATACTGTCGTGGATTCTGCATAATGGTGATCACACGTTCCACCTCATCCTCTGTGAGTTCTCTTGGTGAGGTCAATGTCTGCTTTCTCCAACACCACATGAGCGTATCTTCACTCCACACCCTTAATGGCAGTGATGGCAAAGGCTATTTTCCACCACCCATCGATGTTGGTGTTAGGTACCTGCAAAACGTGCTGGAACTTCACAGGAATCACTAAAGACATGGTGGCAGCACCAGCAGCTTTTTTATGTCGGTAGTGGGGCTTGACCTCTGGGCCTGGGCACCATCCCTCAGCCCTTCAGGTCAAGGCGAGCACTCTACCACTTGAGCCACAGTGCCACTTCTGGTTTTCTGAATCATTTATTGGAGATAAGAGTCTCACGGACTTTCCTGCCCATGTCACAATCCGCAGATCTCAGCTTCCTGAGTAGCTAGGATGACAGGCATAAGCTACTGGGCACCCAGCTGCAAATTGCAATTGTTATTCTTACATTGACAGCCTGTGAAGCTGCTGTGGATTTGGCAATATTATTATTATTATTATTATTATTATTATTATTATTATTATTTATTTTGCCACTCCTGGGGCTTGAACTCAGGGTCTGCACTCTATCCTTGAGCCTCTCTGTGCTCAAGGCTAGCACTCTACCTCTTGAGCCACAGTGCCACTTCCAGCTTTTTCTGTGTATGTGGTACTGAGGAATCAAATGCAGGGCTTCATGCATGCTAGGCAAGCACTCTACCACTGAGCCACATTCCCAGCCCTGGCATTATTCTTACAATGTCAAATAACTTCAGCAGTCATTACCTGCAAAGCCTTAATGTCTGAAAATACTAAAAACTATTCTCATAAACATACAAATCTCTATAACTGGATATTCCAAAAGTTGTATGATCTGAAAGTATTCTTCACCTACTAATTAGTATAGAATGACTGTTCATCCTTACTCAATAGCATGAAAATTGCCTATTTTCACGCTTTATCTTCTCTTTACCTCATTCTAACTCTATCAGCCTGATTTTTTCCCCACACTTAATTATTATAATCAGTTCACCTCACCTATCCAAGCAACCCTTAACATTAAAAAATATACTTTTCAATGCTAATTCTATTTCAGGTTCTAGTTATCATCATAATACATCCATGGTATTCATTTCAGATTGTGTTTTATTTGAAGCAACCTTAAATTCGACTCTGATAATCATTTCCCAAGAATGGAGTCAGACAGAATGACTTAACCTGTGCACATTCTCAGCTTCAGGTTGCCGTGACTCCATGTAGCCCATAGGATATGGTCTCTGCCTGTCTTCTATACCCTGGGTCCTGAGGTGGGGAGGGCGGTGCACACGTGCCTAACACGCCCTCTGGTGGGAATCAGTGCCCACCGCACCCTAGTGCTGAGGAGAGGACTGAGGAGGTGCACATGTGCCTAGCTTGCCCTCTGGTGGGAAGCAGCACTCACTGCACCCCAGGTCCTGAAGAGAGGAGGACAGTGTGCATACTTAGTGTGCCTTCTGGTGGGAATCAGCGCCCACTGCATCCTAAGTCCTGAGAGGGCTGGTGGACATGCCTAGGGGCCCTCTGGTGGGTATCAGTGCGCACTGCACCCTAGGTCCTGCTGAGAGGAGGCTGGCGGGCACACCTAGAACACCCTCTGGTGGGAATCAGTGCTCACTGCACCCTGGGAACTGAGGATTGGAGCATGGTGTGCATGCGCCAGGCAACCCTCTGGCGGGAATCAGCTCTCACTGCACCCCGAGTCCTGAGGAGGGTGACCTGTCAGAGCGACCCTAGGGAAATAGCACATAAATGTGCTGCTCTTTCCACACACTCTCCAGACCATGATGCCTCCCCCAAGGTCTCCCAACAAGTTTTTATGGAAAGCAGGGCCCTTCATAGGCCATAGCTACAGCAAGGTGGTCACTTGAGTCTGCCTGGCATTCCTGGCCTCATCTCTCCACCTCCTGGAACCAGTGGGGAAATTAGGACAAGAAACAGAGGGATAACTTTCTGAAGCTGGTGAGCGTCTACACTACTGATGCTGCATCAGCAGGATCCCAACCCTTAGGTCATTTGTACTTTGGAACAGCCAAGACGTCCCTTGTAAACTCAGTAGGGAAAGTGACTGAGGAAGGTACCTGAAGAGGCTGTTCCAGCTGGTCATGGCCTCTCGCCTGTGTCCACCAGGCCCAGGCTGGCCCTTTAAAAGGGGGGCGTGAGGATAGAACAGACTGTGTATCCACACCCTTCTTCTCAGAGAGGCCTGGGACAAAACCAGAAGGGGGAAAAGAAGGCTGGGTGTCAGGATGCTAAGGGTAGGGACTCTTCCCCATGGGGCTGAGGGCTGATGAGGGGCCTCCTGCTCCATCAACATGAGGGCCTCTGAACAGTGTGAAGTGACCCTGCTCAGGAGGCCCAGGCCCAGCAACAGTCAGCAACAGGGGCTTTCATCCACTTTTCTCAAAGTGCACATGAAGCAGCTGCCAAGTCAGAGTTCTAGAACTTTCAGGACAGCCTGCTGCCTGCCCAGAATGGGAGAGCCAAATGCCCTCTGAGTCTTCAAGCAGCC
This sequence comes from Dipodomys merriami, assembly GCF_024711535.1. Lineage (NCBI taxonomy): Eukaryota > Metazoa > Chordata > Mammalia > Rodentia > Heteromyidae > Dipodomys > Dipodomys merriami. The sequence continues at coordinate 52,974,908 of NW_027206401.1, forward strand.
CACCCCTGCTGGGACTCCAGGAGGACATGCTGGGCAGACAGTCCCTTACACCATCCTTCTGAGCGCCCTCTTTGAGGGAGAAGGCAGGCCTACCACAGCCAGCATTCGTTCATTATCTGTTCCACATGTCTATGTAGACCATTGCTGAGTCCACTGACTAAACCACAGGTCTCTTGCATTTTCAGTGATGAGCCACTTGGAATAGAGCCCAAAGGAACTGTCATGGCATTACGTTGCTGAATTCCCACTACCTCCTACTGTGGAGGCAAGAGGACTGCAAGGTCTAGTACACTCTGGGCTATGTAGTGAGTTAGAAGTCACAGTGCCACTTCCTGAACTCTGCCCAGTCAACTGACAAGATGGCCTCAGTTATTTAAAAAATGTTTGTAGCTCAGTGGCTGAGCACTTTGTCTAGCAGGTGTGATGCCCTGAATACCACAGCAGACAGACAGGCCGGCCAGCCGGCCAACCAACCGACAGACAGATGATACATACATACATACATACATACATACATACATACATACATACAACACAGTTTGGTAGCTTTAATCTATGACACAGAAGCATAAAGCCTGCTTTCTCCCCTTGTGCTCCTCAGGTTTGGGTCTTAGGCTTGTCTTGTGAACATCAGAGCAATTACAAAGGAGAAATGTTACCAATGTCTTCTTTAGCTCCACTCCAGTACCCAAACAATGTGTTTCCTCCTTGAATCAATCAATTAATTATACAAAGGAGTTTCTTTCTGATAGTCACATAAATGCAGAATATGTTTTAATCAAATCCCCCTATGCTGAGTCCCCACGAACTTTGATCCTGTTATTTGCACAGCACCCTCTTCTTTATACCTCCTCCCTCCTGCTGATTCACCCACCAACAAAGTCCTTATTTTACATTCACACCTCATCATCATTATCATCATCATCATTTTAGATTTAGATTCTACATAAAAGCCAAAACGTGACATTTTGCTCGGGGGCTTGGCTTATCTCACTGAACATGATGGTCTCCAGTTCAGTTCAACCCAGGCCTCAAAATTGGGCTTTTGTCATTCAGAAAATTACTGTTTAGTATAAAAAAGCTCAAATTTCAGATAGCCATGGAAATGGGGAAATAGAATTAATACTGAGAGAATAATAAATTGCGTGCTATGGAAGGTTGGAGGAAATGCTTGGCTTCAGGTAGAGTACGGAGGGAAGTTAGTGGAAGAAATGGAAATGAATTGAGCCTGATGGAAAGTTTCAAACAGTATATGTAAAGAACTTCAGGACCCGGCTCCAGTTGCTCATACCTGTCATCCTAGCTACTCAGGAGGCTGAGCTCTGAGAATCACGGTTCAAAGCCAGCCCAGGCAGGAAAGTCCATGAGATTCTTATCTCCAATGAACCACCAGAAAACTGGAAGTGGTGCTGTGGCTCAAGTGGTAGAGTGCTCACCCTGAGCTGAATTGCTGAGGGACAACAGCTGGGCCCAGAGTTCAAGCCCCCCAACTGACAAAAACAACAAAACAAAACAAAACCTTCAAATCCCAATGGAAAGGTGACAGAGTAATCTGACTGCAACCCCAATGAGACCAAAAATCAGAGCAGTATCCAGTGCCAAGAATTAACTGAGGTAAGCAGGTTAGCAGTTTGTCCTGAGGCTTTCTTTTTGCAACATGTGTTAACCATGAGCCTCGCAAGGCCCCTCACGATCTGGGCTGTGGAGTCATCTTACACCGTCCTAGACACTGACTGTCCCCCTTCTTGTGCTGGCTAATTAACATCCAGTGTGCAGTGGGTGCTGGGCCAGACATTGTACAACTTCTATCACCACAGGTGATTTCTAGGATAGTACAATGAAGTTGGTGTCATCATTCCCATTTTTTTCATAGGAGGTCGCTGAAGCTGTTTTAGCAAACCAGTTGAGGCCACACATCAAGTAAGTAGCTGGTGCAGGTTTGTGTGATATCACAAGTAATTGCTCTAGTATCTGTCCAATTATTCTCTATTTTACTTACTTATCAAGCTCCATGTGGTCAGAAAACACATACAAGATCCATCAGATTTTTGTTGGTCAGACCTGCTTGTCTTAGTTAATTCTTGTCACCTAAGTTTATCCTGCAACATCTCGATGTTTCCATTAAGAAAAAGGCCCTAGGACTGGGAAGGTGCCTCAGTGGTAGAGCGCTTGCCTTGCATGCATGAGGCCCTGGGTTCGATTCCTCAGCACCACATAAGCAAAAAGAAAGCCGGAAGTGGTGCTGTGGCTCAAGTGGTAGATCACTAGCCTTGAGCTGAAGAGCTGAGGGACAGCGCCCAGGCTCAGAGTTCAGGCCCCATGACTGGACCCCCTCCCCCCCAAAAAAGGCCCTATACAGGCATTTTAAGGTATTTCATAATAAAGGCTGATAATGATCAATCTACAGAAATTCCTGGTGCAAAATAAAAGGACAAAGCCTACACATTGTCTACCAGGATTTTTGTGTCTTTTATGTCTTTTGTATTTTGAGCTCTTGAAATCCGCATGCTTGGCTGTGTTCATTTGCAAACCTCACTACAGTGTTATGGCTTTGATGAATGCTTTATTAAATTTTTATTGTTGTTATTGTGCAGAGGGGCTGCCATTTTATAAGTCAGGTGAGGAATACACTTTTTGAACAATGTCATCCCTTCCCTTGCTGCCTCCCAGTTTTTCCCTCCAGCCCCCACCCACAAGTTGTATAGTTTATTCCCAACATAGTATCTACTGAGTGCTGCTGCATTTGTGATGAATGCTTTTGAAAGCAAAGAACGTTCTACATTTAGCATGGAATTTTTTAAATTTTATTTTATTGTAAAGATGCTGTACAGAGGGGTGACAATTACATGAATAAGGCAATGAGTACATTATTTGTCGAGCATTGTTAACCCATCCTTTGTTGTTCTTCCAGTATCCCTTCCCTCCCCAGCTCCCTCACTCCTTCCCCCTGAAGTTGTAAAGGTCATTTCCAACATGGTTTGTTGGTATCATGTTGCAATGGGTCATCCTGTGTGCTTGTTTCATCATTTTGTTATTCCCCTCCCCCTCCCCAGATTCAGCAAATATATATACAAGATAGCATACTTTTTTTAAGGTGCTTGTAAGTAGAAAAATAAATCTACCTGAATGCTTGTCATATTTAAATATGGAAATAAAGCTAATCACTTGTCAAGTCCAACCCCATAAACTACAAAAAAAAAAAAAGCACAGTAAATGCATGAGTCATCACTTCACCTACCCCTTTTTTTTTTTTTGCCTGATTATGAAACATGGGGTTGAAATCACTCATGACAATTTACTCTATTTCCTATTGTCAAGTTCCATATCTACACTTGATGTGATAATGTTAAAACCCTAATTAAGTTTAGTGTCTTTTATTGCACATTTTTCTGCCAGCAAAGTAAGAGACTGCTATTGGAAATATGTAGTCCTCAAATGCAGGCTGTAATAAATAGGGTAAATGCCCAGAGATACTAGAAAATACTATATTTTGGCTGAACTGGTTTAGAAACAATTTAGTTGGAACAATGAGACATATTTATGAGGATTGGGATGCAAAGACAAAGAGAATCCAGCTGTATAAATGTCCTGCTTTTGCTATTTGAGCCAGAACAATACTGAGAAGACTTCTACATAGGCCAGTGTCTGGGGACACCACAGGGAGCAAAAGCAGAGACCTTCCCTGCTAGCTCCAGACAATGAATGTGCTCTAAAAATTGAGAGGATATCATAAAAAGACATGTATCCCAGAAAAGCAATTACTTGAAAAAAATGGCTCTTCCTGGAACAAAAGGTTTACCTCAAGGGATACACATTTGTGGCTGGACACATTCTATCTCCAGGATACACACGAGTTTTAAAGTACATGGCAGAAAGCATTCTTTCTTAAAAAGAAGGCCCAAGCATAATGGTTATTTATTTGAAGTACAGGTCCATCTCAGAGCCCCTGAGCCCATGTGGTAGCAGGGCAACACCAAGAGTGATTAGAACAAAGATACTAGCCTGTCTGCAGGACTTTAAGTCAGACCCACCTTCATCAAGTAAATATCCTGACATCAGTCAAACCCACCTTCATCATGTAAATATCCTGACGTCAGAGAGTCAGACCCACCTCCATCATGTAACTATCCTGAGGTCAGAGAGTCAGACCTGCCATCATGTAAATATCCTGCCATCAGAGAGTCAGACCCGCCTTCATCATGTAAATATCCTGCCGTCAGAGAGCCCGTGTGCATGCCTCCCTCGGGGAGGACCCTCCTGGTATAGTGTGTCGGTGCCCTTCTGCTTGTCTGTCTGTCTACTTGTCTGCTTGCTTACTTATTCAGTAAAGCTCTGCCAGGTTTTCTTCCCATCGAGACTTTTTCTTATACTTATACTGAGGTTGGAAGTTAAAAATACTGAATTCTTCATTAACCTAAGACAATATTCTTACTGCACATTTTCAAAGAGAGTCACATAAATAAATATCCTCTCTTCATTCTAGAAATAGGAAGAGCATACTTTGGGGGAGGTGGGGCAGGGGTGTCCTGGGACTTGAACTCAGGGCATGCTCAAAGTTAGCTTTCTACCACTTGAACCACAGCCCCATTTCTGGCTTTTTGATGGATTACTGAAGATAAAAAATCACAGACTTCCCTCCCCCACAGTATAACCCCTGCTTTCACTGTATTTGGTGTCGGTATAATTTGTGGAGGGGAAGGGGAAAAACAAATCGTTTAATTAGGGATACGGGTGGACCCATTGCAACAATGAGATGTACAAGTCATTATATCGAAAACGAACTTTACAACTTTGGTGGTGGGGGGGGCGGGAAGGATGGGAAGGGATGGGAAGGGGAAACAAAGGAGGAGGCTACAATGCTTGGTAAGAAATGTACTCATTATCTTGGCCATGTAATTGTAACCCCTCTGTACAGTATTTTCACAAAAAAAAAAAAATCACAGACTTACCTAGCTTCAAACCACAATCCTCAGATCTCAGCCTCCTGAGTAGCTAGGACTACAGACATGAGCCACTAATGCTTGACCATAAGGATGCTTTTTGAAGTATCCAAAATGAACAAGAAAGGAAAAATAACATTATGTATTTAAGATGTTTTTGGTTAAGGTTCTCCCCAAATTGTGTTAGTATTTCTTCTTTCAGTTCATAGTACCAAAACAGCAAAAACTTGTGGGGGAAAAATAAAAACCCAAGTCTCTCACATTCTGTGCAGATATTCCTGGATTGCAGCTTGCTGGAAAACTTTGCTCACAAATGGGACACATTCTGAGAAGAGACATCAGTGCTGTGTGAATATCAGTGTATTTATACAAATCTAGATGGTATTATGGCCCACTGCTCAGGGTAATATGTTTGTGCATTCCACTGCCGATGAAACAGCATTACATAAAAGTAAGGGATTACATGTTTTAGCTATCCTCCAGACACATATTTGTTCATTTATTTACACCAGAAGCAATGAACACAATGCTGAAAATAAACATGCATCAATTAAATAATGCATACTTACAAAAAAAAACTCTGTCCATTACAATTGATGAATGCAAACAGTCTTTCCATCTACCCTTAGTGCATCACAAGAAAAACAGGGAAGGAAAATAGTGAATTTAATGTTATTCAGCACCTTTAGTAAAGTCAAAATTTAATATCTCCATATATCAAAAACATTTGCATCTGTATCACCAAACATGTAAAGTTAGTTTTTTCCATTTTAACATGAAGTATTTACATTACTCTTCAGATGAATAACTTTTAACAACAGTTAAAAATTATCTAAATTCACAAAAGTATTGCATAAATTTAAACATTTAATTACTATGTACATACAAGGAAGTTTATGAAAAAGCTAAAGAAATGGAGTCAAAAGGTTCAGGCAACATTACCTTAACAAAATTCCAAACAAATCAAGGCAGAGGGAATTCAAAATTTTTTATATGCTGCTAATGTGAACACAAAAATTCCAGTAATAAAAGTCAATATGAGAAATGATGTTTAAACCAACAGTAGAAATATATTTTAATAGGCATGATACATGTGTAATAGCAATAGTAATGGTTTCATAGAAAACAGCCACAACATTGTCATGTATGAGCTACCTGGTTTGATGACAGGATAAAGGGATGTTTCAGGAGTAAAGAAGTTGATTTCAAAAATATATTTTAGCAGCCATATTTTATTTCCAGTTAAAACACAGTAAAATGTTAAAAGAAAAATTTATAGTTAGCTAAATAATACCCCAAAACTAGAAAATTAAAAATCCCATGCTATTCTAGCAATAACAGCCTCTAGTAGATGTAGTATGATGTAAGAGTCGTGAGAGCCAATAAGAATCAGATGTCCATAGGGGCTTAAAGTTCACTGAAATACATAGGTAGCAAAATGTATGAAAAAGTAATAGAAAAGTAAAAAGATAAAATTAAAAAAATATTGCACAGCCACATTACCTAGAAAATAAAGTTGATGTTTAAAAAGCTCTATGCACGGATGATATAAATTATCTTCCATATAAAAATGTATAAATATTTCTTAGAACTTATTAACATCTACATTTAACTATAATACATCATTTAAATCACTGTTGGATGAGGTAATTGTCAAGTCTCTAATAATGCTTTTATCCTACTGGAAATATTTGAGGGCAGCGACCAGAAAGAATTTCTCTAAAAATATTTCTGAATCAAGAACAGCTATATGAGCAGCTCTCCCAATGAGTGAATCCGCTGTATTGGGCAATGCATTGATGACGTTGTATCGAACCAAATTACAGTCTTTGCTTTGTAGAACTGGGCGAAGCAAGTTGTGGATCATTTCTGAATAGATCTGTCCTAGAGAGAAAAAAGAAAACAGAAAAAATATTACCATGAGTAATTGGAAAAAAGTATCAACTCTTAAGTAGTTCACAAAATTCAGTTACATTATTTCTACATAAAGCAGAAAGATACCTTTCAAAATTTAGGTTTTATTTTTCTTTAAGCTATCATTTTTTATTATTTTGTAGAAAATATATTTACAATTTCCAGCCAGGTAAAAATAACAAATTTATTATATATCATTTGCCAATTTGATTCTTTTTAACTCAACTCAATGCACGTAATAAAGAAAATAATTTCCTAATAGTTAAATCATTTGCAATTTATGAAATTATTATGAAAGTTAGCCATAGTAAAGTGACAAGTCATATTAAAATGATAATGTGAAATCAACTCTATAGGCTACAGCAAATATTTTCACATTTGACAGTTAATATTCTAAATCATGTTGAGAAAGAACAGCAAATTCATACAGTCAGAAGAACAACATAAACTTGGCTCAAAGACCAACAGAATTCCTTTGATTTGAAGGTGTACTTATTCCTTTTTTTTTGGTCGGTCCTGGAGTTTGAACTGTGGGCTTGGGCACTGTCACTGTGCTCTTCAGCTCAAGGCGAGTACTCTACCGCTTGAGCCACAGTGCCACTTCCAGTTTTATAGTGGTTTATTGGAGATAAGAGTCTCACAGACTTTCCTCCCCGGGCTGGCTTTAAACCATGATCCTCAGATCTCAGCCTCCTGAGTAGCTAGGATCACAGGCGTGAGCCACCAGCACCCTGCTCTTATTCTTTTTTTTTGCTTTTAATTCAAAATTGTACTCTACCAGTTTATGGCTGTAATCCTAGAGACTCAGGAGGCTGAGATGTGAGTTTGAAGACAGCCCAGCAGAAACATCCATGATACGTTATCTTCAAAAGGCCAGAAGTAGAAGTCTGTGCTCAAGTAGTAAAGCTCTGGCCTTGAGCAAAAATCAAAACACAAAAATACAAAAAAGAATAGTCAAGTTAGAGCATGGGCCCTGAATTCATGCCTTAGTGATACAAAAACAGACAAAAAACAAAAAACAAACAAACAAAAAAAACAAGGTTGTACTTCTCTCTTCCTTTTTGGTAAAATCTTAAAATGGGTTTTCTGAGGTCATGTGAAGTACAAGAAATAAAGATTAAATAAAGATTAAAGCTGACTAGGAGGCAAACTATTGCTTATAGATCTTTTGGGGGGGAGGTGGGAGGAGTAGTGAGTGGTGCCAGTACTGGGGCTTGAACTTGGTGACTCTTGCTCTCATTTGACTTTTTTGTTCAAGTCTGGCACTCTATCACTTAGATTTTTGCTGGTTGACTGGAGATAAAGAGTTTCATGACCTTTCTTCCCAGGCTACCTTTGACCCTCGATCTTCAGATCTCAGCCTCCTAAGAAGTTGCTAGGATTACAGGCACCCAGCAAAACTACAGATGACTTAACAGATGACAACCAATAATTGCATGAAATCACTTTCAGAGAGGTAGATTTCTTTTTGTTGTTGTTGGTGGTGGTTGGTCATGAGACTTGAACTCAGTGCCTGGTATCTATCTCTGAGCTTTTTCATTAAAAGTTAGCATTCTACCACTTTAAGCCACAGCACCACTTCCAGTTTTCTGGTGGTTAATTGGAGATAAGAGTATCATAGACTTTCCTACCCTAGCTGGCTTCAAACTATGATCCTCAGATCTCTGCCTCCTGAGGATTATAGGAATGATCAGAGGGAAAAAAAGTATAATCACAGAAAGAGCAGAGAGATGTTTTAGAGAAAAATTAATATAACCTATATCATGCTAACTTTAAATATGTTTGTACAGGAAGAAGTTCATACTTTCTTCAGCAGATGCTCTTGCGCCCACTAATAGCATAGAACCTCAGTTAGAGGGCATTAATCAGCCAGGTACCAGTAGCTCAGGCCTGTAATCTACCTACTCAGGAGGTTGAGATCTGAGGTTCAGAGTTCAAAGCCATCCCAGGCAGAAAAATTCATTAGATTCTTATCTCCAATTAACCACCAATTAACTAGAAGTGGAGCTGCAGCTCAAGTGGAAGACCACTCGCCTTGAGCACAAAAGCTCAGGGACCAGACCCTCAGTCCAAGCCCCAGGACTAGCACAAAATATAAATAAGTAAATGACATTTATCAAAACCCACATGATTGTTTAAATTGTGAGACTGTTACATTTACAAACAAAATCTATTTTGAATTTTTCACTTCATTAGAACAGAAGTTAAAAGGTTATTCTGATATCACTAGTGTACAATAAGTATTTGTTAAATAAATGAATTATCTATTATGTGCCAGGTATCACACCAGGCATTGCCAATATAAATGGTAAAAGACTCCCTTAGGCTGTCGGGGGGAGGGATTTGATTGAAACATGTTGTATGCACATATGAAAAATTCATAAGGAAATTATGTAAAAATCTTGTAAAAAAGTTTTAAAAGGGGGATTTGTCATGGGGGAGAGGGGCATAAACAGAGAGAATACAATCAACGTAAATTTCATGTGTGTATAAAAATAATCACAATGAACCCCTTCAGTCTATCTAAATATCAACTATAAGCTGGGCACCAGTGGCTCATGCCTGTCTGTAATCCTAGCTACTCAGGAGGCTGATATCAGAGAACCATGGTTCGAAACCAGCCTGGCTACAGAAGTCCATGAGATTTTTACTCCAATAAACTACTCAGTAAAGGCCAGAAGTAGTGCTGTGATGAAAGGGGTAGAGTGCTAGCCTTGAACAAAAGGAGCCCAGGGACAGAGCCCAGGCCAAGTTCAAGCCTCAGGACTGGCAAAAAAAAAAAAAAAAATCAACTATAAAAACATAAAATACATAAAACAGTAATTAAACAAAATGAGTCCATGTCTTAAGGAACTGTGTACTGTCACACAATTTTGAAAAAGCAAAAGATCCAGAGTTAAAATCAGCCTTATTCCAGAAAAGGATGTGGGAGTTGTGAGATCAGCTTCTTGCACTGTGTGCATAATTAACAATGATTCTGGATGAACACCACGTATCTCTAGGATGACTTTTATAATGGACAAATAGAACCCATGTCACCTTCTAGATCCAAAGAGCTGTGTTTTAAATACTTTCTGTTATGAACCAAACATGGCTTTAAATGGCCTCTAAATGACACCCAGCAGAACATAAAGCATGGCTGAATAGGAAAGCAAAGCAGATTGCTTTTGAGACAGAAAAATGGTGAATCACCTGTCACCAGTGGAAAGCACTATTTCAGGATAAAGCACTTAGATGGCAGGAAAGAAAAAATTGAAGAGAAGCTGAGGACAAAAAGCTGTTAATTATAATAGATAGAAAAGGAAGTTAAAGGAGAGAGTACGAAGAAAGTGATTATAAAATTTAGGAAAAAACTAATTCATAGATTACAACTCTTTGAAATAATTTTTATTCATTCCATTACCTGACTGCTTGTCCTTTAAAGCTGTTTTACACATTTCAATGCGGGCAGAATGATAAGGAACGTAGCGATCCTGTAGGGATCCAACCAGCACAACATTTTTGAAATAATGAAGTCCTAAGAAAATGAATAATGCAATGATTAGCTAGATTTAAACCTATTATCATATACAGTAACCAAAAATTAAATTTATTTCCTAGGGACTATGAAATTTTTGTTGTTGCTGGTGATGGGGCTTGAACTCAGGACCTGGACACTGTCCCTGAAGATTTTTGTGCTCAAAGCTAGTGCTTGACCACTTGACCCACAGCTCTACTTACGGTTTTCAGTGGTTACTGGAGATAAGAGTCTCACAGACTTTCCTGCTTAGGCTGTCTTTGAACTGTGATCCTTAGATCTCAGCTTCCTGAATAGCTAGGATTGCAGGTATGAGTCACCAGCACCCACCTATTATGAAACTTCTGACTCTTAATATATTACAAATTTCTTCTTCAAATTACTATATATTTTCTACAAAAAGCCAGCAGGGACTGAGATGTAGTGGGAAGCTAAATAGGTCTACATAACTTGAAAATAGGCACAGGTGGGGGACAATGAAGGAAAATGAAGGAAAGAGTGACAATGACCAAGAAGCACTGTACCCACAGCCTGACTTATAGAATTATAACTCCTTTGTACAAGAACTTTAATAATAATAAATTAAACATGGTAGATTAAGCTTCACTGGCAATTCTATATGATGTCAACTTTACCCTTTTTAATATTTAAAGACACTTTAAGAATACCCTTTTTGGTACTTAAGGACACTTTCAAAGAAACAAAAGTACACTTTTCCATAAAAACAAAACATTTAATGCATAGTCATTTTAAAGCTGTTAGTTTCAGTTTTCAGTGATGACTGACTAGTTCTATTTATATTTTCTGCAAATTTGAGAATGATGTCAGGAGAACACAAGCTTTTCTGGTGATAATAAGTGATTTTTGTTATCAGCCACAAATTTTGTTAGGTCTTTAAAAAGCAAAAAACAAAAAAAAAGCCCAACTAGGTAAATTTAAAGCTTAGGACTTTAAGTTACTTTACTAATTCATTTAAATAATGAAATCATGGTACTGATTTCTTTTTTTCTTTTTTTTTTTGGTGTTAGGCTTGAACTGTGGGCCTGGACACTGTCCTTGAACTCTTTAGTTCAAGGTTAGTGCTCTACAACTTGAGCCACAGTGCCACTTGCAGTTGTCTGGTGGAGATAAGAGTTTCACAGACTTTCCTGCCTGGGATGGCTTTGAACCGTAATCCTCAGATCTCAGACTCCTGAGTAGCTAGGATTACAGGCGAGAGATACTGGCACCTGGCATGTTATTGATTTCTTTAGCATCAGTCATATTCTAATAAACTATTTGGCTTGACTAGTAAGTAAAATTTTATGTACTTTCTAAAGAAGATACAACTTAAGAATGGTATTACAACATTAGAATTGAAATGTATACATTGTACTTTATTCTGCAATGTTTCCATATAAAATTTTGGTATTTCAGAGTACCTTTTGAGTTTTAGATACTTAGAGGTAGGCCAATTGTAAGGACTACTGTGGAGTTCAAATGTGGAAAAACTTTATAAGCACTCCCTGGAACTCAAGGACCAGAATCTGGAGAAGACAGGATCTACATAAAGTCAGGTTAGTCTATACAAGATACACCATGTCAAAAATAAAGCCATTCTTTCTTTTCTTTTTTCTTTTTTTGCCAGTCCTGGGGCTTGTAAGGGCCTGTGCTCCTTTTGTTCAAGGCTAGCACTCTACCACTTGCACAGCACCACTTCTGGCCTTTTCTGTTTATGTGATACTGAGGAATCGAATTCATGCATGCTGGGCAAGCACTCTACCACTAAGCCACATTCCCAGCCCCCCATTCTTACAAACACATTCTAACTTTCCTGGAGCAAATTATCTATCACAGTCTATAACATTTATGAATTCTATGAGCTTTGCGATACAGTTATTTCTTCCACATTGGGTGATATGTACATTTCTTTTGTTTTGCACAGCATCAGCTGTTCCCTCTTTCCCACTTGTTCCCTCCCTCCCATCACTGCCATTAAGTTGCTTAGTTCATCTTGGTCAATGATGACAAGATAATCATATTTTTGGATGATGATTTGGAAAAACACCATTCTATAAAGTGATTAATCAAATGTTTATAATGGAATTAATTATGCACATTACTTTTATCATAGAAATGCTAATAAAAATGGGTTTTCCCCATTCATGGTTAACATTTCATGAAACAAACTCTATTTCTGGCAACATTTAGATACCTATAACCTTATAATCCTCAGTGCATCTTTGGGATTGTCTCCATGTCTTAGGGCTTGGGTTTTTCAAAGGGTGCACAATTAACCTGTGAGTACTTAAATCTCTCCATGGTGTGGATGGGCAAGCATGGCTTTAAGAAAATAGATTTTCAGATCCAAACCTACCAATGAGTTACTTCATAAAACTGCCTTATTTTGTCCTCACTTTTAAGATATACAGAATGTCTAGGTTATCTCTGACCAAATTAAGTTTGGCTATTTGACCGTGGGTTTGATTGTTTGAACCAAATTTTGTGACACTTATTTTGCATGAGCTAAAGGTATAACTCTAATAAAATGAGCCAAAGCCTCATATTTTCTGAAAATATAGTTATAGCTTCTATGGATAAATTATACCAAGGAGTATTTTTTGAAAGACTTTTTTTTGGGGGGGGGTCAGGCATTATTGAGGCTTAAAGTTAGGGTATCGTGTTCTTGCTCTTGACTTCCTAAGTTCAAGTCTTTTATTGATTATGACACAGCTAACAGCTGTGTATAATATACCAAACTCCTTTTTGGTTTCAAACAAGATTTTTATTTTATTTATTGACTGATAATATTTCATGGCAGTTTTGTAGATCAACATTCAGGGCCCCTTGCATGCTAGGCAAGTACTCTACTATGGGGTTACACAGTTAGCAAAGTTTACTTTAAAATTATACAGACTTGGGGGGGAGGGGAAACCATGGGGGGGAGATAGGAAGGGATGGGAAGGGGAAACAAAGGAGGAGGCAAAAAAATAAATAAAATAAAATAATACAGTGTAAGTAGGAACATAATATTACACTATTTTTTGCTTTGCTTTTTTACTCAATATTATAGGAGAGTCTTTTATGTTTTCACAATATAGTACCTGTTTTCAACCACTATATGGTATTTCCATGTTTACATTTTAATATTTCTCTTACAAACCTACCACTGGGCATATAGGCCTGTTCTATTTCAGAGGGGAGGGAAAATATAACAATCAAAAGTCAAAAGACAGAACATTAAAACCCACTGTGATGAACAGTCTTTACCTACTTCTGTGCATCAATTCAGTACTGCCAAAAAAAGGGGGGGAAATTTCTTTTGACCAGTTATATTCTGTAATCTTCTATCAGATATATACTGGATTTACAAATAAAAAGACAATATTACTATTGTAAATACATGAGTTTTATTTTAAAAAAGTCTTTCAACTCTTAGAAATCATACAATTTTAGACTTTAAAGATGCTTTCTTCATTTAAAACTAATGAATAGAGATGGTTCACTCCTATCATCCAAGCTATTCAGGAGGCATAGATTTGAGGGTCAAGGTTTGAAGTTAGCCTGGGCAGGAAAATCTGTGAGACTAATCTCCAATTAACCCGCAAAAAGGAAAAAGAGGAGCTGTCTCAAAGAGGTAGAGCACTAGAGCCTTGAGTGAAAAAGCCAAGTGAGAATGTGAGGCCCTGAGTTCAAGTCCCAGGGATAACACACAAAAAAATAATGAATAGCTTTCAATTAAGGAATGCTATGAACTAATGATACATTGCAGAGTAATATACTGCATCAAGTGGAAGACTAACAGGGAATTTTTCTTAAATAAAAAAGAAGACAGAGTAAAATACTGAAATTTGAGTCAAGTAAACTTAAGTTTCCCCAAGAGAATGAGAACTTGGCTGTTCAGATGAAACTGAAGCAGTTACCAGACCACTACATGCAGGACTTTGCAAGGTCCTTAATCAACTTTTTCTGATTAAAATATGAAAAAGAAATGATCACTTCTGATCATTTTAAAATATATGAGAACACATTAGTTAATTACATTTGGGGGGGAGGGTCCAGTCGTGGGGCTTGTACTCTGGGCCTGGGCGCTGTCCCTCAGCTCTTCAGCTCAAGGCTAGTGCTCTATCACTTGAGCCACAGCGCCACTTCTGGCTTTTTCCTTTTTGCTTATGTGGTGCTGAGGAATCGAACCCAGGGCCTCAGGCATGCAAGGCAAGCACTCTACCACTGAGCCAACTTCCCAGCCCCAATTCCTTTTTTTTTTTTTTTGTCACTTTAACTCTGGATCTGGGCGCTGTCCCTCAGGTCTTCAGCTCAAAGCTAGTGCTCTACCACTTGAGCCACAGTACCACTTCCAGCTGTTTCTGCTTGTGTGATGGTGAGGAATTGAACCCAGGGCCTCATACATGCAAGGTAAGCACTCTATCACTAAGCCCCATGTTAAATACTTTTTTTGAGAGGATCCCTCTATGTCCTTAGGCTGTCCTTGAAATCCCAGACTCATGCTACCATCTTGCCTCAGCTCTCAAGTATCATTTCTATTTACAAATAAGAAAGCTGAAGCTTATTTAAATTAAACAATTTAATCAAGTTTGAAATGTAATTAATACCCATTTCATCCAAAATGGTAATTTTAGGCTCTTACATCCTAAACCTGTTGTAGTAATCAGTTGTATAATAGCTGTTAAGGTATGTTTGAACAGGTAGTGTAAGGTAAAAAATTTTAAGTTTTAAGCCCTTATGAAAGAATTCCAAGTTTGAAAAATCTACTCACACCTATTATTAATAATAAACATAGTAAGAAAGTAAATATCTGTTCAGCTGAGAAAGTCACAAGCTACAATGTCTATACAGTAAAATTTTATAGTCTCTTCTGACTGAGAATTAAGTTTCACTTTGTATAATATAGAATAAATACAAAGACCTGAGGGAATATTTATGTTCAGTCTGGCTTTTCATACAACTTTGAACCTGTCAGGAAAATGGTATGAACATCAAACTTAACAAATAATGTTTCTCTTATCTGTAATCTTTTACAACATGAGACATTTATTTGTGAACTGTAATCCCTTTGTTCAACTACCTAATAAAAAATGAATAAGGGCATGGTGCCCTTGGCTCATGTCTGTAATCCTAGCTACTCAGGAGACTGAAATCTGAGGATCATGGTTCAAAGCTAGTATAGGCAGATAAGTCCCCATGAGACTCTTACCTCCAATTAACCACTGAAAAACTGGAAGTGGCTCTGTGGCTGAAGATGTAGAGTGCTAGCCTTGAGCACAAAGTGCCTAGGCCCTGAGTCAAGCCCCACAATCACTACCACCACCACCAACCTCAACAACAACAACAAAAATAACAACAAAAGAAGATAGAACTGAAGATGCAGTAAAGAGGAAGAGAAATATTCATACACTACTACTAAGAAAGCTGAAAATCTAGGCCTTGATCACTCAGTAGATATGTAGAGATGGTTAGGGGAGGTGTCTAAAACAACTTCTAAGGTGAAATAATTTAAGAAGTTTACAGAAGTGCTTGAGAGCCCTCAAAAGGGAAGACAGAAAAATGTGTGGGAGTTGACTCACTAAGAAGGGCTGGGGATAAGGGTAGGGAACAGCTAGACAGACATACAGGAGGCTCACACATGCAGAAAACTCATGAAACCAGACATTAATAAAACAGGCACTGGGCTGGGAAGGTGGCTCAGTAGTTGAGTGCTTGCCTTGCATGCATGAAGCCCTGGGTTTGATTCCTTTGCACCACACAAGCAGAAAAAGCTGGAAGTGGCACTGTGGCTCAAGTGGTAGAGTACTAGCCTTGAGCTGAAGAGCTGAGGGACAGCACCCAAGCCCAGAGTTCAGGCCCCACAACCAGCAAAAATAAAAACTAAAAATAAAACTGACTCTGACTTCAAATATGAAAATTTCTAGAGCAATTACAAATCACAACTTGTACAATACAAAACCACAGAGTAAAGGGGAAATACATTATTAAGATGTTTAGTTTTAGAGTCTGTGATTTCATTACTACAAAGTGGAGTAGAATACTTAACCATCAGAAAGAAATGCCAATAATTGGCTAAAGGCTTATTTTTAAAAAGTTTTCATGTGCATATTTTCCAAGCTATTATTAAGTACTTACCTGCTTTATTACTGAGCTTATATAAAAAAGTTTGGCGAGGGTCAGAGTGATCTCGACATGTCAGTTGCAAAAGAGAACCTGATTTTTTCCATTTTTGCATAAACCAGAGACCTAGAAGGTTGTTTATATGTTAGTACAAATGGAAATACATAGCATTGTATAACACTTATTAAATTTAATATATTTACCTTCACAAACTGACATCACTCAAATGAATAAAAAATGTAGTTGTAGAGTAATTCCACTTTCTGATAACAAATATTAACATAAGTACACATGTACAGGTTATCTCTGACAAGTGTAAATACATATGTATATATATATATAGATTAACTATAGGTTAATAGTAGTTGATGAAGGCCTTACTATTTATATCCCACAAGTAATGACAGAAATAATAAGCATATAAAGGAAAATTTGGGGAAACTGGAACTTTAGATGATATTTAACTATAAAGCAGAAAGGGAAAAAAAAACTTGAAACACAACAGTAGATCCACATGCCTAAGCACTGATTTTCAGTCTATAGATAGTTTCAGTTGACTTACAGGATCAGCTCTTGGAATGTTTCCTAATAACAGCTGATATATTCAATTTCATGTGTAATTCTATTTCTTTATATTATGAAGGATTCATATTCCACTGAATCTTCACTTCAATAGAAATCAAACTTCAGTCATTCAAGACTAGAATACTCTTTGATGAACTTTTTTTCTGGAGTACCATAGAGGGGCAGGGAAGTACACACAGGGAAAATGCTGTTTAACTGATCAAATCTGACATTTGTAAGAAGTCTGAGGAAAGGTTAGCACAGAAAGAAATTCAAAGCACCACATCCTATTTATGTCAGGTTCTACTTCATGTGATGTAACGTTTTATTTTCTTTGTGTTCTCTCTGTGGACTGGGGTTTGACTTCAAATGCTACTGAACCAAGTCTCTGACACAGTTTTTTTTAATTTTGAGGACAGGGCCTTGCTTCCTACCTAGCTGCAAGCCAGAGCCATGATCCACCTCTAGTCACTGGGATCTCAGGAACATGCTGCCATGTCTACCCTGCCCTCATACAGATGGATTCTCATAGACTTTTCTGTCCTGTTTGGCTTGGAACTAAAATTCTTCCAGTCTCCGTCCCCATATGGCCTGAGATGACAGATATGTACCACTGTGATATGGATTAAAAAGGGGGATCTCACAGACTTGCCTGCCTGGTAAGACATTGAATTTTAATCCTCCTATCCTCAGCTCCCCAAGTAGCTGAGATTACAGGCATGAGCCACCAATGCCCACTTGCTTTTTTCTTTTTTTTAGGTCTTGCTAAGTAGCAAAAGATGGCCTTATACTTGAGATCTTCCCCCTTCTATCTTTTGTGCTGAGATAACAGACCTGCAGCACACCTGCTTCCATTTTTCTCTGGCTGTGCTTTGAAATGATCAATATAAGAAAAAAAAGGAAGTGGGTATGGCTTGTTAATGAAAGACAGTAAAAAAGAAAACAGAAACAAAACTTTCAGGAATTCATGAAAAGTAGAAATAATATCTGATGTATTCTCAGTGATAATCAATCAACTAACAATTATTAAATATTAAAAAAACCTAAGTGGAAACCCAAGGCAATCAAATGTCAGGTATTTCTCAATGTGAATATTCATACTAACCAAAGTTACCATCTTCATTTTCATTTTAATTTCTTTACAAAATTTGGATTAATTTTTTCTTTTTCTTTTTTTTTTACAGTCTTGGAGCTTGAACTCAGGACCTGGGAGCTGTCCCAGAACCTCTTTGTGTTCAAGGCTAGTGCTTTACTACTTGAGCCATAGTACCACTTCAGGCTTTTCTGAGTAGTTTCTTGGAGATAGAGTCTCATAGGACTTTTCTGCCTGGGTTGGCTTATGAACTGTGATCCTCAGATCTCAGTCTCCTAAGCAGCAAGGAATACAGGTGTTCAACTAGTAGAATGATCAAAAGGAACAAAATACTCTTGTGATTTTTAACATATACCATCTCGATGAGTCTATTCAATATCTTCAGTAACATGACTTTGATGAACTTATTGCATGTATATAGCAAAATAGACAAATGGCTAAATCCTCTGTTTCATGAGATTTCAAGTATGGAACAAATTTAGTGTATAATAAACATGAGAAAATACTAAATTTGTATTGAATGTTCTGTTCTTATAATACAATGAATGTTCTTATAATACAAATAACAAAGCTTTTTACCTGTATTAACTAGAGCACTGCTGTTGTAGAGTGTACCAAGGTGAGGTCCAGAAAGAGAGAGAAAAGTATGAAGTTTGCTGAGGTAATATTTAAACCTTGGCCTTGTAAGCACTGAACGAATTATTAAATTGCCCAATGAATGTCCAATAAAGCTTTAAGAGAAAAAGACATTTCTCCTATAGTATTAGTTTTTAAAACAAAAATCAAAACCTATACACTATACATAAAATATTTCTACTATTACAATCTAAATGTAGAAATAACAGAAAATGTTTACTTATAATTAGTAACTGGGTAAAAGAAATACATTCTAAAAGTAGTAGTATAATGATTAGATTATACATGTCTCTTAAAAGAACACATATAAATCATGGTAAGTCATTTTAAATAAATTAACAGAATTGTACTTATAACGGGCAACTTTGGAAAAACTGCAACCTCTTTGTACTACTGTCTAGACTATACCTTAAAAGCAGACAATTTGATAAGAATAAAATTTAAAATTTTTAACTGACATAATTTTTATATCAATGGGATTCTATGTGATCATTCAAAATGTGTACAATGTATAATGAGCAAATTACGTTAATTAGTATTTCCATTTCTTCAAAACCCACTTCTATCTGTTGGGAACTTTTGGGCTCTTCTGGTTATTTTGTATTTATAAACAGTCAACATCTTCTGACTAGCAGTATTTACAAGGCACAGGCAACATATATGCAACTACTAAACCACTTTCTGTCTCCAAAGACTCGCTTATTCTAAACATTTCATAAATATGAAATCACAAAATATAGCCATTTTAAAGGTTTTTCTTTTTTCTTTAATCAGAGTTTTAGTTTCTTACATGTAAAATCAGGATAATAAGAAATTCAGAAATATAATATAAAAACTATTATTATATAAATTACCTTATTTTTGAGACTGTTAGACTATATATTTGAATATATTGTATTATTTCATCCAAAAGGCGATCTGTCATGCTATCAAAATCAGCAAAAGTATCATTCTAAACAAAATAAAAACAGACATGTTACATACTAACAGACATATTACATATTAACAGGTATATTATATAATAAATATGTAGTCACATTGAGAAACTAAATGAACATAAGCTTGAGTTGTTGTTGCTGTTGTTTTGTTTTCTTTCTTTGAGACAGCCTTTCTCTATCTTTTTCTATGTAGTCCAGATTGAACCTAGAACTCGTGATTCTCCAGTCTCCAACTCCCAAGTTTTAATTTAGGTTTTGCCAATAATGGTTAAGCCCAACCTTTTTTTTTTCTTAGAAAAGTTAGTGAATGTAACACTCATTATATTAAAATGAGAAAATAGTTTATATAGAAACAGGCTCAATATCCTTAATACTTGATTTATTTAGTAATTTATTTGGTGAACTACTAGTATTAAAACATAAAATCTTAATGGCTTAATGAGACAGAATATAAAAGTGTGGAAATGTTTCACATATGAAGACAAGAACTCAAACCAACAGAAAAATATTCTTTGGATAAACATTTATATTAAATTTCATAAAAATCAGAAAAATTATTATTGGTTTGTGGGGGGAGAGGGGGTTACAGAGTTTGAACCCAAAGCCATGCATTTACTTGGCTGGGGATCTACTACTTGAGCTATTCCTCCAGCCCTGCTTTGTTTGCTAGTTAACTGGAAACTCAGTCTCATGGACTTTTCCACCTGTATTGGCTTTAAATGATAATATTCTGGATCTTGACCTACTGAGTAGCTAGGATTATAGGTACTCACCTCATAAAAAGTATTTTGACCAGATAGTTGATTGTATCAAATTTAAATGTTACCTTACAATGTTAAATTTTTTGAAAAGAATATTTAAGCTACCTTGAGTACTTTCCTATCCCCTCCAAGACATCAAAACATTATAATCTTGTATTAACTAATCTTCTATGTGTATTTTGCCTTATTAAACACTGTGCCTTATTATATTTGTTAAAATCCAGTTCCATAAAGGTTAAAATCCATCTCCATATTTTGGAAAAATAACAGTATTTTGTTCTTAGTGAATAAGAATTTACTCTTTAAAAAATCTGGAAAAAATAGAAAAAGTATTTCTACTACCACAGGCATACTGAAGCATATTTCTACCTAATACTTAGGTTGAAACAGATAGAAAAATGCTTGCTTCCAACAAAAAGACTGTCTTACTATACCTGATTTCTCTCAGACATAAGAAAATCAATTCTTCCTCCAGGCAGTCCAAGTTCAATGTAAGTTTTTACCAGTCGGAGATCTGCACTGTTACCTAGGGAGGAAAATGATGTTTAAAGACAACTAGATTTCTCAAGTCACCTCCTACACTAGATAGGGAAATGACTTTTTGGTTTCCTTTTCTCAGACAGGGCCAACAATTCACTCTCAGCAGGAAGAAGCTATAAAATGAACTATACAACTTGTGGAGGAGGGGAACCAGGAGAAAAAAAAAAAAAAAACAAGGAGAAAACAAGGGAAGAGGAGACACTGTTCAGAAAGAAATGTCCTCATTATCTGGCTTATGTAACTAACCTCTCCGTATATCATCTTTTATAATTTTTTTAAAAGGCTATACAAGATGGACTGTGTCTTCCCTATACCCTATCTAAGATTAAAAGGGATCAAAGTTTAAGGGAAGAGGAGGTTAGGGCAAAAAAGACAAGACAGGGAACATGAAATTTTTTAACAAACATCAAAAGAGACAG
Organism: Dipodomys merriami; assembly: GCF_024711535.1. Taxonomy (NCBI): domain Eukaryota; kingdom Metazoa; phylum Chordata; class Mammalia; order Rodentia; family Heteromyidae; genus Dipodomys; species Dipodomys merriami. The sequence continues at coordinate 52,996,335 of NW_027206401.1, forward strand.
TTTCAAAAGTTAAAACTAGGAAGTAAACATAATGAGCAGATAAGCTCCCCTCCCTCCCATCTTGCCCCTTTTAAGGATTAAGTTACAAGATTAGGAGAAATAGGAGAGGCCACCTAAGTGTGCCTTCTCTAAAGACACCCAGGAAGGAGTGGGCCATCTAAATCTGCCTGCTTTGAAATGGTAAAAATTCGTAAACTGGTAAAAACAGAAAGAAAGTCAAAAGGAAGTCCTAAAGGTTATCTATGTTTGTGATGAGCTTCTCCCACCTGCCTCATTTAGAACCATAGTCTAAGGATTAGGAGCTGAGTGTACTATTACCAGCTCGGAAACCATAAAAACCAAAGAAAAGAAGAAGAAGAAAGAAAGAAGAAAGGAGAGAAAGAAAGAAGAAAGAAGGAGAAAAGCAAAAAGGAAGGAGAAAGAAGGAGGAAGAAAGGAGGAAGGAAGAGGAAGGAAGGAAGGAAGGAAGGAAGGAAGGAAGGAAGGAAGGAAGGAAGGAAGGAAGGAAGGAAGGAAGGAAGGGAGGGAGGGAAGAGGAGGAGGAGGAAGAAGAAGAAGGAAGAGGAGGAGGAAGAAGAAGAAGAGGAGGAGGAGCTATAAAAATTACAGATACAACCCGCCATTCTGAGTCTTTATCTCCTATTTCCTGTCTGGGGAACAGAAATATTTCTTTATCTTTTCCATTCTTCCCTACTTTAAACCTGCTAAATTAAAATAAATCCTCACTAAAATGTTAAAGAAAAAAATGAGTTAAACAAAACTTGCAAAGTGTACCATCATACATTTTTCTTTTTTTGTCAGTCATGGGGCTTGAACTCTGGGCTTAGGCACTGTCCTTCGCTCTTCAGCTCAAGGCGAGCGCTCTACTACTTGAGGCACAGTGCCACTTCCAGTTTTATAGTGGTTTATTGGAGAGAAGAGTCTCATGGACTTTCCTGCCTGGGCTGGCTTTGAACCATGATCCTCAGATCTCAGCCTCTTGAGTAGCTAGGATTACAGGTGTGAGCCACTGGCGCCCGGCTACATTTTTTTTTTGGGGGGGGGGGTGGGGTCCGGTCATGGGGCCTGAACTCTGGACCCAGGTGCTGTCCCTCAGCTCTTCAGCTCAAGGCTAGAGCTCTACCACTTGAGCCACAGCGCCACTTCCGGCTTTTTTTCTTTTTGCTTATGTGGTGCTGAGGAATCGAACTCAGGGCCTCAGGCATGCAAGGCAAGCGCTCTACCACTGAGCCACCTTCCCAGCCCCGGCTACATTTTTATAGTTTTAAAAATAAGCTTTTTTTGTGTAAAGAAAATATGCCTTGAAAACTAATTTTCAAATTTTATGTCAAAAGTTATTTTCAAAACACAAACTGTGTGTTCCACAAGTTTGTTTCTTAAGAAGTTTTGGTTACACTGGTGCTTCCACCTATCTAGTTAATAGTATATTTATTCATTTACTAAACTGTAGCTATAAACAAATGACAGGCTTCTTCAACATCACCACCATAGATACTGACCATCTACCAGGTAAAATGCATTGTGGATTTAGATTTAATAAAGGGTCTTTCCTTTGTGTGAGTACAGACTGAGAGAAATAAAAATGCATGTTTAGATCTAAGGCTAGTTTATTTTGATGATTATTAATTCAAAAGACACCTATACCTATATTTATAATATGGATATAAATTATAAATATGAAAATTATCTTTAAAATTCACTTTCTTTTTGCTTACTATGAATAAACATGTGTTCATTATCAATTAATTTTTAAAAATTTTGCCCTTCTAATATTTGTCTTTTAGATATTTTTGTGATTCACATATTGACAGGGATCATTATTTTATTTCTGATTTTAAAAGAAACACCTCCAGTGCTTCACTATTAAGTTTTGCATGCCTTGGAAACTTATTGGCTTAAATCACACAAATGGATTGGAGACTAATTCTAGGTAAGATTTAATATTTGGTCCATAGCTGTCATATTAGAAATGGACACTAAAGCTTATCAACAGTACCTTATTTACTTGCTGATGTTCTACTGTATTTTATTTTTACTTTTCTTTATTGTAAAAGTAATGTACAGAAGGGTTACAGTTATATAAGCAAGGAAACAAGTACAATTTTTGCCAAACATTGTTACCTCCTCCCTGGTTTTCTCCTGCTTTCCCTCCCACTTACTTCCCTTCCAGCAAGTTGTAACCTCATTTCCAACATAGTGTCATGTATCACTATGATACATCGTTCACCCTTTTGTGGTTCACCCTTTGTCCTTTGTCTCACCATTTCTGTGATTCTCTACCCATCCCCAAATCAGATAAACTTATATACAAGACAAAGAGTACTGAAATCAAAAATGGTGACCACAGGGGGTAAAACAAGGAAAAAAGAAAGAAAAATAAGCCTGATGCCGGTGGCTCACGCCTGTAATCCTAGCTACTCAGGAGGCTGAGATCTGAGGATCTTGGTTCAAAGTCAGCCAGGGCAGGAAAGTCTGTGAGACTCTTATCTCCGATAAACCACTAGAAAACCGGAAGTGGCGCTGTTGTTCAAGCGGTAGAGTGCTCCCCTTGAGCTGAAGAGCGTAGGGACAGTGCCCAAGCCCAGAGTTCAAGCACCATAACCAACCAAAACAAAAACCAAAACAAAAACTGCATACAGTACACTAAAACTAAACTAAAAAAAACCTGTTGTTTCCATTCCTTGTAGTTCATTTCGGTTAGCAATGTTTTATAAAGTCCTATGTACGTAGCTAATGAGTTATTGTGATCCTTTGCTAGAAACTGACATTACACCTCACCCCAGTTAGAAAGGCCATTATGAAGAAAACTAATAGCAACAGATGCTGGTGGGGTTGTGGCCAAAGGGAACACTACTACACCATTAGTGGGAGTGTAAACTCTAAACCACTCTGGAAAGCAGTATGGAGGTTGCTCATAAGGCTAAGCATACCCTATAACACAGCAGTCCCACTCCCGTACATTTACCCAAATGACCACAAACAAGGCCACACTAAAGCTACAAGCATGACTATGTTTATTGCAGCATTATTTACTATAGCCAAGATATGGAATCAACCCAGATGCCCCTCAGTGGATGAATGGATCAAGAAAATGTGGTATATATACACAATGGAATTCTATGCTTCCATCAGAAAAAATGACACTGCCCCATTCATAAGGAAATGGAAAGACTTGGAAAAAATCTTATTAAGTGAAGTAAGCTAGACCCAAAGAACCAAAGGCTACATGATTTCTCCCATTTGTAATTACTGATTTTTATTTTAAAATTTCTTTATAATTACTTACCTTTTATATTTGGGGAATTAAACTCTGCTGAAGCAACCTTAATATATTGATGTACTTACTAGTTTCATTAAGTATATTTATGTCAGATTGGTCTACTATTTTGGGGGGTCATTTAGTATGATATTATTATGAAACCTGGTAATCACTAGGTTAGTAACTTTAAGGAATGAGCTGTATTCCATCATTTTCTTCTTCCGGTTTAATTTAAGCAACGTAGGGATAGTCCATTAAAAACTGTACAGAATCTTCAAGTCTTCTTGGTGAGATACTTATTCAACTTTATTATTTGGGGACAAGGAAGAAAGATGAGTATTTAAGTGCATTTTATTTTTTGAAATATTTTTCAAGCAAAATCAATATTTGCTGAGAATTCAATAACGAAGATCTGTGTTTAGTATCTCCCACACACACATACAACACACTTTGGTACTTGTTCCTAGGGCTTGAATTTAGAGCTTGGGTTCTATCCCTGAAGTGCACAAGGCTAGTGCTCTACCACTTGAGCCACAGCTCTACTTCCAGTTTTTTAGTGGTTAAGTGAAGATAAAACCTCATGAACTTTGCTGTTTCCAACTAGCTTCGAACTGTGATCCTTAGATCTCAGCCTCCTAAGTAGCTAGGATTACAGGAGTGAGCCACCAGTGCCTGGCTGTTTAGTATTTTTTAACCCATAAAATCTAGTTTTTTGTCACAGAATCACATTACATAGCAGTTTATAATATGTTTACATCATATTATAATAAATACCCTCCCAGGGTAGACATATTTATCCGTTACTAATAGTTTCTGCACCTAGAAAAAAACTGCTGAGTAACCAAAGAAGCTGTCATAATAGAATTTAAGGTATATCTTAATTTTCAACCTAATTCCTAGTAATATTCTGGCCCATGTGGTTTAAGAAGCAACCCACAAAAGAACTAGGAAGACAATCTGAAGGAGACAAAATAACTATTGCTGGAAAATGAACATCAGTTTCAAGGTAAATTTACTTCAAAATAAAATCTAGAATATTTAAAATCCAATTACTTTAAACAATTGAATATATTTTGAAGTCAAATTCTGAAGAAAACTAAGATCTACAAGGAAAAAAATACAGGTTAAATCAATAAATGTCACATACCATCTAAACCATGCACACAGACAATAAGATGTACTCCATCTTCAGAACTATCCTCTTCTTCCATGCTAAAGTAAGGTACTGAGGATGCCAGCAGAGGGACATCACTGTACATGAACCCAGGGAGTTTAAGTTGCTTCAATTCTTCTTTTGCCTGAAGGAAGCTGAAAAATATTATAAAAGATATTTTAACAAAAGATCATATTGCTGTTTGATTTTAGAACCAAAGAGACACTCACTTAACAATTTATAGAATTGTAGAAGAGGAAACCCAGCAACTGTATGTGTGTCTGTATGTGTGTATGTATGTGTGTGAGAGAAAGAGACAGAGAGACAGAGAGACAGAGAGACAGAGAGACAGAGTGAGAGAGTGAGAGAAAGCGAGAGAGAGAGAGAGAGAGAGAGAGGAGAGAGAAGAGAAATTGGGGATTATAGTCAGGACCTCAAGCAGCATGTTGGACAAGTGCTCTACCAAAAGGCCTTTTGGGGTTTTGTTTCTCAGATCAGTCTCACTAACTTTATGTAGGTATCAAACTTGTAATCTTCCTACCTCTACCTCCCAATTAGGAATATTTAGTTGTAACAATCATAAACATATGTGGGCTCACCTTAATAATATACATCTGACTATTGAATTTTGATGACCCAGAGACCCTGAGATGTATCCAGTGGGGTGGTATAGTTAGCATATTGTAATTGACAATTGTTATTGTGATGATCTCATTAGCTTTAGGCTCTAGAGACTTTATATGTAAATCAGAATATTTTCTTGTCGTTGTTGGTTGTGGGGCCTGAACTCTGGGCCTGGGCACTGTCCCTTGGCTCTTCAGCTCAAGGATAGTGCTCTACAACTTGAGCCACAGCACCATATCCGGCTTTTTCTGCTTATGTGGTGCTGAGGAATCGAACCCAGGGCCTCATCATGCAAGGCAAGCACTCTACCACTGAGCCACTTTCCAAGCCTAAAATCAGAATAATTTATGAACTTTAAAAATCTACTGTAAACAGGCCCAGACTTCTAAATGCAAATTTTGTAATATGGTCCGTGAAGAAGCAGTAAGATACATTGAGAATCAGTGCATGCAAGTAAATCTCTATCATCCCCAATTTTTACAGGTATTTCACTGGTTCATGAAATATCAATTCTGGAAATGATTGAAAACAGAAGCAATTAGGGTCCAATAGGTATATGAAGTTTCTACCTACTTACTACTTATGTAATATTATCTCTATTTCTTAGCCGTACTTATGATACACAGCTTTTTTCTACAAGTTAATGGGAGAGAGAAGATACAGAAGAAAACAAAGTTTTAGCTCCATTCTGTTTTACCATAAAATGACCATAGAAAATTTCTATCAGGAATGTCTAGACTACAGAAAAGACCATTTGGAAACAGTGGATATGTCTATATTGTGTCCAATATCCATTTATGATAATCAAAGGAGAACTTGATATAGAGAAAACATTAGTTATGATGTTATATAAATACTTAATAGAGTATACTATTGAGCTCCATTACTTACGCTTGTATTTGAGGTTTTGATGAATTTTCATACCACGAAATTGAAGATGTGAAGTTGTAAGGAATGCTGCGTGGCTGCTTTGTAATGGCATCAAATTTACTTTTAGAAGAATATTTAAGACTACAAGGAGACTCTCGTGGTACAGATGGAAAAGACAAACACCCAGAAGTACAAACAGTAGGAATATTCATCCCATCCCTTGGATAATCACTATTTGCTTTTTCAGATTTTCCAAATCCTTCTTCTGCTTCAGCATCTCTGCCTGTATAGCGAGCACTTCCTGTTCCGTCTAAAGTTGGATAATGTGTTTCTTCATAATACCCATTTTGAACCAGTTCTTGATCCTGTTCTTCCTCCTCATCCTCTTTGCCCTGTTCCTGCTGAAGATTACTATTTTCATTTTCACAAGTTTCCTTCCAAGAGCTAGCAGAATTGCAGATGGTAACAGCACGTGCATCAGAAATACATGTACTGCTCTGAGAGCCAAAATAATTTTCTACAAGCCCTTGCTTTACTACATCAGCACTGGCTGAAAAAGGCTCACTCACACTCATATGAGTTTCACTTTCGACAGCTGGGGCTTCTGAATAAATTTGTTTGAGATCTAATAGATCGTTACTTTTTCTTTCCACAGTTCTACCATCACTAATCTCTCCACTAGTAGAAATGGAACCTGACACAACACAAGCAGTACCCAATGAAATCAGCTTTGTATTTAATGCAATTGCTGTTCCTGAAAAGTTACTAGGCTTATCAGGACTCTGGGAGTCTTTATAAATAGTATCTACATTAGGTTTGGAGTTGCAACTACTTTTCACACCACTGGAACTATCTTTATCTGAAAAGACAAGTTGGAAAGGGTCTTTAGTACTTGCATTTGAGGAATGTATTGTTGAAGTTTCACTGTCCAAATGCCCTGAAAATACAACACATTGCTGTTGCAAAATAATACTTGACTTTTGAGTATCACATTTTTGTATATCAATTGTTCCTAGACTTAGTACAGTTTTGCTATCTAAGAGATGACATTCAGATACAACAGATTTCTTAGAATTTTCATCAGGTGACAATTCATCATCAGAAGGTAGAGAGTTTATAGATGTCAACGATGACTGTATCTCGCTTAAAGCACTTGTACTCTCAGTGCAATGACTTCCTAATGAAAATTTTACGTTATAATCAGGTTTCACCAAAAGCTGAGGAAATAATCTTTCACTGAAAGGACCTTGACCTTGTGCAGTTTCAAAGACTATCTCGGGGTTTGGATGGGTTGCAAAAGAACTTGGTTCACTTTCAACACCTGAATCTGAAAATCTAGAAGAGGCATATGTGGCATTCATATCTGGTAACTTAATTGTGTCTCCACTTACTACAACATGATATTCTTTTGTAGAAGAAGCAGGTGGATTATTTCTTAATTTAGCTAATGATTCTCCAACAGAATGGTACTTTGCTTCCTGCAAAGCTTCCTTTTCAACTGTTACTTCTATATACTTGGATTTACCATTAGATTCTAAGGACTCAAAGTTGGGCAGTAAATTATCCACAAATAGTTCATCTTGTTGAAGCTCTGTCCAAGGTCCTATTTTAACAGTTATTTTCTCCCCACTGAAAGGATCTTTATTACTGGGGTTCACTTCAAGAGTTCTAACTTCTGAAGGTGGGGCTGTTTGATGACCATGGCATTCATCTGATGAGCTTCTGGATGCCAGGTTTTGTTCCGTGGGTGTAGTTTCACTATCATCCTGGCAGATAACAAGTTTACCTGAAATGGACAAATTTGCACAAAGATTTAGGCTGCCAGAGTTCAAAGGATTGAATGGGTCTGCTTGCATATTTTCAGTATCTGGAGACTTTTGTTCAGTTCTCTCTGTATTAGTTGGCAAATAACTAGCTTCTTTTTTGCTTGTCTGTCTGGCGTAGGTCTTTGGGTCAAAATTATATCCACATATTGTGGGATCCAGACCTTCCTTCTGACTATGTGAACGGTTGCCTTCATAGCACTTAGTTAGATCATTTGATGGTGTATTTTTCAAACATTTGTAGCCTACCAAAACCACAGAATCTTTAGAGTTCTGTTTTATTAATTTTTTTGTATTTTCTGGTCTCATAGTTTTTATGAGGTTAGTGACCTTAACCTTGGATTTATTTGATTCTTCATTCTTTGTTTTTAGAGATTTTGTTAGCTGTTTTTCTCCTTCTGTATACCAAACACTGGAGGCACCAGCAGTTCTGACCTTCAACTCTGGGCTAGAAAGTCCTGCTACAGAGCTTTCTTCAGTCTCATGTTTATCCATTTTACTGGACTCTGATCTCTGAAGATTCTGGATTCCCATCCAGGGTGCATCTAAGTCTTTTATCCAAAGAAAGAAAGATTCATGTTTACAACAAGGATGAGAACTCATATGATTAAAACTAGTTTGTCTAACTATAACTTTCTAAAGTATCCTCAAAAATACATAAAACTGGAGGGATAATTTGTTTCATTTTAGGGAATGGTTTTATGTATATTTGAAAGAATATACTGAAAATGATATATGTGGCTTATATATTTTAGTTAGGTTATACTTACCTTCAATAACTGAATCTAAATACCTATCTTCAAAGATTATAGGTAATGAATTGAGATCTCCATCTAATTCACTACATTCAATAGGTAGGGGTGGAAGAGAACTGCAGAAGGAAGTGGTTTTGATAGCGGTGCACATCTGTAGATGACTCTGAGCACTGAAAAATATTTCTTAAGTCAGACTGTAATAAAAAAATCATACCCAACTCCACTTTACAATCTACCCTGTTCTCTTCCCCCACCATTCCTATTCCTTTACCCTAAAATATAACCCCCTTATTAAAGAGCTTCTTGGACAGAGATAAGACCAGGCTAAATGAAAATTATGGTTTGTTGACAATAAGCTGACATCAATTTATGGTCTGTTACACATTATTTCTATTCTTCTATAAGTTCATTTGTTATTTCAAGGTATTTATGATTATTGACTGTGAGCTTCACAATTGACTGTGAGCTTGACTGTGAATAGCATGTACCAGAATCTTGATGCCTACTGATTATTTGTTGAGAACACTAGGAAAAGGTGGGCTCCATTGTGGTTGCTTTACTTAACACAAATAAAATAGCTATTTTTACAACAGGCATATGACTAACACAAAATGAGTATTGTTGGGTTTTTGTGACATGATACTTTCTTATGGGAAATTTCAAACAAATAAAAACAAAATGCAATACAAAATTTCAGGGACCCATTACCCAGGATACGAACACTTACCATTCTTATTTATGTGTATCTTAATATTTACTACCAATCTACACATTCTGTCATTGTTTATGGTGCTTTCAGGAAGTACAGCTTATTAGAACTAGAATATATAATTCTTAGCTGTATGATTTTGATGAATAAATACACAAAACAGTTCTATCCATTCAAGAGTTCCCTTATGTCTTGTCTTTCTCAATTTCCTAGCACAAGGCAACTGGAAAAGGACAACTGTTTTGATTTTTTTTTTCACCATAGTTTTGCTTCTTACATATCTCCATATATACAAACACTATACATTATTCATTTTTTTAGGTCTGCCTTCTTTTACTCAGTATAATGTCCTCAAAATATTTCTTAAAGCCAAAGAAAATCATACATAAATATGCTCAGGATGAAAAGAGAGGATATTTTTCCTGGACATTGTAACTATAAATCAGTCATATAACAGAAGGAAATGTCAGTCAGGCTACTTATGGAAATCTGTAATAAAAATGATGCATGTAAGAGATTATAACCTGTGAAAACACAGAACAAAATGGCCAAATGAAAAGCTGGGATAAGAACTGAATGGGATAATTGAGGTTATAGTAAATCTGATATAAGGGGAGACAGGGAAAATACATTGTATTATTATGTAAAGTATGGGGCTTTTGTAAAGTAATTCACAAGATTAAACCCAAAATAATTAATGAACAGATTTCAAAATTTCTTTTTAATTCTGTATATTCAGTCCTTAATAAATTCTGGTATACATCTTATGCAAAAAGAAATGTCATCTTAATTGTGGATTTATGCTACTCACTGAAGTTCCTGGAATGCAATCGCAGCTTCTCTAGGATGTTCAAAGCAAAAGAAAGCCTCAGAAAATCTGCGAACCTAAAAATTTCCAAAGGGCATTATTAATAACATGGAACATTCAAAGTCAATCTGGTTTATAATAGGGAAAGAAGCATATATATATATATATATATATATATATATATATATATGTATGTATGTATGTATGTATGTATGTACACACACACACACACACACACACAAAGAAGCACATATATGCTTCTTTTTCTTTTTGTTGCTGGTCCTAGGGCTTGGTCCACAAAAAGACTACTACTTGGCTTCTGGTGGTTAAATGGAGAGAAGAGTCTCACAAACTTTCTTCTTGAGCTGTCTTCGAACCATAACCTTAATACTTCAGCCTCCTAAGTAGCTAGGATTACAAGCACTCAGAGACAAGAAATATTGACAGAAGAATATTCAGAGCATCTTCACTCAGAAAAACCAAATAAAGAAAAACAAATCATCAATGGACAAATAAATTTTGAAATACCCTACAATAAATATACTCAGAAATAAAAATAAATAACAGGTATACAAAAGCAACATAAACTTCAAAAAATCATAGAGTGAAAATAAGTTTTATTTATATAGGTTTTTAAAAATAGATACAATTAAACTATGGTCATAGAAATCAATATAGTGATTGCTTATGGAGTGAGGAAACTGTACAAAGTCATTTTCTAAAGTAACAGAAATTCCTATATAGTGGTTGGCTACCAAAACTTTCCAATGACAATTAGACTCTTATATCAGTTAGCAAAATTTAGATTTAATAAATACAGTTTCTGTCCTAAATCTGAGCACCATCAATATTCTAAAAGTCTAAAATATATATTAAAATCAGTCATGAGAGTATACTGTAACAGAAATATACAAAATAAATTCGGGTTTAAAAGATTATTTTTTTCTCCCATTGCAAGGCAAATGTATTAATAGTAGTTTTAAGCACAATAATATCTCCAAATGAATAAGGGTTAAGTCATACCCTTTACAAATTTAACCATAAAAATAACTGCTGAATGTATCTGTACCTTTACTGGATCCTTTTTATTGGGAGGGAGGGAATAAATTTTAGTGTTTGCTGCCTATCCTGCTATCCTATGCATTACAGGACACTATCAAAAAAGTGAAAAGAAAGCCAGATGCCAATGGCTAACACTTGTGTTACTAGCTACTCAGGAAGCTGAGATCTGAGGATAGTGATTTGAAGCAAGCCCAAGGCAGAAAGTCTATGAGACTATAATCTGCAATTAACCACTCAAAAGCCAGAAGTGAAGCTGTAGCTCAAGTGTTAGAGCACCAAGTTTGAGCAAAAATGCCAAGGGACAGCAAGCAGGCCCTGAGTTCAAGCCAATTACCAGCACATAACATAAATAAGTTAATAAGTAAAAAGTTAAAAACAATCTACAGAAGAAAAAGTATTTGTAAGTCATACAAACAATAAGGACTTAATTTCCAGAATATATAAAGAAGTTCTAAAACTCAATGACTAAGAGACAAAGAACAGAATTGTATAAGAAAACCTGAATATATTTACAGAATGACTTGAATATATAACATACATTTCTCTAAAGAAAAGATACAAATATCCAATAAGCACTTAAAGGGTATCCAAAGTCATTAGTCACTGGTGGAAATGCAAACTAAAACCATAATTTAATACAATCTCCCACTTGTTAGATTGACCATTAAAAAAATGAAGAAAATAAGTTTTGGCAAGGATGTGGAGAAATTAGAAGACCCTTTTCCATTGCCTTTGAAAATGTAAAATGTGGAAAAGTTTGGAGGTTCCTCATGAAGTTAAGCAGTTATATACCCCAGTAATTCAATTCCTAGGTATATAACCCAAATAAATGAAAAAGGTATGTAAGCAAACAGTTTCAGATGAAGTTTTATAGTACCACTTTCAAGCATGGAGACAAACCAAATATTTTTTTAAGGTTTCTTTCTCTAAGAAAGTCTTCTTTCTATAAAACTTTAGGCTGAGGGCTCAAAAGATAGAGCATTTGTCTAACATGAACAAGTTCAAGCCCTAGTATTACAAAACAAACAACAACAACAAAAAAAAAAAACAAATCTCAATGGTAGAGTGCTTGCCTTGCATGCATGAGGCGCTGGGTTCAATTCCTCAGCACCACATAAGCAGAAAAAGCTGGAAGTAGCACTGTGGCTCAAGTGGTAGAGTTCTAGCCTTGAGATGAAGAGCTGAGGGACGGTGCCCAGGCCCAGAGTTCAGGCCCCACGACTGACAAAAAAAAAAAAAAAAAAAAAATCCCAGGCACAAGTTCTAATTAACATTAGATACATTATAATACCTCAAGAGATATCTTTGGAAGCACTAGAAATAAAAATTAGTGAAATTCCTGGGGAAATGGGGCTGGGAAGTTGGCTCAGTGGTAGAGTGCTCGCCTCGCATGCATGAGGCCTTGGGTTCCTCAGTACCACATAGGCAGGAAAAAAAAAGCCGCAAGTGGCACTATGGCTCAAGTGGTAGAGCGCTAGCCTTGAGCTGAAGAATTGAGGGACAGCAACCCCAGACCCAGAGTTCAGGCCCCACGACCGACAAAAAAATCAAACAAACAAAATTCCTGGGAAGAAATAAAACCACAGTGAAAACATGTTTGCTCTAAAGACATACAAGTGAGAAGCACTTCTCCACATTTCTGTTGCATTTCTCCATTTTTTAATTAACTTATATTAATTTTACAAAGGGTTTTTTGGGGGTTATTTCCATATATGAAAATAATGTACTTTAATCAAATTCACCCAGCACTGACCTTCTTCGTTACAGGCTATCTTTTCTAAGATATTTATATTGGGAAAAGTCTTAGAGACAAAGGTAAAGGGAAGATTTTGTACATTTTTGGAATATACAGACTTCCTTTTGAGAAAACAAGCACATTTATTACAGTATTTCTCCTTTAACCAATCTATATGTGGCATATTCAACATTAGATGAGTCAGAAAACTTGTACTTTTAGAATCAATAACAAATAATATTTTGAACCAATATTAAATTAACTTACTAAATTACAGATTTAATTCAACCCAATTCTTCTCAGTCTAACTCAGCCTGTTTTCAAGCCAGTAAGGAAAGATTTCCTATCAAAGGTTCATTTCTATGGCTAAGTTCAACTGTGCTACTTCTGAATACATTCTTAAACGATCTATATAATTTGTCACGGCACAGTCTATCCCTGTACAAACACAATTGACCTTTGGGTTATTTTGCTTACTGTAAATTTAGCCTTGTATTGTAAGAATACCAAGACATTTTATAAGCAAAGTTACTGCTGAATTGAAAAACTGGAAAGCAGGGAAAAGCTTATTATTCCCATTTAAGTAACAGTAGGCATTTTATCATACTTGAATTACCTTTTCTTAATTCTTAAGAGTGAGAAAACAGAAACTCTAGGTAAAATGGTAATGAGTTTCTTTGGTATCTCACTCTTGTCTTGAGTCTCCTCCTATGTCTCAAATTTGTGTTCACCAGCCTTTCTCTGGTGCTGAAGTTCACCATTTTGCTTCTGGAAAGCTTCATCACCACAAGATGTCATGTTATAAAGTTATCTTGAATATTTGCGATCATTCTCCTTCCAAAACTACCATGAAGATGGGACTACATATTAACAGAAAAATAGAACTATTTTTCCTCTACTAAAAATGCAGTTCTGGGGCTGGGAAGGTGGCTCAGTGGTAGAGCGCTTGCCTTGCAAGCCAGAGGCCCTGGGTTCGATTCCTCAGCACCACATAAGCAAAAAGAAAAAAGCCGGAGGTGGCGCTGTGGCTCAAGTGGTAGAGCGCTAGCCTTGAGCTGAAGAGCTGAGGGACAGCGCCCAGGCCCAGAGTTCAGGCCCCACGACCGGAAAAAAAATAAAATAAAATAAAATAAAAATAAAAATAAAAATGCAGTTCTAAAAAACATTGAGAAAAGTACTTTTTCCACATTTCTATTGGCTTTTACTTATACTGGATTCTAAAATAAACTTTGACTTCAAAAAGATTTTTATTAGCCAAGCGCTGGTAGCCCACACCTGTAATCAGGAAGCTGAGATCTGAGGATTAAGGTTGAAAGCCAACCTCAGTAGAAAAGTTCATGAGATTCTAATCTCTGAACTACCAGAAAACTGGAAGTGGAACTGTGGCTCAAAATGGTAGAGGTCTAGCTTTGAGCAAAAGATCTCAGGGACAGTGCCTAGGTCCTGAGTTCAAGCCCCATGACCCACCAAAAATAAAAAAAATTATTTGTGGAAACTCATATGAGGAGTTGTCATCTAGAATTGGTAAGCTACATAGTCCAAAAGCCAAATCAGCACTACATCCTCCTTGGTAAATAGCAAAGCCATGCTCACTTAATTTACAAGTTGTGTTGTCTGTCTTTATTATATAAAACAATAAAGCTGAGTAGTTGTGACTCAGACACATGACTCTTGAAAACACAAAATGTTTATTGTTTGGCCCCTAACAGATTGCTGACCCTGTTCTACAGGACAGAAGTTTAGGCTGCTAATCCCATATCCTGATAACTACTCTTCAAGGAAATTGTCTGAGGTCGCAGTATAAACTCAGTCACCTGAGTACTGATCTAGTCCTGTATCTTCAAAAGAATCAGTGAGATGTTTTATTGCTTATCAGTGCCAATTTAACTTAATTTGAAAGCTGGCTATACTGCTGATAATATTAATATTCCAACAATCATCAATGTTCAAAATCTGGGTAGTAAAAATGTTACTGGAAAATATCTATCCATTCACTATTATTCCATTCTAAATTACTATACTAAGACGAAGCCAGAATATCAGTGAGTTGGATTCTTTGATTATACTACTTGATCCTCTATAGAATCTCTTTTTCTTGGTCCTTTAGAGAGTACTGCTTTTAATAAAGGACTTCTAAGAAACAGCCCTCAAAAAATCCATAGTATTCAACATGATAAGCCTGATTACTACAACGTAGAAACAAAACAAAATAAATCACACAAGAAAAATTATAATTGCCAGGAGCTGGTGGCTTAAGCCTATAATCCTAGCTACTACTTAGGAGGCTGAGATCTGAGAGCCATGGTTCGTCATGGTTCTAAGCCACCCCGGTTTAGAAGGTCCTCTTATCTCCAGTGTGTCTTTAGTGATGGAGTGCTAGCCTTGAGCATAAAAACTCAGGGACAGAGCCCAGGCCCTGATATAAAGCCCCAGGACCAGCACAATAAATAAACAAATAAATAAGAAGTAATAACATACAACAAAGGTAGTTCTTTGAAAAAATAGTAAAATAGCAAATTTCTGGTAAGAACAATCAAGAAAAAAAGAGAAAAAGCAAATTATCAGTGATGAAACACTGGAAAACATATGGACCTGGCAGATATTAAAAAGATCTTTGAAGAGGACTTGAACTCAGGGACTAGGCAATGTCTCTGAGCTTATCAACTCAAGGCTAGTACTCTACCACTTGAACCTAAGAATCTTAGTGGTTAAATGGAGATAAGAATCTCATGGACGTTCCTGCCTACACTGGCTTAAAACTGATCTTCAGATCTCAGTTTCCTGAGTAGCTAGGATTACAGGCCTGAGTCACGAGCACTTGGCTTATAACTTTAAACAAATCACTAGGGAAAAAATATCATATCCAAACTGATAAGATATTGATCAATGGCTTCTTTTAAGTCAGAATCATGGAAGACAAAGAAAATACAAGAAACAATCCCATATTAAATGGGTCTATACAGACATTAAAACTGAAAATGTGAGATCACAAACTTGATCTTGACAACAGGGAAAAAGCTGTCTTAAAGAGCACAATAAGAGGTTAAAGGAGTGGTACAGGTAATAGAATGCCAACTAATGAGTAAAAGCATCAGACACGGAATTTGAGTCCTGGCTTGGGATAAGAAAAAAAAGAAAGAACATAAAAGACAATTGATAAAAACTAAATATGACCATATCCTATACATTAATCTTTAATACTGATGTGATAAATAAATGTTCACATAGCCACTTAGCATATATTTAAGTATCAAATTATCTAAACACAGTCACTGTAATGGTAAGTGAATGACTATTCTTAGGAAATATATGCTGAAATATTTAGAGATAAAAGGATGTCATGTCTATCCAAATGGTTCAAGAAGAAAGTCTGTCTTTATATAGAGCTATATCTATATATTTATATCTGTATCTATGTATATCTATGTAGAAAAAGAGAACGATAAAGCAGATATTCTAAATGGTAGTTTCTGATTCTCATAACACTATACTGAGTACTTTGTACTAGTTTTGTAATTCTGTTAAGTTTTTAACTACATTTTGGGAATTCCATAGTTTGCTTTTCACACTTGTGTTTGGGCCACTCATTTACTGACAACTCACCTTTTCCATGATCACAGACATGTATTATACCAAGAAGAACTCTATCTGTATCTGCTTTTTTCTAAACTGAAATTATACACTACACTGGTCCACCAAAAGATAATATACACAAGTCGTTTAAGGATTCAGGTGGACCTGTTGCAACAATGAGAAGTACAAAATGTCATGTCAAAACCAGCTTTACAATGTCGGTGTGGGGGGGAGGGGGGTATGATTGGGTGGGGGGGAGGGGGGAGGCTGAGAAGGGATGTGAAGGGTAAACAAAGGAGGAGGCTGCAATGCTTGGTAAGAAATGTATGCATTATCCTGCCCATGTAATTGTAACCCCTCTGTACAGTATGTTCTCAAATAAAATAAAATTAAATTAAAAAAAATATCAAAAAAAAGATCACTTTACAAAAAAAAGTGTAACCAAACACTAGAATTTAAAATACATGAGTTAATAAACAAAAAGGCAATTATACATAATAATGTCCATACTAGTCCTACTCTAACCACTTAACAAAGTTCACTATGTATACTCCCATGTAAGGTGAGGAAGAAGAGAAAAGAGGTAGGAAAGGGAGAAAAAGGGAGGGACATTGCACTTAAGTTTGAAAGGGTGCTTAAGTTATTGATTTCTATCCAAAATGAGGCCTGACTACAATTTCTGTTTGAGCTCTGGGGTTATCCTGAATCATTGATTTGTATGTATTATTCACCTTTATGGGTAGTACATTTCACTAACAAAGGTTATAGCTAAGGTACCATATCTATAGTTATCTTATTATATTACTAATTTCAGAATTCAAACAGGAATAATGATAAATGTCTCTCTGGTTAACCAACACAGTAAAGCAAGTTTTCCATTCCTAAGAAAAATTTAAAGATACATAATTTCCTTTAGCTTACCCTCAAGGTATGGTGTTCTTGTGCTAATAATATTCTCAGTTCTTCATGTAGTGTTATAACTTCTAAAAATTGTCCCCATAAAGCCATCAGAAGTGAGCACAGTTGTGCAAGATTCATATTTATAAGCTCTGCAAGTTCATCAGGATTTTCTATTTTCTGAAATGACAAGAAAAAAAGAAATTCAGTGCTTTCCAGGACTTTCTGCAACATATCAAATACAATGTTACTGAGATTTTAACTTAGAGGCAAGTTTATTATTCAAAACTCAAATAGATGTGTACACACATTATTTTCTACTTAACTACAGAAATTTTCCACAATTTCATTCATTTATTTAATTTATTTTTTGGTACTAGAGTTTGAACTCAAGTCCTTGAGCATACTAGGCAGGTCCTTTTCCACTTGAACCATAACCCCAGATCTTTTATATTTCTTGTTATATTTTTGAATAGGATTGTACATTTATGCTTTGGCTGGCCTAGACTACAATCTTATTTGATTCCTGCATAGCTAGGTCAACAGGTGTTTAACCACCTTTCTGCGCTTTTTATTGGTCTTATAACCTTTTATCCAAGGCTGATTTTAACACTGATTCTTCTGATTTCTGCCTCATGATAAGCTGATATTATAGGTATACTCCATTATAATTCCCTACAGGATGATCAACATCTATCACCACAGTACTAGAAATTCTAAATACATTGTATATAAGGCAGGATAAAAGCTGTACAAACTTTTGAAACACAGAAAGATCTTAGTAAGACTTTCATCCTCAATCAGCTAAATGAAGTACTTAAGATATCTTTAACTCTTCAGAAAGGACTGAAAAACTTTTGGAAGTGCTTTTCCCCCTCATTTCTGTTATCAGGTTCTACACCAATTGTGGGCAACTCCTTTACAAAGTTAAAGTATCTCATTTATTAATATGTTCATTTAAACTAATGTAGATGAATACAAAATTGTATGACATGAAGAAGTTGCTCAGTATAATTGGTTTGCTTGAATTGACAGAATAAGCATAGCTGTTTATTTACTTCAACTTTAAATCATTTCTATCATCTTCAAATAGTTATACAAAGAGGTGTCAATTCAACATGTCAATTTATGTGTACAATATATCTTGATCAATGTCATTCTCATCCTTCCATCATTCAGAATATGTATTTTTTTAACAAAGAATAAGTAAGACCATAAATTAAATTTCTCTTTTTTGGGTGCTGGTACTAGGGCTTGAACTCAGGGCCTTGTATTCTCAATTGGTTTTTTGGCTCAAGGCTGCAGTTCAACCACTGGAATCTATATGAACTTAAATATTTTAAAAATATGTACACACACACACACACACACACACACACACACACACACACACACACACACACACACACACACACACACACTCCCAAATGCTGAGTATCACAAATTATTTTTACTTTTTGTTTAAGTTTATAATTCCCCTTTATCTCAACCAAACTTCCCATTTATCTCTCCTAACTCAGAGAGATAACACAATGCCCAAACTAAGAAAAACTATTTAAAAGGGATTATGATTGAGATAGCATAATGCCAAAACTAAGAAAAAATTATTAAAAAGGGATTATGATTGTATAGTATTCATGTTTTTTTATGCTGCAAACATTTTAATGATTATTGTTGAGCATATATTTTGGAAATTTACTTCAAACTGCAACAAGTTTAAATAAATGTTTATAACATACAAAGAAAATACAACCAAACATAAAACTTGCTTCAAGTGTGCCTTGTAACTACCAGTACATAGTAGCAATTCAGTAAGTATTATTGCAGAGTGAACAAATGAACGAATTCAGTACAGAAAAAGACAAATTTTCAGGCAAACTCAGGAAAAGGAAGCTAATATAATCAACATGTGATAGATAGGGATTTGTTAATATATGATGACTCTGTCAATATGTTTTGTTCCAGGCAATGATTTTTAAGCTGTATTAGAGCAAAGCCAAGTGCCTGTGACTTACCTCTTAATCCTACCTACCCAGGATCCTGAGATATGAGAGCTGAAATTTGAAGCTAGGCCAGGCAGTAAAGTCCAGCAGACTCTTATCTGCAATTAACTAACAAAAAGCTGGAAGTGTGGTTTGATTTACAGAGCAAAAAAGCTTAGTGACCAAGGCCCTGAGTTCAAGCCCCTGGCCTCACATAAAAGAAATGTTAAGAGACAGGTTCTGGTGTATGTCCTAGCCATGCAGGATACTGAGATCTAAGTATGGTGATTTGAAACCAGCCCAGAAGGAAAGTCTGCGAGACTCTTATCGCCAAGAAACTAGCAAAAAAGCTAGAATTGGAGCTTGTGGCTCAAGTAGTAGAGTAGTAGGCTTGAGCAAAAAAGCTCATGTACAGCACCTAGACCTTGAATTCGAGCCTTGATACAGGCACAAAAACAAAATAAAACTGCTGAATACATTTTTTCAAATTGATGTTTAATAACTCTTTAGATATTTTCATCATGTATTTTATTAGATCAACTGTCAAAAATTTACCCAATACATGTAGAAAACTAAAGCTAGATCCTTATATATCACCCTGCACCAGAATCAACTCCAAATGGATCAAAGACCTTGAACTCAAAGCAGACACTCTGAAAACATTACAGGATGGAATAGGAGAAACCTTAGGTCTCCTTGGCTCAGGCCGAAATTTTCTGAATAGAGACCCGGAAGCACAACAAATCAAAGAAAGGTTGGACAAATGGGATTGCATACGGTTGCAGAGCTTCTGCAGGGCAAATGACATAGCTAGCAAGATCAATAGAAAGCCCACCGATTGGGAGAAGATCTTTACTAGCCATACAACGGACAAGGGTCTCATATCTAAAATATACTTGGAACTCAAAAAATTAAACCACCCAACAACAAATCCTCAAAGAAACAACTGCCCAATAAATAAGTGGGCGAAAGACTTAAAGAGAAACTTCTCTGAAGAAGAAAGAAGGATGGCCAATAGACACATGAAGAAATGTTCAACATCCCTAGCCATAAAAGAAATGCAAATCAAAACAACATTGAGATATCACCTCACTCCAGTTAGAACAGCAAAAATCAAGAACTCTAACAACAACAGATGCTGGAGGGGATGTGGACAGAAAGGAACCTTACTTCATTGTTGGTGGGAATGTAAACTTGTTCAACCACTTTGGAAAGCAGTATGGAGGTTCCTCAAAAGACTTCACATAGATCTCCCCTATGATCCAGCAATCCCACTTTTGGGCATTTACCCAAATGCTTACAAACAAGACCACACTAAAGCTACCAGCACAACTATGTTTATTGCAGCATTATTTACCATAGCTAAGATATGGAACCAACCCAGATGCCCCTCAGTAGATGAATGGATCAAGAAAATGTGGTATATATACACAATGGAATTCTATGCCTCCATCAGAAAGAATGACATTTCCCCATTTGTTAGGAAATGGAAAGGCTTGGAAAAAATTATATTAAGTGAAGTAAGCCAGGCCCAAAGAAGCATAGGTCCCATGGTTTCCCTTATTTGCAATATCTAGTATAGGTATGAGTCAAGCAGAAAAGGTCAGATAATGTGATGTTAGGAAAATGAACCCTTAAATATCTATTTTAATGTTTTCGTTTCTTTCATGCATATGTTTCTAACGCATTTATAAGATTATTTCTTTGTTGCTTTGTATGTCCCTCCCCCACAGTGTAACCCCCGCCTTCACTGTATTTGATGTCAGTATAACATGTGGAGGAGATGGGGGCAAACAAGTCGTTTAAGGATTCAGGTGGACCTGTTGCAACAATGAGAAGTACAAAATGTCATGTCAAAACCAGCTTTACAATGTCGGTGGGGGTAGGAGGGGGGTATAATTGGGTGGGGGGAGGGGGGAGGCTGGGAAGGGAGGTGAAGGGTAAACAAAGGAGGAGGCTGCAATGCTTGGTAAGAAATGTATGCATTATCCTGCCCATGTAATTGTAACCCCTCTGTACAGTATGTTCTCAAATAAAATAAAATAATATTAAAAAAAAAATTTACCCAAGATGCTGATGGGAAATTTTATGTCCATTCAGATGCTGAAATTTAAATGTACACCTAAAATATTTTAGCAAAATATGTATATGGATTACTTAAAAAATTTAAATGCATATGAAGAGTAAAATTCCATTTCACATTCTTCCATTTTTCTGTCATACATTAGAAACTAGGAAAATATATTCCTTAAAAACATTCATATATTCACATAAGCATGACCAAATAAATAACCTTTTAGATTTCCTTTATAAACATAAAAACACCTTTCTGCAAATTTTTTCAATTAATAAATTTTGAAGAGCTTTCAGAATAAAAGCAGCACCTGATGTCAAAGATCAATAAATATCTGAGGATTTAGGATACTGCTCAGTGGTAGACAGTTTGACTAGCACATGGAAAGCCACAGGCTCAGTCCACAGCACGGCAAACAACCTGGGTTAAGTCATTTTTATCAGTGTGTAGTGATCAACCCAATTTTTTAAATGGTTAACAGAAGTTATGATAATGTCATTCTTGCTGGGCTCCTAGCTACTCAGGAGGCCGAGATCTAAGGACTACGGTTCAAAGCCAGCCCAGGCAGAAAAGTCCGTGAGACTCTTATCTCCAATAAACCACCAGAAAACTGGAAGTGGCGCTGTGACTCAAGTGGTAGAGCACACGCCTTGAGCTGAAAAGCTGAGGGACAGTGCCCAGGGCCAGAGTTCAAGCCCCTCGACCAACAAAAAAGAAGAAAAAAAGTCATTCTTTAACTCATATTTGTATGTGAATACTATTATAAACAGATGTAAAAATTCATGTGAGAGAAAAATGTGCATTTAAGAACCAATTTTAAAACAGATTGATGAATTGACCTAAATAACACTGTAGTAACATCTATCACCAACACTGTATGGACACTTGATTTCCCTAGATTTCCCTGCAAGAGTTACAAATACCATAGTCAAAAAACAGCCAACCAATTCCCACCCAGTAATACTTTATTTAAGTCTACATTTCCCTATTTTACCAAAATAGTAAAGAATTGCTAATTGCACGCTGTCTCTGGAAAACCCTTTTCACAGTTGTCATTCTGAAACTGATATGTGGGAGTTCCTTATACAATTTGAGCATCAATCATCTATCTTTCTTAAATATTGCAAATATTCTTCTCCAATCTATTTCTTTCTTTCAATTTTATAGTGTATTTTTTTTTGGGGGGGCAGTCGTGGGGCTTGATCTCTGGACTTGGGCGCTACCCCTGCACTCTTCAGCTCAAGGCCAGCACTCTACCACTTGAGCCACAGCACCACTTCCGGTTTTCTAGTAGTTAATTAAAGAGTCTCACCGACTCTTGTACCCAGGCTGGCTTTGAACCGTGATCCTCAGATCTCAACCTCCTCAGTAGCTAGGATTACAGGCATGAGTCACCAGCGCCCTGCTAGTGTATTTTATTTTAAGGAAGCTTCAAATCAGCATCTTAGTTTATTTATTTTCTTTACTATTAGCCCTAAGGAATCATTTCATATTCCAATATAGGACTGCTTATATTCCTACTTTTTTTTTTTTTCTTTTTATCGGTCATGGGGCCTGAACTCTGGGCCTGGGCGCTGTCCCTCAGCTCTTCAGCTCAAGGCTAGCATTCTACCACTTGAGTCAACAGTGCCATTTCCAGCTTTTTCTGCTTATGTGGTGCTAAGGAATCGAACCCAGGGCCTCTTGCATGCAAGGCAAGCCCTCTACCACAAAGCCACCTTCCCAGCAACTTTTTAAAATTTTATTAAGTAGTTATACAAAGTGATTATAATTCCATGTCAGGTTATGAGTACAATGCATCCTGATCAGTGCCATCATTCTCCTACCATTTTTCTTCCTCCCATCAGTACCCTCATAGTTCCATTTTATATAATGTACATTTAATTATAATGACTGCATTTGCTCATCTCTCCTCCTTTCTTTCATTTTTTAAAATATTTGTTCCATTTAGAATTGCTTCTGTAGTACGGTATAAGGAGCAATGTTTACCATACCACTTATAAATCCAATAGCCTTAATATTTTATAATATACTTATTTTTTCAAATACTGAGTGAAAAACTAGATTTTTATTCATATAAACTGCACACATCTTGACTACTGCTCTTTTGGACAGCTGTATCAAGAACAATGATTTATCATCTAAAGTATGGCAAAACTCTAGGACAGTATACAAAGTTGCTTGTATAGTCTGCATATGTACAGTTTTTAAGGAGAAGGTAAGTATCTGTTTCAAAGGAGTCTAGTCTCATTTAAATTTACAGCAAAACATACACCAAACTAAATACAAATTTTTCTGATTCATGCCTCTGGTTTGTTTCATTCAGGTAGCTGATCAAGACAAAATACTAAACTTAAAAAAGTAAAAACTTTGTTCCCTGGTAAAAGGAAGAGAAGAAAGGAAGAAAGGGAGAGATAGGGAAAGAGTGAGGAAGGGAGGGAAGGAATGAAAAAAGACTTGTTCAATTTGATTGTAGGAAAGAACTAGAAAAATGTGACCAGAGACACAAACTGATTTGTTGAATTAAAATAGTTGTTTTGGGGGCTGGGAAGGTGGCTCAGTGGTACAGCGCTTGCCTTGCATGCATGAGGCCCTGGGTTCGATTCCTCAGTACCACATAAGCAAAAAGAAAAAAGCCGGAAGTGGTGCTGTGGCTCATGTGGTACTAGCCTTGAGCTGAAGAGCTGAGGGACAGCACCCAGGCCCAGAGTTCAGGCCCCACGACCGGACCCCCCCCCCAAAAAAGTTATTTTTGTATACAAGTTTAAGTCATTTTACAAATCTGTCTAGAAATTCTTTTAATAAAAGAAAATGTATATTTCCATCAGTTAATTGTCATTACTAGTTCACTTATATGCAGAATATACTTTTACAAAAGCTAAATTAACTTTATGCTGCAGAAAAACAAGTTTTGATCAGCTAAATTGTGGTCTACTCCCACTATGGTGAACCAATTTATCTTTACAAGTTCAGATAAATAAGTTTTCTTAAGCAAAATGCTTAGAATAGGAAACAGAAATCACTCAAATAACTTGATAATGTGAATTTTTAAAAGTCAAGTACCTTAACTTCTTCACATAGTTCAGCAAGTCGAGCTTCTACATCTATTTCCTCTGAAAGGAATAAAAAGTAATTAGAGGAAATATTTCAGGGTTAGACCTGAAAACTAGCTTTGAAATTATGTACATAAATTCCCTTTAGAAAGCTCACAATATCTAAATACCTATGCTATTCTCAATAATGTTCAAAGTAATATTTCTCCATTAGTTAAATACACATTAATGAGGTAAGAGAATTATGAAATTATTGGACATTCTGATAATGGTATGTGCTCCAGTTTTTGTAAGAGGTTAACACTGTCAATATAATATTAACTGTATGTAAGGTAACTTGCAAAACTGCCTTAGACAAAACAAATCATACAATCAGCTTTCACTGCAGTTAATATTTGATAATATCCTATTTAATATTTAATGTTATATATGTACTCCACTTTTTATAAAATTTATTCCTAAAAAGTTAGTTATCTGTATAACTAAGCCTTTTTATTTTTGGCAGTTTTGAGCTCAAACTTAGTGTCTCAAGCTCTTATTTGGGTTTCTTGTTCATTGTTGGTGCTCTACCACTTGAGCTATACCTCCAGCCTGGCTTTTTCCCTAGTTAATCAGAGATAGAATCTTACTGTCTTTTATTCCCCAAGCTTGCCTTGAAGAGTGATCCTCTGACCTTAGCCTAATAAATAGCTGTAATTACAGACATAATCCACCAGCACCCAGCTTAACTAAACCATCTTCAAAACATACTGATTTATATAATATATGGAACATCATTTAAAAAGAAATATATAATTTATAATTTAAATACCAAAACCAAATACTAAAGACATTTATTTCTGCAATGAATTAAAGTAGGTTTAGTTTTTAAATCATACTTCATTGTAAACAAACCTATGTAAAAATAATTACTTTAAGCAAATTTAAGGCAATATCACTTGCCCAGCCAATCTTGCCAATCCTTGCTTTAGAAATGGTGGTCTTTGGAGACACTCAAAAGAATACAGAAAATGCTAGAGACATCTTTTTAATTACCATTTCCAGTTTGAAGAAAAAATCAGTATTACAAATCAATTAAGAAATTAATCTAAAATTATCTATAAGCCAAATTGATTCTACAAGATAAGTTTTTTTAAAAAGTGGTAGGGACACATTAATAAATACATTTATGAAATCTGACACTGAACATAATTTAATACTGATTAAAGGGATTTAATTAGCCTATTTGTAAACATACCTACTGTACTGATGTCTTTCTGGGTTCTTGACTGTTTTCTTCTGAGAAGGCGCTCATAGAGGACCTGCATGTTGGCCTTGGCTAGTTGTAAGGATTGTACACAGCACTAGTTACTATACTCTTCAGACAACAAAATTTACTAGAATTTTCCAACTTGTTAATAAGAGACTTAGTTTTGATCTAATAGAAAAGTTAGTGAATTAGCTTATCAGAATTACAAATGATGTACATTCAATTTATATTAGTTTTTCTAATTTAAATGTGTCACTCAAAACCTTATTTCAATTTCATTATATTTAATTTTTCTTTTTCTCTTTCCTTTTCTTATAAAACTAGAGAGATGGGTTATTCCACATGCTAGGCCAGTGCTCTACCATCTGAGCCACACCTCCAGCCCTATGAATGAAGAGTTTTAGGACTAGCAAGAATCTAATAGCTCAGCAAGTGCAATTTTCTCCTTTCATAAGAATAGATATTATAACTTGCCAAAATCTAGATTCCTATAGTCCTGACTCTCATTTTTAGTTGAGCTCAATGCCTCAAGCCAATACTCAACTATATTATCACCAAAAAAAAAAAAAAATGTACATCATTCATCTACGAAAAAAGGCAAAAAGCAGAAAAGAACTAAGGTTTTTATTTTTTAAAGAGGGAAGAGACTTTAGCTAAAATTTTTAAAGCATGGTAGAGTGTAAGAATTTTAAATTTTAATAGGACACATAATACAATTTCTAATCAAGAACTACTTTAGGCCTAATTATTAAATCTGAAGAATATGATAATGTTTAAGAGGCAACTAATCACTTTATTTTAAATAGTTAATAGCATTTTCACATATTCTTCTAGAGAAGGAATTCAAGAATAAAGTAAAATTCATAATAAAAAGAAAGTACAAGTAGGATAGAAAAGTTTAAGAGGATACAGTATTAGCAATGAGTCTTATTTTTTTTATAAAATTCTTACAAAACAAGCTATGTGTTGATGGCTAAACTTTTTCAAGAAATAGGAATGTTTTCATGTTATAAAAACTGTACTATGCTATTTCAACTATTGATTTATTCAAATATATTTTAAATAAATATATATGTAAGGCACTAATACTTTTTGTTCTTGTTGTTGGTTGTGGAGCTTGAACTCTGGGCCTGGGCGCTATCTCTCAGCTCTTCACTCAAAGAGAGCACCCTACCACTTGAGGCAGAGTGCCACTTCTAGTTTTCTAGTGGTTTATTGGAGATAAGAGTCTCATGGACTTTCCTGCCCAGCCTGGCTTTGAACCATGATCCTCACATCTTGGCCTCCTGAGTAGCTAGGATTACAGGCTTGAGCCACTGGCGCCTGGCTGGAACTAATAACTTTAAGTCTATAATTCCATGATTTACATATGTAAAACTGAAATCTGGGCTTGCTCTAGAATTTTGTTTGCTGATGAAATATTTTAAATAATTTGTAATATGATTTATATTCATTTGGAAACTGATCTTTGAAATCATATGCCATTTTTACTATAATGTTTGTATTACACATGTAAGCTCAAAGTTATACAAATAAAAGTCATCCTCATCTCTGAAAATAAAACTGAATGTAATAATAATCATGCTGAAGTTAAATTAATAGTTTAAAAAAAAGTGCTAACATTGTCTACACTATTTGACATAGGGGTTTTGACTTTGAAAAGAGCAATGCTTTTGTTTAATTACTCACTACAAATTTTATCAATAATTCTTACATTTTTGCTGTTTTTTTTTCAGTATTGGAGGGATTTGAACTCAGGGTCTCACTTGGCTTAGCTTGCTTACTCTGTTGGCTTTTTACCACGTGAGCCACATCCAGCCCTGCCATTTGTTACTTATTTTAGAGATGGAGTCTCATGGACTTAGCTGCCTGAGCTGAGCTTCAACTACCATCTTTTAGATCTTAACTTCGTGGGAGCCTATGATTACAGGTGTGAGCCACTGGCACTCAATAATTTACTAAATTTTGGGAAATATTCTTTCCTAGGTTAAATGTGAGTAATGTGATTTTCATTTGTAAATATTAGATGTAAAATCTACTTGAATGTATTATGCAGACAGATACCTTCTTTACACAAATATTTATTATCCATTCTCATATATTAAAGCCAAAGCCTTGTTTTACTGGATGAGTTTCTCCTGCTCACCCCCGAAGCTGAGCTGGCTTTTTATTATTGTTGCTGTTAGAGGAGAGGGATGAGTCAAAGTTCCTTAAAGACAGAGGTGTCTTCTTTCTCCAGTACCCAGCACAGTGCCTGACTTAGCAGGTGCTGATAAAAAGTCTAGGGAATTAGGCAGTCCTTACATTTCTAACTCACTTTCCCTTGAGAAAGGAAAACACTCTGTGCTTAGATGTAAAGTAAGTAACAGAAATACATTCCATGGCTTCCTGATTTCTACTATGGCATTCCACACTGAAACTACTAATAACTTTTCTTGAGAAGTGGTTTTCAAGTTTTATTTCACTGTACTGCATAAATAGTACTTTTCTGGAAAATGATACTGTCCTTCTTTAATACTGTGGTTTAATAATTTTTGGCCTGGTAATATTAAACCTAGCCGAAACTTATAATTTTACAAAAAATGTTTTTGAGTTCCAACTTACCAAATTAAAAATATCTGAAACATTATTGTGCCACTGAGGGTAAGTGATAGCCTAAATTAGCTCTATGTATTAGCTCTATAAATTAGCTTTATAAATGATTCTTTCCTACACAAAACAACATTTAAAATAATTTACAGCTAAGGTAACAATTTCCTAAAAAGTTATTCTGAGGGTAATAAATGGAGGGATTCTAAGTATACAAGGCACAATATATGGCCATAAAAAACCCTAAACAAAACTCATGTACCTATTGCTTGTGTATGTGTATACACTTGGGAATTAATGAATCAAGTAAACAGTTAATGACACATGACACTGTCTAATCAGGTGAAGAAAGTGTGAGCTGGACTAATTACATAATGAAACTAATCAAATTCAAAAGACTAGCCCCTGATAGGTAGGCAGTGATATAATATAATATATAATATTAATATATAATACAATATCCAGCATTTGTCACAGTTGAATTGAAGTGTGGTGCAAATCTTTACAACTGTGATTGCTTTATAACCAAACACAACATTTATAACCTAAAAGGCTCAAACCCAAGAACTACTTTCAGTAAGTTACTATTTTAGTCAATACTGATGTTGATCCAATATTGGAATTCCTGAGGAACAGATCAATATAAAAAGAATAGCATTTTAGTTAAATTTTAAAAGTTTTCTAAGTAAGGATCTCACTATGTACCCCAGCAGTTCAGGAACTCAAAATCCTCCTGCTTCAGTCTCCCAAGCACTAGAATTATAGGAATGAACTACCCCCTCAGCTACTGTTAACTAAAACTATAAAAGCAATTCCTGACTTACTCAAGTATGTAATGATAGAACTTACGCTGAAGAGATAATACCCTGTTTTTAAAGCTGCCATATGCAAATAAAAGCTAATAAAACTACCTACCATATGAAGTTTGGATTAAAAAATTGCCATCTCCAATAATTTCTCCTCTGTGAAATGCGGTATTTGCAAGCTACAAATAGCATACAAAATCAAGGCAGTATGATTTTTATTATGATAACATATAAGTAGATATTTCACTTTGGATTAAATCTGAAGTGTGATTTTTTTTAATGATTTAATTTCCAAAATGTTAAAATATTGAGTAATGTTATTATTCCCTAAAGTGATATAAACGTATGCAAAAATGTTCCAAGTAACTACAATCTATTTTGATTGTTAAATATTTGGAAGCAGAATCTGACTTTTTTTCCTATTTCATAGGTAATTTATTTACATGCAAATTTTTTTATCTACTCAAAAGACTCATTTCAAATTGGGCACCAAGAAGTTATATCTCAACATTATAACAAATAACCTTAAATTTCAAAATATGTTTATCAAGGGCTGACTAAAGATGGAACTAAGGGAGAAATAAAAATGAAGCGTGTATAAAGAAAATAGTTTTAGTAGAGATAAATAGCAACAGAAGAGTGAAAAGGACTTGAATTGAAATGCAGATCTGGCTAATTTTCACATACCCAGTTCTAGTTTCTGACAAGAGGGAATCTCTTCTGTTACCGTAATGAAATAGCTGTGCAATCCCTTGAAGGCCAGTAGCAAAGTGGCACAGAGTGTATAATGAAAATGATAAGCATGGTGTAGGAAAGAGTCAGCAATGAGGAAGTTACAGCCCTAAAGAAGGAACAGAATGTCAATTGTTAAAATCAGAAATCTAGAAATATTACACTTGAGGCTTAAAAATATCAAGGAGCATAAAACTACATATTTGACAATTTCTAAAATATGGAAAATTCAGAAATATATTGCAAAGTTGCTCATATGCATA
Source organism: Dipodomys merriami (assembly GCF_024711535.1). Classification (NCBI taxonomy): domain Eukaryota; kingdom Metazoa; phylum Chordata; class Mammalia; order Rodentia; family Heteromyidae; genus Dipodomys; species Dipodomys merriami. The sequence goes on from NW_027206401.1 coordinate 53,026,351, forward strand.
ATTTAAACACGTAACATATGACAGTAGAAATTTCAGCTACAGTGCATTTTTATAAACAAGCAGGTTAAATTGTTTTGGTAACATGCCATACATACTAACTTTGGACTGAAGGACACTTTATTTTTATATTTTATAATACAAGCTCCATTTCCTTTCATAATAATGGCTACACTTGAACTATTCTAAGTTGGAAATACACTCGTCATTGTTTTTAAAACCCCCTTTGGAACATTTCTACTTATTCCATTAAGAGAACAAGGATGATAGTAAGTATAAGATTTCTATACATTAAATTTGGTAAAATTTTGAAATATCAAGTTGACTTTCATAATGGGTAACTAAGAGATTAATTATGGTCATATTTAAATAGGTTTGTAAGTTGCTAATCTCAAATAATTAATCAAAGAAATACCACATCTACACATAAAATAGTTTAAAGTATTTCTTTTAAGTAAAAAGGGTAAAAAATAAGGAAAAGATGACAAACATAGCTAGTTCTTACATCTGGTGATAACTGTCTTGTGTAGTTAATACCAAAAACCACACTTTCCAGAGTGGGAATCATAGAATCTTTATTTTGTACTGGTGCATTTCTGTTTAACCAAGTAGTCTTCACAGGGCGAGGGAAGCTGAAGAAATAAGAAGTACAATATTATTGTCTCAATAGTCTATTTCAGGGTGAGATACTTACAAAAGAAAATATTACAAAAAAACAGTGTTTTGTAAGAGTATGAGTCCCATAGTATCATCATGTTTCTGTTAATTTTTTCAGTTACTTAAAAATTAAAACTGGAAAAAAGAAGAGATTTAGAAAACTATAGAAAATAAACTTTTGGCATTAAATCTTAATATGTAATTCACATTGGAATTACATTTCTGGAGTTAATATTTTTATAAATATAACTTGTTAAGGAAGTTTTCCTTAGAATTCATTATATACTAATCTATTTCAAAACTTAAGTTTATAAATTAATTTTATATTAAAAAAATATTCTCCAATTTATAAATGCTGTAGAAACTGAGTATAACTTCACAAGACCTAATAGGAAAGACAATGATGGCAACAAAATCAGCTATAGATTTTTTATAGAATAAGGAAGGCAAGGCAAGGACAATCTTATTCCTGGCTCTGCACTATAAAAAGAATTGAGTCAAAATGATCTCAACAAAAGAACAGGGAGCAACATAGTGGAAGATGTTCTCAATTATGGTCTTTAAAACAATATAATCAAAGGCCAGAGGCTATATAATACATAATATAGACAATATAATTAATAGCCAGAGGCTATTACTTGTGGTTAAATGTTCACTGGTATCAGGCTTCTATAAATTCTCAGAGCAATTATACAAATTGACCTACTTAAGCTTTCTGATAAATAATCTTATGTCCTATCCCTTAAGCATCATTCCTTATAATAATTGTCAGAATCAAATTAGTATTAAACCAATTGGAGTATTTCCATATAAATTACTTATCTGAAGAGTCCATCTACTGCGCAGAGTGTACCAATGATGTTTTATTGTGTGAAAGGCTTGAATTATATTCTTGCATTGTTTGAAAATAATTTGTCTCCCCATGGAAGGGACAGAAAAAAATAGCCCAAGGCATTTATATGATTACACATTTTTTTAACTAAAACAGTACATGAAATAACAGTCACATAATCTTAGTAAAAATCCATACAATTGGTTAATGTCTTAGAAAGCAATTATGAGTTAAGGAGGTAAATTAACCTATCTAGAAAAGAGACAAAAAAGCCTCATAGATATGAACCAATACTACATAGCTATTTCTAAACTATTTTTTTAACTTGGTCAACTCATTTGGACTGACAAAGTTTGTTTCATCTTCTGTAATAGAAAAAAGCTACTCATCAAATGGCTCCATGCTCTTGAATCTTATCACTGTATCATTTTTGTGCAACTTTTGTATAAAATCAGAAACATGTAACAATTACAAAATTTTTAATTATTAGTAAATAATTTTCAACTGCCTTTATCAAAATATATGTGTTCACCAGGAAAATGAAAGGCATTCGATTAATAAGAACTAAGATACTAGCTCAGTTTACCTTATTAGTGGCTGATGTAGTGCAACCAGTGATGCGTGAACTGTAACAGATACCACAGAAAGGTGGAAATAATCAAACATAACATTAACATGATGATGAATCCCTCTGTAGAGGCTAAAGTGCAGCTTCAAAGTTCTGTTACTTATTAGTTGTAAAGCATTCAGATCATCTGCCCTATTAAAAAAATGAATTTGCATGTAAGTATGAAATATTTAACAAAGGCTAAGGTTTTACAGATTACTTACAACTGATAAAAATATTAAACCAATTCCCTTTTGTAAAAATGATAGTATCGTGTGTGTGTGCGTGTGTGCGCGCGTGTGCGCGCGCACGCACGCGCGCGTGCGCACGCTGGCCTTAACAGTTTGGACTTAGGGTCTAAGCTATTCCTCAGCTCTTTTGCTATAAGGCTAATGCTTTACCACTGAGCCACAGCTCTACTTCCAGCTTTTTGGTGGTTAAATGGAGACAGGAAGCTTATAGCTTAAAGTAAATTTTAGTACATAAAGCATATAAGATTGCAATATAACAGAAGTCAAGCCCTACTGCAATAAATCCCCCAAGAAAATCAAATTATTTTCATTGTATAAAATTTTGTGCAATTAAGCCATTGCTTATTCATTACAATGGAAGGCATTTTATTATGGTTAGCTTGTCACTAAAAGGTACTCATACAAAAACAATGTTATGAAAATTATTTCTAAATATAATTTAAGATCCCAGGGAGCTGTATACTCCAACAAACCCCATTTAAAGAATTATGATTGGGTTTAAAAAATTCGTAATGGGAAGTGGCGCTGTAGCTCAAGTGGTAGAGCACTCGCTTTGAGCTGAAGAGCTGAGGGACAGAGCCCAGACCCAAAGTTCAAGCCGCACAACTGACAAAAAACAAAAAACAAAAAAAATTTGTAATGAGGGCTGGGAAGGTGGCTCAGTGGTAGAGCGCTTGCCTTGCATTCATGAGACCCTGGGTTCGATTCCTCAGCACCACATAAGCAAAAAGAAAAAAGCCACAGTGGCACTGTGGCTCAAGTGGTAGAGCGCTAGCCTTGAGCTGAAGAGCTGAGGGCCAGTGCCCAGGCCCAGAGTTCAGGCCCCACAACCGGACCCCCAAAAAAAATAAAATAAATAAAAAAATAAATTTGTAATGAACAAGTATTACAGAGTAGTGAACCAAATCATCCAGGATGAGGAAAAATAAAGCAGACACTTCAGTAATACTATTACTTATAGCACTATGTACAATCTGAATTTACATATAATTTTCTTTTTTTTCTTTTTCATTTATGTGGTACTGGGGGTTGAACTCAAGGCCTCACACTTGCAAGCTTCAAACCATATTTAAATTATGTTAGCTTGTTTTCTGTTTTGGGGGGGTTGGGTTTTTTGGTTGTTGTTGTTCTAAAAGCAGGATCCCAATTCTTTCTTCAGGTGCACATCTGGATGGAGATCCACTTATTTTAGGCTTCCTACTTCTGCTGGGACAACAAGCATGTCCACCTTCCTTTTATTGTGATGGAGTCCTCAGACTTTTCTGCCTGGGTGGGCCTTGGAACTTTGATCTTTTCAGTCTCAGCTTCCCATGTAAATAGGATGGTAGGCACATGACATTCTGTCAAGCTATAGGCTGAGAAGCAGTCTTACAAACTTTTCTGTCTGGATTGGCTTCAAATCACAATTCTCTCATTCATTCTCAGCCTCTCAAATATGAATTTACATACAAATTTCAAGAAGCATTTCTAAAACTCCATTTGAAATAGAAGGAAAGAAACCCTCTAAAAATGAAATTGCAAAATATATCACTGACTCTTGTTTTAAGTTAGTATCAGTGCAATTTATACCTAAAATGACTTAACTGTGCTGGCAAATTCACAGTACCAAGTTCTAAATACCTGGTAAGGGGTCTAGAAATCAGTGAATTACTCACAACCAGCAAACCTAATTGGCAGAGTTTAGGCAACTGTTTCACATTCCTTCAAGTTGTCTGATATTATTACCTAGAGCTCATGAAATCATCATGGACACAAAAAAATCTGGTTTATGAGAGCGTCTCAGAAAAAGCAGAAGTACTTCAAAATAGATAGAAAACAGATAGGCTAGATTCCAAAAAACAGAAATCTAACAAATATTAAGAACTAAACAGTTTAAAGACTACTTTAATAGCCTACTTACGAATAATCTCCATCTGTGAAGTGTAGATCCAAGGATAATAGAAAATTAATTTCCTCAAGGGTTTCTTCAATCTAAAGAAGAAATTATAGTATGAGGTGATTTTTTAATATGTATAAGAAGTTAGATATGCCTTAAAGCTTTACAAAAAAATGTGTATGCATATACAATGAAAGAGAAAAAGAGACTTACCTTTCTTTCATCCAACAACATTTTAACTTTGAAGATCATTACATCATTTAAAACCACCTCTTCATTTTTGTATAGAATTTGAAATGTTTTGCTGCAAATCAAAGAATCATGAACTGAAGCCGGAAAGGCTAGAGACATACCTAAAACAGATAAGGTACATAATTTGCATGTAAAAGACAAAATATAATAACTACTAAGGACTTTCATGTAAAGAAATAATCTATTATATTTTCTGTTACTCTACTTTTGCTACTGTTTTATACAGATTAGAACATTTCTGAATATTTAATTTCTATGATGGAAATTGAATAAACATTGTAACAGTTTAAAATTATGACTTTTTTAATCGGAAAGCTAAAAGCAGAAATCTTGAGGTAGTGACTTGTAGGTTACAGCAAAGTAAATAAAACTGGAATAGTAAGTACAGCATTTTCCTGAGTTTGTGAAGTTTTTCTAGTGAATTATCAACCATAAATAATGAGAACCCATAAATCTGATGCCAGCTGGTCAGAAATGAGGGTAGTTTACAAACTTTCAAACTCAAGGTTGGATCTAACACTAGGGCAATCTTATCAAGGACAGTTACCTTCACCTGTGAAGGTTGGCCTCTGTGTCATTCATGTTGGGCCATTCAATCTGCTTTCACAGTATCATAGGACACATATATATATGTATATAATAGGATATTATATGCTAATAGAATATGAGATAAATAGCCTTAGAGGCCAAAGGGGACAAGAAAGACTGCCAGGTGGGATTGGGATAAGGAAGTAGGGCAGCAGCAGCCTAGTATAGAATGCTTCTGTCTGAGTAAAATGGAGAGAATATTCCTGATAAAGGTGATAAATGATAAAAATCAATGATTGATTAAAAACATTTCTGACATGCTTACAAGGCAAGGAGATAGTCATGGGTGTTATGTAAGTCAGTCACCAGCAAAACATAGGGCAAGCTCACAAGCAGCCATCTAAACCATGCACACTCCACCCATGGACCAGATAGCCTACTGACCAGATGTTCCATCCCCTTCCCCTCCCCGCCCCCTTGCCACCACCCTGTTCCAGGATACAAGGCAAAGGAATGCCACCCACAAAGCTAAAGAGCCAACTCCAAGGTAGTCAGGACATGCTAACATATCAACCCTATTACGGCTAGGTGCTCTTAAATAAGACCCCCAAAACAGGCCATAAAATTTCAGCTGAAGATACTCAAATAAGAGTTCAGTTCTTCATGGACTCCAACCTTTGAACTCTGGCCTCATATTCTAGCCTCAAGGGATTTTCCCACCTCTCCTACCAACCTCCCTCCCCACAGCCCATGCACTCCCTTCGGCGAGTGCCATGCACCAACTCCCAGGGTTCTAGTCCTACACTGCTATTGCATATACCAACTTGATCTGTGAGTGGCTACTACTTGCCATTGGAGTGTTAGTTTGGTTTTTTATGTTTCTTTTGTTTGTTTTGGGTTTTTTTTTTCTTTTTTGTCAGTCATGGGGCTTAAACTCTGGGCCTGGGCGCTATCCCTCAGCTTGACTCAAGGCGAGCACTCTACCACTTGAGCCACAGCACCACTTTGGGTTTTCTAGTGGTTTTTGGAGATAAGAGTCTCACGGATTTTCCTACCCGGGCTGACTTTGAACCGTGATCCTCAGATCTCAGCCTCCTGAGTCGCTAGGAGGCATGAGCCACTGGTGTCCAGCTTGAACTGTTACACTAGTGAAAGGCATCTCATGTCTAAGTCTTTAATGAATACCTTCACCACAGCCATCACCTAATGATTTGAAACCAAGAGTGAGACAGTTTCAGTTGTAGCCACACATGGCTCAAGTGGCAGAGCACTTGCCTAGCAAATGTAAGGTCCCAATTTAAAAAACAAACAATAAAAAAAAAACCTACCAAAACAAGAAAAAGTTTCAGGTGTAATAGTTTTCAATCTCTTAAATATGGTATCTATTTATCTACGAGTTAATAATGAAAAGATAAAGCAAAATCACATCTAACATGAACAAGGAGGTATTAGAATTTGATACTATTAATACTATTTTATATTATTGAATAATAACCAAAATTAGGAAAGCAAGCATTGTTTTTCTTCTGGTACATTTCTTTCAGCCTTTCAACTAATCTCATTTGTTAAGAATTTACAATTTATGTGTTTTTACCTATGTTTGCATCCCATTTCTTTCTAGAATTCTTATCTTCTTTTTTTTTTTTTTTGAGTCCGGACATGAGGACTGAACTCTGGGCCTGGGCACTGACCCTCAGCTCTTCAGCTCAAGGTTAGCGCTCTACCGCTTGAGCCACAGCGCCACTTCCGGCTTTTTCTGTTTATGTGGTGTTGAGGAATCGAACCCAGGGCCTCATGCATGCAAGGCAAGCACTCTACCACTAAGCCACCTTCCCAGCCCAGAATTCTTATCTTCTCATCTCCTTTTTTCCCTTTGATTAGATTACTCTGGGCAAACTAAATGATCTCACATCTAAATATTTTTAAAGTGATTCTATTTCATTAATAAAAAATTAAACAGAATCAAAATATAAAAAATTACAGAAGGAAAACAAAGGAGGAGGCTGCAATGCTTGGTAAGAAATGTACGCATTATCCTGCCCATATAATTGTAACTCCTCTGTACAGTATGTTCACAAATAAAATTAAATTAAATTTAAAAAAAATTACAGAAGGATAGATTGTTAACTCTTTAAAAAAAAAACCCTCTCAGATGCAGAGGGCACATTTTCACCTTCATTAGTGGGACTGTAAACCCTGGGAGCCCATTTGTTCCCTACGCCAGTGTATCTCATTTTAAAGTTGAAACGAATAGGATTTTCATACTCAAACTCACTTGATTGAAATGTGCTAACAATTGACAAGCAAGGGGGACGGAATGAAGGCATGATCTCCATGTGGATCTGCGAGTGGCCACCTGCATTCTGAATGAAGCATTTCAGCCATGCAGGCAGGAAGTGCACTCTAAGCTTAGAGCAGAGGTACTGACTATAGCCCTCTTAGACAGTGCTATCGGTGGGCCTTTAAACACTTTACTTCATGAGTACATTCACTTTCACCTCTATTGTTAAATTACAACAGTTTCATTTTAGAGAACAAGTTTGCCTTTTGTTTAAAATTACTTCTGCTCAGCACCCAGAAGATAAAATTGATACATTTTATAATTGTAAACATAATTTTTGTACATTGTATTCTTTCTTGAATAAAGTAAGTTCAGTATTGGCTTGCAGATATTAAAAGAAAGTATTGACTTTGATTCAAAAAATGTTTCTTTAAAAAAAAAACCTTCTCAGGTTGTCATATGAGGAAAACTTCAATATTAAGAATTAATGTAGGTGGTATCATATCTTCAAATATCTTAACAAAGAAGTAGCTGATACCACCCCTTAAAAGTACTTAACTTACTTAACATTTTGAACTTATATCTAATACCCTGTCACCGTGGAACATCTTACAAATGAAGTCTGAGTTGCTTTGTCTTGTTTTTTTTTTGTTTTTGTTTTTATTTGTTTTTGGGTCCGGTCGTGGGGCCTGAACTCTGGGCCTGGGCGCTGTCCCTCAGCTCTTCAGCTCAAGGCTAGCGCTCTACCACTTGAGCCACAGTGCCACTTCCGGCTTTTTTCTTTTTGCTTATGTGATGCTGAGGAATTGAACCCAGGGCCTCATGCATGCAAGGCAAGCGCTCTACCATATAGCCACCTTCCCAGTCCTCTTTTTTTTTTTTTTTAATTTAAATTTTATTTTATTTTATTTGAGAACATACTGTACAGAGGGGTTACAATTACTTTGGCAGGATAATGCATACATTTCTTTTTTTTTTTTTTTGGTCCAGTTGTGGGGCCTGAACTCTGGGCCTGGGCGCTGTCCCTCAGCTCTTCAGCTCAAGGCTAGCGCTCTAACCACTTGAGCCACAGCGCCACTTCCGGCTTTTTTTCTTTTTGCTTATGTGGTGCTGAGGAATCGAACCCAGGGCCTCATGCATGCAAGGCAAGCGCTCTACCACTGAGCCACCTTCCCAGCCCAATGCATACATTTCTTACCAAGCATTGCAGCCTCCTCCTTTGTTTACCCTTCACCTCCCTTCCCAGCCTCCCCCCTCCCCCCACCCAATCATACCCCCCTCCACCCCCCCACACCGACATTGTAAAGCTTGCTTTGACATGACATTTTGTAATTCTCCTTGTTGCAACAGGTCCACCTGAATCCTTAAACGACTTGTTTGTCCCCATCTCCTCCACATGTTATACTGACATCAAATAGAAATTGAAAGAGAAAGCTCACTACCGAACACATTCTATGAAGCCATCATAACCCTCATCCCAAAACCAGGCAGGGACTCATCAAAGAAAGAGAACTATAGACCCATTTCTTTGATGAACATTGATGCAAAACTTCTCAACAAAATTTTGGCCAATCGACTTCAACAATTCATCCAAAAAATCATACACCATGATCAAACAGGATTCATTTCAGGGATGCAAAGCTGGTTCAATATACGCAAATCAATTAATATTATTCATCACATCAACAGGAGCAAGAATAAGAACCACAAGGTTATTTCAATAGATGCAGAAAAAGCATTCGACAAGATCCAACACCCCTTTATGATGAAGGTTTTGGAAAAATTAGGAATCCATGGAACATTCCTCAATACAATAAAGGCTGTATATGACAAACCTACAGCCAGCATTATACTCAATGGTGAAAAACTAAAGCCATTTCCTCTTAACTCAGGAACAAGACAAGGATGCCCACTCTCTCCACTTCTCTTCAATCTAGTATTAGAATGCCTAGCTACAGCAATAAGACAAGATGCAGACATAAAGGGGATCCAAATAGGGAAAGAAGAAATAAAACTCTCCCTCTTTGCAGATGACATGATTTTGTATTTAAAGAATCCCATAGACTCCACTCCCAAATTACTCAAGCTGATTCAAAACTTTGGCAAAGTAGCAGGTTATAAAATTAACCCCCAAAAATCAATGGCTTTTCTGTATGCCAACAATGAGAAAAGTGTGGCTGAAATTAGGAAAGCAACTCCATTTGTAATAGCCCCACAAAAAATAAAATACCTAGGAATTAACTTAACTAAAGAAGTGAAGGACCTCTATGATGAAAACTTTAAAATCTTGAAAAAGGAAATCAACACAGAACTTAAAAAATGGCAAAACCTCCCATGCTCCTGGATTGGCAAGATTAACATCGTGAAAATGGCAATACTTCCCAAGGCTATCTACAAATTCAACGCAATACCTATCAAAATTCCACCCTCATTCTTCAAGGAAATAGAAGAGGCAATCCAAAAATTCATATGGAACAATAAAAGACCCCGAATAGCAAAAACGCTCCTCAACGGAAAGAACACTGCTGGAGAAATTTCAATACCAAATTTCAAACTCTACTATAAAGCCATAGTACTCAAAACAGCTTGGTATTGGCACAAGAACAGACCTCAGGACCAATGGAATAGAATTGAAAACCCAGAAATGAACCTACAGACCTATAGCCATCTAATCTTCGATAAGGAAGCTAAAACAATAGAATGGAAGAAAGACAGCCTCTTCAGTAAATGGTGCTGGCCAAATTGGTTAACTACATGTAGAAAACTAAAGCTAGATCCTTATATATCACCCTGCACCAGAATCAACTCCAAATGGATCAAAGACCTTGAACTCAAAGCAGACACTCTGAAAACATTACAGGATGGAATAGGAGAAACCCTAGGTCTCCTTGGCTCAGGCCGAAATTTTCTGAATAGAGACCCTGTTTTGTTTTTTTAAACAGAACTTCAGAGTACATAACCAAGAAAGAGATTTATTGTACTAGATTTAAGAAAATTCAAAGAGAAGTACCAAGTCCATTTTGCAACATCAGATACTCAGACTTAGAAAAGAAGGCCTATTATGACAATAAACATATAGATTAAGATACATCCAGGCCAAAGAAAAGACTATTCTTTTTCCTTTTTAAGAGAACAAAGCTATTTTTCTTTTTTACAGCCAGAAGCAACAAGCTTTCCTGAACATTTTGATAATCTTTCAGATAAACTCTTTACTATGTACAATTTCTCAAAATGTAACATAAACTAGCAGAATTTATCATCCATAATATGATTTTAAAAAGGCAATCCTAGCCAATTCACATTCTCAGCAAATTTCTTTAAAAATGAACTCAATCATGCATGGTAGAGCTTGGCAGAGCTTGGTACAGCTAGCTCAATATAGTTAATACACACACATATGTCCAGCATTACTAATAACATTAAAATATGTATGTATGCATTTATAATGCTTTAAAAACCTGTAATATCAGATTTATAGTAACTCTTTAGAATGTTTTACTATTTTATTTCCTAAGTGCACTGAACAAGCTAGCCTATTATAGGCTAAGTATTCCTTATCTAAAATGCTTGGAAAACTTTCTAACTTTGGATTTTTGGATTGTGGAATATCTCCATATACATGAGATTATCCTTTTATATTTTACAAACCACATATAATGTTCCTGTTTTTATATCCAAAGAGTAATTTTATGCATTATTTTAATAAATTATCATTTTAACTGCAAATTATCTACATTCTGTGGAGTTTTCTCTTTTCTCTCCCTCCCCACAAAGCCCACTCTGCTAGGGATAAAACTCAGGACTTCAAGAACACTAAGTGAGGGATCCACTAGGAGGGTTCCACTCCTAGTGCAGAATTTTCTGCACTATCAGGTTGGTAATCAAAGTTTCCAATTTGGAAGCATTTCAAGTTTCAGATTTTTCGATCAAGGATGCAAAACCTGCATGCTATATAAGGAACACTGAAAAATGCCCAATTAATTATTTAGTGTAAGTCTTTGAATCCTGCTAAGTGTCCTAAGAATATAAGTAACAGCTATTATATAGCATATCTTATTTATATGTTCCCTCATTGTCTTCTTGCTCTTTGTTTTCTAATTAGAATAACCAAGAAAAAAATTGGTTAAAATGATGCTCTCCAAATGAATTGCACTGCTAAGGTGACCCACATCTGAAATTTCAGCACTCAAGAGCCTAAGAGCAAGGAGGCCTAAAAGTTCAAGGCCTAAAAGTTCAAGTGAAAGATTGGTCTCAAAAAATTAAAAAAAAAATGCATACTTAAAAAAACCTTATAATGAAATTCTTTTAAATTATAGACCAAACTATGTACATATCCTGTATACTTGTGAGCAAATGTGTGATGGTGTGTGTGTGATGGTGTGTGTGTGATGGTGTGTGTGTGATGGTGTGTGTGTGTGTGTGTGTGCGCGCGCACGCGCGCACATGCACACATGTATTTTACTTCTGCGGCTTAAACTCAGGCCTAGGTCCTGTCCCTTTGATTTTTAACTCAAGGATAGGGCTCTACCACTTGGACCACAGCTGCACTTTCCACTTTTTGGTCTCTCACAGACTTTCCTGCTCAGGCAGGTTTTAAACTGCTATCCTCAGTATTCAGTGCCAACCACTGAATACTTTTTAAAATTACAACTCCATGACAGGACAGTTGCCTTTGCTTCTTACATCTGCTATCAACTTGCTGACATGACTTCTGCCACTACCTATGTTGTTTTCACAGAACTTCCCTAGTCATTATAAGAAACTCAACCAAGCCTATTTTATTGAAAGCTCAAGTCTATTTCTTCTAAGAGATAACTTTTTTTCTTTTGGGGGCAGTACTAGAATTTTTTTTGTGTATCAGTTGTGGGACTTGAACTCTGGGCCTGGACATTTCCCTCAGCTCTTCAGCTCAAGGCAAGCGCTCTACCGCTTGAGCCACAGCGCCACTTCGGTTTTCTAATGGTTTATTGGAGATAAGAGTCTCACAGACTTTTCTGCCTGGGCTGGCTATAAACCATGATCCTCAGATCTCAGCCTCCTGAGTAGCTAGGATTACAGGAGTAGGACACTAGCACCCAGCTAGTACTAGAATTTGAACTCGAGGCAAGGCATTCTATACTTAAGCCACAATCTCTTAGGCCTTTTTTGCTTTAGTTGTGTTTCAGATATGGTCTCAAGATTTTGGTCTGGGGAAAGAACTAGATGTTGATCCTTTTGCCAATGCTTCTTTGTAGCTGGGATCACAGGAACATATTGTTATGCTTGGTTTATTAGTTGAGATAGAGTCTTATTAACTTTTTGACAAGGGTGGCCACCAGCTAAGATCCTCCTAAACAGCTGGGATTACAATTGTGACCTACTGAGACCAGCATACAAGATACAATAATGATACTGTTCTTTAAAATCATATTTCTAATAGAAAAAAATTATGAAAACATACTGATTGTTATGTTACTTCAGATTTTTTTAAGTTGAAAATATTGTTTGGCTCACCTGTTACATGTAACAAACTGGCTTCTACTCTATGGGGAATCCTTGGTGGAATTCTCATAGATGCACGAATCTGGTAAAAACTAAAGCAAAGAAATAAGGAAGTAATTTCAAAACATATTTGAAAATACATTTTGCTCAAACTTCTACATGTTATATGTATTAAAATAATAAGGTTGACCTAATCATATCAGTCTACAGAACATTTATTATCAGTGGGAAAACCTTATCATCAGCCCTATGTGTCATTATTAGTATGATAGAAGGCCAGCAAGCATAAAGATAAGTAAAACAAATAAGAAATTATACATATATAACATATAACTTTTTACTTTATATGAAAGAGTTAAAAAGGAATTAGAAAGGCATTTAAGAGTTTTATTGTTTAATTTAGGTTATTAACTTTTTTCTTTTAAAAGATAATTACTACATAGATAGGCTTTAACTATTATAGTCACAAAATTATAAGTCTGTGAGGTGTTAATTAACTTGATTAAATCACACCACAATTTATATGTACATGAAACATTACATTATAACCTATAAAATATGTAATTATTTATAGTAATTATTATTTAATGTTTACATGAAAATAAAGCCAGCTGTACAGAAAAATCTATTTGATTTTTATTTTTGGTAAACCTATTTGCTTTTTATTTTTGGTCAGGAAGGAAAATGTGTGTATGTATGTATGTATATATATATATATGTATATGTATATATACATATATATATATATATGTATTTTGCTAGTTCTGGGGCTTGAACTCTGGGCCTGGGTATTGTCACTGGACTCCTTTTAACCACTTGAGTCACAGTACCACTTCTGGCTTTTTCTGTGATTAATTGTAGATAAAAGTATCATGGACATTCCTACCTGGACTGGCTTCAAATTGTTATCCTCAGATCTCAACCTCTTGAGTAGCTAAGATTATAGGCATTGAGCCACTGGCACCTGGCTAGGAAATTCTATTTAACTGATACATAATAAATAATGTACATCAAGAATCACCAAGCTGAGGCTGGGTACTGGCTGCTCACACATGTAACCCTAGCTACTCTAAGCTGAGATCTGAGGATTGAAGTTTGAAGCCAGCCAGGCAAGAAACTCCATGGGACTCTTATCTCCAATTAATTGCCAAAATACTGGAAGTGGAGCTGAGGCTCAAAGTGGTAGAGCAATAGTCTTGAGCACAAAAGCCCAGAGATAGTGCCCAGGCCCTGAGTTCAAGCCCCACAACCAACGGGGGAAAAAAGGAATCACCAAGATAGACTCTATAGCAGCTACTCAAAAGGCTAAGATCTCATGATCACAGTTGGAAGCCAGCCCAGGCAGGAAAGGTTGTGAGACTCCTATGACCAATTAATGAGCAAAAGGCAGGCTCAAGTGGTAGAGTGGCAGCTTTGTCTCAGATGAGATCGTGAGTTCAAGCTCTATAACCAACACACACACACACACACACACACACACACACACACACATACACACACTTACACATGCGTGTGCACACGCGCACACACCTGCCTAGATAATTTGTCTTTATATTTTTACTTTGTTGTGAGTACTCATTCCTGTTTCCAAGAAAAAGTAGAAATAGTGAATCACTGAGTACATGTGGATTCAGTCCAGTAGCAAACTGTGTGTATGAAAACTCATAATTAGCTCTGTATACAGACCATGTGACCAAGTATCAGATGAAAAAGAGTCTTTAAATAATATGTACACTATTGGATTTGTTTCTTGGACTTCTTTGTTAGTAATTATATTTTAAAATGAAAATTAGGAAGGGGAAAAAACACTAAAATCTTGTGGAAAAGCTTACTGCAAAGTGTTTCCCATGACCATTGTTTCACCAGAATGTTCTAGAATGTTCAATAACATGTTCTATGTTACATTTTTTTAAGTGAAACTTCTTTATTTAATATATACCATTAAAACACCATAATTGGTCTTTTGTATCTCACTACTGGATTTGTTTCTTGGACTTTTTGTTAGTAATTGTATTTTAAAATGAAAATTAGAAAAGGGAAAAAAAACACTAAAATCTTGTGAAAAAGCTTACTGCAAAGTGTTTCCCATGGCCATTGGTTTACCAGAGTGTTCTAGAATGTCCAATAACATGTTCTATGTTAAATTTTTTTAAGTGAAACTTCTCCATTTAACATATACCATTAAAATATCATAATTGGTCTTCTGTATCTATCAGTTCAACCAACTGTAAGTCATAATATTTGGGGAAATAACGTATCTGTATTAAACATACACGGACTTTTTCTTTAATTAACTTACACTAATTACATTTCCACACATGTTCATACAGTATTCTAATCAATCTCACCCACTCTCTATCATTGTCCTTTTCCCTCCTTCCCCAAACAATTTAAACAATTTTCATTATTCTATTTTCACAGGTACAAATAATCTAATTCAGTGTATTCAACTTCCTTGATCATTTTTGTTAGCCCAACCCCATAGTATCTGCCCATCCACAAAGGTACAGACTTATTTTGGTCATTATTTTCTAGATAATACAGTAAACATTTTTTTAAAAAAACACAATAATCCTCTGCACAAAATTTACATTGTAGTAGGTAGCTGAAGTAATATATGACTTAAAGCATAAGAAAGAAAATGCAAAGACTGTATAAAAATACACCAGATATTCAAGACCCTTATATAAAATGATGTAGAATTTTAAAAGATCCTACTAACACATTCTACACATTCTTCCATGCAGTTTAAATCATTTGTAGATTGCATACACACATATAACTTAATACTTATTGAAGACCTATCTATATAATAGCCACCAGTTTAAATACTAGGTATAAAAACTCTAAAAGCAAATATATACATTACTTCAAATAAAGTTAACTTTTAATTTAATATATAAAAGTAAACTATATATAAATATATAAATAAATAATACATATATTAATATATAAATGTATATATTATATTATATATAAATATATATTATATATAATATATATAAATATATATATAATATATATTAATATATAAAAGTAAACAGGCTTCTGTACCTCACACCTATAATCCTAGCCACTCAGGAGGCTGATTTTTGAGGATTGTGGTTCAAAGCTAGCTGAGGCAAAAAAGTCCCTATGAGACTCATCTCCAATTAACCACTTAAAAACCAGAAGTGGTGCTGTGTCTCAAGTGGAAGAGCTCTAGCCTCAAGCACAAACAGGTTCAAAGATAGCACCAAGGCCCTGAGTTCATACCCCACAACCACTAACAACCAAAAAGTAGACTATTACCATAAATACATTTTCATTAAAATTAGTGTCACCTCCAAGGTGTATAATTTTTAAATCAAGAAAACTTTAAAATCTGAATATGTTAATTATCTTTAGAGTAAAATACCAAATAAGAGAATATAATATTTAAAAATAAAGGAAATAATATGTATGTAGGTAATTCATATTAATCTCTTGCAAAAAAAACAAAAAGCTATTAGATAAGCTACAAAAATATAACTTTATAAAATTACTGTAAAAAAGACAGCATAGAATCTTAACCCAAATTTAAGGAATGGCAAAATCACAGCAAGGTAAAAGTTGTTTTTGTTTTCTTTTTTTGGTTTTGTTTTGGTTTCTGGCCTGACAGCATTTGCTGACCCATGCATCAAAATCTTAATTTCAATCTTAAAACATAATATTCCCAAAATGGAAATTCTTTTAATGAGAACAACCAATTAATCAATAAAAAGGGTATGAATAAACAGTTCATAAAAAACAAAAATATGAATATATAGTATATATAAAATACAACAAATATATAAATATATAAAATATAACAAATACATGAAAAATATATGAAAAAATCTCTATAATTTACATAAATAAAACTATTAGAAGATAGCCTTTCTCACTTATCAGATTGACATAATCAACCTTTAATTTGCTAACAAGACTGGGTAAACCCTAATTATTGTATACTGATGTAGAAAATCCAAAATGGTATAATACCATACATATATGGGATAATTATAAAAACCACATGGGTATTTCTTTACCCTTGGATTTAGCATTCCACATTTTTTGTATGTGAAGGTCCTGGGGCTTGTACTTAGGGCCCGGACACTGAGCTTTTTGCTCAAAGCCAGCACTCTACCACTCAAGCCACAGCTTCACTTCTGGCTTTCTGGGGGGGATGGGGAGAGCTAATTGAAGATAATAGTCTCACAAACTTTCTTGCCCAGGCTGGCTTCAAACTTCCATCCTCAGATCTCAGTCTATTGAGTAATTAGGAGCCATGAACCACTGTTATCTGTGTGTGTGTGTGTGTGTGTGTGTGTGTGTGTGTGTGTGTGTGTGTGTGTGTGTGTGTGTGTGTGTGTGTGTGTGTGTGTGTGTGTGTGTTTAGGAAGGCACACAGGTGTTGGGTCTTCTGTGTGTGTGTGTGTAGGAAGGCACACAGGTGTTGGTTCTTCTGTGTGTGTGTGCATGTTTGTGTGTGTGTGTGTATGTGTTCAGGAAGGCACACAGGTGTTGGGTCTTCTGTGTGTGTGTGTGTGTGTGTGTGTGTGTGTTTAGGAAGGCACACAGGTGTTGTGTCTTCTGTGTGTGTGTGTGTTTAGGAAGGCACACAGGTGTTGGGTCGTGTGTATGTGTGTGTGTGTGTGTGTGTGTTTAGGAAGGCACACAGGTGTTGGGTCTTCCCTGAGCCCCAACAGGGTTAAGAAACCTTTTGTGTAAAAATAGCAGTGCTTCTTCCCTGCTGAGTGAATGATAGTGTTTCCTGTCAGGGCCTAAGTGTTGAGAATGTCTCTAAAACAATAACAAACACAAAGAAAAGCCTGTTGGGAGGAAGAGATGGTAGTGAGACACTCAGACATATCAGCTATAATGATTCAGCATTTAGATGACACATTACAATTGCAAAATGCACCATATGTATCTCTTTTGGTGGTCTGGTGTTTCCTGCTCTCAAAGCCAATTCAGAATTCTGTTGGAGTGTGAGGATTTTTCATAGCACCACCGTTGGGACAGAATTTATAGAAATTCTAAATCCCATTTAGTAATGCTCAAAGAAGTATAGCAGGTATGATATGATTCTGAAAATAATCAAACCTGCAGATTCAGACCAAAGATGCCGTTAAATTTTGTGGGATTTCCTTTAGCTTTGTGGGTCTCAGTTTTCTCCATTTCCTTAGACAACTTCTTAAACAAATATTAAAGACTAGATGACAGATGATTTTTTTTAAAGGCAAAAGCAATTAAATTCAAAGAGAACATATAGAATCAACAAAAGCAAAAGTTTTCCTTTGCAAAAAGAAAGGGAACCATGCTTCTGCCACAAACTATAAGATAGAGGATTTGCCACATTTTCCCCCATCAGGGAGTAAAAACTATGGAAGGAGAGACACTAACCAAGATACATTGTACTCATAAACTGACATGCTGAATTGAAACCTTTTTTACAACTAAAGATAATTTTTTTTTACAAATAAATTTTTCTTAAAAATTTTTTTTCTTAAATGTTTTTAAAGCAGTGATTTCACAGGGTGCTGGTAGCTCACACTCACATTCCTAGTTGTTCAGGAGACCAAGATCTAAGGATAGAGGTTTGAAGCCAGCCTAAGCAGACAAATCTTAGAGAATCTTATTTCCAATTAATCAGCAAAAAAGCCTGAAGTGGAGCTGTATTTCAAGTGGTAGAGCACCAGCCTTAAGTGATAAAGATAAAGGATAGCACCCAAGCCCTGAGTTCAAGCACCAGTATCACTACAAGGAAAAAATATAGAGAAAGTTGTTCTCCATTATTGACCTAACTTATAGTTTGTCTTGGCCAACATACCTATAGGAGAGGTAATGGAATACCAATTTCAACTAGAGGTGCTAGGTATCTCCATGCATCGTTTCTTTCTCTTTGGACTGCTGCACCCTCTATGAGAGCAAGCCACAGGAGAAGGCTAGCTGTGTCTGCTGAGTCTGCCTCAGCAAGAACCCAGCGAATCTGCCAGCTGTGGACTCACACATGCACCAGCAAAGATTGGCTAAGCCAGCCCAAATCAGAACTACGTAACTTATCCAGTCTTGTGAACAAATTCCATTGAGGCTGTGTTTGTTGTGAGATGGTTATGGCTGCATTATTATTGGCAATAAATAACAAATACAGACACTGATACCTAGGCACTGGTGTATACCATACAAAACTTAAAATTAAGTAATAAAATTCAAAAAAAAGAAAAAATTATCAAGAAACTTAGCATACTGAGAAAATGGTAACTCATATTTGAGGTGTGGTGAAATATGCAATCTACAATAACCTGGAAAAGTTATACAACAACCTCCTAAGAAACTATAGGACCCAAGAAAGCTAACTTCTAAGCAGAAATTGAAAATGCCAACTAGCTGTTCCTAGCTAACTAAAAGCAGGTTGGGCAGGATAGAAGAGGTCTAAAGGAAGAACTAGTTATTTTACATACAAACTCTAGAAAAAAGACAGAGGGACCAGGACTTGAAAACTCCAAACAAGTTCTTGCTTCCTATCTTCTAAAAGATTTTTCAGTTCAAGCCTTTTGACTGACAAAAAAAAAAAAAAAATTCCAAGATGAAACTCTCAGTCAAGGGATATGGGATTTTCCCTAAAGTCACTAAAAGAATGAAGGCAGGAACCTGGCACCGGTGGCTCACGCCTGTAATCCTAGCTACTGAGGAGGCTGAGATCTGAGAATCACAGTTCAAAACCAGCCTAGTGCAGGAAAGTCCATGAAACTCTTATCTCCAATAAACCACCAGAAAACCGGAAGTGGTGCTGTGGCTCAAGCAGTACAACGCTCGCCTTGACCTGAAGAGTGCAGGGACAGCGCCCAAGCCCAGACCAAAAAAAAAAAAAAAAAAATGAAGACAGGAACCAGACATTCTTCACTTGACAAAAGGTCTTTAGTAAGTTACAGAATACTGATCCCCAGATAGTAACGATAATATCTAGAAAGGGTGTCTCAAAAATAATTAGAGTATGCGTTTTTACAGTGGAGCATGGACAATATCAGGCACAACAGGAACCTAAAAAGTTTTTTAAGTGGGTTTTAATGCCCTAAAAGCTACCAGTCAGCCTTTATGGCCTTCTTGGCAAATACTCTATAAGAGAAGGAACAGCATGTCAAGCTCAGCTAGCCTTGAAGAGAACGGGAGACTACGTAGAGAAGAGCACACATAACTCTTTTTATTTTTTCAAAATGGGTTTTTGTTGTTGTTTTTGTGGGTGTGCCAAAGTCATTCCCATAAAACAGGAAATCTTTCTTATCATACTCCTGTTGTTCATAATCCCTCCATCACCAATTGAAGTTACTCCCAATACCCCTAAACTGCTCCCTACTGTTTCTACTTCTATGCAGCCATTAGTCTAACAAGCTCAATCTTCACCATCTTAGTAAGTGCTGGTTATAACAACAATGATCATTTTATTCTTCCTTGGAAAGATAGCTACCTAAACCTGTAAGTCTTAACTCTTTTCTAGACCTCAGAAAAGAATTCTAGAGCATTTCAACAGCAAAGCCTTGTCTTTATTACCTTTCTTTTGTCTTTCTCCTAGAAAATACCCTATTTCCTAAATGTTCTTAAATATAACATAGCCATTACTACTTACAAAAATGTGTCCCACCACTCTCTACATCTGTGAGACTATGTACTGGAAGGATCTATGCCTATCCAGTCTTATCCACACTTTGGCACTGACCCTATATAAAGACTTAACATACTAACCCACAACTATATCCCTTTGCTCTAATTCTATAGCTCTTTCTATAAATTCTTAATTGAAGCTTCATCATATATGCTTTGACTTCTACTTAGATGTTCTGGGTGTGTAATTTACTTCACCTATTAAGCTCTAAGTCCTCAAAGAGCAAATATGAAATCTTACATGTTTTCATTAAAGTCCTCTTAATGCTCAATACAGTCACAAGCAAACAAAAGTATCTAATTAAATTTAAACTATAACTGTGTATTGTATCTTATGCAAAACATATCATTTTCACACTAAAATACATACCCTCTCTGGAATAAATCCACATTGTAGAACTTATTTAGCTCCACAGAAAATTCCACCATTGCTTGAACTTCACTCATTTTTAATTTATACTCAGAAGACAAATCTGCTATATCACCTTAGTTAAAAAAATAGGAAAAATGAAAAGCACAACAAAAATTATTTTTAAAAACTTATTAAAAAGACAATTTTTAACACACTTCAGTAAATTAGTTCAATGTATCTTAGTCTAACCCAACTAAATAGCATCAAGATGTTGATGTTTACTTACCAAATACTACTTTACAATGAAAGATATTTCCTGTTATAATGCTTTTCTAGGATTTATTTCCCTTGATGACACTTAATGTTTTAAGTAATGCAACAAACTGCTAAAACAACCTCTTGATTTTATCTTTTATAAATGAAATAGTAGCATTAAAGGAAAACTAAGATATCAAATTTTTCTCGTCTAGTCTTCCTAACTAGTAGCTCTGCAGTCAAAATGCAAACTTGTATTCTTTAAATCCATGAATGATTATTTTAAGCAAAGAAAGAATTCTTAAATGAGTAGTCACTTTTTTGTGTGTGTGTGTGCTAGTCCTGGGGCTTGAATTTCAGGGCCTGCACTGTCCCTGAGCTTTTTTGCTCTAGGCCAGCTCTCTACGATTTGAGCCATAGCTCTACTTCTGGCTTTTTTGCTGGTTAATTGGAGATAAGAACCTTAGAAGCTAGTCACTGGGGGCTCATACCTATAATCCTAGCTATTCACATTGCTGAGATGGAGGATTGTGGTTTGAAGCTAGCCTGAAGTCCATGAGACTCTTTTCTCCAATTAACCTCCAGAAAACTGAAGTGGTGCTGTGGCTCAAAGTGGTAGAGCACCAACCTTGAGCGAAAAAGCTCAAGGACAGAGCTCAGGCCCTGAGTTCAAGCCCCATGACCGAACAAAAAAGAATCTTAGGACTTTTGTGTCCAGGTTGGCATTGAACAAACTGTGATCCTGATATTTCAGCATCATAAGTAGCTAGGGTTTACAAGTATGAGCTACCAGTACCAGTACCTGACCCATGACTAGTCACTTCTAGATTTTTTTTTTAAGTGTTTTTCCTTCATTAGAAAAGCATAAAGTATTCATTTGCAAGAAGGTTAACAAAAGAAAACAAACAAAAAGTAAAACATTCACAACTCTGCCTGCTGAAATATATAGTCTGATATAAATTTGCATATGCGACATCAGTATAGCTTTTTTAAAGGTAAAATTAATCACATGTATCTTTTGTTTCTTTTGTAAGTTCTTCCCCCATGGTATAACCCCTGTTTTCACTGTATTTGATTCCAGTGTTCTGCATCTTATATATACATTTTTGTAATTTGGGGAGGGGAAGGGGTATAGCGGAATACTTAAATGGGGATGCAGGTTGACGCACTGTGACAATGACATATACAGGACACTATGTTGAAAACAAACTTTAGAATGTCAGGGGGGGGAGGGGATCAAAGGAGGAGGTAACAATGCTCGATGGGAAATGTAATCATTACCCTACTCATGTAACTGTAACCCCTCTGTATAGTATTTTTACAATAAATATATATATATAAATAATCACATGTACATTTTATAACTTACTTGTTTCACTTAACTTTCTGATGAGTATTTAGATCAATAAATGCAATTGTATGATATTTTTAATTATGACTACCATACTGTGAGCATGTTATAGTTTAAACAATATCTGCTGTGGGGCATTTTTATGGTATCATCTTTTGATTATTTCAGAAAATAATATAATCCTTATCCTATCAATAGCATATATTTAGAAAGCAATTTAGGGTAAAATAAATTGGCAGACAACTCCCCACTAATCTCTGGCATTTCTGAATTTCCTACAAGCACTGACACTGACAAACAGCCTTTGTTCCAGATTATCTTTACAACAACATTTTCATAAGCCATTTGTTTCATACTAGAACCAAGGGCAGATCTATGTTCTGTTTTATACAATAAAGTCTCCTTCAAATGGAGAAGCCAGGTAGGCTTACTGTCCACTATAAAGGTTCAGGTTCCCTTAGTTCAGCTATTCTGTAATATAGCCTACTCATATGTGGGAATTATCCCAGTTTTTTGCACTTGTTGTCACTCTAAACCATTTCTGTCCTTGACCCATGAGTCATGACCCTGTAACAGGCTAACTTGTTAACTTGCAAGTAGGGTAAAATTTATACCCCTCAATTCTTTAAATAGTTCTGCCCTAAAACTTAGCAAATGTTCCAATCTGTGACAAATAAGTACAAAAAAAAATCCTTACCTCTGCTGGTCAAAACTTCATTTTAACATAATTGTATACTTAATCTTGTTCTTCCAATTACTGATTCTTGTTAGAAATATAATGTTCCCCCTATAAGAAAGAAATAGCAATATCACAAATAAGATAGTAGGTATTAAAAAATGTCTACTCTAGGGAAACTTATGTTTCATTATTTACTATCCTCAATTTAAACAAAAGATATATGTTGTCCACAAGGCTTAGGAATTACAATTTCACTAGTAGTGATATTAACTATTATATCTTTATTATATTAAGGATACACTACATATATTAAAATACAACAGTAAACAGAATACTTTCTTAATTCAGTGGTTAAGAAACAATCATTATGAATACCTCAAACAATATGTTTTAGTTTGTGAAGACAGTTTCCCTATCCTATGGATTTTTCCTCACATTTTAAATATTTCTTAAGTAAAATTGTTTGTCTTTGGTATAATTATGTTATGTAAATGTTCAAATGAAGACCATGTTCACTCATCACTGTTTTATTTCCCCAAAAAAGTGATTTTCCCAAATTCTAAAGTTATTTCACACTAAATAATCGCATCACTAATACCAATATTCAATGCAGATCCAAACAATGCTATCTTTATATATATATATATAAAGATATATATATATAAAGATATATATAGATATATATATAGATAGATAGATATACAAACACACATATCCCCCATTTCATAGAAGTAACATTTAATCTCAGATAGTTCATACATATTTTATGTGAGGGCTTTGTCTCATGCTGACTCTAATCTTAAGTCAAGTCTGATCACATCTCCACACTTACCTTACTCAGACATAAAATAGCTATTTATTTAAAAATGTATTCAAAAAGTAGCTGAACACCTACTATAGGCTAGGAATTGTAATAGTTACAAGTTATAGCTCAGCTCAGTTCCTGCCAAACCTTGGGTGAAGGTGACTCACACCTGAGAATCCTAGCTACCTAGGAGGCTGAGATCTGAGGATCTGAATTTGAAGCCAGCTCAGATAGGACAGTCCATGAGATGCTTGTCTCCAATTAACAACAATCCTAAAATACAGGCCAGTAGCTTGGTTAACATGTATTAGCAAGAGGAAGATGTACTACTGAAACACCATGACTATTGCCACAGTTGTGTTGGTGGTTCTTCATTCATGAGTTTAGTCTGACAAGAACTGACTAACTTGTAAGCAAGATGGTGGGAAATGAGCAGAAATGTGGGGGTCTTGCAATCAACTATTCTAATACCCAACAGTAGCATTAGTATCTTTCTCAAAGGAATTTTTTTAAGACTTCTTGACAAAACAATGGATTCAGTCTTGCAGTCAAGAGAAGGGTAAGGATTCTGCTGTCCTAATTAGGTGCCTGCAGTTTCACACAGGTCAAGATAGTGGCTGTTAAAATAAGGGATGAAGATGGATTTCACTAAAATAAGGCCATTAAAATGGGCAGAGAGAAATAAGGCAGGCATATTACATACATCCAGAAAAGAATAAAGTCAAGTCACTGGCACATACAACTGTATGCGGACAAATATATAAAACCACTATTATGTTTCTGATAGATTTGTATTTGGCAAATGTGGCCATGGAGGTGATAAGGAAGAAACACACAGACAGCAAAGACAAGGATCATCTCTGGTGTTCTTACTAGAGAGCAGGACTAAGGGCATTCTTTACTGAAAAGCCTGGGAATTTCCCTACTCCTGCCCAGCACTGTAAACCACAAAGTGGGGGACTTTTTACTGATTTCTATTTCTGATTCACCACAAAATGCTGAATATATGTGAGAGGGATAGAGATGGAACATATAACTGGGTTTTATTCACAGGCCACGGGACTTGCAGAGTTGAAAAAAGCAATGTATCTCTCTCTCTCTCTCTCTCTCTCTCTCTCTCTCTCTCTCTCTCTCTCTCTCTCTCTCTCTCTCTCTCTCTCTCTCTCTCTCTCAGTGAGCTTAGTTTAATGCAATAGGTAGATGACAACCTGATTGTGGGTTTTTTGTTGTTGTTGTTGTCTTTGTCGGTCATAGAGCTTGACTATAGGGCAGGGCACTGTTCCAGAGCTTTTGTGTTTAAGGCTAGTGCTCTACCTCTTGACCCACAATTTTACCTCTGGCTTTTTGTGGTTAATTGGAGGTAAGACTCTCTCAGACTGTTCCGCCCAGGCTGGCTTCAAACCATGATCCTCAGATCTCAGCCTTCTGAATAGCTAAGATTACAGGTATGAGCCACTGAACTAGTTCCTGGCACCTTGGTTGTTTCTTCAGGGAAAGAAGGTCGGAATGTTTACAACAGTAAACACATGGATATTCGGATGACTGAAATGGCAGATATGGCTCACTGATTAGCATTTCCATTTTCCTCCTCTATAGCAAAATTGCCACACATTTCTCAAGGCCAAGAGAGATTACCAATGGAATGGAGCCAGGTGATTCTATCTAGAGATTACAAACAGATGATATTTGCAATATCTGACTCACTTGTTTTAAAGAAAAGTCTGCATAAACTTCATTCTATCTTTTTTATGGGCTAGAATATCTTTGAGACAGTGACCTAAATTTGATCACAGATTTAGACAAAGCCCTGAAGAACGGTAAAAGGAAAGAAAGACAATGGGTTTCTAAAATTTCCTATACACTTAGACTGCTCAGATTTTCATGTCACTTACCTCTATGATGGTACAATAAATACAGCTAAGCTCTATGCTAATTTTTGGATCTTTTGTAACTTCTCTGACCTCATCTCCCAAAATTCTCAACATTCCAAACTTCCTTGCTAAAACTTTTTTGCACACCAGATATGTTCTTGCCTCAGGCTCCTTGTCCTGAATACTCTTCTCTCCAGATAGTCACATGATTCACTCCTTTGCTTCCTATTGGTCTTGACTCAAATATCAACCTCTCAATTAGGTCTTTCCTGGCCATACTATCTGAAATAACAACTGTCTGCTCCTGAAACATCCTCTCTCTTTTCTTCATTTTTTAAACTTAAGCACTTATCTCCATCTAACATACTAAACATTACTTTTTTCTTTTCTCAATAAAAGAAATATCTCCTTCTTTCCTTCTTTTGTCTTCCTCACTGTTTGAGATAGTCTCATTATGTAGTACAGTCCTCCTACGTATTTGGATTACAGGTAGGCTCCACCAAGACTGTACTTCTCATTCTTTACTGTATTTCTTTTGCTAAAATGTAACCTCTGAAGGCAGGAAGTTCTAGCTACTCTTTTCACTAAGAAATCCCTAATGACAGAGAGATGGTAGGACTAGACATTTAATACACTAACCTTAAAGATTCCATAAATACTAAGTATTAGAATTTTTCTAAGGTACCACTTATGAGAAAAGTATTTCCCATGGGCCAATTTACCTTTAAACTTCTTTTGAAATGTCCTTTGTTGACAACAGGTATATCATATATTATTAAATATAACATATTCCTTTTTTCCTCCAACATCAGGAAAAAATTCTTTTTTGTTTCAGCTGAAGACTAGTTAATGTAGTAAGTCTGTAGTAAGACATATTGTACAAGAGTATACACACTTTAAAATATTGATATTCAATATTGTAAGAAGCTCAAATTATAATAAACATACCAAATGATAAGATGATACCAAATGATACCAAATGAAAGAACAACAGATTCAACCAGATAGCTGGACATAGCTCATATATGATATCTGGTAGAAACTGACAAAGATATCTGGGAACTGGAAACAACAGAGGAAAGGATATCTAACACATATTTTAGGAAATATTTTAGGAAGTTAATTCAAGTTTTGTTTGTGTCAGTTTTCTTCTACTACTTTAAAAGAATAAGCAGAAAGCCTACAATAGAAGCTACCCTCAAAATGTTCAGAATTCTATTCTCTAATACATAACAAGATTCTTACACTAGGCATGGCCAAGGAGAATAGGAAGATAGGGCTCTTGATGGAAGACAGCAATTTCTACCTTTCCTAAATCTTGATGACGTTCAGCCATACAGCAATAAATTTAAGATATCAACTAGTGATACCTGGATTTGTTCTTCACTCCCTAAGCTGGATATTAGGCATAAATTCTGGCCATCTGAGCTGGGTAAGTCTGAATATCTGAGCCATAGTCATATTTTTTCATCTACATTCAATTCCTGTTTTAGCTGTTAAGGCCAAGAACCCTACTCATGTTTGTAAGTGTTCTCTTGCAAGGCCTAACCATATTCACTCACTGGATTACATCTGGTTCTAAGCCACCTACCATTTGCCTTTGAAGTTTACCATTACTCACAGCACCCTTAGAATAATATGTAAAACACAATTTCATCCACAATATTGATAATACAAAGTGATTTGTGACAAAGCTGAGCTTATTAGAATCATTATGGTAAAGAGAAATGATGGGACAAAGGGTGAACTAATTCAGCAGTGATACTTTTTTTTTGTCGGTTCTGGGCCTGGGAACTGTCCCTCAGCTCTTCAGTTCAAGGCTAGCGCTCTACCACTTGAGTCACAGGGCCACCTCTAGCTTTTTCTGCTTATGTGTTGCTGAGGAATCGAACCCAGGGCCTCATGCATGCAAGGCAAACACTCTACCACCTTCCCAGCCCCAGCAGTGATACTTGCTAGACACTATGTTGGAAACTAACTAAACAACTTGGGCAGGAGATCAAGAGGGAAAATACTGGAAGAAAATGAGGGAGAAAGTCAAACACAATTTAAAAAGAAATTTAAAAAGAAATGTACTTATGTACATCACTTTTACATTAAAAATAAGAAATAAAAGAGAGAAAACATAAAGAAAAATCACTTCTCAAGTACCAGTGGCTTATGTCTAACTACCAGGGAGGCTTAGAGCTGAGGATCATGAGGCAAAGCCATCATAAGGCAGAAATGTCTGTGAGACTTTTATCTCCAATAAACTACTCAGAAAAAGCTAGAAGTGGCACTATGGCTCAAGTGGTTGAGCACTAAAGGGACAGTGCCCAGGCCCAGAGTTCAAGCACCAGGACCAACAAATAAGATAAATTACTGATCTACAAACTTTTATTATCACTCATCACCTACCGAAATGAACTCCAGACATGCCATTTCACCAGCCATATGCCACATTGCAGGAGTTACAGAAATACTTAAAAGTAGATTACTAAATTCTTTTCCTTTGGATGGAGAGAGAAGACACTACCATTTTCCAAATGAAATATAATGAACATCTCTTCATAGACAAATACATTTTCAAAGCTATGTGTCTATTAGTGATACTATATATAGTCCAAGTAGTAAAATAAAATTAAAACCAAATAAAGGTTCTTGAAGCTCATCAGTGTATCAATACTTAAAGAAGTAGATTTATGTTATTGTATTTAATTTTCCTAAAAATCTGAAAAGCTTTTTATTACTTAATACTTTCACAGGTGAAGACACTAAACAGCAGAAAGTTTACATAACTTATGTAAGACAACATAGTAAGGAAATAATGAAAAATAACAAAAAAATCAAATGCATCAAACTCCATGGCTTGGATTTCTACCTGCAAAATTCTAAAATGCACATCTGAATTGTTGTATAAAACAGACTTAATGATCACCAAGACATGAAATAAATGTAGCCACCAAAAGAAAAATTGAAGTCAGAATGCAACAATAATGAAAAGAATTACACTTAGCTATATTCAATTTCTCATACAATTAAAATCACTTCCTAATTATGAAATCCTCAAAATTCTCATATCCTAGAGCCACACAAACAAATGTTTGTTTGTTTGTTTTTTTAACCCCAGTCATGGGGGCTGAACTCTGGGCCTGGGGGCTGTCCCTCAGTTCTTCAGCTCAAGGCTAGCACCTACCACTTGAGCCATAGCACTACTTCCAGCTTTTTTACGCTTATATGGTGCTAAGGAATCGAACCCAGGGCCTCATGAATGTGAGGCAAGCACTCTACCACTAAGCCAACCTCCCAGCCCACAAATGCATTTTTAAAGGCTGCTTCTCTTTCAACTTTTTAAAAATTTGTGTCAAAAGTTGTTTATTAAAAGAGAAATTAATTACTAATTTTAGAATTGGCTTTTACATTAAGCAAGCATAAGAAAAATATTTTTAATATAAAAAACCATAATCATGTCATTAAAACAACTTAGGAAAAACAATTTTTAAACACAGAAGAGACCATAATAATTTCTGAGAGTATTTCTATGGTCCACTTACTACATGAGAACAAAGTAAGGAAACAAAGAATTTTAATTGCTCATTATGTGACACTTAATGAAACCTGCCTCTGGAATGATTTAGATAAAGGAAAAATAGGATTGTAATTATTATCATTTTTCATACAGGTTTTGTGTGTGTGTGTTGGTACTGAGAACTGAATTAAATGTGATCTCATTTGAGAAAATATTTACTGGTAATAACTGCATGTATTTAAAATATTTTCATTTATATAGGCCAGAAGACCTTGTGGAGGAATTAAAACTAAAATAAAATACAATTAACATCTGGTTAGATGTGGGGGGAGGGTAAATGACGGAAAAGACAAACTGAATACTGCAATTATGAACTGAAATAATTTTTAATGATTTTACTCATCACTAACATTTCTCTAGATCACTTTACATGAGGACTCCTTCAAACTCTTCTCCTTACAAAATGAGACTTTTAACAAGCATTTACATTATGACAAAATGGCTATTAAAGGGGCTAAAAAAAATCACCTATATTTTAATCTTATCCTCACCTGATGAAAGATAAAAATGCTAATTTATGTCTTAAACCTGAGTAAGAATTAAGATAACATAAAAATCAAGAGTTATGAATTCCCAAAAAATTAAGTGATGGTAAAGAGTGTATTGGCTTTCATGGTCTTAATCTGTGATTTACAATATGCTCTGACTTTGTTGCTTAAAAAATAGAGCAGTATAGACTATAGACTGAGATTTGAAGACATGGAAGAATAGATATCACAGTTACTACTGCTCAAAATATCATGAAGAATGCACTTGCATTCTAGAAGGTGTCTTCAAGGGAATACTAATTGTACTTCAAATTAAGAACGATAGCAAAAATACATTTAATAAAACTTAGCAGAGGGCTGGGAAGGTGGCTCAGTGGTACAGCACTTGCCTTGCATGCATGAGGTCCTGGATTCGATTCCTCAGCACCACATAAGCAAAAAGAAAAAAGCCAGAAGTGGTGCTGTGGCTCAAGTGGTAGAGCGGTAGGCTTGAGCTGAAGAGCTGAGGGACAGCGCCCAGGCCCAGAGTTCAGGCCCCAGGCCCAGATCCCATAAATAAATAAATAAATAAATAAATAAATAAATAAATAAATAAATAAATAAAAATAAAACAGCAGAAATGCCCAAGCCTACTGTCAATAGATTTCTATATTGACAACATATTTTAGAAATACTATTTTGTAAGCTGTCACCAGTGGCTTACACCTGTAGTCATATACTCAGAAGGCCAAGATCTGAAGATCGTGGTCCAAAGCCACCCAGAGTAAGAAAGATTAATTAACCACCAATGATTCAAGTTCAAGCAGTAGCCATGAGCCCTCAGTTTAAGCAGTAGGAGCAGGAGCAGGCGCATGCATACATACACACACACACACAACTATTTGCAATGTGAAAGGCCTGATACCATATTTTTTTTAAATTACTAAATTCTCAGAATTGTTTTTTAGTTGAGTATTTATAAGGTTTACTACACAAAAATATGACCTATGTCCTTTTTTTTTTTTTTTTTGGTTGGTTGTAGGGCTTGAATTCAGGGAGATGAGAGTCTCATGGACTTTGCTGCCTGTGAACCTGTTAGCCTCCTGAGCAGTTAGGAATAAAGGATAGAGCCACTAGCGCCCAGCTATTTAAGTTTAAGTTCTTATTCAGCTAAGTTATTCAAGTAAGAAGTGTATTTTAATGGTATAGCACCTGTACTTTAATTTTCTGTCAGAAGAGGTTAGTTTTTCTTTTAAATTCAGCACATTATTATAGATAAGTATGTATGTGTTAAAAACCATCAATTCCTTCTGAAAAACCTATAGCTAAAAACTGTGTTTTTTATTAATTTTTCTGAAAAAGCACTAGGTCTCTTGAAAATATTTTCTATGTCACCGCTTTGCTTTTCATTCCTATTCATTTCTAAGCATTCTTCCCGAAAAAAACAATCAAAAACAAGACAAATAAACCTACTAAACAAAACTCACACTCACTTCCTATCTATGTGCCCCTATCTCCATTTATTTAAACACATGAACATCACGTTTTTAAGTAGCTTCCTTCATATCTAGAATCAAATGAAATCCTTGCTCCACTAGTTTCTAAATCCATCTCCCTGCTCACTCTCTAATACAGCAAATAAAGATGGAACCAAAGACATAAGCAAGTCCCAGTACCAACTCTTGGCAAACACACTGAATACTCCAGTGTCTGTTTCACTGCTTGTGAACTTTCACTACTCCTTTCACTACTCCAAGCCAGCCCACCATTCATTTGCATTCTACTAGATTTTTCACAGTAATTTTTTTAAATCAAAAGTTTCAGTTTGATTTTAAAGAATTTAAGCAGTTAATTATACTCATAATCTAAAATTAAAGAGACAAACTTATGTATTTACATACTAATGTCTGTAGTAGCTGTAAGTATGTTTTAATGAGCAGGACCTGATGTTGAGAGATTACTGGGTGGCTTTATTACCCACATTGTCTCAGGTGGAGACAGTGAGGTACAGAGGTTAAGTGATTTCTACAATCTCATGCCATGAGTCATAGAGCTCAAATCTTGTGTCAGCTTTATACCATAAACCCTTCATTTCAAAGAGCATAAAATCAATTCAGTATAATACTGAGAATATATAGGCATTAACTATGAATACTTACTTTGAAAAGGCCAGCCTTTAAACAAGGAAGATTCTTTTAGAAATAGCAGTTATCTTTATGTGCACTTGAAAAATTATTTTTTAAAAATCTCACAAGCTAAGGAGTTTTACTCCTTATCATACACAGTCATTGCTGGTACTAAAGGAAGTGTGGTGTAATGAGTATCCTTCTTTTACCTCTAAATGACTTTGAACAAGAAACTATACTTTTTTTTCTTGCTATTTCCATTCTTAGATTCAGAAAATTTTTAATTCCTACCTGACAAAGATAATACAAGGAAGAATTTACTATTTGTGAGTTGTTTTGGGATTCCAAAATGAAATATATAATCTAGCTGATCTTCAACCCTAGAAAAAACACAAACTACACTGAAAATAATTGCTTCACCAGATGCTTCCAAAATATGATATGCCATTAATTATAAAAAGCTTTTTTTATTGGGCTTTTTTTTTTTTTTTTTTGCTAGTCATGAGGCCTGATCTCTGGGTCTGGACACTGTCCCTCAGCTTTTCGGCTCAAGACTAATGCTCTACCACTTGAGCCACAGCGCCACTTCCAGCTTTTATTCTGCTTATGTGGTACTGAGGAATTGAACCTAGGGCCTCATGCATGTAAGGCAAGCACTCTACCACTGAGTCACCTTCCTAGCCCTGTAAAAAGTTTTTAATACAATCTTGATCACAATAAAATAAGGGGACATTTTTCCAAATCTGTCTACAAAGTTCTTTTGCCCAGTTCAAGAATCTAGTACTCCTTCAGTAAGCACACAAATTCTATTAAGTTGACAAAATGTGTATTCATTTATTACAGAGAACAGGTGCACTAAAGAAAGTTATGCAATTAACTGCAACATTAATATGTAAAACATAAAGTAACAGATTTGTGTATACAAATTTTGCTAGACTTAAACTTTGTTCTTGGAAAATGAAATCTACTGGGGAATATTGGAATACCCAATTTTAAACACATCTTTGTAGATCAACCTTTAACAAATTTTAACCTCAATTGCTTCTTCTGCTGTGACAGGTAAACAGAATTATTAAAAATCAAAGCTTCAGTCACTAAGTGTAACAGTAAATATAGTCAGTTTTTACTCCTATGAAATTGCAGCTGATGAGGACAAGTTCTATATTAAGTTGGAAATTTCAAGAACTGAATGGACATCAGCTCAGAAAGAGAGCAGAAAAGACTAAAAGCAGGTTAGAACTCTTTAGAGATTTAATGAAAAGTACAAATGAACAGACACGCGAAGAGGGTCTCTCTACACCAGAAGAGTTTCAGAAGGAAAGAGAAAACAAGACTGGAAACTGGAAATGGATCCCGAATGGAAAAGAACGGAGGACCGGGCAGAAAGCAAGGCGGCCACGGCCCTCGGCCGAGCGCTGGGGAGAGCCGGGATGAACGCGCGAGCGCAGAGCCAGGCTTAAAAACAACACGCAAACACCACAGCAGCTGGCCAAGGAGAGCGAAGACGAGCACCCCAGGAGCAAAACCGGCGACGGGGACCCCGCGGGGCCCAGCGGGCAGAGCGGCTTCCCGGGACGCGGCTTCCACCTCAGGGACACGGGGCCAGAAGGCGCGGGATGAAGCAGCAGCAGCAGCACTGGGTGAAAATGGAGGGGCAGCAGGGCCCCGGGGGGCGCCGGGGTATTGGGGGTTACGAAGGGCCGTGGGGGGGGGGGCGATGCCGGGGCCATGGGAGCCACGAAGGGCCCCGGGGCCGTGGGGGGGGGGGAGAAACGACGGGGCCGAGGGGGGGACGCCGGGGCCGAGAGGGGGACGCCGGCCCGTGAGGGGGACGCCGGAGCCCTGGGGCGGGGGCGCGGACACCGGGAGCCGAGCAGCCGTGGCCGCGGCCCCGCGCCTCGTGAAGAACGCCCGACACCGACGTCCCCACCGACCTTCAGCGGGCGGGGACCGGCCGGGCCCGGGAGCCAACGCCCGACCCGCAGCGGGCGGCCGAGGGCCGGGAGGCCAAGGCCGCTTCCGGCCCGGCCAGGACAGGGGTGAGGGCCGGGGGGCGGAGGCGCCTCGCCACCGGTGGGGGGCTTCACCGACCGCCCCGCCGGCTCGGGCCTGTCCCCGCCGTCGGACCCAGGGGCTCGGGGTCGGACCCTGCCCGTGTCAGCACCATCCCGCCCGGGCCCACTCACAACGCCATCGCAGCCACCGCGACCACCACAGTCGCCCCGTCACCGCCGCGGGTCTGTCAGCGCTGCGGGCCAGTCACCGTCTCTCGGCCTCGGGCCCGGAGTCGCCGGCGAGCATGCGCAGTGCACGCTGTCCACCGTCCCCGCCGCCCGGCCGGCGGCGCTACCTGCGCTCCACCGGTCCTGGCCGCGCGGCCCCACCCCCTGCCTCTCCCTCCGCCCCCGCCTCCCCTTCTCCTCCCTGCCCCGCCCCGCCCTCTCAGAGGGAAGGCCCCGCCCCCCGAATCTCGCCCCGCCCCTCCGCGCTGGTGCCGCCGCCGCCCGTCCGACTCCAGCGCCCACTGAGATTTCCAGATTTGTTCTCCCGGCTCGGATCCCGTTCCCTCCCGCGAGAATGGGAGGTTTGCGTCACTAAAATGCGCCCGCTCCCGTGGTGAGGCTGCGGGATTTGCGTTTGGAGCTGTGTGGGTGCGGCTGAAACAGGAGTGGTGGTGTGGGATGCCCGCTTCTCCCAGCGGGTGAGGGCGGCGGCCGGGGCCCGGAGACGGGGACGGAGGACGGGGCCTTGAGACGGGGACGGGGGCCGGGGAACGGGGACGGAGACGGAGCAGGAGGCGGGGGACGGGGACGGAGCAGGAGGCGGGGGACGGGGCCGAGGGATGGGTTCGGGGACAGGCACGGCCCGGGCGGAGCGGTGGTGTCGGCCCCTGCTCTTCTCTCCCAGCCTTCCCTGTTCCCGGATAGAAGAACCGGGCCCGCGGGGTCTGCGTCCTCGGGAACCTAGGGCGGCCGCGAGCGGTGCCCATCTGGAAGCTTCTGGTGACTCCCAGAGCTTGGAGACCGCCGGGGAGGCCCAGCTTCCATTCACGGAGGCGTGGGGACAGCCCTTGCTGCTCGCACTTCTCGCTCTTCGAGGATGAGGCTGCAGTCGGTGAAGACGAGTTCACCGAGGTTTTGTGTGACGAAATGGTGGGTGGACACTGGTGATGGTAGCACGGCAGTGGTTAATTTTATATAAATTTTATATCTTACTACAATAAAAAAATGACTTGGAAAAAGGTTCTGTGCACTCATGTGGGAATTATGGACTTGCACAGGCCCTTTGAGCAAGTTTTGAATACAATTTAACCTGTTCTTCAGTTTTGGATGAACTTTTAATATTCTTGGCATGACCTCAAGTATACTAGGGTAACCAGTCTGTTAGCATTTACATTTTATGTTCCTTCTAGAGTAGTCTCATCTCTATATCAAGTGTAG
This sequence comes from Dipodomys merriami, assembly GCF_024711535.1. NCBI lineage: Eukaryota > Metazoa > Chordata > Mammalia > Rodentia > Heteromyidae > Dipodomys > Dipodomys merriami. Next base: position 53,061,689 of record NW_027206401.1, read on the forward strand.
ATTTAGCTGTTTGCGAATAGCAAGATGTGAGTAGCAAGATGAATGGACATAGTACTAAAGAACTTTTTTTTTCCCTAAGAAGATTATGTTTCTTATAAGATAGGAGATTGAGCAAAGCCAAGTTTCATTATACAACTTCCTCGAAGGGAAGATCAGCTACAAATGAGAACTGACAAATGTGTTACTTCAAAACTTAGTGTTGTAGTACTATTTCAGGACTTTTTGCTATGGTCTTTTTAGAAGGACTCTGATATAAAACTGAGTACAGTAACTGTCTGAAAAGGAAAATTGGGGATTTTTTTCCTTTCAAAGTTGATAATGCATCTGTTTGTTGGTTGGAGGCTGATGGGAAGAAAGACTTATTTATTGTGGACTTGATTATAGTATTAAAGGAGAAATGGAATTTAATTTTTTTAAATAAAGCATACATCAGTGCTTTAGTGTTTAATATATTACAGATAAAAAATAACTCTGGTAACCGAGTAATTGATTAAAGTGCAAAGTGGTTTTCTGCTTGGATCCTTTAGAAGCAGTCTGTCAGACAAGGCATTTCCCTCTGAATCATTCTTATGAAGGCGAATTATCTAGTATCAAGTGACACAGCAGTGAAATAATCTCTAAAGTATTCTCTGCTTTACATGCCTGCCTGACATCATGGTTTTTTAGTGTTATATTTATACTAATTATCACATTTTGTGATTGCAAATACATTATGACAACTGTCTCACTATTTGAATTTCAAGTCCTGATCTTCAAGACAAGTCAAACACCTATCTTCAGCATCATGAAACTGTTTCATTTGGACATCATTTGAACCTTGTCTATTCGATGTATCCCACGGCAGACTTAACCCCTTTTCCCTTCACAAACATACACACACACACACACATACACACACATACCTCTTCTCCAACCTTTTAGTTTCTGCCTCAACCCATTTACAAAGCTCCAAACCTCACAGCCATATATTAGATGCATCCTCCACCATTTAGTTCCTAGCCTTCAAGTCCATAGAAAAGGCTGCCATGGGTAAAAAGAAAGCTCTTCTGGTGACAAGAGAAAATAATGTGAATGGAAAAGAAGGGAATTTGTCCATTTTAATTTTATACTTTCCATTTTTAAAAAGGTTGAATATAACTCAATCTTGCATAAACTATCTTCTAGTTTCCAGATGTTAATAATACCAAAACGTATTGGACCCTTATCATCTGGGTGCCAATCATAATATTACATGTTTATTTACTCAACAAGGTAGACATTTTTAACTCCCCTTAAAAATGAATAAAATGAGCATTCTACAGCCTATAAGTGCTACACAGGACTCTAAACTAGGTCTGACCAAGAAATGTGCCATTTGATTACATTAAACAGTCATAATAAATATTTAAAATTATTTAACATAACTTTACATCAAAATTGAAATATACATAAAAATAAACCTTAGCAAATTATGATTACCTTTGCCTGTTTTCATACTTAGCTAAGATTACAGAACATCAAAATCCAGTGTTCTTGCCTTTTTTAGTTGTAGGATACTTTCAGTAAGAAGTAATGTACTTGGTTTTTCAGTAGTGTATGAGTTGGATACATACAAATGGGAATATCTTTAATATCTGTGATTTTAGAAATTTATATAACTTTGTTTTCTCATCTATGAGTAATGAGCTGTTTCATGGAGATGTCAAATTGGTTATTACAAATGTCTTACAAAAATTCCATCTACAAATTTTAGTCTTGGCAATATAGTATTTATAGAATCACATAAAGTACCATAAAATTAGTAGAAAATATTTTAAGTAGGTAGCAACAAAAACTGTCACCTACAGTTAATTCACACTTCTGAATATTACTATCAAGCAGGAGTATTGCTAGATTAAATAATTGAGCATGTAATAATTACATTTGTTGCCAAAATCCCCTTTTAAAAAGACCTAGAATAGCTGGGCACCAGTGGCTCATGCCTGTCATCCTAGCTACTCAGGAGGCTGAGATCTGAGGATTCTTGTTCAAAGCCAGCCTTGGCAGGAAAGTCTGTGAGATTCTTATCTCCAGCAAACCACCATAAAACTGGAAGTGGTGCTGTGGCTCAAGTGATAAGAGTGCTAGCCTTGAGCTGAAGAGATGAGGGACAGCACCCAGGCCCAAAGTTCAAGCCCCATGACACACCAAAAAAAAAAAAAAAAAAAAGACAACTTCAAACTCCTTTCAATTTGCAGATCTCCACAGACAATCCCAAATTGACCTTCTATGTTTAAATTTCCCCAACAGAAACATTCTAAGTGTTTTCATTGAGAAGACAGAAGACAGAAAAACGCAGCAATGAAATCATGTCTATATTGCTGTGTCATGTTTTATTTATTGGTCAACTACCAAATTTGTTTATCCCAAGATTGGGGGGTAGGAGTGGCCAGAACTGGAGCCTAAAATTCTGGGCCTTTAGCTCTCTCTCATCCTTTTTTTGCCAGCCATGTTTTCAGTTCTGCCTTTTTGCTAGTTAAATGGAGGCAAAAGTCTCCCAAATGGGTTTGCCTGAGCTGGCTTCAAACCTCTGTCCTCAGATCTCAGCTGCCTGACCAGCTACAGTTTCATCGTTTTGAGCTGCCAGCACCCTGCCTATCCCTAGATTTTTTTGGAGTATATATTGCTTGCTAAGTTTATCTGAGGTACAGATAAATTCAAAGAAAAGTTAACTTCTGTCCTTTAAAACACAAATGCATTTTTAACTTTATTTTTAAAGATTATTTAAGTTACTTTTCAGTCTATTTAAAAATGCAATCTAAGCATTGCAGGCTTATTCCTGTAATCTTAGCTACTCAGGATCTGAGTACCTGGATCTGAGGATCACAATTACCAAAATCTGAAATTGCCAAATCTGAAATTGCCAAATCTGAAATCATCAATTTTTTCCTCATGGACTGTTTGGCATTGAATCTTGATGCTTCCTACATTATGAACTTTAATCATATTTTGATGGAAATTTCTCTATTGTCTTGGAATGTTTACTTTGCAAATTTATCATTTTTATTTCAAATAAACATTGTAGATCAAAAAGTTTCTATGTCTAGCTATATACACATAAACTACTTAAAAGCAACATGCTAATCATTAGTTTTCTTTAAATCCGTTACTATATAGAAAATAGAATATATTTATCAGTAGTTCAGGGTCTTCAAAACAAATGAAATCTAATTTAATAGTTTGATTCCTAAAAACAAAAGAAAGTCACTCACTGAAGTTTGGGTTCTCCTATGAAAGTCTGGAAAAATTGTCCTAAATTTCATCTTCTATAAAGTGGCAAAATAAGGGCAACATTATGAAGTTGTGAGCTGTTTTGAGAAAATTTCCTTTAGACTATCCACTTTCCCACTTCTTATTCTCAAAGGTGAAGTGCTGCTGTGTAGCTCAGAACTGTAGCTTGTGGCTGACGTTTGGTGCTGGTTTAGCACCTAACTAGACTTACCTCAAGGTGGAGGAAGAAGAAGGAAAACGTCTTTTGTGCTCAATGTGAATGACTCATTGCTTCATTAAAATTAACCCATCATATCTCTTGATCTTTCATAACAAAATAATGCCACTAAAAAGACATTGCAGCTGGGAATGTGGCTTAGTGGTAGAGTGCTTGCCTAGCATTCATGAAGCCCTGGGTTTGATTCCTCAGTACCACATATACAGAAAAAGCTGGAAGTGGTGTTGTGGCTCAAGTGGTGGAGTGCTATCCTTGAGCAAAAGCAAGCTCAGGGACAGTGCCCAGCTCCAAGTTCAAGCCCCAGAACTGGCAAAAAATAAAAAGACATTGCAAACCCTAGTACCTGTGTTAGTGTACACACACACACACACACACACACACACACACACACACACACACACACACACACACACACACACACACACACACACACACACCACAACACAACAATTCTGATGATTCAATTAATGCATCCTTTCATCTGTTTGGCACAGAGAATTTCCTCTGTAATGGCAGTTTTCAGTGCATTCAGACTTCAGGTGAAGCATTGACAGAAGCTTCCTTGTTTCTAAAATCTGAATGTAAAAACACGTGACTCACTGAATTATTTCCTAGAATAGTTACTTGGGTGGAGGCTCATCAAGTTAATAACTAAACCTAACTCCCAAGGGTGTTGGCAAAGGGCATAATACAGCTTAATGATGCTGTATCCACTCAGAAAGATAAAGGAAGCTTTGAGATCCTGATCAGTTGACTGGGGAAAGGAATGTGACTGGCACCTGGGACACTGAATGAGTGTCTTGAATTGAAAATATTTTAAAAGTTAGAGAATTGGGCCAGTCTTTTAGAGAATGACCTACATCAAGCCTAAGGAAGATGGGGGTTAGAAAACTTCAAAAAGAGAATATCTTGCGTAAGAGACATAAGGCAGAGCATTAGTATTTGCATTGTGAGGTATGAGTCAGAGTTGTGCTGGCTTAGAACAACGAGTTAAACACATCCAACAACCTAGTATATGGATGTGTCACCAAATGGCCTCAGGTATGTCCAGCCTATCCCAATGCCTGGCATGTAGTGTCACTCTCATGTTTTTGCTCTCCACTTGTATGATTTCCCCTTTGTTTAAAAGTAAGAATCTTCAAAATGATACCTACATGATAGGTATCATGATAACTACATGATATTAGGTATCATGTAGTTCATATTTCTAAGGTGTTAGTGTCTCAGATGTAGCTTTTTAGATCCTGCTATGAACAGTTCTAAACATGACAACTAATGTAGCTATTTGTATTAAATTTCTGCTATATGGTTCAGAAATTATTTGGGGAGGGCATTTTGGAACAAAGACTTAGCTTACTGTGTACTTGCTATGATTTTTGTCAAAACCAACCAACACCTACATGCAATCATAATATTCAAATTCTAAATATCACTGATCATTCTATTTTGAATGCTTAGCTCTCAGTGTTGATGTTTTGAGCTTGGACCCCATCTTTCATGACCTTTCCATGAGAAAATAATGCATTGAAATACAAGCAAATTGTAACAACTTACAGTTTCCTAAATACTACTTTAGTTCTGAGTAAGGATGAAATGTACTCAAAAGGTAAGCATACAAGCCTGGCACCAATGTCTCCCACCTGTAATCCTAGCCTACTCAGGAGGCCGAGATCTGAGGATCACAGTTTGAAGCCAGCCATGGCAGCAAAGTCCATGAGACTCATATACAATAAACCACTCAGAAAAAGCCAGAAGTGGTGCTGTGGCTCAAGTGGTAGAGCACTAACCTTAAGCACAAAGAGGTTCAGGGACAGCCCCCAGGCCCTGAGTTCAAGCCCTAGGACTGGGGGGGGGGGAGATAAAGTACATCTAAAGTGTATGTGTATATGTATAGGTATATGAAATAAGGAATGAACATCTAAACTAACTGGTTACCTCTTTTTCAACTCCACTCAGCCAACTATTTCATGATGTGATCATCAAATCATGCTATATGTTTAGAATTTTATTAGTATAAAATAAATACTATACACACACACAGAGTTAACAGCACTTTTGTCAGCACATTTAATCCTGTATCTCTTGTTTGGTGTTTTACTGAAGTATATTTTTTCCTTTACTAGAATATGCTAATTACCTTCCATAACAATATCAAAAAAATCACAAGAATTTTACTGAGCTTGTATAAAATTTTGGCAGGCTGCATTTTCTTGAGAATTTACCTTCCTGTTTCACATCCTTCCTTTCTACTCTCTTCAAATGACCACTTTTTGGGGCAAGTTTCATCAAAATAGATACAGCTTTGTTGTTGGGCCAGTCCATTTAGACAGGAAGAAACTTGCATGGAGAGGCACTGCTGCGCCCACAAAATTGTCCTGGCACCCAGAAAACAAATCTGCTGTTCGGTGCTTTGCGTCACGTGCCTGAAGAAGTAGGGCACTGAAACCCAGGAGCTTGCAGAGCTCTTTGTAGGGATGAGGGAGAAACACAAGATGCAGAATGATTGAAGGGGAGGACATGCTCCCAAAGGAGAGGAAAAGAAAGAATGGTCTGAAGATTTCAAAGACAGGAAACTCGTGTGTGTGTGTGTGTGTGTGTGTGTGTGTGTGTGTGTGTGTGTGTGTGTGTGTGTGTGTGTGTGTGTGTGTGTGTGTGTGTGTGTGTGTGTGTGTGTGTGTGTGTGTGTGTGTACAGGAAGGAACTAGATTGTGAAATAACTGTAAGCACTGCCGGTCAGCCTGTCTCCCTTTGAAAGACAATAATTTTTTTAAAAATTTGAATAATTTCCTAACAGGAAGTAACACAATGGAAACTGGATAATGATGGTGTAGAAAAAAATATCTAATAACTTGGGAGAAACAGGCTAAATAATTGATTTAAATAGCCTGTAAAAATCAAAATGGGGAAATAGAACGGGAATTTTGCACATCTAGTTTTATTAGATAGGCATACATGTGGACCATATGCCAGATTTTCAAATTTGTCAAAGCATTTTAATGATCTCATCTTAGTATTGTGACATTTTATACTTCCAAAAATGGTAGTAAAAAATTGGCAAAGCTTTGATTGTATAGATTTCAGAAAAAATAATACTAATAGTAGTTTTAAAACTCTGAGTAAGAAAGATAAATTGTTTATTGTGGGATTAAAAAAGCCTATGTATCATATTTTACCTTAGTCAAATTAGAGCAAGTCTGCCTTATAAGTTAGCAATTCTATGTGTAAAACTATCTATCAGAAACCTTTGGTTTGGGGCTGGGAAGGTGGCTCAGTGGTAGAGTGCTTGCCTTGCATGCATGAGGCCCTGGGTTCGATTCCCCAGCACTACGTAAGCAAAAAGAAAAAAAGCTGGAAGTGGTGCTGTGGCTCAAGTGGTAGAGCTCTAGCCTTGAGCTGAAGAGCTGAGGGACAGTGCCCAGGCCCAGATGTTCAGGCCCCACGACCGGACCCAAAAAAAAAAAAAAAAAAAAAAAGAAACCATTGGTTTATTTTGATATAATATCTTATAAGAACTATTTTTTTCTGTGTGCTAGTACTAAGACTTAAACACAACCCAAGTGCTGTCCCTCAGCTTTTCAACAAGGCTTGGGCACTGTCCCTCAGCATTTTCCGCTCAAGACTGGCACTCTACCCCTTGAGCCACACCTCTACTTCTGGCTTTTTGTAGTTAATTGGCAATAAAGGTCTCACTGACCCTTTTCTGCCCTGGCTGGATTTAAATCATGATCCTCAGCTCTCAACCTATTGAATAACTAAGATTATAGGGCTGAACCACTGACTTCCCGCTCTTTAAGAACAATATTTTGAGATGGATTTGTAAACCCCAGAGTGAGGTTCTGTGTGCCCAAGGCCGTTGCTGTGCGGAGACCTCCAGGTGAAGCCGCTGTCACCATGTCTGATCAGGAAACAAAACCTTCAACCGAGGACTTTGGGGATAAGAAGGAGGGAGAATACATTAAACTCAAAGTCATTGGGCAGGATAGCAGTGAGATTCACTTCAAAGTGAAAATGACAACACATCTCAAGAAACTCAAAGAATCATACTGTCAAAGACAGGGAGTTCCAGTGAATTCACTCAGGTTTCTCTTTGAAGGTCAGAGAATTGCTGATAATCATACTCCAAAAGAACTGGGAATGGAGGAAGAAGATATGATTGAAGTTTATCAGGAACAAACGGGGGGGGGGGTCATTCAGCAGTTTAGATATTCTTTTTATTTTCTGTTTCTTTTGCCTCAATCCTTTTTTATTTTTAAAAATAGCTCTTTTGTAATGTGATGTTCAAAATGGAACTGAATACTAGCACTCCCATCTCTTTAAAACATCTGTTAATTTGATTCTAGTGCTCATTATTATCATTTGTTTTCATTGTGCTGATTTTTGGTGATCAAACCTAAGCTCTTTTCACATTGCCCTCTCATTTTAAAAAATGACGTACATGCACAGAGAGGCCACTTTTCAGGACTGCAATTTTAGGTAACATCGACCAATTCGAGTGTTCACAAAGACTTTCCAATTAGCCCTGAAGTTCTAGCATGGGATTGCTTCACTCCTGGACTATGACTTTCAGTGGTAGATGGAAGTTTTTCATAAAACTGAACTGCGGGGAAAATGACCTTTCCTTAACTTGAAGCTACTTTTTAAAGATCTGAGTATCACGGTTCAAAGCCAGCCCAGGCAGGAAAGTCCATGAGACTCTTATCTCCAAAAAACCACTAGAAAACTGGAAGTGGTGCTGTGTCTCAAGCGGTAGAGTGCTTGCTTTGAGCTAAAGAGCTGAGGGATAGTGCCCAAGCCCAGAGTTCAAGCCCCACAACTGACAAAAAAAGAAAAACTGATGAAAAATACTAAAATATGGAAAGAGCTATTATGTTCGTGTATTAGAAGAATATTAATATTTAACAATGTTAATATCATTTGAGTGGCCTTAATACTAGAGGTTATCTATGAATTCAGAATAGTAACATTCTTTACAAAACTAGGACAAACTCTTAAAATTCATTTGGAAACATGAAGACCCTGAATAGCCAAATTCTGAGTGAAAAGGCAATACTAGACATATCACAATACCTGATTTCAAGTTATACTATAGAGCCACTTTAACAAAATCAACATAGTACTGGCATAAAATATGTAGACCAATGGAGCAGCGTAAAGAACCTAAAATAAATCCATAGAGTGACAACCATCCCGGTATCTGACAAAGGCACCCAAAGCACATAGTGGAGAATAGTGGAGAAAAGACGGCCTCCTCAGCAAATGTTGCCGGGCAAATGCCATACCCGCCTGCGGAGGCCTGGGCCTGGGCCTTTAGTGCTGCACAAAATCTGCTCACGTGCTTGTAGACTTTAAGACCTCAAACTGCGAAACTACTGGAGGAAAACAGAAGTGATGGTCTTCTAGGAAACAATAACAAGATTTGACAAAAGGAACTTCATCAAATAAAAAGCTTTTATGCAGTAAGCAAAAACAAGAGACTGCCTACAGAGTGAAAGAAAAATCTTTATTTGACAGTAGATAAATATCCAGGATATCTAAAGAGCCCAAAAAGCTTAGCATCAAAGGAACGATTGCTTCAATTTTTAAAAAAATGGCACATGATCTGATCAGGTATCTCCCAAAGGAAGAGGCACCAATGACCATTTAAAAAAAAAAAAAGGCATATATATGGCATGGTTTTAAAAAAGTAAAAGGTCTGGGGTTGGGAAGTTGGCTCAGTGGTGGAGTGCTTGCTTCTCATGCATGAGGCCCTGGGTCTGATTCCTTAGCAACACATAAGCAGAAAAAGCTGGAAGTGGCGCTGTGGCTCAAATGGTAGAGCACTAACCTTGAGCTGAAAAGCTGAGGGACAGCACCCAGGCCCAGAGTTCAGGCCCCATGACCTCTCCCCCCCACCAAAAAAAAATAAGAAGTCAACCTCTTTGGCCATCAGGAAAATTCAAATCAAATTCACATCGAAACCTAGTGTGGTAGCACATCCACACAATCCCAGTACTTTGGAGGCTGAGTCAGGAGAACAGCAATTTGAAGCCAATGACTGTCTAAAACTGGAAACAAAACAACAAAAGAACAACCAGGATATTCCATCTCATTCTACTCAGAGTGACTATTATCAAACAAAAACTCTTGTTGGGAAGGAAAAGAAAGCCTTATATACTACTGTAGAAATGTAAATTGGTACAGCCACTGTGGAAACCTTAATAGCCTTCAAAATCTAAAAATAGGCTGGGCATGGTATACTTGCTAGTCTGGCTCTCAGCTGCTTGACACACGCCTCCAACCATGCCTTTTGTTGGTTGGTTTGAAGATGAAGTCTAGGAAACTTCTGCCTGAACTGGCCTCAATCCTCTTGATATCAGCTTCTTGAGTAACTAGGATTATAGGTGGAGCCACAGGCATCTAGCCTACCACCTTCCTTTGAGTTGAGCAAGGGAAAACCTCCAATCAAAATCAACTCCAAATGCTTCGGTACTAATACAAGAATGGGAACTCCATGGCATATGTTACACACATGGTTCAAAGTGAATAAAGTGGAAATACATATATTAACATGGTAGCTCTCAAATATATAATTCTGCAGGCAGAAAAGTTATTAGGGAATACAATTACTTGATTTCATTTATAAAAAGCTTAAAATCATGTAGAAATATATACTTATAAAATGTATATGTATATATTTAGTCTCCAAGCTTATCACACATATGACCAAAATAGGTTCAAAACTCAGAAAAATCAGTCATCTTTCCCTTAAGAAATACACTTCTATTTGTGGCTAAAACTTTGTTGGAGCAGCTGGGAAGGTGGCTCAATGGTAGAGTGCTTGCCTTGCATGCAGGAGGCTCTGGGTTTGATTCCTCAGTACCACATAAGCAGAAAAAGCTGGAAGTGGCGTTGTAGCTCAAGTGGTAGAGCACTAACCTTGAACTGAAGAGCTGAGGGACAGCGCTCAGGCCCAGAGTTCAGGCCCACGACCCGGGGGAAAAAAAAGTTGGAACAAGTAAATGTAACTATTCTGAATACTAATGGTTTGGATCATAGTCAGTGCTGAACTAGTAAGTCATATGGAATTAGGTTATGATATACTTAGTGTTGAATGATCCTGGCAACCTCTGATCAAAATGCTTTCCAATTAGACATTACACAGCTCCAGGATGTGAATCCTCTGGGCCACAACACAGGTAAACATTTCCCTAAACCTGTTCTACAACTCTGCTCTATTATCTTAGGGGCCTGTGTGTGGCAAGACAGTTCTCATGTCTATAATAGATAAGTATAGCAACTGCTTTGGGCTTTGCCTACTAAATTTGTTTTAAACACAAATATTTTCTTATGAAATACACACAGAGAAATTCACAAAGCAAACACAAGGATGGGCCAATGGAAACGTATCAGTGTAACCTCCAGCCAGCAGCTGAGGGTCCCCATTCCTTTCCTCATGACATCTGCATTGTACTGTTCACGGGAACCACTCTTCGGATGTTTTGGGGCTTCCTCCTTTATAGTTTTCCCTACCAACTATGCATCCCCCAAAACGCGGTTTGTTCCTGCGTCATACTGTTATGGATGGAATGGCAGTGCTTATGTAACCATGTCTGTTTCTTCTGCTCACCATGATGTTCGCTGAGTTTCCTATGTGTAGAACATTATCCACAGATATTCTCCAAGATCTGAGTCTTGTTTACATCATCTAGCTGCCATGCTTTGTATTTTATGTAGCATTTTGGCACTGGATGGCATCAAGAACGCTATTTTTGGTATTTTAATATACCTACAACTGGAGCCCCAAAAGCCTTTCTACCATATAATAAGAGTTTTATGAGAGAGGCGGGCTGGTGGAGGCCTCGAGAAGATTCTAGAGGTGCCGCGGGCCGCGGGCTCGCGCACGGTTGGTCCGGGCAGGTGCTGTGTCTGGCGGCCATCGGGGTCTTTGCTCGCGGCGGTCGCGCGCTGGGCGGCCTTTCCCGTTCAATCCGGTGCATGACCCGCCCGAACCATGGCTTCGGCTTTGGAGGAGCTGCAGAAAGACCTAGAAGAAGTAAAGTCCCTACTGGAAAAATCCACTAGGAAAAGAGTACGTGATGCCCTTACAACGGAAAAATCTAAGCGTGAGACAGAAATAAAGAACAAGATGCACCAGAAGTCACCGAAGAAACCACAAGTTGAAAATGAAAAGCCAGCTGCTGAGGCTGCTCCCATTACAACTGAACATACAGTGAAAAGCAGTAATTACGGATGGGATCAGTCAGATAAGCTTGTGAAAATCTACGTTACCTATACTGGAGTTCATCAGGTTCCCACTGAGAATGTGCAGGTGCATTTCACAGACAGGGCCTTTGATCTTTTGGTAAAGAATCTGAACGGGAAGAGTGACTCCGTGATTGTGAACAACCTCGTGAAGCCCATCTCTGTAGAAGGCAGTTCAAGAAAAGTAAAAATGGATACAGTTCTTATGTAAAAAGAAAGCAGAAAACGTATGATGGGATTACTTGACTCAAGTTGAAAAGGAGTGCAAGGAGAAGGAAAAGCCTTCCTATGACACTGGAGCAGATCCTAGTGAGGGATTAATGAACGTTCTAAAGAAAATTTATGAAGGTGGAGATGATGATATGAAATGCACCATTAATAAAACCTGGGTGGAATCAAGAGAGAAGCAAGCCAAAGGAGACCCAGAATTTTGAGACTTTTAAATCCTTTTGGGACTGTGATGTGGAAATACTGGTGTTTCCAATAATGGACTGTTGGCACATACGGATTGGGCAGATGGTATTTACACAGCCTTCTAAGCAAAGGCAGTGAATTCTTCATTTCTTACTGGAGGATTTATTTAAATAAAATATGCTTATTAAACATTTCCTCCAAAGATGCCTTCATTAGTATCCTAGTTATATTTTAAAGAAGGGGTTGAGTATATGGCAGTCTCATTTAAATAAATTTTGCCTAAGGAATATGCTATATTACATGCATTTTTGTTCCACTAGGAAGTGGAAAACAATAGTTGAATGCCAGTGAGTTACTGACACCACTTCCCACTAATGTAAGAATAAGATTAAAATCAAATTTTTGCATTAAAAAGTTTTAAAAGTTAGAGTATCTATCATGCACTAGGACTGATGAAACACTGGTCACATAATATTTTTGTACTCAAATGCTGTACAGTACTAAAAGTTTGCCTATGCTTTTTTATACATAAAAAAATAAAATTCACAAAGAAAAAAAATAGGTTTCAGAATTTAGCCTTTCTGAGATTTACTTAAAAGTGGCACAAGCCTTGTTTTAATTCTGTGAAAATGATATTAATCTTGTTAAGTAAATGAGTGAATTTTCTATTTTACAGTAGTCTGTTTCTGTCTTGCCAACTATTTTTAATATATATTTTTTATTGAAAAGATACTGTACAGAGGGGTTACATTACATGAGTAAGGTAATGAGTACATTTCTTGTCGATCATTGTTACCCCCTCCTATGTTTTTTCCCTACCATCCCTTCCCTCCCCACCTCCACAACTCCTCTCTCCTCCCCCCCCAATCCCCCCACCACAGCACATGTCTTGCCAACTCTTGATATTTTGCTTTATTGTTAAATTGGTGCTTGGATACATGCATGACACTGAAACTCAAAAAAAGACAAAGGTAATAGTCTTAAGGTAATAAATTGCCTTCTATTCTTCTCATAGTAGAACATAGTAACCTTCCTTTCACAGACGATTTAGAGATGTGACCGACCCTCTTCTTTTAGGAATCCAGGAGGAGGGGTCCGGTCGTGTGGGCCTGAGTGGCTGAGCAGGGAACTGTGATTTGTGCTGAATCTATTCCACACCAGGCAGTCATTGTCTAGCTAGGTGGCCTTCGGTAAGTCATATGCCCTTTCTGAAGCTTACTTTCTTCACATGTTAGTGGATAATCCTGAAGTTCAAAAACCACCCTAAATTCCTGTTTTAGATATGGATGTCAGAGCTACCTTAAAACTTCCTAGCCTGGGTAACTTGTATATTTAACAACTTCCTATGGCTGAGAAACAATGAAGCAGATGATGACTAAAGTCTCTCTTGTGTAAAAATTCTAGGATAGAGTTTGAACTTTCCCAACCTCAGCATCTTCCATCGGAGTTAAGTTCCTTCAAGTATCAGACATCTGTAGTTTTGTTAACAAAATAATAATAACGCTATTCAAAATAAGGATGCTAAATAAACACATTACTATTGCTGTGAGTGATCATAACACAAATCTAAAGTGTTATTTATAAAGATATCTTGAGAAAATTTGATGTTCAGGAGCGTCCCAATGGAATTATACCAACATCATTAAAAATTATTAAGAATGTGTAGCAGGAAGAAATGCAGTATGGTGGCCTGAGGATGTCAACATAACCAGCAGTGGGTAATAACAGAATGCTATGTAGTCCACTTGGAAAAACTAAATAATTGTCTACACTCTCAAAATGACTTTACAAATCAGCTCATTTAATTATACAGTGTGTCCCCTGTATCACCCACCAGATTAGAGACAGGGTCTTCATTATTTTTACTTTGCTATTGTGTTCTTTATATGTTTTACAAGTTCTTTTGTGACCATTCAGGAACTAAAAATATCCTTGTAACCAATACCAGGTCAGTGCAAAAGGGGGATAGGGAGAGAGGGAAGGGAATAAAAGGGGGAGGGGAGGAGAATGCAGTCAAGAATTCATTGTATTGCCACAAATTAAGAAAAGGAAGGGGTGAGTAGAATGGGGGTGAGAATGTTGAAGAGTGAGACACTGATCAAGATACACTGTATTCATAAACTGCTTTGTTATATGCACCTCCTTTATGCAACTACCTAAAGATAATAAAAATTTTGAAAATATTCTTCTCATATTTAATGTTTACCCATGGCTAGTCTTTATATTCTGAAAAAGTAGAGTCATCCAATTACTTGCTGTCATTTTTTTCCAGAACTTTTTCCCAGTGGAATAAACAACCTTAAATTGTGTGACAGTTCCACCTTTCCCTAATCAACAACTGTCCAGGGGCCTTCAAACCTGTGTTTGTCACACATGCTCTTCACAAAGCAGCAGGGCTCTTGGCTGGGGTATAGCCACTGAGAGAGGGAGACACAGACTAGAGAGGAGCACATTATTTTTAAGAGTTCCCAGGGATTCTCCTCTAGCTTTTGAATTGTGAGGCTGAGTCCAAAACCTGTAGAATAGCAGCTATTCACATTTTCAGTCTTATGCTGGAAACTTAAGAAACCTTCTAACTACAGGAACTGTTCTAGCCTATAAATAAGACATTACTATGTTAAGTAAATGGAGGACTTTGATATCAAAAAGATATATAAATAAACAATTATCAGTGTTATATACAAAGGAGTATATGTTTATTGATTTAGAGATTACTTGTTATACCTTCTTAATTTGTTTTCCCTTCACTTCTAGAACGCTGGTTACATAACACAGATGGACTTGTTTAGCAATGATGTTGGAGTGGACAGGCTCAAGTGGGAAGAGAATGACCCTACCTGCTCCATGTGGACATTGCTGATGTGAGAAGCCACCAAGTGTGTGACTGAGGAAGACTGCCCTGTGGCAGTTACACTGCACGCTGGCACCTGCTCCGTACTCTAGACGGAGTTAAAGGTAGACTAAGACTTGGTGCCAGCAGATCTCCTCCCCTTTACTGAACAAGGAGCTGGGTGGAGGCAATTTCAGGACAGGGAAAGACAGTGGTCCCACTCTGCCCCTCACACCTCTTCAGAGCTGTGCTGCCACCTTAATAAAGGCCTCCTCCTTTTCACAATAGGAGTGTGCTTCTCTAGTGTGCTTTCTTTAGATGTTTATTCTGCTTTTCCTGCCATTGGGCCAGTGTTCTAATTTTAGACACTGTACCCAAACATCTAAGGTCTTAGCGATGCCATCTTACCAAGGGACAACTGCTAACAGAAGCCATCATTCACACTTCCTCCTCCTCCTCCCCCTCCTCTTCCTTCTCTCCTCCTCCTCCTTCTCCTCCTCCTCCTCCTCCTCCTCCTTCTTTGTCATTGATGACTTGTAAGTTAAGTTGATCTTTGATGATATTCAGCCAGGAGAAAGAGCATGTTTGGAATGTGGGAAAACAGTGAAAAATCCTCCCTGCCTGAGACAGGAAAGAGATGGTCATAGGATGTCTAATGAAATGACTTGGCCCAGTCTGGTCTAACGTGGAGGGATAATAGGAGATGAGGAGGGAATTTTGAAATTTTTTGAGAGTGGAATCACATGAGGTCATTCGTGTCTGTCGTGGGATGGGGCATGGCTTAGGGAGAAGAGCACAGCAGAGTTAAGAGGAGGCTTAGGGAGAAGGGCACACAGCAGTTAAGAGCAAGGACAAAGGCCAGAGGCACACAAAGAAGTCTTGACAGCAACAGAGCAACTGAGGAAAAGAAGGCTCAGTCTTGGAAAGAATTCAGATGAAATATCCATAGAACATATTTGCTACTGGAGGGAGAAAAAGTAGAAGACAGAGGCCCATGTGCTATCTTTAAAGTTGCAACTTTGTTTTCTTCTTCACTACCAAGCTTCTTGAAAGAGTTCTGTCTCCACAGTCCGAATTCTCTCCCACCATTGATTCTACTGAAGTAGTTTGGAAAAAGATCCCAATGACTGGAGTGGCCTCTTCTTCATGTCCCACCCTAGTGCACTGGAGAAAGCTGGGTTGTTTATTCAATGACCTTTGAAACATTCTACCCATGTGAATCTCTCCCATTTAATACCTCCTCGTACAGTGTTAACACCTGATATATTTTGACTCATCAGAACTTTGTTCTTAAGATCTATCTCCTCGGCTGCAATGCTTGGTAAGAAATGTACGCATTATCCTGCCCATGCAATTGTAACCCCTCTGTACAGTATGTTCACAAATAAAATAAAATTAAATTTAAAAAATTTTTAAAAAAAGATCTATCTCCTCATTCTCTGTGCCCCTAATACCACTGAAAAATTTAAACTCAACTTTAGTCCATTATCTACAACAAATCCCAAAGTCCATGCACACTGATGCTCCTGAGGCTTAGACTTGTAGTCTTTCTGGAAAGTTCTACTTGAATAACTCATAGATACTTCAAAGTCAACATGTTCAAGATTGAGCTCCACACACCTGACTCCCTGCAAAACTTGTTCCTCTGCTAAATTGACTCACGTTGGTGTAGCATATGCTCTGCGCTATCCTGCTGCTCCTCAGCCTCTTCAGGTATATACTTTCCACTCTTCCCAATCAATTACAGTTCATTAGGCCATCCTCCATGGACTCTGGATACATTAAAAATAATTCCATTATGCCTATAAATAGATTTGATCCTGCCAAGCCTTAGAGAAAGTACAAACTTACCATGATCTTTGGAGGATGCCAACTAACCTTTGCAAACATTCCCCAAAACAAACATTACTCAAATTTTTGGTTTGTGCTCCATTTTCAGAAAATGATTATGTGAACACTATACTTTCTTTCTCGATTCTGTGGTTTTGAACATCTTTTTCATAGTTTTTCCATAAATTAGTGTAATATACAAATTTCCTGAGGATTCAGAATGAAGAAGATTGAGTATACCAACATGGCTTCCCTATAAATGCAATTGACCCAGTTTATTAATTTACAAGAAATCTCTGTCAACAAGTTTATGACCTAAGTTTAGGAGCAAGTTTAGAAACTCATTTCTGGTAGGAAAACCTCCACAGAAGACTACTTTATAATTAGGTAATTAATTCAGCCTGGAATTAATACAATAGGGCTAAATTGGCTCAACCAAATGATCATTGCTACCAAAGTTAAAAAGGCCTGATGCATATGCCAGAATTTTATTTATGTGTGTGTGTGTGTGTGTGTGTGTGTGTGTGTGTGTGTGTGTGTGTGTGTGTGTGTGTGTGTGTGTGTGTGCCAAGAAGACAAGCTAAATGTGAAAAGATTCCTGTCCTTTTGTTTCTCTCAGGCCACTTTAAAGATAGAAAAATAAAAGGTATTGTTTCCTTTTCTAGTTCTCAGAGCTGACTATATCTCTTCTCCTCCTATGTTCTTTTTCTATAGCCTTGAAGTTCTAACATCCTACAAAGTCTCTGATTGGATCTACCGTTGGGCTTTCAGGAACCTCCATTAATGTTAGTAGGTCCAACCACATGCCTTGATTATCTCTGTGCCATTATTTGCTATGCCTGCATAACTTTTTTTCTTTCTTTTTTTGTCAGTCATGGGGCCTGAACTCTGGGCCTTGGCGCTGTCCCTCAGCTCTTCAGCTCAAGGTTAGCGCTCTGCCATTTGAGCCCCAGCGCCACTTCTGGCTTTTTCTGCTTATGTGGTACTGAGGAATCAAACCCAGGGCCTCATGCATGCAAGGCAAGCACTCTACCACTGCCACCTTCCCAGCCCCAGGCCTTCATATTTCTAAAGAATACAGCTTCGTCTTGGAGATCTGCTGCCTGTATATGGATGCCGTTGTTTACAACCTAAAGCCCACAGTCACAATAATTGCTTGCCTGGAGTATAGCATCAGAAAGCACCCCCCCCCATTCACTTTTCCTCCCTTAGTCCTTTCTCCATGTAGCAGCCAGAGCAGTTGTTCAAAATGACATTGGACCATGCCATTACTTGTGTAAAAATATCGTAATGGCTTCCTATCTCATATAGGGAAGAATTTGTCTTCTCGTGAAAACTGCGCCCACCACACACACCTGACTTATTGGTTGAGATGGAGGGTAGGAGGTCTTGCTCATTTTTGTTCATACTGGCCTTGAACCATGGCTGTATTGATCTCTGACTCCCTCATAGCCAGGATTATAGACGTGAACCACTGAACTCAGTTATCTCTTTTTCTGAGAGTCTCACTTGAGGTCTGGTGGTTGGTTTAATCCTCACCTTGGGGAAATTAGCCCATTTGCCTTGGGGCCTGTAGCACCAATCCAAGACTGTGTCTTCGTTGTGTAAGTGAATATTAGAGATCCACATTGGTACTGTCTAAAAGAAATAAGGCACATGCTCTCATCTGTAGTTATTAGTGGAAAATCAATTGAAGTCCACATACCTTATTAGCAGTGGTTTGAGGATGTACACAAAACTATACTAGAAAACAGGAACGTCTTTAAAATTGATAACTTTGGTTGCTTATGCTTCCCTTTCCCCCCACCAAAAAAGAAGAAAATAAAATTTTAAGTAAAGTTTTGTATTTCTCCTACAACAATTCAAAGATCTCTCTAGCATTAAATGTGTTTTTTTCAGAATGACCTTTTATTTCAGCACTAGAATGGTGTCTAAAATTTCTTCTGTGGTCATCTGTTTTTCTCCTGTTGACAGCCACGTCTCCCACAGTGTGGTGGCACTGAAATGGGAGTGTGAAGGTCATCGAGGCTGCTTTCTGCTCTGGCAGAGTCCATCTGTCTCCATAAACAATGCCTCCATTGGTCTAAACGGGGTCCTCATTTTTCAGAATGATTTGAAGCACAGCAAGTTCAATGGCATACTCAAGCCTAGGAATGGACATTTTCTTTTATTTGAACCAGTACAGGGGCTTGAACTCAGGGCCTGGGCACTGTCCGTTGTCTTTGTTTGCTCAAGGCTGGCACTCTACCACTTGACCACAGCTCCACTTCCAGTTTCTAGCTGCTTTATTGGAGATAGGAGTCTTGGAGACTGTCTGGCCCAGGCTGGCTGTTATCTAACTGTCATCCTTAGATCTCAGCTTCCTCAGTAGCTTGATTACAAGAGTGAACCACTGGCACCCCATTACTCTTAATGTTTTAAATGGAGTGCAGGAGGATCTAATCTAGGACCTATTTTCTGATAGCCACTTAAGTCACTGGATTGTGAGATTCTAAGCTTGCCTACTCTATTGCTTCATTTCATGCTCTGATGCCTCATCTTGTCTTCCACTGGCCTGCTCTTCCCCCATCTATAGCTTCTGTTGCTGCAATTAGAGGTGTTTGGTTTTGTCTTATAGCAACTGGGACTTAAGTTCTCTCTTCATGACCTGTGAGTTCCAGAGTCTAGCATGAGTGAGCCCACTTTGTCTTTATTCCATTGTTTCTTTAACCTACCAGTAAACTTATAGCCAGCCATGGCCAATTCTGTTCCAATAACAGATGTCTTGGGGGTAGGAAATGAAATGCACAGTACAAATGTAGCTGTCTGGGGTGGTTCTTTGGACTGTGCTATAGGTAAAAGTAGGTTTCTAGACAGATATTGTGGATAGAGTGAGCTGGTATCCATCTGCATCTGACTTTAGGAACATGCAACTGTTCAATGAAAACCTCTTTGAGGGATATGGCTAGAGTTGTATTGTTTTTCTTGGAACATGAATAACTGCCTCTTCTGCACAAGCAATCAGTGCAATAAACAGCAAATCATTACTGCAGAGGTGCAGGGTGACTAAAATTGTGTATTGAACGGTCTGATGCCTGGATGGTAAAATTCTGTGTGGGCCCAGACCTGAAGAGTTGGGGAACACCCCCCCCTTTTTATGGTCGGTCATGGGGCTTGAACTCTGGGCCTGGGCACTTTCCCTGAGCTCTTCAGCTCAAAGTGAGTGCTCTACCACTTGAGTCACAGCACCACTTTTGGTTTTCTGGTGGTTAATTGGAGATAAGAGTCTCACCCAGGCTGGTTTGAACCCTGTTCCTCAGATCTCAGCCTCCTGCATAACTAGGATTACAGGTGTGAGCCACCAGCACCTGGCAGGAAACCCCCTTTTTATGGTGCCAAAAGTGGTACTGAACTTAGGGTCTGGAAGTCTCACTTGATTTCTGTCAATGCTGGTGCTGTATCACTTGAGCCACAACTCCACATCTGAGTTTTTTGCTTGTTAATTGGAAACACAAGTTTCACAGACTTTCCTACCTGGGCTGGTTTCAAACTGAGATTCTCAGATCCCAGCCTCCTCAGTAGCTAGGATTACAGGTGTGAGCCACCAGCCCATCACCAAGTTTTTAAGTTTGTCTGTTAGCACCTGTATGTCTGATGCCTTAGTTAAATCTTTTGGTTGTAAAATATATTCTGAATCAGACTATTTCTCATTGTATCTGCTGGCCACTTCATTTATTCACTTAGAACCCTCTCATTTCCACCCATGGCAGTTAGATAAGAGCCAACATGGTCACATGACCCAGCCTCACCAGATTTCAGCTCCTATACTCTAAACCAAATGTATTAAAAGCAAAAACTAGCCAGACACTGGTGGCTCACACCTGTCATCCTAGCAACTCAAGAGGCTGAGATCTGAGGATTGTGGTTAAAAGCCAGCCTGGGCAGGAAAGTTCGTTAAACTTTTATCTCCAATAAACCACTAGGAAACCAGAAGTGGCACTGTGGCTCAAGTGGTAGAGCATTAACCTTGAGCTGAAGAGCTGAGGGACAGCGCCCAGGCCCAGAGTTCAAGCCCCATGACTGGAAAAAAAAAAAGCAAGAAAAAACTACCATGTTTTTAGAAGGAGAGATACATCTTTTTTGGGAGGGAGGAGGTCTTGGGGCCTGAACTCTGGGCCTGGGCACTGTCCCTCAGCTCTTCAGCTCAAGGCTAGCGCTCTACCACTTGAGCCACAGTGCCACTTCCGGCTTTTTTCTTTTTGCTTATGTGGTGCTGAGGAATCAAACCCAGGGCCTCATGCATGCAAGGCAAGTGCTCTACCACTGAACCACCTTTCCAGCCCAAAGAGGTAACTCTTAATGACTTGTTTACACAATACTTTCTTAGAAAGAATAGCAAATGGGTGACATGTTGTCCCACCCTCCTATCCCAAGGAGTATCACTGCTCAAGGCCAGCTGGGTAAAATCTTAACAATTCCCCATCTCAATAAAGAAGCTAGGCATAATGCTTCATGCCAGATGTCCTACATACATGGGAGGTTGTAAATAGAAGTATCATTGTCTGTGGTTAAAAAAATACAAGGCCTGGCTGGGAAGGTGGCTTAGTGGTAGAGCGCTTGCCTAGCATGCATGAAGCCCGGGGTTCAATTCCTCAGTACCACATAAACAGAAAAAAGCCAGAAGTGACACTGTGGCTCAAGTGGTAGAGTGCTTGCCTTGAGCAAAAGAAGCTCAGAGACAGTGCCCAGGCCTTGAGTTCAAGCCCTAGGACTGGTAAAAAAAATACAAAGCCTCACCTGGAAAAATAACTAAAGTCAAATAAAAAGCTGGGGGCATGTTTCAAGGGTGGTAGAACACCTGTTATCAAGCATGAAGCCCTGGGTTCAAACCTCAATGAAGAAGAAAGAAAAGGAAAGAAAGGAAGGAAGGAAGGAAGGAAGGAAGGAAGGAAGGAAGGAAGGAAGGAAGGAAGGAAGGAAGGGAGGGAGGGAGGGAGGGAGGGAGGGAGAAAGAGAGAATGAATGAAGGAAGGAAGGAAGGAAGGAAGGGAGAAAGAGAGAAGGAAGGAAGGAAGAAAGGAAGAAAGAAAAAGCAAAACTGTCCAGCTAAACTATATAACAAATGATGCCATTAAATGAAAACTACAGGAAGAAAAAAATAGCAAATCATTTATACATAGACACATCTAGAATATGTACAGAATTCACAGATCTTAATAACATGACAATTCAATCATAAACTAGTGAAAGATTCCAGTGCACATTTCTGCACCGAATACACAAAAGGTTGGTATGCAGGTGAACAGATGCTGAACACCATCAGGCATTAGTAAATACAAATTAAAGTCACAGCAATACACTTACACATTACTGTCTTTTAGCAACAGATTTGTCTTCGGAGAAATATGTCATTAGCTTGTTTTGTTGTGTGAAGATCCCAAAGTGTTCTTCCACAAACAGATAGTGTAGCATGCGATTATGAGATGGTAAATATGATTTACATGCTGCTGTTGCTGGCATTCTACATTGTATTGTTTTACAGTAAGCCTTTAAAAGAAGTACACACTAAAACAAGGATACATGGTAGCAGCACAACCCGTAATTGAGGTATGCAGTATCACTATCTAGAACCCATTGCTGAGCATAAATGTATATGCTATATTTTTGTTTTTATATGCTGGTACAGGGGCTTGAACTCATTGCCCTGGGCTCTCGCTTGGCTTTCTCCTTCAAGGTTGTTGTTCTACCACTTGAGACACACATCCATTTCTGGCTTTTTTCTGGTTATTTTGCTGATAAGAGTCTTATGGAATTTTCTGCCCATGTTGGCTTTGAACTTCAAACCTCAGATTTTAGCCTCATGAGTAAACTAGTTTTATAGGTGTAAGCCACACACTGGTGCCTGTCCATGTATATCACAATACTTAAGTACACATAAGTCTGTGTTTATTCCAAGAGGATGTAGATGAAAGGCTTTATTACAGATAAACATAATACATGTCAAGGAAAATAATTGTTTTCCTTAGTAGTTTTCTTTACTCGTGTGGGTCAAATTATAAAAGTCTAGCATCCTAAATTTCAAATGGGAAAACTGTACACAAGGATAGATACATGATTAAGTACTCTTATTTTCTTTGATACAAAGCATTATAAAATCCACTTTTTTATGTCCACCAGGCTGATAAGGGTTTTGTGTTCTATTTCAAAGACCAAGGCTGGTCTTTGAGACAGTGCCATCTCGTGGCAAGATTGGAGAAGATACTGGTCCTTTTGGAGCTTCCAGTGTGCACAGACTGGTAGTTGAACAAGACATGCTAGTTGAGGAGGTGGGAAGGAAGGGATGGTAGGGGAAAAACAAAGGAGGAGGCAATAATGCTTGATAAGAAATGTACTCAATACTTTGCTCATGTAACTGTAACCCCTTTGTATAGTATTTTCACAATAAAAACTTATTTAAAAAGAACCACTGGCAAATTAATATCTAATCTTTATGTTTATTCTCTAATCCATAGCACTGAATTATGTGTTTCACATAAAATTTTTATGACTTTATCAGTCTTTTATACTTTGAAAGCCTAAATATAAAGCCTAGGAATGCAGAACATGTTAATGTAGTACTAGTTTCTAACCACTTATAATCGACACAGGCAGGGTTTTACAAAACCATTTCAATTCCTAGCATAAACAGAAGAAAAGTGAATAATTTGTTAATTTTTTCAGTAATAATTATATAATATATAGTGTGTGTGTGCACATGCGCGTGTGCGCTGGTCCTTAGACTATGTAAAATCCAGTGTACTTGTTTTTACCCACTGACATTGTAATAAAGCTTTTTAAATCTGTGATAAACTAAACATATCTTGTTTCATTACAAGCCAAGCTTACTTCAGAATGAGCTGCTCTGATAGTTGGCAGCATCAAATTGGACTTAATTTGCTGATTTTATTCAGTGACAAAAGCATTTTTAATTAAAATGGATAAACACCCCAGTTTAACTTATATGGAATACAATTATTTAAAATACACATGTGTGCTTTTTAAAACTAAGTGGCCATTTTAGCTCACTTCTGAGAAAATGTTACTTTTAGAAAAGACATGTTAGACATGTAGACAAGTTCAGTAACAACTTGTGATTTTAATAAATCCGGTTTCTAGTCAGTTGCAGCATTTGTATTCAAAAGAACCAGGAGGTTATTATTACAGAGGTATTTAGAAAGGATAAGCTTAAAAATTAATCCTGAATGGATCACGTAGCTTGAAAATGACACCGGAGGCTGTGAACCTATCACTTTAGAAAACCATTGTTTGTGGTGTTAATAAGTTATGAAATTGTTCATTTCTTTATTTTTCTTTTTGGAGAGAGTCTTGTGTAGGACAGGCTGGCCTTGAACTTGAAATACTCCTGTCTCTGGCTTGTCCAGTGCAGGGATTACAGGCAAATTCTGTGTGCCATGTTAACATGTGATAATTCCTTCATGTGTACAGGTACTGGGGCTTGAACTCAGAGCCTGGATATCTCACTTGACTTTTTCACTCAACGCTGGCCTTCTACTACTTGAGCCACATCTCCACTTCCAGCTTTTGTGTGTCTAATTGAAGATGACTTTCACAGACTCTTTTCACAGTTCTACTTCTGGCTTTTTGCTGGTTAATTAGAGATTAAGAATCTCATGAACTTCCCTACTAGGCTGGCTTTGAGCCTCAATCTTCAGATCTCAGATTTCTGAGTAGCTACATGGGATTACAGGCTTGAGCCTGTACCCACTGTACCCACTGTTTTGTTTATCTTGCACTATTGATTATATGCTACTAAGATTAACTAAAGGCAGTCAGCAAGTCATCACAATATCTCTAAAGAACCATTCTGCTTTGTTAATAAATGTATGGTCAAATGAACTAGAGTGCAGGTTGGTAGAACAAATCCTTTGCCAGTGTCTGTACTCACACGATATTTGTAGTTGCAGTGTTGTCACACTTATATATTTGCCATCTCTTTGATGAAGTGTTACTAAAAGTGCCCTGGCCAATTAAATGGGAAAATATATTTTAATTTCCCTGTAAAGACCTAAGTAAGCTAGGTGCAGCCAGCTCATACCAGTAATCTTAGTTATTGAGGACGATGAGAGCTGAGAATTGTGGTTCAAAGCCAGGCCAGGCTGGAAAGTCTGTGAGGTGAGTGTGTCCCAGTAATGGGCCTTCAACTCAGGGCCTGGCTCTTGGCTTTTTTCTGCTCAAGGCTGGCACTGTCACTCCCATTGTACTTTTACGTCTGGTCTTTTACTGATGAATGGGAGGTCTCGCAGACTTTTCTGCCCAGGCTGGCTTCAAACTACAACCCTTAAATCTCAGCCTCCTGAGTAGCTAGGATTACAGGTGTGAGCCACCAGCACCTCAACAATTAGACCCTTGTCTGCAATTAGCCACCAAAACTCTGGAAGTAAACATGTGGCTTAAATAGTAGTGTCAGCATTGAGCAAAAGTTCTGAGAGACAGCACTTAGGCTATGAGTTCCAGACCTAGAACACACCCCACCCTAGCAAACCAAACCAAACCAACTTCATGGACTTCACCTCTAGTGGTGTAATCTCATAATATATTCACTAGAATGCCACTACCGGAGAAAAGGAAAAGAGTGAACAAAGTAAGACAACAAAATGCCAGATGTCATCATGGAAATACGTGACTTCCACTGCGCTATCTTAAAACTCAAAAGGAAAGATGTTCCGGACTTGCTTCTCTAACGGTATTGTTAATGAGACAGAACGGTGACTTCAGCCAGGTGTCAGTGGTTTATAGTCCCTGCCTTGATGGCCTGCATCCTGGCCGTCCTGGCTGCAGTGGCTGTGATCCTGGCTGCCCGGAGGCTGGGCTGGGAGGCCTGCCCTTGGAGGCTGAGCCCAGAGGCTGGGCTGGGAAACTGGCTCGGAGGCCTTCCCTCTGAGGCTGGGCTGGGAGACTGGGTCGGAGGCCTTCCCTCTGAGGCTGGCCCAGGCAGGGGAGTCTGTGCGCGACTCTGACCTCCAACTACCCAGCAAAAAGCCAGGAGGGAGCTGTGACTGAGCGGCAAAGCGCCGGCACTGGGTGAAAAGGCCCAGAGGTCGGGGAAGCCTGTGTTCAGGCCCTGGTCCCCGACCCCAAAGCCGGGAGAGAACGGCGGGTGTGTCAGGATGGCGGAATCCGGCGCCAGCGGCCTCCCGAGTCCAACCCGAGGGAGAACCCGAGGGAGAACCCGCGGCTCCACCCCGCGCGCGGGCGGAGACCGAGAGGCCACGGGTTGGGAGCCAGGGTCGCTGGAAAGCTTTGGATCGGGCGGGCCTGGCTCCCGGGCGGGCCTCCGGGCGCCGGCGCAGCCGCTCCGGCCCTGCAGCAGAAGGGGGCAGCAGAGCGCTGCCGGGGAGGAGCGGGGGGTGCGGCGCGGGCCGGCCGGGGCGCCGGGGCCGGGCGGAGAGCCGGGGCCTGCGGGCCGGAGCGGACAGCCGGGGCCGGGCGGACAGCCGGGGCCGGGCGGAGAGCCGGGGCCTGCGGGACGGAACGGAGAGCCGGGGCCGGGCGGAGAGCCGGGGCCTGCGGGACGGAGCGGAGAGCCGGGGCCGGGCGGAGAGCCGGGGCCTGCGGGGCCGAGCGGACAGCCGGGGTCGGGCGGAGAGCCGGGCCTCCCGAGCCTGTAGGGGCCGAGCGCGGCCGGGACTCCCGGGGCCCCGGCCCGGCCCCGGCCCCGGCCCCGTCTGGGAACGCCCTCCTTTCACGGCCGTCAAGGCTTCCGCGAGGCCGGCCCCGCGGGCGGGCGGATCCGAGGAGACCCACACCCACGGCCCAGCACGTTAGGGACACGACACCCCTGGAGACTGCTCCCCTGGCGGCTCTTTCCGTCCTCCCGCGTGAGCCCCACGGCCGGCGCCGGGCCTCGACGAGCGGCGGCCACCAGCCAGGGCCAGCGCGCAGGCGCGTCCCAGACGGCGCAGGCCCAGCGCGCAGGCGCAGGCTCCCCGCTGGCTACTGTGAAATTTAGCCCTGGGATTTGAACTCGGGGAATGCGTTAGGGAAATGCGCTACGGCCGGAGCCACGCTCCCAGCCAATTGTATATCCTTGAAAAGACCCAACTCTTTGTTGCATTGATTCTGTTTGTTCCTTTACTCTCCACATCACTAATTTCTGCCTGGGGCCTTATCGTGCATTTCTGTCAACCAACTTCGGGTTTGTTCTGTCCTCATTCACGCACCGTGAGGTGTATCATTAAGTGATTATCTGAAACCATTCGGAACGTGTTTGCTTTGTTTGTTTGAGGCAGCTTCTTACTATAGCCCGGGTTGTCCATGAGCTCACTTTGCCCAGATTGGCCTCAAACTCATAATCTTGCCTCAGCCTCCCAAAGTGCTAGAACTACAGGCATGCACGACCATGCCCAGCCTTTCTCCAGTTTTTATTTTATGTATTTATTTTTATTTACATTTTTTGTTTGAGTAGATTTCCCCCCACTTTTATTGTTATTATAAAGGTGATGTCCAGAAGGGTTACAGTTCCATAAGTGAGTACATTTCTTTTTGGGAAAATGTCCCCCTTATTCTTGCTCTCTCCCAGTTTTTAATGTAGACACTCATCCTATAATTTTCCCCTTTTAGAACTCTGCTGCATCTTCAAAGCTCTGTGAGTTGTGTTCAGTTTTACTGAATCTCTGAGTGTTCCCTGTTTTGCCTTGGGGGAGTGTGGTGGGTGTTTCCTGTCCCAGTCCTAACACAGTGAAGAATGGAGGCATTCATGGATGTAGGATCCCGAAGCAGAGAAGTCACTGAAGGAACCATTACCTGAAAACCAGCCATGCCCTTAGGTGAGGCTTTGGGTTGCACTGGTTGGAATGATTTTGTGAAGAGCTCCACGAGCGGGCCAAGCCCTGTTTCTTGCTGTGAGACTCAAGTTTACAGACTGCACCACCAAAGCCCTGCTCTTCAAATGAAGTTGTGCCATTTGTAGGAAAATGGTAGAACTGGGGATCACTGTGTTAAAACACAAAAACAAAAACATAAGCCAAGCCCAGAAAGACAAAGATAAAAAGTCCTTATTCATAGGTAGAATGCAGACATCATTATAATGGTGGGCAGAGAGAGAAAGGGACAAATGTGATCAGAAATATCTCTATATATGAAAGTAACAATGAAATCTACTAAAATGCATTAAAAAGGAGAGACAGGAGGCAGAGCGTGTGAATCTGATCAAATTTATTACATCTCTGTAGTTGTCTCTCAGTAAACCCTATTGTACAATTAGCAATTTACATATGCTAATAAACATGTTAAAACCTTTTACCTTTGCCTGGATCTGAACTTTCACTCCTGCTACTGATAAAAAAAAAAACAACCAAGATCAGATCAATAGAAGCATCACTCTTGCCAGAGACAGAGCACAAGTGTCCCCTGGGTACACAGAGGCAGTTCCCACGCTGGAGTCCACCTTGGGGCGGTTTGGGAGTTCAGGCCCAGGTGGGGCATCTTGCTGCTGTCCCTAAATCAGATTCCAATCCTCACACCCTAGTTTTCCTTTTCAAATACTCTGCTCTTACTCAGTGCCTGTCAGTTTGCAAAGCCTGGTTAGTCTCTGCTGGAGCTGCGCTGCTGTTCTTTTCAGAGAGGCTGAGGGCAAAGCCCAGTGGAGAAGCGGCTCCTGGCCATGTCTCCTGCAGCCACTGGGAGTTCATTGCAAAGTATTTCAGGAAACTTGCAGTTTGGACACAGGTTGTGTTGTCTCTGTGGAATCCAAGAGCAGACGTCTGGGACCACGGGCTTGCTAACTTGTTTATTTTTAGGTGACTGTTCAGTGAATGTTTTAATTATAAAGGACAATCTGAGTTTTATGATTTTTTTTTCTGAAAGGAAAGCTTTTTGCTTCTTGCCTTGACCTATTTAGACTTTACCTAGCAGACATTGCTGAGAAAACAAGAACTTTCCTTGTGTGCTGTTGAGATGCCAGAAAAATGACAAGAAGAGCACACCGGGCCCATTTATAAAATAAAATCGTTTTAAATCTCAACTCATAGCATTCCAAGTCAGACTTTCCAGATCATAAATTTCTATAAATGTAAAGAAACATTTTTCTACATATTAAATTTTCCTCTAATCTTTTAAGGTCTAAATTTTTTTTTTACGAGTTTGTACTTCATTTAAGGGATGTATACAGAAGGGATTCATAGGTATGGGGTAGGTATTAGTTTATTTGAATTCACATTAAACTTCTTTGAGCTGTATAAAATCAAGGCTATAAATACGTTGCTGTCAGAACTTGTTATGACATGGATGGATTCTGCACATCTTGAAATAATTGGCGATGGAATTTCTATTTCTTCTACCTAACTTTCTTGTACTATTAGGTACTGAAAATAAGGAGAAAATAACACCACACAAATACAAGGTGAATATATATTCATAAAATTTTTATTTTTATTTATTCTCTTGTGCCAATACTGGGACTTGAACTTGGGGCCTGGGTGTTGTCTCTTCACTCTTTTGCTCAAGGCTTTACTACTTGAGCCACAGCACCAGCCTTTTGCTGGAGGTAGAGTCTCCAGAACTTTTCTGCCTAGGGCTGGCTTTGAACCTGGATTCTTGGCCTTCAGAGTAGCTAGTATTACCAGTGTGAGCCACCAGTGTCCAGCTAAATAATCTCCCTCTCCCTCTCCCTCTCCCTCTCTCTCTCTCTCTCTCTCTCTCTCTCTCTCTCTCTCTCTCTCTCTCTCTCTCTCTCTCTCTCTCTCTCTCTCTCTCTCTCTCTCTCTCCCTCCCTCTCTCTCTCTCTCTAAGTTCAGCTCTTCACTGAGTAGCGACATCCAAGGGCTCAGGAGTCCCCTGTGGCTGGTGGGCCATTGTGAACAGCACAGATTGCCCTGGACCTCCATCACCAAGTCACGTTCCCCTACAGATTGTGTGAATCTCCTGGTGAGAATGCAGTGGCTTGTGAAGCCTGGAAAGAATGTGGGGA
Source organism: Dipodomys merriami (assembly GCF_024711535.1). Classification (NCBI taxonomy): domain Eukaryota; kingdom Metazoa; phylum Chordata; class Mammalia; order Rodentia; family Heteromyidae; genus Dipodomys; species Dipodomys merriami. The sequence continues at coordinate 53,091,416 of NW_027206401.1, forward strand.
GCAGTTTATTGGCAACATATTAACTAATCAGCATAGTAACTCATAACTGATGGCTCCTGTTAGTTTTGTTTTAGTGCTCTTGTTGTAAATTCTGAAGTAAGCCATTCTGGTCTTGCCCCTTCGCATGAGTATGCGGCTCTTAATAACCTTACATTTGGAAATATTAAGTGATTTCAAGGAGATAAGAGGCACAAGAGAGCACATTTTAAAACACTGCTGGTTGCTGGTGGTTCCTGACAATAACGCCTGGCCCGTAGGGTCCTGGTATCCCAGCAGCAGAAGCATACCCCAGCCCTACCCGGCCTGGCAGTTCCTGGTCCTTGCTGGTTCTCGGGGGGGGGGGGGGGGGGGGGAGGGGAAAGGGGGAAATCCCCCCCCACATGCGAGTGTGTGTGTGTGTGTGTGTGTGTGTGTGTGTGTGTGTGTGTGTGTGTGTGTGAAGGCAGAGTCGTTCAGCTCCCAGTGGCTCCCAGTCAGTCTCCACCAACAGAGGCTCTTTGTCCCCAGCCCTGTGCAGTTGCTATTCCAGCACAAGCTGGGGTGTCAGAGATATTTGGAATGAAAGGAAGGTAGGCGCAGGACGCTGCTGCGGTTATGCTTTGGCCTTCGGGAACACCTTCACATGCCTTTGTGGCCTCTGCTAGTTGGGTGGCTGTGATCTAAGAGTGCATATTGCTTAGGTGAGGGAAAGAAAAGAAGAAAAACTCCTTTCAAAAACCACTATCTGCTGGAAGAATCTTCTCCAGTTACTCAAACATCTCTGTGTACTGTTCTCTCTTAAGGGTATAGAAGTTTGAATCAAAAGCTGCAATTTTACTTTCAAAGGCAAAGGCCTTACATATGTCATGTTTTGTAACATGACATGATTGTATTTGAATTTTGAGAACGTAAATATGTACGTGCTTTAAGTGAGATGCCTTTAATAAGGTTACAGAACTTAATACCCTGTAAAACAGGACCAAAGCTGAGGTATAAAAAAGGTACTCAAAGAAAGTATATTAAATGTTAGTAGTGATTCATCCCTTGGTGGTGAAACTGAATGATTGTGTTTCATTTTTCCTATTTCTACAATTTGTAGTTTTCTATATTGCTCACATATTCTAAAGTGAGCAAATCAGTTACGTGTGCATGCATATACATATGTTTATGGACAAATCAATTATGTGTATATATATATATATATAAATAGATAGATGTAATACATGTGCTTGCACAAATTAATTATGTGTGCATGTATAGATGTGTGTATGTATGTATAAATCAATCATGTGCATATGCATAGACCTGCATGTATATATACATAGACATGTGTATATGCATAAATCAATTGTTTGTATATTCATAGATGTGTGTACCAACTGTGTACATGTATAGACATGTGTGCAGGTACATGAATAGACGTGTGCATAAAATCAGTTATGTGTACAAGCATGGCCATGTATGGACACTATGTCTGTACTGCACATGAAGCTGCTTGATGGCGGCCTTGTCACTTGGCACTGGTCATCCTGAACATGATACTGACTGTTTCTCCAGGGGCTGCTGGAGAGAAGAACTTTTCCTCTACCCCTGCTCACAGCTCCGTCTGCAGCGTCACTAAGTGACTGTGACTTGTTCAGGGATCTTCCTACATCTCTTCACCAAGACAACAGGGTGGTATACCTACCTTGTTGGCTTGTTGTGACCTAAAAATGAGATTTTGCTGGGAAACATTACAGAAAACACAGAGTATTAGGAAAGGGAAGGTGTTATCAACTAGCTGAACTTGAAGGACACATGAAACAGGTTTGTTTTTTTTAGGAGAATAAAAACCCATAAGCTGGGCGGTGATGGCTCAGGTCTGTAATCCTAGCTACTCAAAGCCTGAGATTTAAAGATCATGGTTCAAAGCCAGTCCCAGCAGGAAAGTCCATGAGATTCTTATTCTTTTTTTTTTTTTTTTTTTTTTTTGGTCAGTTGTGGGGCCTGAACTCTGGGCCTGGGTGCTGTTCCTCAGCTCTTCAGCTCAAGGCTAGTGCTCTACCACTTGAGCCACAGTGCCACTTCTGGCTTTTTCTGCTTATGTGGTGCTGAGGAATCGAACCCAGGGCCTCATGCATGCAAGGCAAGCACTCTACCACTGAGCCACCTTCCCAGCCCTCCATGAGATTCTTATCTCAAATTAACTACTAAAAAACTAGAAGTGGAGCTGTGATTCAAGTTGTAGAGTGCTGCCTAGAGCAAAAAAAGCACCGGGAAAACACCCAGGCCCTGAGTTCAAGCCAGAACCAGAAAAGAAAGAAAGAAGAGAAAGACAGCAAACTGGGTGCTGGTGGCTCTTGTCAGGCTCATAATCCTAGCTACTCAGGAGGCTGAGATCCTAGGATTACAGCTCACAGCCAGCCCAGGTGGGAAAGTCAGGAGACTCTTATCTACAATTAATAATTAAAAAGCTGGAGGTAGAGCTATGGCTCAAATGGTAGAATGCCAGCCTTGAGTGAAAAAGCTAACAGTAAGTGCCTGAGCTCTAGTTCAAGCCCTAGGACTGGCATATGTGCTTGTATGTGTATGCACACATAGGAGCATGTATACACACACACACACACACACACACACACACACACACACACACACACACATCAAATAGCTGAAGACACGCGCATAAAGGAAGGAGGGCTGTCAGTTGATTTACCTTGGGATTTCTAGGCCAGGGTTTTTAGTGGTGGTAGTTGTCTAGGGTAGTTCTTACACACCTGACACAGCCACACTTTTCAGGAAATCTAAATGTACCCTGTGACTGGCACAGAATGGGACTCAGGGAGGAGGGAAAGTTGAGTGAGTTAAAATAGAGGAATCAGGCTAAAATTTATCTGGTGCCAGGTGCTATCTGAAGCTCTAGTTTAAGTCTTGAGTAGTACCAATAACATCAGTGCTCTCATATTCAGTTTTTGCATAGAAGGAAATGGAGGCAAAGGAGTTAATTACCTGTCTATCTAGAAGTGAAATGTCTAATTACCTGTCCATCTAGAAAGTGAAATGTCTAACAAGTTGAGATCTGAACTCAAATTGCCTGGCTGTGGAGCTCACACAGTGCAGGGCTGGGTGGGATTGGTTGTTGGTTAGCACCCCGTTGGGGTAGTGAGGACATAGTAGGCAGTTCATCTATTAGGGCAGAATTACTTTTACTTGTTCTTGTAGTGTTCATTTTGTCTTTGCTCTTCAATGGATTTTCATGAACAATCAGAATGCATTTTTTCTGATTTGTGCTTTTCTGATTTTGCGTTTTTATTCTGAGAGCAACCTTAAAATGACATCAATACTTCAGTTTATGCATATGGAAAATAACCTGGACTGGAGTGTCTACATTGAATCAAAGTTATCTGCTTGACAAAGGGAAACCAAATTCTGGTCTGATTCCTTAACTCAGGTTTCGAATTTCAGGAAAGCACTGAGCCTTTCTCTGCCCGCTGAAGATAGTGGATTCAAGGAAATTTCACAGGTACCACACAAAACAATATAGGCTTAAGTTTATTTCATGGCTCAGAATTAAGGATGTTTCTTCACTTTGTTGATGAAAGTGAACATTCAGTTCAGAACCTGATTTGACGACTAATATAGGTTGGCAAGTGGCAATAGTACACAAGACAACTTTGTGTACTTCATTCTCCCGAGTCAAGTAAATTTCTTTACTAGATATCTAGTAAGGAAATCGTCACATTTTTTATGAGCCTAAAAGTTCTCAGGAGCTCATATGGTTTAAAAGGATACTCATTTAAAAAACAATTTAGCAAATGCTATACGTTCTTAGAGTCTGCAGCCAATAGCCATTAAACAGCCCTGGCAAACAGAAGTCCTGGTGAACCCAAGGCCGGACCTCACCCGGGGGCCTGACCTGGGCCCCATGGGAAGTGCTGGGTGGCTTGGGTGAGAGGTGCAGTGTCCCTCTGCGGGCATGGTCCATGGCAGCAGGCACCACCGTATTTACCGGATGGAAGAGCTCCTCCACCAAGCCTGCTCTTCCCCAGGCCTCCTTCACTGCTCTGTCCAAGCATCCCCACCTCTCTCTGGATGGCAGGGTCCTCCTCGGGCACCCAGTGAGGTCACCATGGTTCTCACTCTCTGCATCTTCTTTTCACCCCTGCCGGATTGGACCCTCCTCGCCCAGGCTGTCTTCAGACTCCCAGCATATGCTTGCTGATCAGTATATCATTGTAATCAGTCAGTCAGTACTTGTTCAATGATTGAACAAACAGGCGATGCAGGCAGATGGTCACCGGAGATGAGATGATTGTGGTGCCTCCTGATTCACACAGTGAATAAAACTTTGCATGTATAGGAAAGGAACAGTTAGATGTGTGTGTGCGTGTGTGTGTGTGCATGCACACGCACGTGCGTGTGGGAGTGCTCTCTCTACAACAATGTATGTGTGTAGACAGGGGGAACTACGTCAGGTGAAGATATAACTGTGTATACAATTATAAACTATTTACTTATAAATGGGTTCTTTCATTTATATTTAAGTAGTTGCACAGGGAATTTCAACTCAGTATGTCCATTTCTGCGCTCCTGTGTCTCGATCAATGTCACCCCTCTTTGTTCTCCCATCTCTCAGCCTGCCCTCCTCCCTCCTCCCCTGTGTGACAACCCAGGTTTAGATATAGTTTAAAAAACAACCATTCTGGATGCTCAGCCCCTTCCCCAGGCTAGATGCTGTAGATGCCGTAGCCCACTCCTGCAGGTGTCTCTAGCCTCCCGAGACAATAATGTTGTCTGCCTGCTCTGAGCACCACAGTTGACCCCAGGATAGCCGCAGTAGTGCGTCTGCCCCTAAAGCCTCCAGAGTGTGACTTTATGCATTGTTTACGAAAATTGCTTGTGAAATTGCATCTGATAAGGCTAACTGCAAATTTCACTTCTGTGAACAGCTTGCTTGCCTGCAAAAGGGCCTCGCCACCTGGGTGTGGTCTTTTGCCTCTGTAAACCCTGCCCTCCTAGGGGTCGTGGCTGCTCTTTGTTATGAGACCCCAGAGTCCAGGACAGGACAGCCTCAGCTGGCTAATAAACTCCTTTGTCATCTCTCACCATGATTCTGTGGACTTCTTGACTCTCAGGGATATTCCGCCTGGTTCATTTTCACACATGAACACTGTATGACTGTGTTCTCCCTCCTGTCCTTGCTCCATTCCTCTACCCTGCCCCTTTGATCTCAACCCTCCCCCCCCCCCCAGTAAGATATGTCTCAGCTTCCTGGAATTCATTTTGTTTAACTGTCAGTTAATTGTCCAAAGGAGTCACACCATTGGAATACTTCCCTGCTATGCCATACTCAGTGTGTACATATATATATATATATATATATATATATATATATATATATGTACACACATGACCTGAATATGTTTTCATATATGTTTTTAATTTAGATCTAATTTCCACATGAGAGAAAGCATATGCCTTTGTGCTCTCTGAGCCTGACTTATTTCACTTAATGTATTATTTTCCGGGTCCACGTATTTCCCTGCAAACGACACAGTATTATTCTCATGATGGATGAGTTAAAAATATATATATATATTATATATACATACATGCACACAACACATACTTATACATATGTACATGCACACCCATACATACAAGCACACATGGACATACATATGTGTGTGATACACATGTCTCATGAAATGGACTCTCTAAGAGGTCAGGCTATTGTAGTGCACCTGCAATCTGATGTGACAGACAGATTCCTTTCTCTGTGATTCTCCAGGAAGAATTCAGGTCAAGTGTGGCAACAGTGTGGACCACTGTGAGCCATGTGAGTGATTCAGAAGGCCACAAGCCTTGGACTTGGGGCATAGCCTGACCCAGACTAGAATAGCATGGGCTGTGCTCTGCTCTGTGAGACTCAATGTCATGTCAGGAAATAAGATCAATAACAGATGGGTGGAAGAAGGAGACAAAGCAATCTTTAGTGTGTCCATGTATTTGTTTTCTCTGGACTTACATTTTTCTTGGTATTTTTCTGCCAACCTGGAAAGAAGCTAGATTACTTCTACATAAACCTCCACCCCAGTCTCTCTCTCTCTCTCTCTCTCTCTCTCTCTCTCTCTCTCTCTCTCTCTCTCTCTCTCTCTCTCTCTCTCTCTCTCTCTCTCTCTCTCTCTCTCTCCCTTTCCCTCTCTCCCTCTCCCTCTCCTTCCCCCTCCTCCCTCCCTCTCTGTCTGTGCCAGTATTGAACCTTCAACTCAACATCTTTTGCTCACTTTGCTTGCTTGCTCAAAGCTGGTGTTCTACCACTTGAGCTAGTAGAATTGGAGATGGCGCCTTCAGGACTTTTCTGCTGGAACTCACTTCCAACTCCCATCTTCAGATCTCAGCCTCCTGAAAAGCTAGGGTCTGGCTTTCCACAGGCCTATGGTCCTCACTGTCCCTAAGATTCCCACAACTGTGAGTCATCCAGCAGAGCTAATCTCTATCCTTCATTAACAGGCTCCCTCACCTGCTTCAAGAATTCTCTCCCTCCCTCCCTCCCTCTCTCCCTCCTTCCCTTCTTTCCTTCCTTCCTTCCTTCCTTCCTTCCTTCCTTCCTTCCTTCCTTCCTTCCTTCCTTCCTTCCTCCTCTCCCTTCCTTCCTCCCTTCCTCCCTTCCTTTCTCCCTTCCTTCCTTCTCTTTCTGGTTTTGTACCTGGGGTTGAACTCAATGCTTGTACTGGCTAAGCTGGTCTCTATCACTTGTGTCACTCCCTCCGCCTTTTTGGCATTTGCGCTGCTTTTTGGAGAGGGCCTGGCATTTTTTTTAAAAAATTTTATTTTATTTTATTTGTGAACATACTGTACAGAGGAGTTACAATTACATGGGCAGGATAATGCGTACATTTCTTACCAAGCATTGCAGCCTCCTCCTTTGTTTACCCTTCACATCCCTTCCCAGCCTCCCCCCTCCCCCCAATCCCAATCCTTCTCCTTCCCCCCCCTTCCCCCCTCCCCCCCGTACCGACGTTGTAAAGCTCGTTTTGGACATGACAACTTGTACTTCTCATTGTTGCAACAGGTCCACCTGTATCCTTAAACAACTGGTTTTTCCCCATCTCCTCCACAAGTTATACTGACATCAAATATAGTGAAAGGGGTTATGCTGTGGGGGAGGAACATACAAAGCAACAAAGAGATAATCTTATAAATGCGTTAGAAACACATGCATGAAAGAAAAAAACATTAAAATACACATCTAAGGGTTCATTTTCCTGACATCACATTATCTGACCTTTTCCGCTTGACTCATATATCTACTAGATATTACAAATAAGGGAAACCATGGGGCCTATGTTTCTTTGGGCCTGGCTTACTTCACTTAATATAATTTTTTCCAAGTCTTTCCATTTCCTAACAAATGGGGCAATGTCATTCTTTCTGATGGAGGCATAGAATTCCATTGTGTATATATACCACATTTTCTTGATCCATTCATCTACTGAGGGACATCTGGGTTGGTTCCATATCTTAGCTATAGTAAATAATGCTGCAATAAACATAGTTGTGCTGGTAGCTTTAGTGTGGTCTTGTTTTTTTAACATGTGATTTCATTGTTATTATGAAGGTGCAGTTCAGAAGGTTACCGTTTCATGAGCCAGGTCACGAGTGTGTTCCTTGTTGGACGGCATCCCCTTCTCTCCCTTGGTCTGGCATTTCTGAGTGTGCTCACCCAGATGGGACATGAGCCACCACACCAGGCTCATCTCCTGAGCTTAGGGGCCATCACTTACGCATTCCCTGGAGTAGCCTCAACGTGCAGACCTCACAATTTATGCCTCACAAGGAGGGGAATGCCTGAAAGAGGTTTGTGGAGAGGCAACTGCAGAGGCAAGCTTTTCTAAATACTTGAAAGGATTGCCTAAACACTTCATTATATAGAAAATTGCTTCTCTTTTTTCTTACCAGAGTAAGATATTAAACTGCAAATAAAGAACTTCCATGGAAAGCCTCTGAGAAATGTGTCTTTCCAGGAGGACCCGGAGCTGGCTTAGCTGGTGGGATGTCAGGCTGCAAGAGGGCCCCTCCAGTTTATTCAGGTAAACCCTGACTGGCTTGATAAACATTATGGCTCTGGGCATTTGCATTTCTGTCCTGAGCCAGGAGTGGTGCCTGAGGGGAGAGGAGTCTGATGGAGCAGAATAATAGGACCTTGTGGAAAGCCACAGGGAGGCAGAGAAAGCCTTGTCTCTCTGTGAGAAGAGGCAAGAATAGCAAAGAAACATACTCTATGGTCATCCCTGACCATAAAGTAAATGCAAATCAAAACAGCTCTGAGATTCCATCTCACACCAGTTAGGCTGGCCGACATTGTGAGTTTGAACAACAAATGTTAGAGAGGATATGGGGAAATAGAACCCTATTGCACTGCTGGTGGGATTGGAAGCTTTACAGCCACTCTGGACAGCAGTCTGGAGCCTCCTCAAAAAATTAAATATACACTTTCCTTGCAACCCAGCCATACTACTCCTGGGCATGTACCCAGATCATCATGACTCGGGATACCATAAAAACACTTGCACATCCATGTTCACTGCTGTACTATTCACAATAGCTAAGGATTTGGAAACAGCCCAGATACCCTACATAGATGAGTGGATCCAAAAGATATGATACCTAGACATAGTGGAATTTTATACCACCATTAGAAAGAATAACAGTATGTCATCTGCAGGGAAATGGATTGACCTAGAACGAATCATGTTAAGTGAGGTAAACCAAGCTCAAAAAGACAAACAGCACATGCTTTCTCTCATCTGCAGACGTATCTCCTTAGCTCCTTTGCCCATTTAGTGATTGATTTATTAGCTTTGGGAGGGGTTAGTTTCTTGACCACTTTGTATATTTTGGATATTAGGCCTTTGTCTGATGTATTGCTGGTAAGTATCTTCTCCTAGTCTGTTGTCTGTCTTTCTAGTTTGGTAACTTTCTAATTCTGCTTGGCAGAAACTTTTAGTTTAACATAAAATAAAATACATAATTAAGCCGGGCTCATGCCTGTAATCCTAGCTACTCAGGGGACTGAGATCTGAAGATCAAATCCAGCCCAGGCAGGAAAATCTGTGAGACTCTTATCTCCAATAAACCACTAGAAAACCAAAAGTGGTGCTGTGGCTCAAGCGGTAGAGCGCTTGCCTTGAGCTGAAGAGCACAGGGACAGCGAGCACCCAAGCCCAGAGTTCAAGCCCCATGACGGACCCCCCAAAAATTTTTAATTAAATGGAATCAGTTTTAAAAAACTAGAGGAAGTAGAATGACTTTAAAAATATTGACATTGTGACTTGTTACAACAATGACAAGTTTGGGTCTTATGAATCCCTCTTTACAGATTCAACATCCAGGTTTCCCAAGTTGGACCAAAAGTTGGGCAGTCTTCATGGCTTGTGCAGGCTTGTCTGCCTTCTCCCCAGCCATCGGCCTGAGAACGGGTCACAGTGGTGTGGATGGACCATCTCTCTCCAGCTCTGGCCTCCAGAAACACACTCCCAATTTGTTTGCGGGACGCAGCTTTAAAGCCCCAACAATTGCAAAGATTAAGAAGAAACAACTCGAGATGTGATGTCTCATTTTATCAAGGTTTCCAGCCACAGATTAGGGAGAGTGCGTAAGATTCATAGCCGTAGAGTGTTGAACAAATCACTACATATTGGCAACTGTTTTGTCCTCCAGTGAGTAAGGGTGATTTCAGTCTTACCTTATAGTGGGGTTGGTAGAAGGAAAAAACTGTTAGGCTCAAGCAACAGAAGGACACACACAATGCAATGTTAGATGATTAAACTAGCTCAGTGTTACACCCCTTGCTTTTCACTAATCTCATCTAGTTCACAAAATAATTTATGTATGGTGTGTGTATGTGTGGGTTTGGTAGGTGCGTGTAGTGTGGGTGTGGTAGGTGTCTGTGGTAAGTGTATGTGCTGTGTGTGTGTGTGTGCGCGCTGGTACTAGGACTTGAATTAAGTGCACTGTCCCTTAGTTTTTTCCACTCAATGGCAGCAATCTAGCACTTGAGCTATAGCTCTATTTTAGACTTTTTGCTGGTTAACTGGAAGGAAGAGTCTTACAGACTTACTTGCTTGAGCTCCCCTAGAGCCTCAATCGTCAGAACTCAGACTCCAGAGTAGCTGCGATTACAGTCATGAGCCACCAAAATTATTATTTTTTAATTTTATTTTTATTTATTTTATTTTTATTTTTATTGTGAAAATACTGTACAGAGGGGTTACAATTACATGGGCAAGATAATGAGTACATTTCTTATCAAGCATTGTATCCTACTCCTTTGTTTCCTCTTCCCATCCCTTCCCATCCTCCCCCCCATCCCCCCACCCAATCCAAAATTATTGTTTTATGTCAGTACTTGCATCTCATTTATTTATTTTTTTAATTTTATTTTATTATAAAGAAGCTGTACAGAGGGGTTACAGCTACATGAGTAAGGTAATGAGTCCATTTCTTGTCAAACATTGTTACCCCCTCCTTTGTTTGTTTCCTACCATCCATTCCCTCCCCACCTCCCCACATCCCCTTATAGTTAGGGCAGTTGAGTAACAGTTTAGCTAACTTGTCTTAGGTCTATGGCTAGCAAAGTTGGAATAAATGGGGCTTTAGGCCTGGATGGAGGGCAGCGAAGCCCTTGTGGGTTCTTCCACTGCTGCCTTCTCTAGTAGCTCAGTGGGTGTCTCAGGCCTTTGAAAACAGCCACTGTCTTCCTATAGCAGATCTGAAGGCAGCCACTGTCTTCCTATAGCAGATCTGAAAACGTCCACTGTCTTCCTATAGCAGATCTGAAAGCAGCCACTGTCTTCCTATAGGAGATCTGAAAACGTCCACTGTCTTCCTATAGCAGATCTGAAGGCAGCCACTGTCTTCCCATAGCAGATCTGAAAGCAACCACAGTCTTCCTATAGCAGACCTGAAAGCAGCCACTGTCTTCCTATAGGAGATCTGAAAACGTCCACTGTCTTCCTATAGCAGATCTGAAGGCAGCCACTGTCTTCCCATAGCAGATCTGAAAGCAACCACAGTCTTCCTATAGCAGACCTGAAAGCAGCCACTGTCTTCCTATAGGAGATCTGAAAATGTCCACTGTCTCCTATAGCAGATCTGAAGGCAGCCACTGTCTTCCTATAGCAGATCTGAAAGCAACCACAGTTTTCCTATAGCAGATCTGAAGGCAGCCACTGTCTTCCTATAGCAGACCTGAAAGCAGCCACTGTCTTCCTATAGCAGATCTGAAGGCAACCACAGTCTTCCTATAGCAGACCTGAAAGCAGCCACTGTCTTCCTATAGCACATGTGAAAGCATCCACTGTTTTCCTATAGCAGCTTGCATGAATACTTCTAGTGAGTTTCCCCACATCCTGATTTTACTTTTTCTTTTTCAGCAAACCTCCCTGCTGTCAATCCCTCCCTGTGGCCTCCTCAGTTGGAGGCCCCGCCTGGGGCCAGGCCTGGGCACACCCGGCCTGTCCCACCCCTTCTCCACTCCACTGTGAGGTGTCTCTGAAGCCCCAGGTTTCTCCCTTTGCTTTTAGACCTCACAAGGAGGAGCAACGGAGGTCAGGGCCAGAACTCGGTGTCCAGAAGAGACGGCAAGAGGGACTTGGATGTGTACTGACTCCCCTCCAGCTCCTTCCTTGCAGGGACTGTGGGCCACCAAAGAAAACCCACGAAAATGAGGAGCTGCTGGTAAGACTGTGACTTGGGAGACTTGCTGGGGGGCTGAGTTAGGGTCTCTTAGAATCAAGGTCTGTTTCTGCAGAGCGGTTACAGTGAGAGGAGGAGAGAGGGAGAAATGAAGAAGGATGGGAGTAAGGCAGGAGAGCAAGCACGTTCCAGGTAGAAAATGAGAGTCAGAAAGGAGAGAGGAGAGGCCACCATGAGAGAGACAGAAAATCAAAGATAAAAGCCAACACAGAAACAGCCAGCGAGTGGGATACTGTAGCAACAGAGGCTACAGGAGCCACAGCCAGGTCTCATTCACCAATCTCTGAGTGCAAATGAAGAGCTCTGCCCTGGGCTCTCGTCACCGGCGTGAATGAGCTAACCAGGCACACACATGGGGAAGTGGTCCTCTCAAGGGATTTTGCTGCAATGATTTTTCTCCATCTTCTTCAGGAAAATTCCAGTTTTCTTCTTGGTATGCAGCTTCCTGGGACCTGGGGCCTCGGCAGCTTCCAAGCGCCGCCCAAGTAAGAGACACAGTTTCTGTGTTTTGAAAACTCACTTATCACCAGAAACAACTGGAGCTGTGGTGAAGCAGGGGTGCGGCGGGAAGGCTGCATGCCCCTGGTCCTTCCTACCTTTCCTCCACTCGCACTCATGCTTTGGGCTACAGAGACATGCTGGTGGCTGAGCGTGGAAAAGGAAGTCCTGACGGTGGTTACAGTTAGCAAGAAGGGCAACCAAGGCAGCACCTGGCCCAGCAGGGACTAGCAGGTGGAGGGGATGCATGCCTAGGTGGATGAGGAGGGGGAGGTAGACGGGTTGGGGAGAGTGGGGTGGGAAGAAGAGGTTTGGTGTACTCTGACTGCTAGGCCAAACTCTGCCTGGAAAGAGCATTTCTGGCGTCAGGTGGATCTCATTAAGGCTCCAGGTTGGATGTTACAAGCACTTTTTGATGTTGGTGAGAAAACAAAAATCTCTCTTACTCTGAAGCTCAAGACACAGAGCTGCCTTGCTGAGTTCTAGGCTTAGCCCACTCATGATTATTTCCTTCTTGCTACTGTTCTCACTTCCAGGGCATTAGCAATAATCCACTCGAAACAAATATACTGAATTAAATATACCTTGTGTATGATTATCCAACATCAGGACTCCACCACACCCTCAAGCTTCACTCGATTTGACATTTTCCAAAATCTCATTGAACTGGCCTGAAGCTAACAGCACTCTCGTTGAAATTCCAAACATGATATTTAAGGCATATTTTCCAACCCAAACCACCAGAAAATTTCCAAACAAGCCTGTGCTCCCAGGCCATTCAGGACATGGAGGCTGTGGCTCCAAAAGGAACAAATTTCCAACCCTGCCCCCAAAGGAACATCTCTCAGAACAGACTAATAAGCGACCTTGCTCTTGCATGCCCCAGTCCGCGTTGAAGATGGAGTTGTGATCTTGAGATGCAGAGTCAGAGCGCTTACAAGTAGCTGCTGTTGTTACTGTTCGCCTGCTCAACAGTAGTGGCTGAGAGAGGCTGATACACCATCTCTTTTCAGGATTCCCAATCAACTCAATCTCCAGCGGAGACAATGAACTCTGTCCCAAGATTAGGGTTGGCCAAGATGACTTGCCAGGCAAGTAGCAACCTATCTTTTTGGAAATGGGTTCCTTCCAGACTGGCTGTGTTCTTTGGTTTGGGAAAGTTGGGGCAAGGAATAAGGCCGGTATCGTTTCTGACTTTCGTTTTGTGTTCCCTTTCTGTAGGATTTGATCTGATTTCTCAGTTCCAGGTGGACAAAGCGGCTTCCAGAAGAGCTGTCCAGAGGGTGGTGGGGTCGACGGCCTTACAAGTGGCCTACAAGCTGGGAAATAATGTGGACTTTAGGGTCCCAACCAGGTATTATATAAAGGAATAGCTTGTCTAATTACCTTCCTCAAATGTGTTTTAAGTTTTGGGCAGTTAGGTAATGCTAGATTTACACTTCTTGGATCATGGCTCTGTGTAATGATGAAGGATTTTGCTCATTTATCAATGCGTAATGCTTGAATATTGCTCTTCATGTTCTCAGTGTAGACTTTTCATTCCAGGAAAAAAATAGCCCATCACCAAGACTGTTATTCATTGATTCAGGACATGTTCTTCTTTCCTTGCTTTCTGTTTCTTTTAAACATAATTTGTCTGGTTTGGGCTGAAAGGGCCCTGTGTGGAAAGTGCCACGTTGAGACGTGCTTTCCCCAGGAGCCACAGTGTGGTTAGGAAGCACACAAGGGCGCTGTTCAGTGCCCCAGTGCTGAAACAGAAGCGCGTGTCCAGGGCTCTGCTCCTGGCAGGCTCCAGACAAGAAGACTGAAATGATGTTAGTGTTAATACTAAGAGTGGGGGGGAATAAATCTTCCACTTCATTGGCATGCTTTTCTGAAACTAAGCTTCAAGCTCTTTAAATGATATTTAATTGAGGTCCATGAGTATCTGAGTAAATGTTGAATTGTACCATTGTTATAAAAGTATTTCAGTAATTTAATTTTCCTGTTATGAACATACTTTATTATACAGATGTGAATATTACAATTATACATTTAATTCATTTCAAAAAACGAATTAATCTTCCTTTAAAAGATGAATAAGGCTAGGCACCAGGGACTCAAGCCTGTAACCCTCGCTACCCAGTAAGTTGAGATCTGAAGATCAAGGTTCAAAGCCAGATGGGGTAGGAAAGTCTGTGAGACCCAGACAGTGAGTTCTAACCCCAGAACAGGCATAAAAAAGATAAATAAGAAAATTAGGTACTCTGTTAAAAATTGTAATATCATAGATAATTTATAGACTCAGCTCCTTTTAAATCATATATACTATTTGGCTTACTGGTAGATCTGAAGAACATATTTATAAGAATAGAATTGAAAAAGACAGTGGGTTAACATTTCTACAAATGAGATTTGTGAGACTTTTAAATAGTTTTAGGTCTATAGAAATGCACATCGATTTTATTAATATAAGCAAATAAAATGTATTTTCTTTTCTTACCATATTGATATTCTATACTAGTCTAGTTTGAAAGATGATTACCCTGATATATATATATATGTGTGTGTGTGTGTGTGTGTGTGTGTGTGTGTGTGTGTGTGTGTACTATTAACATCATATATATATATATAATTTTAATATGTGTGCAGCGGAAGATACACATAGATACCTTTAGTTTAACAATACATAATGAATTAACTAGTCCTTTAGAAACTCATTCCACTTTCCATTATTTTTAAGTTGGCATATACCAAGTCAAAGATAATTGGAAAGATGCCTTCCTTCCAACATCAACTCTTTGCTGGGAAGGAAAGCTTCAATGAACTTAACTTTAGGATGTCTTCGCTCAAGAGGCACTTGAGTATGTTACTATGATTTTCTGAGTCAAAACAAAAATATTGTTTTAATGAATGAATTTAATTCTAAAGCTTTTCTCACTATATCCATAGACAACTATGTAGGTAACATACATCAATGTTTTAAGACTATAAAATAATACTTGAGAAAGAGATGAAAAACGTTCATATTTATTTTTTATTTACAAAAACCTCATGCCTCAATAATAACTAACTTACTAGAGAGAGGGGGGGAGGGAGGGAGGGGGAGAGAGAGAGAGAGAGAGAGAGAGAGAGAGAGAGAGAGAGAGAGAGAGAGAGAGAGAGAGGGGAAGAGTGTGTAGTTGGATGCTATTGACTCATACCTGTGACCCTAGCTACTCAGGAGGCTGAGATCTGAAGATTGTGGCTTGAAGCCAGCCTGGGCAAGAAAGTCTAGAGACTCTTGTCTCCAATTAACCAGCAAGAAGTCAAAGTGGAGCTGTGGCTCATGTGGCAGTGCTCCAGGCTTGAACATGAAAGCTCAGGGACCACATCTATGCTTGAGTTCAAACCCCAAGACCAGCACCAATAATAAAATAAAATAAAAATCACCATTCACTGAGATAGTTATTCCTAGTTCTTCACAAGAAGGGAGCTATAGAAGAAGAGTTTGACTTGAAGGAAGGTTATTTGTAACGCTGAGTCCTAGCTCACTATTGTTTACAGATATGCTGAATTTTATTATCTAGCAAACAAAATTCATTGATACCTAGTTTACCAACCATATCTTCTTTGTTTAGGAATTTTTCTAAGCTTAGAGGAAGGAAGGTAAAAAGTTATCATTTCAGTCCTTGCATTTTTACATTTCTGAGTTTCACAGTTCAGTGTTCTTAAATAATAAATAAATAAATGTAATAAGCAGTCAAATTAAGGGAAGCAGCAATGACACAGTGTTGGTCAATGGCATAAAGTGTGCTGGAGCAGATAAGAACTTGCCATCTTCCACTTGTCAAATACCCGGTGACTAGTAGCCAGCGGCTAGGTAAAGCTCAGACTTCCCTGGGAAAGGTGAACATTCCCAGCCTTAAGAAGATTGTGAGTAAAGTCTGCACAGTTGTAAATGATAACTCAAATGCTTAGGTAGGATGAGAATATAATTGTGGGGGAGAATACCAGGTGAAAGGAAAATAATCTTAATATGTTATACACAATTAAAAACATTAAAAGCTACTTTAACTAAAAAGTTTCAACCAGTGGGGCTAATATGGACCCCAAGTGATTTCTTTGCTCATTGTGAAAGAAATACTGCCAAGAGCTTTGCAAGAATGTTGTTTTTGGCTGGGCGAAAATTGCTGAACAGTAGCTCTTTGGGTAGCATAAATAGTAATATTGTTTGGATTTTATGGCAGTTGGGAAAGAGAGTTTTAAAATGTGTATTTTAAGATAGAGCATTAAGGAACATTGAATGATTTAATTTCTGGGCAGGTCCTATGAACAGGCAAGCACAAATAATGCATAGTTTTCTATACTGTCCTTTCTCAGGTCTAGAATCTAAAAAAGCATAAAAGATGGTAAATATATATGAATACAGGACAAGACTCACATTGACTACTTTCACATTTTACGCAGGCATTTATATCCACATGGACTGCCTGAAGAATACTCCTTTTTAACAACATTCCGGATGAATGGGAGCACACTTGGAAAGAACTGGAATATCTGGCAGATCCAGGACCCTGAGGGGAGGGAGCAAGTTGGAGTGAAGATCAATGGTCAGACAAAATCTGTTGTGTTCTCATACAAGGGACTGGACGGAAGCCTCCAGACAGCAGGCTTTTCAGGCTTGCCTTCCTTGTTTGATGCCCAGTGGCACAAGGTCATGATTGGAGTGGAAAGGACCAGTGCCACTCTGTTTGTAGACTGTGTCAGGATCGAATCATTACCCATAAAACCAAGAGGCCAGGTGGATGTGGATGGCTTTGCTGTGCTGGGGAAACTCGCAGACCACCCCCAGGAATCTGTTCCAGTAAGTACAAGACCATGTGATGGTAGACAAATCCAGTGAGCACAGGTCCACATGATGGCAGACCAAATCCAGTGAGCACAGGTCCATGTGATGGTAGACAAATCCGGTGAGCACAGGTCCATGTGATGGTAGACAAATCCTGTGAGTACAAATCCATGTCATGGCAGACAAATCCAGTGAGTACAGATCCATGTGATGGTAGACAAATCCTGTGAGTACAGATTCATGTCATGGCAGACAAATCCAGTGAGTACAAATCCATGTGATGGTAGACAAATCCAGTGAGTAGAGATCCATGTCATGGCAGACAAATCCAGTGAGTACAGATCCATGTCATGGCAGACAAATCCAGTGAGTACAGATCCATGTCATGGCAGACAAATCCAGTGAGTACAGATCCATATGATGGCAGACAAATCCAGTGAGTACAGATCCATGTCATGGCAGACAAATCCAGTGAGTAGAGATCCATGTCATGGTAGACAAATCTAGTGAGCACAGGTCCATGTCATGGCAGACAAATCCAGTGAGTACAGATCCATGTCATGGTAGACAAATCCAGTGAGTACAGATCCATGTCATGGCAGACAAATCCAGTGAGCACAGGTCCATGTAATGACAGACCAAATCCAGTGAGTACAGATCCATATGATGGCAGACAAATCCAGTGAGTACAGATCCATGTGATGGCAGACAAATCCAGTGAGTCCAGATCCATGTGATGATAGATCAAATCCAGTGAGTACAGATCCATGTGATGACAGACCAAATCCAGTGAGTTCAGATCCATGTGATGAGAGACCAAATCCAGTGAGTACAGATCCATAAGATGGCAGACAAAATCCAGTGATTACAGATCCATGTGATGACAGACCAAATTTAGTGAGTACAAGTCCATGTGATGACAGATCAAATCCAGTGAGTACAGATCCATATGAGACAGATCAAATCCTGTGAGTACAGATCCATGTGATGTTAGACCAAATCCACTGAGTACAGATCCATGTGATGGTAGACATATCCAGTGAGTACAGGTCCATGTGATGGTAGACAAATCCAGTGAGTGCAGATCTATGTGATAGTAGACAAAATCCAGTGAGTACAAGTCCATGTGATAGTAGATCAAATCTAGTGAGTACAAGTGTACCTAAGGCCGAATCCAGTGAGTACAAGTCAATGCAGAACTAGTCATGTAAAAACAAAGTGTTGGTGATAAAGTTGTTTAAGTGTGCTGTCGGATGGGCACTACCCAGGTTGTTACTTCAGGAATTAAGTGTTGGTATCCTATAGGAAAGCTCAGATATGGACAGGCATCAGGTTTTTCATGCTTACTTGCTCAGTTTTCCTCCAGATATTGGAGAAACATCTTCGGTTGAGAAGGATGGATTTTGCTAGAATATATCATGCTTTTTTTAATAGTTTATAAAAGATTTTCTTTTTCCTATAATTGTTTACAAAGTTGTGAACTGATTGTGGAAGGGGAGTGTCTGATGTGTGTGTGTGTGTGTGTGTGTGTGTGTGTGTGTGTGTGTGTGTGTGTGTGTGTGTGTGTGTGTGTGTGTGTGTGCCAGTCTTGGGGCTTGAACTCAGGGCCGGGGTACTGTCCCTAGCCTTTTTGCTCAAGGCTAGCTCACTATTACGTGAGCCACAGCTCCACTTCCAGTAGTTAATTGGAGATAAGAGTCCCATGGTGTTTCTTACTTGGCATGGCTTTAAACCATGATCCTCAGATCTTAGCCTCCTAAGTAGCTAGGATTACAAGTGTGAGGCATCAGCACCCAGCAAGCAAGTATCTGTTTTCTGGAATGTTCCTTTAGTGCTTGGCTTGTATTGCAACTTCAGAAACATTGGCCAAATTAAATTATTTGTCACATTTTTTTGTCAGTGGTATTCAAGGAAAAAAAATGACTCCAGGGATGAAAATGAGAAATGCGTAAAGATTAGCATTTTAGCTGTGTAAGGAAAGGGACTTTAACCAAAGCACTCTGACACCCTTCCTTCAACATAATTAGCATGTAAATTGGAATTCATATTGCATGCCAAAAGGTCTTGTGCAATGGGTCATTAGCGCACCAGTGGTGTCTATGGGCCCAGGTGTGCTCCCGAGCCTTCGGTCTGGAGGTCTACCTGACTGCATCTCATTTCCCTTCATTTAGTGCCACAGGGGACATTTTATATATTTAAACAGGGGTGCCAATTTTTACAGAGAGGATCATATTTCTGGAAGAAAACAGCTTGATGAAGTACTTCACTTTTGCAAAATTAACTTCAGTAAACTATATCTAAATAAAAGATATGGTTTTCCGTGTAACTGTATAACTAATGCTTCTCAGAGCAATTCCGGTCTGAATCATTTTCAGAACGCTGAGCTCACCCACACACAATGCATGCCTGCTGAGAGATGTCAAGGACTTGGTGAATAAAACTGAGTGATTTTTTTTTACCTTGAGAGTAAATATGTCTCTCTCTTTTTAATGGTTATTTTTCCTTTTATTTTATTTTTGTTTATTTATTTTTCTGTTTATGTGGTGCTGAGGAATGGAACCCAGGGCCTCATGCATACTAGGCAAGCACTCTACCACTGAGCCACCTTCCCCTGAGCATCTCTACCTATCCTGACAAAATTCTATTCTAGTCATTGAGACAAGAGGAAAAAGAACTACAATTGTCTTTGCTATGTGTTACTTTTATATACTTGAATTATATACTTTTATATACTTGAATTTTTAGAGGAACACTAGTAACACTAGTAATTTTGCTTCTGGATATATTTCTACAACAAGCATAGAAAACAGGGGGAGATATGAAATCGTGCAGAAGTGTTTCAGTCTAGCTCTGAAGTTTTCTAGCAGGCAGTACAAACAAGCTTGCACATGTTAATTTCTATTTCTTGTTCTATATTCATATATATTTCATATTTTTATTGTACTAGATTTTGTACTCTGGGCCAATGATGCTTGCTAGGCTGGTGTTTTGATGTTGAGCCATGCTTCCAATGCAGATATTTTTGGTCAGCCATGGGGCTTAAACTCAGGGGGCCTGGGTGCTGTCCCAGAGCTTTTGTGCTCAAGGCTGGCACTCCATCACATTGAGCTAAAACCCCACTTCTAGTTTTCTGGTGGTTAGGTGGAGATAGGAGTCTCATGGCCTTTCCTGCCCGGGCTAGCTTCAAACTGCAATTCTCAGACCTCAGCCTCCTGAGTAGCTAGGATGACAGGCGTGAGCCACTGAAACCCGGCAGCTAGCACAGTTTCTTGCTGACTACTTTTAGGAAAATTTTTCTGCTTCCTGTTCAAGTATGTCTTTGGCATACCTGTCATTGCTGGGACCCTAGGCCCAGGCTCTTACATGCAACTATGGATTGAAAAGGGGCTTTTGAACTCTTCTGCTTAAACTGTGGCCCTCTCTGTCTCAGCCTCCCAAACAGGTAGGATTTACAGGCCTGATTCACTGATGCTAGGAGTTATTTTCTGTTCATCTTTCATCAAAGTACTCAATCACCAAATGCTTTGGTTGCCAGTTTGAAAGGAGGACTCACTGTGGAGACGTTGTGTATTCTTGGAGATCAGGCAGGGTTGTAGAAACATGTTCTGAGTTGTAGTGTCAGAAATTTTGGAAGCACAGCTCTACTATGAGATCTGTGGCCAGAGAGTTAATCTCTTGATCTCACTTTACCCATCTGTGAGCTTTGTCAGATGACATAGTTAATAGCCAGTAAGGAAAACATTATTCCATTCTATTTTTATCTTCCTTATAAATTGCTCTGCAATTTAAAACAAAATCTCAAATAAAATCCCCCTCAAGTAAACCAAATTACTCTCATAGAAAGTGTTTGGCTGAAGCCCCTTCCGGTTTTCTAGTGGTTTATTGGAGATAAGAGTCTCACGGACTTTCCTGCTTGGGCTGGCTTTGAACTGCGATCCTCAGATCTCAGGCTCTTGAGTAGCTAGGATTACAGGTGTGAGCCACTGGTTCCCAGCTTGGCGGAAGCTTCTTCTTATTGTAAGAAGCTGTGTAGTTTTTTTTTGTTTGTTTGTTTTTGGCCGTGAAGCTTGAACTCTGGGCCTGGGTACTGCCCCTCAGCTCTTCAGCTCAAGGCTAATGCTTTATTACTTGAGCCCCAGCACTACTTCTAAAAGCTTCTTCTTATTGTAAGAAGCTGTGCAGTTTTTTTTTGTTTGTTTTTGGCCGTGAAGCTTGAACTCTGGGCCTGGGTACTGCCCCTCAGCTCTTCAGCTCAAGGCCAATGCTTTATTACTTGAGCCCCAGCACTACTTCTGGTTTTCTGGTGGTTTATTGGTGATAAGAGTCTCATGGACTTTCCTGCTTGGGCTGGCTTTGAACTGTGATCCTCATATCTCAGCCTCCTGAGTAGCTAGGATTACAGGCATGAACTACTGATGCCCGGCAGCTGTGTAGCTTTTTGAGCAGCATATCTGAATCTCCTGACTCAGCCATCCCCACCATGGATGCCTGGAGCAGAGGATTTATAGATAAGTTCTATCTTAAAATTAGTGTCTCTTGACAGGCGCCAGTGGCTCATGCCTGTAGGTTCAGCTACCCTAGCTGTTCAAAGCACACAGATCCTCAGAACTCTCTCCAGTTAACCAAAGTGACAGGCTGGAGGTGTGACTCAAGCAGTAGAGCACTAGTCCTGAGCAAAAAAAACTGAGCCAAGGTTTGGTGGGGTTGGGAGAACCAAAGAATAATGGAGCAAGAGGAAAAGTCAAGGCCAGCCAGCACTGTGCAGGAAGGACTGGCAATGGAGGAGTGTGAGGGCACCGCCTCCTGTTCGCCTCATGGTGAAGAGAAACCTGTCCTGCCCTTACTGGTAGAACGGAAGACATCACCTTTGTTGTCTTCAATTGCAGTCATCCATCTTGTAGCTTAAACTGTGGATATTCTGTAGCAGTAGAAAAATTAATGAAAATCACTATTAGTTGAGAGAAGTCATGCTCCAATTGGAGATGGGATTTCCTAATCAGACATTTCATGATGACAGTAGATGTGCTGGCCAAGATCTGGGGGGCTGATGCGAATTGTCTTGGCAACAAAACTTCTCCACGAAGGGAGGCCACTGAGGCAGGGGTGCACCTCAGGGGAAGAGTCCTGAGTTCAAACCCCACACTGCTAAAAACAAACGCCTCATGTTTGTGTATGTCTCTAAGTTTTTTCCTTTTCTTCTTTCTCCTTGTCAATGAGGCTCTTACTTAGATGTAGACTCAGCAATTCTTCCCTTGCTCTGTTTCTTTCCTGTTGCACACGCACGCACGCACACACACACACACACACACACTGCTAAAACTGGAAGAAGGTATCAGGACACATTTAAAATGTGTGTCTAGCAATAATACAATCTGCAAAACCCAACCATTTTAACTCTTTCCTCCGCTGGGATGCCTCTTCCCTTTAGCCCCTTCAGGCCGCTTGGTAGACATGCTTGCTTGCTTGCTTGCTTTATTACATTTTTGGTGCCAATGTTGGGACTTAGGGCCTCCTGTGTGCATTTCCTTGGCTTTTTCTGCTCAAGCCTGGCACTCTGCCCGTTGAGCCACACTTCCCTTCTGGCTTTTTTCTGAATGGAGATCAGAGCTGGCTGCTTCAAACAGCCAGCCCAGACCCCAGCCTCTCCAGTAAGCTCGTTCACAGGTGGAGCCGCGGGGCTGGGGCGGAGCCGCGGGGTGGGCGGAGCCCCGGGGTGGGCGGAGCCGCGGGGTGGGCGGAGCCGCGGGGGTGGGCGGAGCCGCTGGGTGGGCGGAGCCTCACTTTGATGGCATTGCCCGCGGAACTCGGTCTATTCGCCCCGGTTTTCCGTCGGGGGAGCCCCACCTGATGTCTCCCTAGACGTCTTCAGTGGCCGCCGCCTTCTCACGGGGCCTAACAGACCGCTCCCTTCTTCCAGTTCGAGCTACAGTGGATGCTGATACACTGCGACCCCCGGCGCCCCCAGAGGGAGACCTGCCACGAGCTGCAGGACAGAACCGCGGTGAGTGCCTGGGTTGGAGAGTCCGCCCGGCCCCGCCCTGCCCCGCCCCGCCCTGCCCCGCCCCGCCCCGCCCCGCCCCGCCCCGCCCTGCCCCTCCGCTCCCCTGCCCTCCCCTCCCCTCCCTTGCCCTCCTCTCCGCTCCCCTCTGCAACCCCGCCTTTTCCTCCGCTCCCCTGCCCTCCCCTCCCCTCGGTTCTCCTCCCCTCGGCTCCCCTCCGCTTCCCACCCTCCCCTCCGTTTCCCTCCACTCCCCGCCTCCCCCTGCCCGTCCGGGCTCTCCGAAGCCCTTGCTCGGTTCGGATCCACACCCTGGCAGGTGGAGCACGGGTTGTGTCGGTGCTTGGTGGGGTCCCCATCCCCGCCCCCAGTCTCTCAGCGGGGTCGGGGTGGGTGGAGAGCCCGCCCGGGCGGGGAAGGGCTAAGGCGCCGTCCCTCCTTCCCCGTCCCCCGCCCCCCCCCCCCCCCCCCGCCCCTCCAATCCCAGGTCCTTCTTAGCCGGCGCCCGAGCCGGCGCTCAGACCCGGGCCAGCCTGCACAGACCGAGCCAGGCAGGGGGTTCAGGAGGGGTCCGGGCGGGCAGCGGGGGCGGCATGGCCCGGCCCGCGGGGGCGCGCGGGGCGCTGGGGCTGCTGCTGTCCGCGCTCTGCCTGTGTGGGGCGCAAGTAAGTTGGGTCCCCCTGTTCCCTGTCCCTCTGTCTCGTCCCCCTGTCCCCCTGTCCCTCTGTCCCCATCCCCCTGTCCCCCACCCCCTGTCTCTCTATCCCCCTGTCCCTCTGTCTCCCATCCCCCTGTCCTTCTGTCCCCCATCCCCTCTGTTTCTCTGTCCTCCTGTCCTCCTGTCCCCCTGTCCCCCTGTCCTTCTGTCCCCCTGTCCTTCTCCCCCATCCTCCTGTCCCTCTGTCCCTTCTGTCCCTCTGTCCCCTGTCCCCCGTTCTTCTGTGCCCCTCTCCCCCTGTCCTTGTGTCCCCTTGTCCTGTCCAACTGTCCGCTGTCCCCCTGTCACCTCTGTCCCCCTGTCATCTCTGTCCCCCATTCCCCTGTCCCCTTTGTCTCCTGTCCCTCTGTCCCTGTTCCTCTGTCCCCCCTGTCCCCCATCTCTCTGTCCCCCTGTCCCTCTGCCCCTTTTCCCCCTGTTCCTCTGTCCCTTTGTCCTCTGTCCCCCTGTCGCTCTGTCCCCATCCCTCTGTTCCCCTGTCTCTCTGTCCCTCTGTCCCCCATCCCCCTGTCCCCTGTCCCTCTGTCCCTTTGTCCCCTGTTCCTCTGTCCCTCTGTCCTCTGTTCCTCTGTCCCCCTGTCACTCTGTCCCCCATCCCTCTGTCACCTTGTTGCCCTGTCCCTCTGCCCCCATCCCTCTATCCCCCATCCCTCTGTCCCTTTATCCCCCTGTTCCTCTGTCCCTCTATCCTCTGTCCCTCTGTCCTCTGTCCCTCTGTCCCCCATCCATCTGTCACCCTGTGGCTCTTTCCCCCATCCCTCTGTACCCCTGTCTCCCGGTCCCTCTGTCCGAGTCAGACTACGAACAAGGTGAGCAGGATGAAGGTGTACAGATGCCTCTGCAGAGAGCAGGCAGCACCGGGGCATGGACCAGCCATGCCCTCGCCCTCTTCTGGCCTTCGGGCCCGGGCACTGAGGTGACTCTTCACCTGCCCCTGGTCAGTGCGGTTGGGCTGGAGTTCGGTGCCTCTCTTCCTGAGCCCTGCAGCCCCATCCCAACCATCCCTTTGGAATCCCAGCAGCTTCCCTAAGGGCGAGGGGGTAGGCAGGGGGGAGGACAGGAGTGGGGAGCAGGCAGGGGAGTAGGCAGGGGTGGGGGGACAGGCTGGCAGGTGGGCTGGGTGGGCAGAGGTAGCAGGGGGTGGGCAGGGGGTGGGTGAGGTGGGGAGCAGGTGGGTGGGATGGGGAGCAGGTAGAGGTGGGCAGAAGTGGGTGGGGGTGGGCAGGGGTTAGGGGCAGGTAGGGGTTGGGCAGGGGGGTGGGCGGGGGTGGGGAGCAGGCAGCCAGGGGTGGGCAGAGGTGTCGGGTGGGGAGCAGGCAGGGGAGTGGCAGGAGTGGGGGCCCTGCAGGGGGGTGGGCAGAGAGTGGGCAGGGGGTGGGTGAGGTGAGGAATAGGCAGGGGGTGGGGGGCAGGTAGGGGGTAGGCAGGGGTGGGGACAGGCGGGCAGGTAGACAGGAGTGGCAGGAGGGTGGGGTGGGGAGCAGGTAGGGGTTGGGCAGGGGGTTGGGCAGGGGTGGGGGGCAGGCCAGGGGAGTGGGCAGGAGGGTGGGCAGGCAGGGGCTAGGCAGGGGTGGGGGGGCAGGCAGGGGCTAGGCAGGGGTGGGGGGGCAGGCAGGGGCTGGGCAGGGGTGGGGGGCAGGTGAGGGTGTTGGGCAGACCCAGCAGAGAGGACTCCAGCTCCCTTACAAAGATCCCATTGTAATCGGCCTGGCCTTGGGAGTTTAGAAAAACAAAGTTTTCCTCATGAAAGAAGCTTTCTTTTTCTTTCCCCCTCCGTTCACTCAAATTCAGAAGCAGAAAAAACCCTGCTCATTCCCTAAGCAGGGCTGCTTTTCAGACGCCAGGCCAGGCTCGGGTGCCTTCAAAGGCAGGGCCTGCCTGGGCTGGGGCCAGGCGCCTGAAGCTGGTGCAGTCTGCACCCCCCTTCCCTCCCCCCACCCATGGCTCCCTGGCAGGTAGACCTGAAGAGAGGCTGGCCCTGGGCCAGGAGCCCCTGCCCCCACCCCTTCCAGCCTTTGCCTGGAGAGTCACCGACCCCATTCTACAGGACCAAAGATTTACGTTCAGCTCCTGTCAAGTCCTGCCAAATCTCTGCCCTGCAGTTTCTAATTAAAATCAAGGTGCTGGTGCTGCCCACTCCCTTCTGGGGACACCAGGCATCAGACCCTCCCTTCCTCACCCCTCCTTCTTCTCCCTGGGCCCTGAGGAGGTAAGGCCGGTGAGGCCTCCTCCACCCTCCTGGGTGTCCCGGGCAGTGCTGACCCACCCCATTCAGAATGTGGCAGCGCCCAACCCCTGTGACCCTGAAAGTGCATGTGTTGGGCTGGCTTTCAAACATCCAGGGTGCCCAGAGCGTGGGGCCTGGGCCCTGCTCGGGGCCTCGCTGACTCTGTGTGCTGTTTTGTTTTGTTTTTGCAAGAGAGGTCCTCCCGGAGAGCAAGGCCCCCCTGGGCCCCCGGGGCCACCTGGAGTGCCTGGCATCGATGGCGTGGATGTAAGTTTCCTTGTCCAGGTTCTGTGTGTTTCCCCTGGGCGCCCCAGTCCTCTGCTGTCCTGCTCTTATTTCACTTGTTTGGGTTGGATGGGCTTTTAGAGGGAGCCAGGTGTCCCCTTCCTAACTCCCCACTAGGATAGGGGTGGAAGGGGCTGGAAGGTTCATGGTTGGATCCTGTAGCCTGTGGATTTGCAGGGGGAAGACGGACCCTCACCCCTGTCCTGCCATCCCAAGGTCATGTCCCTCCGTCTTCTGCCCCACACCCAATCCTGGTCTCGTCTCTGAAGTGAGGTAGCAAGGTGAGTTAGCAAAACGTCTGGCCTGTCACACTCACAAATGTCCTTGCTTTTCCCCTTCTGCCTCCAGGGTGACCGAGGGCCAAAGGGCCCCCCCGGCCTTCCGGTGAGTTGATGGCACACAGCGACCCATCGCCTTCGCATAGATGTGTTTGCAGACACACAGGACCAGTCTCAACTGTGCCTCGTTTTCTGTCCCTGCTCTCCTTGTGCAGGGTCCTGCTGGAGAACCTGGGAAGCCAGGAGCACCGGGCAAGCCTGGCACGCCAGGGGCAGATGTGAGTAGGAGTATTGACGAGCAGCTCGCCTAGCCAGAGTGTGTGTGTGTGTGTGTGTGTGAGAGAGAGAGAGAGAGAGAGAGAGAGAGAGAGAGAGAGAGAGAGAGAGAGAGAGAGAGAGAGAGAGAGAGAGAGAGAGAGAGAGAGAGAGAGAGAGAGAGAGAGTCAGACACAGGCAGACAGACAGAGACAGCTATGAGCGTGGACGAGTCACAGCTGACAATACCCCAGCAAACACTGACCTGACTGAGCGCCTGCACCTGCGCCCCCACCCCTCGCCTAGCTCACCTGGGTGCAGCTCACCTGTGCGCCCTGCCCAGCTCACCTGCGCAGAGCCCAGCCCCTTGTTCAGCTCACCTGTGTGCCCTGCACAGCTCACCTGCATGCCCCGCTCCTCCTAGCCTTGCCCAGGGTGGTGGAGTGGAGTCGGGGGTGGACGGAGGTTACAGGGGCTTCAATCAAATCAGACCACACCAACTGAGAATATCAATGAGAGTGCGGTCAGGCTTTGTGGAATGAAATTACTTGAAGCTGTCAGAGGATGATCAAATTGTCTGATAAATACAGGTCACCGAGAAAGCTAATAGCTTAACGCCAGTTGAATTTATTTTACTTCTGTTTTGAAACTTCAACTTTGGTGTCGGGTGAGAATATAAGTTCCGATCACCTTAAAAACTGTTCAGGAGTGGAAGCACAAACCAGGGTTTCTGCTTAGATTCAGTGTAATTTCAGATAGAGTGTTAGACTTACCTGTCCACCAGTTAGTGAGTTCCTGTTTGTGTGTGCGTGTGTGTATGTAATTTATGAGGAGTCTTTCTGTGTAGTTGGGGCTGTCTGGAACATTCTTCCTGAACCCTCGAGCGTGCTTCGATGGCAGGGCTGTGCGGGCCAGGTCCTCAGGCTCACAGTGCCTGGTTAGCTTGCTGCTTCAGAGCTTGCTTCACACATGCTTGGCCTTGCTCATCTCAGAACATCAAAAGGCTGGCCCTGATTTTGCGTTATACTGCTTCACTTCCACAGAAATTTTGGACACACAAAAGTGCTTTTAAATTTATAAAAGTACAATTTAAAAGCAATGATAAATATTTTTCCTTGTCTATATTTATAGCTCCACAAGGCAAAGCAAACCACATTTCAAATATTAAAAGTTGTGAAGAGTATGGTTTCTCAGATCAGTGGTCTGACATTGATTGGTTCTCTGGGAGAAACAGGGCAGGGCAGTGACACAGTCTCTGGGTACAGAGGAGGGAGGAAAAAGCAAAGAAAGGAGGGAGGAGGGAGATAAAAGGAGAAAATCCAGACAGGTCCTAGGGTGTCAGCCAAGCCATACATCTAAGAGAGAAATTAACTGTTGGAAGTGGTTTAGTGATTTTTTTGTAAGTCTTTTTACAATATTATTTCCTTTAGACTTAAATAACCTGCAAAGGCTATTGGTCTAATGTTGTTTCCCACACATAAGGAAACTGAATAATAATATAGAACAGTGGTTTACTCAGGAAAATAAGCAAAATAAGACCTATTCTGTAATTTTTTTTTGTTCAGTCTCTTCAGGTCTGCCTCATGCAGATAAAGTTGAGGTTCTTAATAGGTGAACAATTGGAGAAAACAGGAAGGACAGTGATGACAATGATTTTTACATTAATAATGATATTGATAATTCAGTGTCTATTAATCTTTTATAAATGATTTTATTTTATCATTGTAATTATTAGTATGTTTTATAGACGGCAACCTTTGGGTTGAAACAACTCAGGACTTCTGGAACTTACACTTTTCTTCTTCTACTCTTTGGTTGATTTAACATTTAAAACTTTTTTTTAACTGTAATTAAGAATGGACATTTTGAGAATAATGAAATAGAAACTAGACCATAGGTTCTTGGGTTTATGTCTGGCTATAAGGAAACCAAGCAAGCTGACAAGATTCCAAATTGCTTCCTTAGTGGTGAACTCAAAGACCTTAAACCTCCACTTTGTCTTCTGTTATTTGGCTGATTGTGAAGCTTGTGCTTTGGTAATGTTATGGAGGACAGTGCTGAGGTTTCATGTGCGAATGGGAACGCTCAAGCTCAGGGTCACACATCCTGCCCAGAGCTGCACAGCCGCCCCATAGCAGTCAGGATCTGAGCCTAAAATACAGGTGCTGAGGAAGGACAGAGTGACACCCTGACTTCTCGAACACCTCAAAGACCAGCTATGCTCATTCTATTCAGTGTCTGGTTTTGCGCGTGCTGTGTGCTGGCTAGACCGGATGCAGACATGGAGTCTACCGTGTCCCGAGGGGCTACCTTTCCCATGGGGTTGGTGCCACTGTGCTGCCAATACCACAGTCCATCCTCAGCTTAATTCAAAGAAGTTCCAGTGACAGGCTTAACTCACCACACCCTACGGATGATTTATTGCTGGAGGTGGTCTCTGGGTGGTCCAGCCATTATTGGAGTAGCTATTGCCCGTTATCATTATTGGTCAACCCAGTCACCGTGGAAGAAGATGAGCTACTTGCATGCAGAACATGGGCAGGGATGGGCGCTGGAGGGAAAGCAGGTGGAGTTAGAGGGCCGAGGGTTCTGATTTTTGGGCCCTGCACAAGGGGTGAGGCGTGCTCCCATTGTGCGTTCTCTTTGCGGAAACGTGGAGATGACCTTCACCTCCCCAGAGCTCAACACCTGTGTCCGGGCTTGTGCCCAGATTTCAGAGCTGTAGTTAGGCAAAAGACAAAATCAAAGACAGTTTGTTGAAATTTCCTTTGCATGCGGTTTAATAATTTTTGTCTTCAGCAAATTTCCAGCACCTATCATTTAAAAATACTTTTCTGATTTCTTTGATCCACTCTGTGGAGTCGTCAGAAAAATTGATGTAGAGAAATGCAAAACTGATGGACCATAAATAATAGATTTAGGGGTTAGAACATCATAATTATAGAATTAGGGATTAGGACAATGTAATTGCTTTGTCTCCAAACAGACACAGAAGGCAATATGGGATTATTGAACCTCCTGACAAAGGACAGTTACCAGAAATTTAGGAATATGTTATAATTTTTAAATAGAAAATAAGTAGCATGCAGATCTCATGGTAAATGTTACTTTTGAGTAAGAGCATGGGGAAGTATTACTTTATAAATATTTGCATTATACATAATGCAACCATCCTGTAGATAACCAACAAAATGAAGCTCTGCCTGGCAGTCTGTCTACGAGTGCGATGGTGGTTCTAACATCAGATCTTGCTTTGTCAGGGACTAACAGGACCTGATGGATCTCCTGGCTCTGTTGGACCTAGAGGCCAAAAAGTAAGTGAGCCACAGTCTAATTGTGAGTTGGGATGAAATGCTGAAGTATCCTCTTACTGTAGTGTTTTCAAATAAGCTAAAATATTTTAAAATAAACAATACAAGTCAGCTAAACTACTACAAGTCAGATAAAACACTTTTTCCAGCAAACTTTGGGTCTAAAAATACCAAGATAGAGAGTTTTAATGGTTTCAATATCTGTGCAGTTTGCCTGTTGATATATTTGTGTTATGAAAGCCAAGTGCAACGAATCTCCCTTTATTTTTTAGGGAGAGCCTGGAATTCCTGGATCTCGAGGATTTCCTGTAAGTAGCTACAAAACCACACAAAAGTGGAAGCCTCCTATTCTTAGGTAAAATTCTGACATATGCTGTCAGCAACAGTTAATGCAGAGTTCTACTTAAAACATAAGGAAGTGGTCAATGTTCCTATTATGAGTGGAAAAATCTTAGAGATATTTGAATGTATGGTATGAAGTGCATATTTCTATTTGCTGGTAGTATTTCTCTGTAAACGACATCCTCTCTACCTCATTTCTAGAAAACATTCCTTGCATAAAATCAGCAGGCCTAACTACGAATGGTCAGACCATGCTTCACAGCAGTCTTCACAAGTGGGTTTATCACGAGTGTAATTTCAACCAGTGAGAGACTGTCACTGCTCTAATTCATAGGCTAGTCTTCCACCACCACCCAGTCCTACATTGTGCATGTCAGTGGGACTTTTCCTTTCTGCTTTTCCTCTTTATTTCTCTTTTGCTCTTGTCATCCATCTGTATGTTTTTGCTCCTTTTCCCCAATGTGTACTATTTCATTGCACCTGTGAGTTTCTGCACTGGCTGCCTGTTTTCCAGCAGCAAAATATTCTGTTTAATTCAGATATCAACATTATAGAAAGATCTGTCCAACATCCAACTCTAGTAATGAAATACATGATTAATTGTTATATTCAGTCATAACACTTGCTTCTCAAACTGATCTATGTTTACACATGAGGAATGTTTCAAAGAATACTTTGAGAAGCCTAGCATACTATGAAGAACTCCTGCTTGGGTGACTTCTTGTTTTGGTTGTCTCAATAACTAGAAAGAACAGTGTCACTACCACAGGCCCTGTGTGGATTCTGGGTGATTCTTTACTATGGAGATTGCAGGAAAGCAAGACTGGAATGAAAGCTAGCAGGAAGATGATATCAAATAGCTGTGAATAAATGCTATTGTAGCCAATGTGGGCAGGAGAAAGAATAACAAGAAATCCCAAAGGGGAATTAAAACTAGAACTCGAAAGTAGAAAACCCAGCGAGGGTTCACATTCTCAGAGTGGGTAACAGACTAGCTCTGTGTTTGGAAATGAACAGAATGTGGCTTCAGTCCCTGATTGCCGGTAGCCTGGTGTTGATAAGGGTTAGGAAATGTAAAGGAGAGGGGGAAGAATGACTAACTTTAAAATCAAATTTAACTTGGGGCAGATTGAGAGTGGAGAACGTGGACAGGGTAACATTGATCAAGGTGCAATGATTGCACTCAAAAACTGACATGTGGAATTGAAACCTCTTGGTACAACTACTTAAAGATAACAAAAAATAACAAAACAAAACAAAAACAGGCTGGGTGCTGGCCACTCACACCTGGAATCCTAGCTACTCAGGAGGCCTAGATCTGAGTTTGTGGTTCAAAACTATCTCAGGCAGAAAAGTCTGTGAGACTCTTCAGTTAATCAGCAAGAAGCCAAATGTAGAGCTGTGGCTCAGGTGGTAGAGTGCCAGCCTTGAGTGAAAAAGCTAAAGGATGGCATCTGGTCCCTGAGTTCAAGCCCCAGTACTGGCACTAAATAAATAAAAAAAATATATTTAACATAGTCAAATTAGGATCTCATTGTAGGTAACTTCAGGATTGCAGCACTTTATTTTTTAATGTCTACTAGATTTTTTAAATAATATTTCTAGATTTTGTGTCTAGAAATATAGCTCCACCTGTCAAATAGAAATGTATTTTTTAAATCTTTTTTTTGTTTTTCTATGACGATAGCATGTTTAGGGAGATTTCTAAACCTCCTTTATTACAACCTGTAAAACTACATTGTCTCAGGTGTAGTTAATAATATAATCAATAAAACACTGTAAACTAACAAAGATTTAAATGGTCTGGTTGTGATCTGCCTAGAATGGCATAAACCCTCTGATGATCAGCACCAAAGCCTCCTTCACTTTGATTCTCTTTGCAAGCATGAAGTCTTTAGCATAGCTTAGGAGCAAGGCAAGTTGCTCCTTTTCATTTCTTAGGATGAGTATGGCATGTTTAGTGTTAGGGCCCTCTGGTTTTCCATGACTCACATCCGTGTGCATCCGTACTTGGGTCTGATATGCTCGCCATGAACGTTTTATGTAACTGTGTGCATCTGTACTTGGGTCTGATATACTCGCCATGAACATTTTATCTTACTCTTTCAGGGCCGTGGCATTCCTGGACCCCCTGTACGTATCACATCATCGTTCTGGAAATACCATGTGTTAAAAAAAATGATCTACTTCTTAAATCTGGTCTGGCTTTGCTATTTCCACTCCCACCAGTGAAGTGTATAGGGTTTTCTAAGTGACCTTAGGTAGCTGCTCACAATCATCCCCTATTCTTCTGCTAAAGAAAATATTTACAAATGTAGGAGATTTCTGCTCTATGTTAGTGCTTCATTGGGAGCCAGCTCTGGCACAGATTCTCAGTTCTGCCAGTGCTAGGAGTCACCTGTTGCTTTGCCCATAGGGCCCTCCTGGGACATCGGGCCTCCCCGGAGAACTCGGCCGTGCCGGACCCAGTGTGAGTACCTGCTGCCCTGTGCTAGGTCTTTGCTGACTTGCTAACAATATTACCACAGAGGGTCAATCATCCTCACTCCACGCTTCTGCCTGAAGCTCCAAAGATGACAGGTGAATTTTATTCCAGCTCAGCATATTGATAGGATGAAAATGCTACCAAGTGAATTTAATGTGTGGTTTGTTTTTTGTTTCTTTTGTTTGTGCAAGTTTTCAGATAGACTATTTTCCCCAAGTAAGGGGTGAACCCTTTTACTAGACTCTCAGCTAGGATTGGGGTCCAGAGGCTTTATGTGAGATTTCCCACATGATATAAAAAGTAGCCTATTCATTTTCATGTGTAGATTATTAAAGTTTAACTTAAACACTTAAACACGAATGAGGTAAACTTCACAGAGCTCTTTCTGGCAAAAGGGCTTCATGGAGATATTCTGCACACACATCCTAAAAGTTGAAGTACTGATGTTATGAGAAGATAGATCATTGAAAATTCATTTAGGGAAAGAGTGCCATATTATATACCCTATTTTTGTTGTTGTTTTGACCACATTGGGATTGAACTCAGGGCATTGTACTTGTTAGGTAGGTGCTCTACCACTTGAACCACCCACTGAACCCAGCACCTTTCTTGTTTTTCTACATGAGCTTTTTATTTGCAAATTCACTTACAGGAGCAAAAAATATGAAATGATTGTATATTTAAAGTACTTATAAGATTTTTCTTGCTTTTTATTGGCATAACATCAAGAAAGAAAACATGTAGACAAGAGTAATATTACTAATGAGCATGAACATTAAATGTTTAGAGTAAACCCACTTCTTTTTTTGTACCAGTACTAAGGCCTGAACTCAAGGCCTGGATGCTGTGTTTTAGCTTTTTTATTCAGGGCTGGTGCTTGGCCATTTGAACCACAGCTCCATTCCTACCTTTTTGGGGCTTTCACAGGCTTCTGTGGCCAGACTGGCTTTGAATCATGATCCTCAGATCTCAGCCTCCTGAGTAGCTGGGGTTACAGTTGAGAGTCTGCCAAACTGGCTTGGCATCCATTGTTATCTGAACAGCTTATTTGAATTTAGCCTTCTTTGCATTTATTTCCATGGCAAGAATCCAGTGACAGATGAAGTGAGGGACTAGATGGGCACCAGCTACAAGACTCAGAGCAAGACTCAGGCCCTGCTGAGGCCTGCAGCCCCACCCCTGTCCCAGCTTCAGCCTGGCTGAGCACTCCTCTCTGCTCCAGTCATCTGATGGCATTAGCAGTATGGACTGCTCTAGTTCCTTGTCAGTCAACTAGGGAAACACAAAGGAATTCCAGTTTGTTTTCAGAGCAGATTAATCGTCATATAGAAAACAAAAGTGGTTTTACTTTTTTCCCTGAATCTCCCATAGTTTTATTTTATGCTTTGATGATCTTAGGCCTCTATTATTTGGTTTTATGGAACTAAATTGGACCTTGGTGGCAGGTTTTATGCATGACTGAGCTCTGTAGGGGTTTTGAGTAATACATTTTCACATGCCTCTGTGGTTTACTGTTTTGTGTTTGATCTTTGTGAAACCACTGTATCTCAATCTTCTGATGATTTTAGGGTGACCCTGGGAAGAGAGGACCCCCGGGGCCCCCCGGCCCTCCAGGGCCCAGCGTAAGTTATTGCAGCTTGATTTTCTCTTTGCTCCGAGTGTGGGGATTGAAGAACTATAAGAACCAAAAATGGAAGTGCATATTCACTGGGCCATTGTTCCACACTTCTGAAATGGCTACCAAGTTTTTCATGCCATCAGAGCACAGTTCTTCCTCTTAGGGGCAGAAAAGCAGAGGGAACACAATCAAGGGAAAAGTGATTTTCACAGAGCAAGTCTTACTCACTACCTTTGAAGTCTTTGACCCATGAGATTTCCCAAATGCTCATATAAAAGAAGAAGTTTTGAAAGAACTAGTTTTTACTAAGACTTCATACTAACAAATTTAAAATATAGGAATTAAAATATGGAGATAATCTGTGTTTTAATTTGGACCTGAGCGATCTCTCTGTTTTTCTGCTCTGCCTCTCATCTTATCTCCCTGAAGAAATCATTACTGTAGTTTAGGAGTTTGCAGTAGGGATCCTGAGTCCAGTCCTCAGCATATAGGCATATTGTATGCTGCTAGTTCTCCCTTGCATTTTATGAAACAGATATATTTATTACAGTATTACTTAGGGGATTTATAGTAATAGGATTGAGTTAATTATTTATAGTCCTAACTTTCCTATTTTATTTGCTTTAGGGAACAATTGGATTTCATGATGGAGATCCACTGGTAAGATATTTTTCTTTAAAGAAAATATAGTGTTAATTCAGAGGCCATTAGTTGTCAGATGAACTGTCATTGAAATGTTTTGTGCTTCTGCATTTTACTTTTCCTGAAATGTCAGAACAGTAAACAAGAGGATACTGTGGCTTATTCCCAGTCAGGCTATAGCAGATTTTCATTATTGCAGTGTTTTGTTCTTCTGTAGACTTCATGCCTAAGATGTGATTATCATTAAAGCACCCAGTTTTAGGCATTGATTTATATACAGACCACTTGTGCAATGATGATGGCTGCCGTAATATGTGCCATTTTGGCCATTTGGTAAGGGGAGTGGAGGGAGATGGACTAGGCCCATGGTATTATGGCTGTGGCACACTCATGTGTGTGTGTGTGTGTGTGTGTGTGTGTGTGTTAGTACTGGGGTTTGAACGCAGGGCCTTGGGGCCTTAGGGCCTTAGTGCTGTCCCATAGCTTTTTGTGTTAAAGGCTGGTCCTCAACCACCGGAGCCACAGCTTTGCTTCTGGGATTTTGATGGTTAATTGGAAATAAGAGTATCATGGACTTTCCTGCCTGGGCTGGCTTTGAACCTCGATGTCTCAGATCTCAGCCTCCTGAGTAACTGTGATTACAGGAGAGAGATACCTGAATCCAGCTAACATTTCATATCCTTAATCATTGGATTTAAGAACAATGTGGCAAAATGTTAATAGTTATTAAATATAGATGGTTGACATGGAATGTGTTTGCTGTGTTGTCAACATTTTTCCTGTAACTATAATATTTGAGCATAAAAGTAAAATTTTATAAAGGAAAAGGACATTTTCAGTTATTCAATGTCAATAGTACTTGTGGTTCAATATGTTGAATCTTTTAGAAAAATCCACCTTGTTGTTAAGTATGAATCTAGATTATCCCCTCCCCCTTCTCTTTCTCTCTCTCTGCGGCAGTGTCCCAATTCCTGCCCACCAGCTCGCTCCGGATATCCAGGCCTACCAGGCATGAGGGTAAGAGAACATTCTCATTATTTTATTTTCCAAAGTGTGGAAACAGAGCCTTTACTTCAAACACTGGCCTACTTGTTGTACAGACCCCCACCAGGGTAAAGTCCGAGTTTACTTAGTCTGTAGTGGGGATTCAACATGGAAATGCAGGCTGCTCTTCCTGACAGGTGCTCTAGAGACCCAGGTGCTTAATTATAGTTGTGTCTTTAGATCAGGGAAGAGATGCCAAAAATAGACTGGATTTGCTGGTACTGGTGGTTCAGGTCTGTAATCCTAGCTACTCAGGAGGCTGCGATGTGAGGATCATAGTTCAGAGCCAGTCCTGGCAGGAAAGTCTGAGACTCTTACCTACAATTAACCGTAAAAAAAATCTAGAAGTAGGGCTGTAGTTCAAGCGGTAGAGTACCAGTCTTGAGCGAAAAATCTGAGACACGGTGCCCAACCTTGAGTTTAATCCCAGTGTTGGTATTTGTGCACATGTATGTACATGAGTGTGCAAGCAAACACACACAACGATTGAGACTCAATACAAAATCAAGGGTCAGAAGTGGACCTCATAGGGAGGAAGAGCCATGGGAGTAGGGAACAATTTGTATATCATCTATTTGAGACTCATTAAGATTTAAAAAGTAGAAAAACTATATAATATAAGCAGAAAGATTTGACTTTCCTATATTTTTCTCTCACTCTGCCATCGTAATTACTTCAAAATATTTCATAAAGTCAAAAGAATAAATGCTAAACCTTGGAGATCAATGTTTTTCATTCTGTTATCTCTGATGGAACCCACCCTTAAAATAGTGGTGCTTAGGCCAAACAACTACTTTGATAGGAAAGATGAACCCCTAAGTTCAACATTGGGCACAAAAAGAGGCCTAAAGCTGTGCATCTGAGAGTCCCACTTAGACCCCAGCTTTTCCTTCACCTTCAGAAAGGAGCAGGATAAGGAGGAGGGTTCAGAGCAGCTCCAGAGAGTAGGAGCCAGTGAGATCGGGACTGTGGCTTCCAGAAAGCTCTGGGTGCAGAAGATTCTGTGCTCTTAGCCAGCTTTGGAGGGAGCTAGATGGGGAAAGAGGGATCTCAGGAGGAGGAGGCAGACCTACAGATCATGCTGCTGAAGTGGTTGATGGAGTGAGAGCAGTCTAGAACAGGGTTTTCAAATAACTAAAGCTGGTATCTATTATATACAACATCTGTGTAATACACATGATGCTCATAAGGACATTTAAGGCAGCAGAGTGGCATACTGTTTGCGCATGCGCACGTGCACACGCTGACAGTCTGTCATTTGAGCCATGGCTCTATTTCTGGCCTTTTTTTGTTTGTTTGTTTGTTTCTGGTCTTGGGGCTTGAACTCAAGGCCTGGGCACTATCCCTGAGCTTCTTTTACTCAAGGCAAGCGCTCTATGACTTGAGCCACAGCTCCACTTCCAGCTTTTTCTGAGTAGTTTATTGGAGTTAAGAGTCTCACGACCTTTAAACCGCTGCCCTTAAATCTTTGCCTCCTGAGGAACTAGGACTACAGGCATGAGCCACCAGTGTCCAGCTGGCTTATTTTTTTCTTTTTTAAATATTTAATAATCTCTATTATGGGATGATTAGAGGGGTTACAGTTTCATAAGTCAAGCAAGTACTACATTTCTTTTTGGACAATGCCACCCTTTCCCTCACTCTCTCCCCGTTTTTCCCTCCCACCCCACCCACAAGTTGTATAGTCATTTTTCCACATAGTGTCTAGTGAGTGCTTCAGGTACATCTGTTTACCCTTTATCCTCCATTTCTGTGCCCTCCTTACCCTCCCAAAGACAGAGAAATGAACAAACGACCAAAAGAAAAGAAAAACAAGAAAGAAAAAAATTCTTCTTGTTTCCATTTCCTGGAGTTCATTTCAATACATATTATTATATATGACCAGATGGTCACAGGCATTGCGCCTTTGTGTTCCTCCCCTAAGAGCATCCTCCTTTGGTCTCACTTTGTGTCAATGGCTAGAGTCCTGAATAATTTACACGTCTGGGTGTATTTTAGATCTAGCCTCCACATGAGAGAAAACAGTCATTTGTGTCTCTGAGCTTGGCTTACCTCAGTAACATGATTTTTTTCCAGGTTCATCCATTTCCCTGCAAATGATGTAATGTTATTCTTTATATAGTGGTCCTGTAAAATTCCATTGTGTATAGGCACCACATTTTTGGGGGGATCCACTCATCTATTGTGGGGCATCCGGGCTGCACTTCTGGATTTTTTTGCTGGTTAATTGTGGATAAGAGTCTTGGATTTGAGTGCCCGGGCTGGCTCTAAACCAAGATCCTCAGATCTGAGCCTCCTGAGTAGGTAGGATGACAGGCTATGAACCTTCTGACTACTTTGGGTGCCAAGCCTCATATGATTTTACCTATTGATTTTTGCATTTTCAGGGTCATAAAGGGGCCAAAGGGGAAATTGGAGAACCGGGAAGACAAGGACACAAGGTAAGGAAAGTAACTGTTAAATTGTGATTGGGAAGTGGTAGTCACTGGAATTATAACTATAAGGAATTATTATAGGGAGTAATGAAGTATGATCTTTTATATTTTATTCTTCTCTTTCAAGAAATGCTTGCTGTGAGGTCTTTTTCTTGAGAAGTGAAGAGTTGGTTAGGCAGTTCATGAATGTCATCAATCATTAGTATCCTTTTAACTCCTTGCTTAAAATTAATCTGTTGAATAACATAATCAGGATAAATAGTCCAATTTTCTGTACAGTATTACAGTTTGGACATTATTTTTTTAAGTCTTTTGTTACTTAGTCTGTGAATAATTGAAGCGTTTTACTTATCTAGAAGGCAACACTGGGTTTCTGATGTTAAATTGGAGTAAGACAGGAAAAATACTGTGTACTTTGGAAATGTCTCCACCTATTCCCCAATTGAATCTTAAAATTTGTAATTTTGAAGATACGACAAATATTTTACTAGGTTTATGTGTGCCATGGTTTATGCGAAGTGCTGGGAACACAGGTGTGAAGAATGCATGTCCAACCCCAGGGGACTGGGCACATTAAATATGACATATATAAATATATATTATATATTATATATAAAGATAAGCATGGAATGAACCTAAGTTACATGTGCTGGTGAGGAGCTCTGCAGAGCCAGCCCAGCTCACAGTGGTCTTCGGTCCTTTCCTGGCCTCGGCATCTGTTTTGCTTCTTTTGGGCACCAAGCACGCTCCGTCCTGCCCTGAACCTGCGCATTCCCTGACAGTACAAGCAGTCATCTGTCGTCCAAAACCGGGATTGTCTTCAGTGGGGAACTGATTTTGAAAGTGTTGTGAAATGGCCATATTTTTTTTCATCTAATGTAACAATCTGACATTCCTTCAGATTGTCTCACAGTTTGTGCCATTTCAAGCTTTAAATGGTATCTTTGAGAAGGGAGGGAAGAGGATGGCCGGAGCAGGTCATTGAGGAATGAGCGGGGCAGCTCACAGGTGGACTGACCCCAAGCTGGAGGCCGATGATGGAGCAAAGCCTGGAGGTGGGAAGGTTGCATTCAGTCTCTAATTTTGCCCTGAATTTATTCTGTAAATCGATTAGGAACATTTTAAACTTGCTTATGGATGGAGAAATAGACACTGAAACTTTGATAAATAAGATACAGGGCTGGCAACATTATAGACCAGCATTTATTCATTCAAACAGCTGTTGCTAAAAATGATCATGAATTGCTCCTTCCATGTCTATTGTTTTAAAGTTACGATTATTGAGCAGTTTTGTGCTTTTCACCTATGGGAGAATGGTGGGATTTGAGTGGCTTTTAATTGTTAGTATTCTCAGGGTATCTGAGATTCTGTGATGAATATGGATTACCCACAAAACTGATGTAAGAGAATGTAGTAGAATAATCCTGGGATGTCAAGTGGATGTACATGGTTAGTAGAGAGACCAGGCCTCTTTCTGTACTCACTGGTGGTGTTTTTCAGGGTGAAGAAGGCGACCAGGGAGAACTGGGAGAAGTTGGCGCTCAAGGCCCTCCAGTAATGTGCTTTTAAAACTACTATTCCACAATATACAAATGTGCCAGAAACGACGCCGAGTAACTTCAAGATAGCATTTGAAATAATAGTCTGAATGTGATATTCTCTGTTTTCTCACCAACATGTCTTTGGGAGATAATTGGTTTTTTTGAAATAAGAAAAAGGTCCCCATTATACATAAAAGCATCTTTTTAGCAAAAGAAAAACCTTCTCCATATAGCTGATATAGAGCCAGGCGAGTAGAAAGCAAATGGTGAGCACAGGAGGGTGTATTTATTCAATACCATAGTGCTGTTACATGGGATGATGGAAGCGGAGTGCACCGTGCCTGGCGTGGGCGTATGAGCACTGGGTTAATGCAACTTGGTCCAGTGTGTGAACATTACACCTACCACAGTATCACTTGATCCTAACCATGTCTTCTTGTGTTTGTGTGTGTCAGTCCTGAGGCTTGAACTCAGAGCTTTTCTCTCTTGCCTAGCTTTTTGCTCAGGGCTGGTGCTCTACCACTTTGAACCAGGCCTCTACATCCAGCTTTTTGCTGGTTAATTAGAGATAAGTCTCATGAACCTCTGCCCAGGCTGGCTTCAAACTGCAGTCCTTAGATCTCAGCGTCTTGAGTAGCTAGGATTACAGCGTGAGCTCTGGTCCCAACGAGCCATGTCTTCCCATGAAGAGTGGGTCTCTTAGGCTGCAGTGTGGTGCTGCTTACACTGCACATCCTCAGTGGACAAGCTTTTAACAGGGTTCAGAGAGGTGTGCAGATTGGCACTTTGCTAAGAGTTGGATGCTTATTTCACACATGGGAGAGAGGGGTGGCTAATGTAAAAGATGCATGATTTTTTAAGGGGATTGCAGTGTGAACTCAGGGTGTGAAGTTTGCTTGCGTGGCTGGTGCTCTCCCACTTGAGCCATACCTCCAGCCCAGCTTTTTGCTGGCTAGTCTGTGAATGGAGTCTCACAGACTTTTCAACCCTGGTTGGCTTCAAACCACAGTCCTCCAGGTCTCAGCCTCCTGAGTTGCTAGGATCACAGATATGAACCACCAGTGTCTAGCTCTGAACCATCTTTTTTTTAATTTTATAGGCTCTGACATTGGTAATTGTGCCAAGTCAATTGGCATAAGGTTTGGGTAAGCCTACCAAATTTTATAAAAGTATAATTCACCACTAGAATTCTTGGATTTTTTTCTTTACTAACCAGAAAAAATTGGCTAAAGAATGACTATTTCTTAGTGTTATCATTTTCTAATTTTTATTTTTTGCTGGTATTTGTGGTTGGAACTCAGGATCCCATGCTAAAACACTAGCTCCTAACTCACACCCCAGCCATTCTAGCTTCAGTTTGCTTTTCAAACAGTTGTGCTTTTTGCCTGGAGCAAGCTCCCGAGGCAGGCAGGCTTCCAGCGCTGCCTGCTGAGTAGCTGGGAGGGCAGACATGAGCCACCAGGCCCAGTCATAGTCTTACTCTTGGTGATTAAAAATCAAAACGAATGCCCAGATTAGCTTCTGTGATAGAATGTAAACTTTCAGAAGTGGACACTAAATGAAATAACAGACTCTTCATTTACATTTCAGGGAATGCAAGGCTTGAGAGGCATCACTGGCATTGTTGGTGACAAAGGAGAAAAGGTAAGATGGTGATGATAATGCTGTCATAGCACGAGGTATTAAGAATTTTAAGATTAAGATTAGGCCACTTGAAATAACCAACCTTCTTTCCTTCCTTCCTTCCTTCCTTCCTTCCTTCCTTCCTTCCTTCCTTCCCTTCCTTCCCTTCCTTCCCTCCCTCCCTTCCTTCCTCCCTCCCTCTCTTCCTTCCTTCCTTCCTTCCTTCCTTCCTTCCTTCCTTCCTTCCTTCCTTCCTTCCTTTCTTCCTTCCTTCCCTTCCTTCCCTTCCTTCCCTCCCTCCCTTCCTTCCTCCCTCCCTCTCTTCCTTCCTTCCTTCCTTCCTTTCTCTTTCTCTCTTTTTTCTGTT
Organism: Dipodomys merriami; assembly: GCF_024711535.1. Classification (NCBI taxonomy): domain Eukaryota; kingdom Metazoa; phylum Chordata; class Mammalia; order Rodentia; family Heteromyidae; genus Dipodomys; species Dipodomys merriami. The sequence goes on from NW_027206401.1 coordinate 53,133,608, forward strand.
TTTCTCCCTCCCTCTGTCCCTCCCTCCCTCCTTTCCTTCCTTCCCTCCCTCCCTCCCTCCCGCTCGACCGCCCCCTTGTCCGCCCGCCTTTTGTTCATTCACTCCTTCACTGTGTGCTGAGATGGCAGGCGGGCAGAGGTGGCTGTCTGAGACCATTAAAGCCATTTCCATCATGCACAAGTTGGGCTCACTCCTCTAATTCAAGGCGAATGACGAATGCAAGTTCTTTGTTGGATCTTACAACCCTCTCCTCTGGTGACTGGAATGCCTGCTCAGCTCTAATGCTCAGGGCTGAACACTTCCAAGGCTCTGTGGTCCTTTTGCTCCTCTCATGATTCGCCTGTAGTTCTGTCTGAACTTGCTATCCAGAGCTTTCTGTGTTTTAATTCTTGTGACAGACGGCGTTCTCCCAGGTCTCCCACGGGATGGTGATCGAATGCGCCGACTGCTTCACAGTTCCCAGCCTCGCTCTCTCCCATTGTCATATGTGATTCACTCACTTTGCTGATATTTTATTCACTTTCAAGATGAGGTTACATTTTGTCAAAGAACATTTTGAGAAAATACTCAACACAGTGTTTTGCTTTGAAATCACATTTGATTGTTATAGTGAAAATAAGATAGACCGACAGAGGCCATTTTCATGTCAGCAGCTGATTGAAGCTCAGGAGAAGTCTTGTCATCACTGCACATGCACACACGTAGCCTGAGCCAGGAGGAGGAGAGGGGGCTCCTAAGAGTTTGCTTTTCTGGATTACACGGGTTAACTTTTCACGGAGATCTGGATAGGCCCCGAGTCCTGGGATTCCCTCCCACGGCACTGTCTGGGCACCCGTGGGGTAGGATGAGGCTTCACCACTGGTGAAGCCCCACAGCCATCTGAAGACCCAGAAGGTGACTGTCAGGCCCCAGTAAGCACCAGCTTACTTAGATCTTGTGGTTGAGATGCAGTGTTAACTTAAAATACCCAGCATGGTGTGAGAGAAGTCATTGAGGTACTGTGGGTGAGATGAGCAGGTGTCAACTAGGTTTCACACCTGATTAGATAGTCAAGGGGCTCACTGATGCACTCTGTATTAAAACACACACTCTCTTGTTATCTGGCTGTCTCATTTCTTTAAGAAAATGGTTCTGTTATTTAGCATATGTGACATATCTCATTAAACAAACGTGACCAATGTCAGTTTGACTTCTTTGTCTTGTTTTCTGCAGGGTGCTCGGGGCTTGGATGGGGAGCCTGGGCCACAGGGTATCCCTGGGGCACCGGTAAGTGGGGGTCTGTATTCACATGCTTACAGCAATAGTAGATGATTGTAATACATATATTTGTGTGTATGCACAAATAGCATGTACATGTGAATAACTAAGAATGGGAACACAGTCAAAAGTTATTGTATTTATTTAAAACTTATGATCTTCCTTTGAGCACAGAGATATAGTCCTCCAATGTGATTTTGTAAGTGTGTGTGCCTGTCTTGGGGCGAACTCGGGGCACTATCCCTGAGCTGTGTTTGCTGGTGCTTTACCTCTTGAGCCATGGCTCCACTTGCAACTTTTCAGTGGTTAGTTAGAGATAAGAGCCTCATGGATTTTCCTGCCCAGGCTGGCTTGGGACTGCAGTCTTCAGCTCTCAACCTCCAAAGTAACTGGGATTACTGGAGTGAGCTACTGGTGCCAGTGTCAATTTGATATTTTTATAGAGTAAGCATCATTTAAATCTTCATCTTAGGTATTTAGGTATTTCACTGAAATATTTCTGTTTCCTATGCTGTCCTTTTTGCTCGGACATCAGGCAGCCTGATTCATAGTCTGGGTTGTTCTAACTTTCTGCTATTAGGGTTTTTGAGCTAATTCTCCCATACTTTGATGATCATATGTATGGATGCCTCAAACCTCTTTCAGAAGTAAATAGATAAGACCCTGATCCATTAGTAATCACACAGAAAACAGTAGGAAAGATATAAACAGAATTTCTCACTATCAAGGTCCTGTAGCCCAGTGTAAATGATAAACTACAAAAATCTAGTACTTAGATCTGGACACTGGTGGCTCATGCCTATAATCCTGGCCACTCAGGAGCTTGAGAGCTGAAGATGATAATTCAGAGCCAGCTGCAGCAGATGAACACTCAACTCGTAGCTCCAACTAACCCACAAAAAACTGGAACGGGAGGCATGGCTCAAGTATTAGAGTGCTAACTATGAGTGGGAAATATAAAGCAATAGCATGAAGCCCAGAGGTCAGAATCAGCGTGCGTGCGCGCGCGCGCACGCGCGCACACACACACACACACACACACAAAATCAATCAATCAAGGGCTAGAGCATATGAACCACCTGTCCATGCAAGAGGACTTAAGAGAAGGTTGGTTTGGAGAGCCATTCTGGGTTGGAAGGCAGGAGGGGATGGACTGAACACGCTTCATAAAGTATCATACACATGCCACTGCTTCCTAGAGCCAGGGACTTCCTAGAGCTGAGACTGAGGAGACAGGGAGAACCATGTTCTAGAGAAGAATGTGCAATGCCAAGCTGAGCACTTTGATCTGAATCAGCCAAGGATAGGGGTGGTCAGGCCATTCAGAAAAGCTGTGTCACAGGTACTCCTCTGTGAGGCTGCTTGAATCAGATGTAACAGGAACCGGGTAGCTGGGACAGAAATCATTATTACTGATGGGAATTAAATAACTGGTGACAAATTAGAACCTAGGTCACAGTCACAGTGCACAGGATTAGCTTGTATGCAGATGCGTACTGATTGCTTATATGCAGGGTACTAATTGCTGGCTGTAGTGTGGAACTTCCTTCATCCATTGTGCATTTCAAATGAAAACACAGTCCTGATGGCAATACCAACTCTTTTGTGTTTTGGTCCTGGGCTTGAACTCAGGGCCTGGCGCTGTCCCTGAGTGTTTTCACTGAAGGCTGGCGCTCTACCTCTGGAGCCACAGCTCCACTTCCAGCTTTTTGGTGGTTAATTGGAGGTAAGTGATTCATGGTCTTTCTTGTCTAGAACAACTGTGATCCCAGATGTCAGCCTCCTGAGGAGCTAGGATTACAGGCGTGAGCCACTGGCCCTTGGCTGGCAATGTCAGTTTTCAAGGCTTTATTATAAACAGTGTTCTTGAACTTAGGCATCTACAGTAGATTGAAGTCAACAACAGAGCAATAACATGAGTGATGTTTTCTAATTTTGAAAAGACAAGAGTAAATAACGTTTGCCCATGTTTTCACACAGGGAGACCAAGGACAGCGAGGACCTCTGGGTGAAGCCGGACCCAAGGGAGACAGGGTGAGCTCAGTTGACCCAAGCAGGGTGCTGGCATTCTCCTCCCAGGACATGGCCTGCACTGCACAGTCTTGTCTGTTCTCTCCTCTGCTCACAGGGAGGACAAGGCCCTCGGGGACTGCACGGACTCCCGGGACCCAAAGGGGATGCGGTAGGTCCTGACCGGGTGATTGGCTCAGAATAAACCTTTAGCCTATGCAGTAGGGAAGAAGAGTAAGGCTTGTATTTCTAAGACCGTGTACCTCTTCGTGTGTCTTTAGGGCTTGCCGGGTGTGGATGGCCGAGATGGGATCCCTGGAATGCCAGGAACAAAGGTGGGTGTCCATATCACTTTGGGTGTCTGTCTGACTTTGGGTGTCCGAGTCACTTCGAGTAGCTGTGTGACTTCGGGTGACTGTGTCTCTTTGGGTATCCGTGTGACTATGGGGAGGAATGGGTCTATCTGTGTCCCGGCCAGCTGAACACAGCATTTCCATTACAGCATTCCAGAAGGTTTGTCTAAGCCCTTTAATTTTCAAATCAAGTGTCAGACATGGATTTTTCATCTGGTTGCTTTTAGGAACTCAGTGAAGTGGCCCATTGACTAAAGTGGGCGGAGGGAGATGGTGTGTTTGGCTAAATTGATGCCCTGTGTCCTAGCCCACGCACCCCTTAAATTAAGTAACACTTTACAAGCACATATAAGGTCAGCTGTTGGAAAAATCTTTTTACTTAGAAGTGTTGTACTCCTAAAAGGAAGGCAGAGGTTTATGTAGGTTCACTGCTGTGATGAAGACTGTTTCTCAGAAGCGTACATGAGCTGAGGCTATGATGCTGTCTCCTAGGGTGAGCCCGGGAAGCCTGGGCCTCCGGGGGACGTGGGTCTCCAGGGACTACCGGTGAGTGCCTGCCTGTGTATCTGCTCACCGCAGTGTCACGCTGAATTCAGAGGGAGACACGTGACCGTGTGTGGTGACTTTTGAGACAGCGTGATGCTTTACTTTTAGTTTAGTGTATACTTTTGTATTATTATTTCTCCAAAGAGTTTTCAATTTCTCTAACCATTCTAAACAAAAGCATTATTTGTATTTGGGGTCTCCTAATACTGTTTGGCCTTTCATGAGAGAATATGGGTTCTCTGAAGTATAGCACACTCAAAGTGATGTTTTTAGCATGCATGTGACTAAAACCTCAAATGGGTTTCACGGCATGTATTCTTGACTCTTTGGAGGCAAAAGTGTCCAATTAACAAGTTTGGTAATAACAAGGACTGGCCCTTGCTTGACACATGCACTTACTTTTGGGGGTTGGGGCACTGGGACCTGAACTCAGGGTCTCACACTCTTGGTCCACTTTTTGCTCATGGTTGGCACTCTACCAGTTGAGCCTCCCGTGCTGGCTTTTTGCTAGTTAGTGGAAGATAAGAGTCTTGAGGCTTTGTCTGCATGTGCTGGCTTCCAACTAAGATCTTCAGATCTCAGCCTCTAGGAGACAGGATTACAGGCATGAGCCACTGGCGCCTGGCTGGCACCTGTACTTCTTATGGCATCAGAGGCAGTGTGGAGTGCTATGCCAGATCCGGAGCCTGGCATCCTTCTGCCATTCTCTCTTCCACTTCAAAGCCCACCACATTCATCGCTCCTCCTTTTGTACTCTGTTTCCAAGCCATGTGCTGTCTGTATAATGTTCTTCTGCCTGAGAAGGCCACTGCTGACCCGAGTGGTGATAGACCATAGCATGGAAGCGCATCTTTCACAGGTGACTTTAGCTCACACGTAGGATTCTCTTCAGGGTTTGTTATCTGACCAAGCCAGATAACAGATGCGCAATGCCCTGTGTGCGGTGGGCACAGGACACCCGACTGAGCTGAGGAATGAGGGCTGCTCCCTGACGTGAGCATTTGAGCGTGCCGCTGCTGTCTGAGCTCTGGAGGCAGTGGGCTGCGCATCTCGGGGAGGTGACTGAGAGCAGATTCTGTGTGCACTTTTTTCAGGGTGTACCTGGAATTCCTGGTGCAAAGGGTGTTGCTGGTGAAAAGGTAAATTTAACTAATATGTTTCCTTTGAGAACACAGTTGATGCTTTTTAATATCTCCATTCTACCTTTTACTTTATATTTAACCCCCAGGAGAAATACCGAAAGTAAACAACTTCAAATGCTAATCCTTTCCTACTTGAAAATTAGAGTTCCTATGTGAGAATGTTATCTGTTGCCAGAATAAAACATAGTCTTACTATTTCTTACTATTTAAAGTGAGGGAGATATGATGCCATTGAGTCTTATGACGTTATTCAGATAATTTAGCTTTAGCTGAAGAGATGGCATTTTGTCTATATCAGCCACTACTTTATTTTACATACATCAAAAGGTAAGCTAGTAAAAACAACAGATGAAAAAAATGAAAGAAAAAGCAACTTTGCTTTAGAATAGAATAGGTAACATATACTTGTGCAAAGCTAGCACTAGTGGTGTGTGTGGACTGGCCCACGGGTACACGCCTGAGCACGCTGGGCCCCACTAAGGCCTGTGAGGTGGACGGCATCGGCTTCTCCCAGAGCACGCTGTTTCTGAAGCAGGGTGGTGAGGTGTTCTCCATAGCAATCCCTTTGTTTCCTCGTGTCCACTCCATTTTTTAAAAAATTAACAGTATCAATAAGAGTAAAAGGGCTCCAAGGAAGTATGCTGGAAATGGTAAACATCCATATAACCAATACTGTGAAGAAAGAAAAATCTTCAAGTTAAAAGGGATTCCTGTGTGTGTGCATGCGTGAGTGTGTGTGTGTGTGTGTGTGTGTGTGTGTGTGTGTGTGTGTGTGTGTGTGTGTGTGTGTTTCAACTTAGGACCTCGGTGCTATCTCTGAGCTTTTGTTGCTCAAGTCTATCATTCTACCCTTGAGCCACAGCTCTACTTTCGGCATTTTGGTGGTTAATTTGGTGGATAATTGGACTTTCTTGCCTGGGCTGGCTTTGAACTGTGATCCTCAGATCTCAGCCTCCTGAGAAGCTAGGATTACAGGTATGAGCCACCTCTGCCCAGCTAGGGATCCTTTTAAATAAAGAAATTTTAACCTAACACCTTTAATATACTTCTTAGACAATACCTACAGGATGTGGAGGCATTCATTAAAAAATTCTACCAAAAAAAAAAAAAAGAGAAAGACAAATAAAAAAAATGAAAAGAAAGAAAGCACACACTCACACACAAAACAGAAGGAAGAGAGTTACATTCTCCCAGCTTGCCATGGGGTAGATGATTAAGGCTACTCAAATATACCAGGCATCAGTGGTGTGGGCCAGGCCGGGTGGCTAGGGCTGCTCTGAGTGCTCGCTTCACCCGCAGGGAAGCCCCGGAGCTCCAGGGAAGGCCGGCCTGTTGGGGAATTCTGGAAAACCGGTAAGCTGCCCTCATCCCTTCTCATCAGGGGATGTCACCAAGTGACGCTGGCTGACTGACGCTCCCTCTGTTCTTGTTCTTGGACCAGGGCCAGCAGGGGCCTGCAGGAGAGGAGGGGCCCAGAGGACCCCGGGGGCTTCCTGTGAGTATTTCGTTCCCCAAACTCTGCTCACTGCCCATCCTCCCCTGTGGTCCTCCCCAAGCCTGTGCATGCCACCCATCCATCATGGATGGTGAAGACCTGCTGGTGTTGGTGCTGATCAACACCATGCAGGACTGCTATTTAGGTATATAGAATTCCTCTTTACAGTGAAAGGAGACAGAATCAAGGTGTTTAAGAGGCACAATGACTTTCTGCTCTTATTTCCGGTTGAAAAAAGTACTTTCATGTGATTACAGTTTGTTTGTGCCAGTACTAGGGCTTGATCCAGCCTTACATTCTCACTTGGCTTTTATGCTCAGGGTTGGAACTCTACCACTGGAATCACAAACTTTTTACTGGTTAATTGGAGATAAGAGTCTCATGGATTCTTTTCCCTGCTCAAGTTGGCTTTGAACTCCTATCCTCAGATCTCAGCCTCCTGAGTAGCTAGGATTACAGGCTTGAGGCACCCGGCTGATCTTATGGGTTTGATAGCAGATGTTTGTCTTTACTCTGGCTCCTTTTGATTCTATTGCTGTCAATCAGAAAGGGATTTGCAGATATCAATCACTGTGAAGAATTATCTTTCTGTCCCAGTTGAGGGTAAGTTTAGCATCACAGCTGCTGGACTGTGCAAGTTGATCAGTCACTTAACAAGTTTGCTGTGGCCGCTGCCATTGAGATATTCCCAGGAAATGTGACTATTAGCTAATAATCTCAGTGTTCAGTTGAGCTGAACATGTTGGAAATAAAATGAGTATTTATCAGACTGCATAAGACTCTATGCAATTCTCAAAAGCCAAAGCTGATGAATGCATGTGTCTTTCTCAAAAAATTTTTTTTAATTTAATTTTATTTTATTTGAGAACATACTGTACAGAGGGGCTACAATTACATGGGCAGGATAATGCATACATTTCTTACCAAGCATTGCAGCCTCCTCCTTTGTTTACCCTTCACCTCCCTTCCCAGCCTCCCCCTCCCCCCACCCAATTATACCCCCCTCCCCCCCACACTCAAAATTTTTTTTAAAACCAGTTTAGGATGTCAAACACTTTCAAACTCAGATCTCAAGTAAAAAAGTAAAATAAATGTTGCTCTTGATGTGTCTTCATAATGAGTTGCATGTCTCATTCCAACTTAATTCTTTAAGACCTATTTAGAGTGAGAATGAGTGAAAGGAAGTCTAATTTCTTCATCAGTTTCTAAGATCTGTGTCTTTTTGGAGTTGCAGAAGTGGCTCTCAGGCAAACATCTCTGTCTGTGCTTCTTTCTTGCTCTTCTGGGGTAGAAGGTCATTTGCCAGGCATTGCTTTAGCATGTTCTGCAGGGCTGAAAGTTGAGTCTGTGCTCCAGACCCCGCACACAATCTGAATCCTGTCTCGACACTGCAGGAATGCAGAGTCCAGCGTGGAGCTGCATTCTGTACATAAGACACCAGAAGGGTCAGGAAGTGACTCCCTGCCGTGTCAGACGCCTCTGCCCTCAGTTGAAGGGAGAATATCTTGATGACTTTTATATCTAAGTAAATAAAAATACAGGTTGAATGTTATTTATTCACATAGTGCTTAAGCATTTGATTTGGGCAGCTAGCTAATAGACAGTAATGTGTGTGGCTTCACAGGGCAGCAGAGGAGAGACAGGACCGGCGGGGTCCCCAGGCCTGCCTGGCAAACTGGTAAGTAAGGCTCCAATCTGCTTTCAGGAAGACATTTTTTAACAGTTTTTTAAGAGTACCTTTTTAAGAACAAGTATGAACCAGGTACCAGTGCTTGATACCTATAATCCCTGCTATTCAGGAGGCTGAGATATGAGGACCGAGATGCAAAGCCAGCTTGGGCAGAGAAATCTGTGAGATTCTTATCTCCAATTACTACCAAAGAGCTAGAAGCAGCGCTGTGGCTCAAGTGGTAGAGTGCCAGCCTTGAGTAAAAAAGCTCAGGGACAGCACCCAGGCCCAGAGTTCAAGCCCCAATACTAGCACTAAATAAATAAACAAAGAAAAGCACGAGAGAAAACTAATTAACAAAAGGCTGTTTAGTCAGTGGCCTTTTATTTTGGTCGCTTGATCCATGTGTGAAAATGTAAATGTGGAATTTCAAAACTGTATCTTGGGTACCATGGAGGATGTGTTAACCATGTGACTCATGGTACATGTGTGAAGTTCAGCTGTGCGGTGCACGTGTGAAAGTCGTGTGATACATGGTGCACATGTGACAGCCACGTGATATGTGGTGTACCCCCAAAGTTGTGCAATGCTAACCATGGATGTGCAGTGTGCATGTGGAGGTGAGTCGTGTGACATGCAGTACACATGTTTGGCTGTGGTCTCTCTGTGTTGTGGAGACTCTGACTTGGGGCTCTGTTTGTTTTCCAGGGCCCCCAGGGCCGCCCGGGCCTCCCCGGTTTGCCTGGGCCCCCAGGCCTCCCGGGAATGAAAGGTGACCGGGTAAGCTACCAGCACCTATAGGCCTTATTGACGAGAGGGTTGGTGCCTGTCCAGACCCAGCTTGCTCTGGGCCCAGTGAAGATGCTTTCTAGGGTGTGTCAGAGAGAAGTCCACCCTGAAAGGTTTGTGCAAGCTCCGAGGCTTGGTCAAGAAGCCGGTGGCTCACCCCTATGATCCCCATTACTCCCCAGGCTCAGATCTGAGGATCTCAGTCTGAAGCCAGCCTGGGCAGACACATTCAAGACCCTCATCTCTAACCACCAAAAAGCTAGAAGTAGAGCTGTGGCCCAGTGTAGAGTACCAGCCTTGAGCAGGAAATGCCAGGGACAGCACCCAGGCCCTGAGTTTGAGCCCCAGAACTGGCACACAAAAAAGAAGTAACATCTGTTGACTTAGCAGAAGAACAGAAGTCTACGTAAGAATTGCAGCTGCAGAGTACTTAGTTCTAAATTGTGCCAGGGGCCCCTGTGGCGTCAGGGACCCCGTTCTTGTGAGACATGGGGAGGGGCGTTTCTCATGCCATGCCTGCCAGCCCAGTGAGGGGGGCTGGGTAGACAGCAAGCACCTCAGAATACCAAAGCCGTGTTGTTTCTGTTCTGTCCACAACAGGGTGTGACCGGCGAGCCCGGCCCAAAGGGAGAACAGGTGAGCGCAGAGCGTGACGGGAGCCGAACAGCAGCTACCCGCCAGCTTAGGGGTGTGAAATGATGTCCTTCCTTCCTTCCTTCCTTCCTTCCTTCCTTCCTTCCTTCCTTCCTTCCTTCCTTCCTTCCTTCCTTCCTTCCCACCTCTCCTCCCCTCCTTCCCTTCTGCCTCCCCCCTTCCTTCCCTCTTCCCCTCTTTCCCTCCCTCCTCCCCAGCTGCCATCCCTCTCTCCCTCCCAGCCTCCCTCCCTCTTTCTCTCTCTTTCCTTCTCTATTATCTTTTAAGTAGCTGTACAAAGAGGTTGTTGCCATTCAAAACCCCAGCTTGTGAGTGCAGTGCATTTGGATCAATGTCACCTCTCCTCTTGTTCTCGCCCCCTGTCCCCCAGCCCCACCCCCCCTCAACTTATCAGCTCCATTTTGTCATACATACACTGGATACCACGGCTGCATCCTCCCTCCCTTCTCTCCTGCCCCTCCCCTGCGCCCCCCCTCCCCCACGATCTGCTCTCCCTGGTGCTCATTTTGTTATTGCTGTGAGTGAAACTCACACTTGCCTTCCACAGAAGCCATGGCAGCATACTGCTCTTTTTTTTTTTTTTTATTTCTGGGCTCCCTTTCCTGCGGTCAGAGGCCTCTTTCAGGCTTGCCAGGTTACAAGATTGCGGGCTGCGCTCATTACTGTAAACACCTGGGTTCAGCACCACTTTGGTAAGAGCTGTCAGCCTCACCTGTGGCCCCTTCTGGCCTCTGCCCTTGGTTTGGCCTGGCCTCCAGCACTGAGACGTCACCAAGGGCATTTTCTTTCTATACACCTTTGGGGCTAGTGACTGGGTAAAGTTGACCCGGGGGACAAAGACGGAAAAGTGTGACCTTTTGCCGTGATTTTTCAGGGAGCCTCTGGTGAGGAGGGGGAAGCGGGACAAAGAGGCGACCTGGTGAGTTTATTTGTTTGTTTTTTCTTTCTTATAACTGCTTATCAATTTTGAATTCTGTTAGAAACACACTCACATATGAACATGTGCGTGCATATTTTATCATACGGTCATACTCACTTCATCACCTTCTTTAAAGTCCACCCTTGAAGACTCCCAAGATGACAGGCAAGATACAGGAAAGTGGAGAGGAGTCCTATCCCCAGGCCTTGGCTGGAGGGTCCCCCATCCCTAGCTCTCTTGACACTTGGGTGACGGAGACACCTCTGGCCTCGACCTGGGCACCTTGGCGACTGTGCTGTCAGCCTCTGCAGGAAAAGCCAGGCAGAGCTCCAGGGGCAGTGAGTCAGCTCTAAGGCTTTGGTTTGCCTCAAACCCACCCAAGAGGTCCCCTCCATCTGCACAGGACGACACTGTCAAGAGTTCCAGCTATGGAGGGGGAACGCATATTCTTGTCCACCGCGTGTCTGGGTCTGCGGGCACATGCAAGGGTTCACATACAACCTAGCATGGCCTCACTTGGAAACCCAGATCTTGCTCCTGGGGGCTCAGGGTGAGCAGCTGTTCATGAAATCGCTTTGGGAATCTTAGTGCTGTACAAAATTCTGGTAATGTGTAATTCAGGCATTCAAGATTTAGAATACAAGTAGATAGAACATCTGAACTGGGCAGATGATTACTTTAAGAATGAAGAAAATTAACGAAGATTATTATTCATTGTTTGAGCTCAGAAAATGTTTGAAATCATTGTGTTTTATATTAGAGATTACCTGATATATCAGCACTTGAGCTAAATTCATTTAGAATGAATGATGGGAAGATTTTGATTTTTTTTTCAAAGCTTAAGAGCATGTACATTTTGTTTAGGCTTTGGGGGAATGAATTTAAAATTATTAGTGTTGAAAGCTAAGTTTTCATAATAGGTTCAGATGCCTGTTACATGTTGAGACAGGATGTTACTTACCATCTTTCACCTGAATGTTTCGAGTCCTAGACAGATCTGTGGGCAGGTCTGACCCAGCCCTGCCTGTGTCGCTGGAGGCCGGGCCAGCCCCATTCACACTGGCCACAGCGTCAAGTAGCAGAATCGGAACTAGAATCCAGCTGTTGAGCTAGAGTTTATGGTGCTTGTGTTCCAATAGTTCAGTAGCTTTTTCTTTTTTAAATGTTTTGGGTGGGAAGCTATCGAATATGAATATATTGCTCTAATGTAATCTTGTTTTACAAATTTAGGGAGATATGGGATTGCCTGGCTCAAAGGGATCTGTAAGTATAATCCACAATTTTTCATGAAAAATTTTAAATTAAAATTTAATTTAAAAAGTAAGGAAAACTGGATTGGGAAGTTGGCTCAGTGGTAGAGTGCTTGCCTTGCATGCATGAGGCCCTGGGTTTGATTCCTCAGCACCACATAAGTAGAAAAAGCTGGAAGTGGCACTGTGGCTCAAGTGGTAGAGTGCTAGCCTTGAGCTGAAGAGCTGAGGGACAGCGCCCAGGCCCAGAGTTTGAGTCCCATGACCGACAATAAATAAATAAATAAATAAATAAATAAATAAATAAATAAATAAATAAATAAATAAATTTAAGGATATGAGCCAAAGCAGTGGCTCCAGCTTGCAAGCCTGGCTCCTTGTAGACAGAGATCAAGGGACTGGGGTTCAAGGCCAGCCCAGGCAAAAAGGAAGTTGGAGAAACTCGGTCTATCTCCAGGCCTGTGCAGGGTGGCACCTGCCAATCATATGGCTGCAGGTGGCCTGTGTGTTGGGGGGAAGGTTGGTGCCCTGTGCACCTGTTATGTCCAGTGATGTAGAGATGAGACACGCATCGCAGCCGGCCTGGGTCTAAAGTGAACCCTGCCTTGAAAACATGGGAAAAGGCATTGTGGGGCTGTGGCTCACGGAGTAGAGTACCTGCTGAGCAAGCATGAAGCCCTGAGTTCAATCCCCGTTGCTGCCAGTAACAACAACAGTACCCCTTGTCATAATCAATAAAACTGCATCACGGGAAAGGCTCTGGCTTTAATTTAATTCTTAGAAGGCTTTAATTCTTAAGTTTAATTCTTAGAGGGCTTAGCTTCAAGGAACTAAATGCCCAAACTTAGTAAGTAATTAGTTAACCCAGTACAATCCACAGCAATGGAAATAGATCTACCTGCCCTGTTCCCAGGGTTTCACTACACTGCATGGTCTAGACTGGAACTCACTATGTAGCCCAGGCTGGCCACAAACTCTTCCTGCTTTAGTCTCCCCAGTGCTGGAATTACAGGCATGCACCACCATGCTTTGGTTTTAAATTAGTCACTCCAAATGGAATGTTTTTAATACTGTAAATGGGTTTATGAATGTTACAAGGTAGGCTCTATTCTGCTCACCGAATAGGTCATTTTTAAAGAACTGGCTTGGGTTTTGCTTTGATCATACAAGTGGATTTTATCGGCAGCTACAGGATTGTAAAATATTCCAGTATCTTTCTTAGTCTCATATGTGTCCCAGTCAAGGAAGCAAGCTGGTGACATAGGCAGAAGACGATGCAGAACTAGAAAGGAACATGATCAGCATGTTTTATTTTGTCATTTTGTGGAAACTAAGCAGTGCCCTTACAAGTTGGATCAGAAACAATTCATAGGAACCCTGAAGTAGGCATTCATGTGAAAGGAATGCACACAAACACTGTGAGACACCAAGAAACGTGCAAACAGGCCATGCCACTGCCCCCAGCTCCCAGCGAGCCCAGGCCTCTTATTTCTGGTGTGGTCTCCATTTCCCAGAGTATACCCAACCAGCTGATAGCATGGCGGCCACTGTCCCCTGAGTAAATAGCACACCCTCAAAATGCTTCAAGAGAAACAAGAAGCACAATGAAATCAGGCTCAGAAAGGCAGACAAAGCCCGTTTTTGTGTGTATGTCAGTACTGGGGTTTGAACTTTGGCTTTGTTGCTAGGCCCTTGGCTTCTTCACTCAAGAGTAGCACTGTACCACTTGAGCCACAGCTGCACTTCTGGCTTTGTGGTAGTTAATTGGAGATAAGAGTCTCATGGACTTTTCTGCCTGTGCTGGCTTTGAACTGCAATCCTCAGATCTCGGCCTCCTAATTCGCTGGGATGACAGGCGTGAGCCACCAGTGCCCGGCTTGGCAAAGTGTTTTAATGCCACATTTTAGACGCGGTAAATGCATTGGTTTAGTTTATGTTCATGTTTGGTATCTTCAAATTAACCCAGAAGTTATGAAAGCTAAACAAGTTACACTTTTGAGGTAGGTTTGTTTTATGTGTGTTGCAGGAGTGATGTTGAAATAGAGGAACTCATGGTATTGTTTATTTTTTGTGAACATAAACTTCTAAGAAGCCTTATGAAAGTCAGGAGCGTGGCACTGAGGCCGGGCTCAGGGGCGGAGCGTGTGCCTGGCATGTGCGAGGCTCTGGGCTCGGCCCCAGCACCAAAAGCAACAAAAAGAAAGCCAAAACAACCCCACCCACAGAGCAGATCCTAGAGAGAGTAGTTTGAGTTGGGAAAACGCGATCTGAAACAGTGTTATTCCAGTGAAGATTTGGAAATGGCAATAATTGTACACACTTGTATGGCTTTGCTATAACTGGAGCTCTCAGGAGACTGGCTGGTTGTTGGGGTACTCCTCCAGGGTGCGTGGTGCTCCCCTGGGGTGGATGGTGCTCCCCTGGGCTGCCTCCTCACCAGGCAGAGCGTAGAGCGTGGGCTCCAGGAATGCCTGGTGTTGGTGCTGGCAGCAGGACATACCTTCAGGTGTCTGGCCCGCTGTGCCCGCTCTCTCTCTTTTAGGCTGGGAGCCCTGGGGAGCCAGGCCTGCGGGGGCCAGAAGGAAGTCGGGGGCTTCCAGGAGTTGAAGGACCACGTGGACCGCCGGGGCCCCGGGGTGTGCAGGGGGAGCAGGGTGTCACTGGCCTGCCTGGCATCCAGGGCCCTCCGGTGAGTGGATGGTCCTGGGGTTCCGGGAGACGCCCCGCTGCAGGGGGTTCTGGGAAATGCCCGGCCGCAGGGGGCCTCTGCCCGGTGGGCTAGATTGAAATCCTGTCCCCTGGGTCTTTCCTGGGTTACATCGCCTGCACTTCCCCAGTGAACCACCTTTCCATTCCTGCCCAGGGGAGAGCTCCGACAGACCAGCACATCAAGCAGGTCTGCATGAGAGTCATGCAGGGTGAGTAGCCACAGCCTCTGAGCCAAGCCTACGCTAACAACACTAACAACACTAACTCCTGCATGGTGAGCAAGTCAGCCACAGCCCAAGCCCGTGAACTCCTGCTGCCTGACTTAATCCTTGCAGTTTGTATGGCAAATAAAAGGGACGCTGTCTGCTGTCAGAGTGAGAGGATTTGAGTCATACTTGCATGCGCAAATGTGCTCATGTGGGCACATGTGTGGGTGTGTACGTGCCAGTACTAGGGCTTGAACTCCAGGCCCCAGCATGATCCAAAAGCTTGTCTACTCAAGCCTGGTGCTTTGCACTGAAGCATACCTCCACGTCCAGCTTTTTGGTGGTTCATTGGAGATAAGAGTCTCACACATTCCTGCCCAGGCTGTGTTTGAACCCTGATCCTCAGATCTCGGCCTCCTGAGTGGCTAGGATTACCAGGCCTAAACCACTGACCACCTAGCAGGTTTTAAATAATATTAAAGCCAATGTTGTTTTACCAATTATTTACAGTCGCTCATAGCTTCATAATAAAATAGTGCTTTTCTGAGTTAGCCTTTCTTTATCTTTTTATTTTTATTTTTTGCCAAGTTGGGGACACATATGCACGTGCGTGTACACACACACACACACACACACACGCACGCACGCACGCACGCACGCACGTGTGCACACTTGATCTGAATTACTCCTGGGTCATTTGCTGTCTTTCAGAACACTTTGCTGAGATGGCTGCCAGTCTGAAGCGCCCTGATGTGGGCATCTCAGGACTCCCTGGGCGCCCGGGCCCCCCTGGACCTCCTGGCCCTCCTGGAGAGAATGGCTTCCCTGGTCAGATGGGGATCAGGGGCCTCCCAGGGATCAAAGGTCCCCCTGGAGCTCTTGGTCTGAGAGGACCTAAAGGTAAGAATTTGCCCAGGTGGGAATGGGGGGGCAGGGCATACCCAGATTTTTCCCTTGAAGGTCATGGTGCTCCAGTGAAGGTCGGAGGGCAAGCAGGCCGCCAGTTTGGCCGTGAAGGGGTAAAGGGGCCACCTGGCCAGCTCCAGCCAGGACCATTCATTCAATCACTTGTTCAGCATGTGCACAACTGCATGTTAAAGAATGAATTTTGCCGGGCACTGGTGGCTCACGCCTGTAATCCTAGCTACTCAGGAGGCTGAGATCTGAGAATCGAGGTTCAAAGCCAGCTGGGCAGGAAAGTCCGTGAGACTCTTATGTCCAATAAACCACTAGAAAACCGAAGTGGCGCTGTGGCTCAAGTGGTAGAATACTAGCCTTGAGCTGAAGAGCTGAGGGACAGCACCCAGGCCCAGAGTTCAAGCCCCACGACCGACAAAACAACAACAACAAAAAAAGAATGAGCTTTAACTGGGGCTTCTTGTAAGTCTGGCAATGTTTCAAAGCTTCAGAGATTGAACCAATTGGAGAGAGAGAGAGAGAGAGAGAGAGAGAGAGAGAGAGAGAGAGAGAGAGAGAGAGAGAGAGAGAGAGAGAGAGAGAGAGAGAGAGAGCCTGCAGGGCTTCGGTGCAGGGCTGTGGTGTAGTGCCGTACAGTGCGGTGTGTGCTGGGGTAGGGTGCGGTGAGGTGTGGGGCTACAGTGTGGGGCTCTCTCTGGGGCCTCACCCCAGGGTGGCCAGAGGGTGGCCGCGCTGTACTGGCCACGGTAATGGCCAGGCCACCCCAGGCTGAGCGCTGGCCTAGAAAAAGCACTTGTCCATGTTCTTGCTGCCCATCACCTTGTGGGGGGGGGGGAATCTGCTTTTGTGTTTCATGTACCAGTTCTGGGCTGAATCCAGGGCCTGGGCATTGCCCTGAGCCTCTGTACTCAGGCCTGGTACTCGGCCATGCAAACCACAGCTCCCCTCCCAGCCTTTGTACTCAGGACTGGTGCTCTACCATGTGAGCCACAGCTCCCCTTCCAGCCTTTTGGTGGTTCACTGGACATGGGTGTCTCAGGACTTTTCTGTGAGGCTGGCTTTGAACGCTCATCCTGTCTCAGCCTCCTGGGTAGCTGGGGTTACGGGCATGAGCCACAGCACCCAGCCGTTCTTCACATTTGGAATGATAAATCAAGGCCAACTAAAGTTACAGGAGGATTTCCACAGTTCCTTCTGCTTGTCATTCCTCCTTGATGGTGGAGGACCAGGGGACCGGCCCTGACTTCCCTTCCAGCTGACCTCCACTGTCCCCTCCCTCATCGAACGCAGACCCCCCCCTTCCTCACAGACCAGCAACTGTGTTCATAGCTGGTAGGACTCAGGACTTCTCCCTTTGAAGGAGGGGACCCACATTGTTCTGACTGAAATGCTTTTCTAAGCAAACTTCACCATCCCCTCCACTGGGGGCTTTTGGGGGTGGGGTTTTGATGGACATTTAACTTAGGAAAAATGGACAAAAGATGTCATTCCATTTAAAAGTATTTACAATCTTCTTTTTTTGGTATTGATTAGAAACATTGTTTCGTTCTTGTTACACTTGTACATTTCCAATCAAGCTTGTTTCTAGCTATTTAATATTTTAATTTCTATTATTTGTGGTATGTTTTACATTGTCTTATAACTGCCATTTGTACCTAAATATTGATCTTCAGATATTAATTTTAATTTTGAACCCGATACTTTACTCAGATTTTTGTTTGTAGCAGCTTTGAAATTGATTTTCTAATTTTAAAATATATACTCATATCACCTGAAAGTAAGAGCAGTTCTCTGTGTGTGTGTGTGTGTGTGTGTGTGTGTGTGTGTGTGTGAGCACAAGTATTAGGCTTGAAATTAAAGCCTCCAGCTCTCACTTGGCTTCTCTGCTCAAGGCTGGCACTCTACCATGTGAGCCACACATTCATTCTGGCTTTTTACTTGTTAATTGGACATAAAAGTCTTAAAGATTTATCTGCCCTGGCTGGCTTTAAACCTCGATCCTCAGATCTCAGCTTCCTGAGTGGCTAGGATGACAGCGTGAGCCACCGGCGCCCACCTGGCTACCCTCAGGATGGTTTTACCTCCTCACACCCCTGAGTGGCAGCGCAGCCCCAGGGGCAGTGGCCATCCTGTTCCTCTGAACACCCTGCCTGCCCTGTGTGACCTGTAAAGCTTTAGGTTGAGATGAATATGTTTTGTCATAAGAAGAAAGTAGCCTTCCATTCTTATATTACTGAATACCAAGAATGCATATTCAGTTTTGTGAAATGCTGCATCCATGTCTATGCCCACAATCCTTCTGGGTGTTTCTGCTTTAGCTGTGGTAAGATGAGGAACTGAAGTTTTACTTTGCTTCATGTTGATGGCAATCTAGTTTGCTGCAATCTCCTTCCCTTCGGAATTTTGGCTTGGCTTAAAGTTTAAAATGCAGAAGTGTGATTTAAAAACATATGCAAAAATAACCTTTCTTTTATGAAATGCAGGTGACTTGGGAGAAAAAGGGGAGCGTGGTCCTCCTGGGCGAGGTCCCAAAGGACTTCCAGGAGCTACTGGCCTCCCAGGTGAGTGGTTGTGTGTGTGTGTGTGTGTGTGTGTGTGTGTGTGTGTGTGTGTGTGTGTGTGTGTGTGTGTGTGTGTGTGTGTGTGTGTGTGTGTGTGTGTGCTGCTGATCTCTAGGTGAGTGGTTGGGTAGCACATGGGGAGAGGACACCAATGTAGAATTAAATGATCTGTGAGTCATGGGTGGACCTTTTGTGTGAAAATAGGTGTCAAGACTTGAAATATTAATTCTTAAACAGATGCTTTCAGAAGCATAGTGTCAGCTGAGAACCAGTGGCTTAATCCTAGCTGCTCAGCAAGCTAAGATCACAGTTTGAAGTCAGCTTGAGTAGAAAAGCGTCTCTTATCTCCAATAACCATGAACCAGTAGTGGAGCTGTGGCTCAAGTGGCAGAACTTTTGAGCCATGATCCTCCAGATCTCAGCCTCCTGAGTACTTAGGATCGCCGGCAGTCTGTGGCTCTGAACCACTCGTATTTTAGTTTCCTAGCAGAACTTGAGGTGTGGCTGGAAATGCATTGTGGGGCCTCCTGGCACAGCTGAAGCAAGCCCCAGAGGCACTTTTGTGAGCAGTCTGCTGTGGCTCTGGCTAACTTCCCATCTTACCTGAGGAAAGACCCCTCAGTGTCTCTCCCAAGATGTGTGGATGATGCCCAGAGCCTCCAGTGCTTCCTCTGGCCTGCCCCAGCTGGCTTGCCTCAGCTCCTTGCCAGGGTCCACTTAGTATTAGTGCTTGGCTGGGTTTGTCTCATTAAGATGTCTGCTGCTAGCCAGGCACCAGTGGTTCACACCTGCATTTCTAGCTACTCAGGAGGCTGAGATCTGGGGATCCTGGTTTAAAACCAGCCTAGGCAGGAAAGTCCATGAGACTCATCTCCAATTAACCAGCATGAAAGCCAGATGCTATGGCTCGAATGATAGAACACCAACCCTGAGCAAAAAAGCTCAAGGTCAGAGCCCAGGCCCTGAGTTCAAGCCCCTGGACAGGCATAAAACATAGTGGAACAGAACAGAGCGAAACAAAATATACTGGCTCTACCAAACATCACAAAAGTTAGCTCAGCGGAAGAAATGAAGCATTTTGTACACACAGCTTATAAAACAATTGTATGATTCATCAGCCTATGTAACCCTGAGAATTAATTGTTGGCAAGCAAACAAGGGCCCCCATTTGTGTTTGAGATCAGTCTCTCTTCATTACCACTCAAGTGTGCAGACATGCCTGACCTCTTTCTGTGTTACATGGCTGCCCCCTGGTGTTCATCCAGAGAGTGACATGGATGTTCATGTTTTAGAATCTCAAATGTCTTTATGGATCCTTGAAATGTAAACACCAAAAACAAAACCCAAACTGTATAATCATTAGGCAGATAGCACAGCTAATGTATATTCATGTGTCATATAGTGATATGTACAGAAAGACAGGCCTCTACGATTAGACATATGTAATGTGACCACTGAAATGGGGAGAAAATGGACACCTCTGAGAAAAGAAAGAAAACTAAGTCTAAACAAGATCTAATTGAGCATGTAGGTTTGGTTTCAGCTGCTGTGATGCAGGGCAGAGCTCCATCATAATTTATAATCTCAGCATAAAGAACTTGTCAGTGGAAAACAGACCTTTGCAGAAGTAGTCTAAAACATAATGCAGCTCCCAGCTGTAGTCCTAGCAACCCAGGAGGCTGAGATCTGAAGAGGAGATCTGAGGATGGAGGTTCAAAGACAACTAGGCAGAAGAGTCTGAGACTCTAATCTCCAATTAACCAGCAAAAGGCTGCCAGCCTGGAAATGGTGCTGTGCTGAGTGCTGAGAGGAAATGGTGCTGTGAGGGAAGGGAAATGGTGTGTGTGGAATGCTGAGGTGCTGAGCTCTAGTTTTGGTGTATCACGTGCATGTTTTCATGTAACTGTGCTTTTAATGTGTCCATTGTATGCTGAGAAGTAGTTTGCTCACCTCAAAGATGCTTTTGCCATGTACTGAAGCAAAGCATATTGAGACAATACTTTTGAGTCGGGCAGTATTGTACACCTGCAGCCCATGGCTGGCCACAGCTCGGTTCTCAGTAGACGTGTCTGTTCTTCAGTGGAAGGTTTCCTGTTGCACAGCACGGCTCTATTGGTGGAAATGAGGGGTGTGAACACCCAGCTCTCGTCCAGCCCTAAATTTCTCTCAAACCCAAATCCAGTAAGGGATTTCTCCCCGTTTTCATCATCATCCACCATTTCTGAAAGCATGGATGAAGTCCCTGATCTGCAGCGGCGGCATAAGGGCTGGGTGTGCTGTGCTGGTTTGCAGCTGGGAGCTTGCTCTGTTCACATGGACAACCTTCTGTGTTTCAGGTGACCCAGGCCCTGCCAGCTATGGGAGAAATGGCCGGGACGGGGAGCCAGGGCCCCCTGGTGTGGCAGGGATTCCAGGGGTGCCTGGGCCCCCAGGACCTCCTGGACCTGCAGGTTTTTGTGAGCCAGCCTCCTGCACCCTGCAGGCTGGCCAGCGAGCATTTAGCAAAGGGCCTGAGTAGTGAGAGGCCTGTGCAGCATGTGTAAACACAGCTGGTGGAGAAGGACGCCCAGAAGCTGGGCAGGACCACCACCCGTCACCTCCTTCAGGAGGACCTGGGTCCCTCTTGACATCGCAGATTTGGTACGATGGTGCTATTCATCCCTTGCCTCTGGAGAGAACACAGCTGTTGCCAACAAAACCAATACCTGTAAATGAACGTATACCCCTCTTCTCGAGCCCTTGGACCTGACTGTGTTCTCTACATGTGATGTATCCGGGCCACTGTCAATAAACAAAAACAACGGGTTTACCTCAGTGCCTGTAGTTGTGTGTGTCTTTACTTCAGAGCTTGACCAAGGCACACAGAGTACTGCCAGGCCAGTCTGAGTAATCCACTATGGTCAGTGGACTCGGTGCTTTACCTTCCATCCATATGCTCAGTAGCCAAGAACAGACTCTAGAATTGCTTTTACTTATGTCCTCTCCTGTTTTCCATTTTCAGAAGGAATTTTGGTTGATTTGTATGTATTGTGTACCAAACCCACCAATATTTTGTGCTCCTCTATATTAAAGACAGAAGTATAACACCCTGGACCTGAGATTATTTGAACAATTCAAGGTAACATCGCTGGTTGTACCAAAAAAGCAGTAAATACAATTTCTTAATCTCTTGCTTTTTAAAAATAATCATGTTCAATGTATTAATGTTTAATGCATTTATATATATTAAAAATTTAATTATTGGTTTTTTATAGGTATATATTTGTAATATTAGTGACATTCTAAGAAATTCTATAGAGGGAATTACTTGTGATGGATTGTGTGTGCATGCGTGTGCATGTGACAGATTGTGTGTACATGAGTACATGCATGTATAGGGCTGTATAGATTTTTGAACCCACTCCCCAGAAAAATCATAGCTGTATGTGCACATTTCTGCATATTTCAGATTTCATGGCTTTAAGTGTAGTTTCAATTAATCTGTAGGCTAAGAATCACTGATCTTATTTCAATGGTTTGTTACCTCCTACCTAGAGATTCACTGTTGCAAAGACTGATGTATGTTTTATGATTTCTTATACATTTTACAGAGCAGCTTAGCTGCAGCACTGTATTTTTTCTTTTCTTTTGCCAGTCCTAGGGCTTGAACTCAGGGCCTGGGTACTGTCTGAGCTTTTGTGCTCAAGGTGGAGCTTTTTTTGCTTAAGGCAAACACTCTACCACTTGAACTATAGCTTCATTTCTGGGTTTTTGTGGTTAATTGGAGGTAAGAGTCTCATGTACATTTCTGCTCCAGCTAGACTCAGATAGAGATCCTCAGATATCAGCCTCCTGAGTGCCTGGCTTTGCAGTCCTTTTTTTCTTGAGACATCCAGAGCTTGAACAAATGTGTAATAATCAGCTCAGAAATGGGTATTTCCTTCTTGTCAACTGGTAGTTGTTTTGTATATTGAGAGTTTTGTATTCTTTGAATTGTTTTGAAATGCACAATACCTGTTTTAACCAGAGTTTTTCTCCTGCACTGAAGGAGAAGCTGCCGGTGTCTCTGACTGGCTTCTTGCCCTGTCCAGACTCTCCAGACTGTCTAGAGTCCATTGACTCCAAAGAGTGAGAATGTGTGTTACCTGGCTCTTGCATCTACCTCCTGTGTGTAACACAGTCTGTGGTCTGTCGGTGCTGCTGCACATAGTAGGGTTTCATTCTGTCTTCAGGACATCTGCATCTCTGCAGCCTGAGGGAGGAAGGGAGCAGGGAGATCTCAGGGCCCACAGCAGCAGCGGTGGCCTCCCAGAGTTCCTGTTGACTGGATGTGGGGCTGTCCTGGGGGCGGAGGAGTGGCCTGGCGAGTTTGCGGGTTTGAGTTGACCTGCAGACTCCAGGCCAGTGTCTGCGGGTGACACTGCAGTGACACTGCAGGCAGCAGTCAATTACTCATGCGTCACTGAGAATCTGCCCTGTTCTCTGGGAGACACGAGTCTGCGGTTTTCCTTTCTGTATCTTTGTGTTTGGCATTAGGACAACACCATCTTCCTCCACCCCCACCCCCACCCCCGTTCTCTCACAGTGAACCAGGTATGTGGCTAGGGCCTGGGCAGCATCTCTCCCTGGACCGCAGGTGCTCAGGGCAGGGCTGGCAGGATATTTTTCTCCGCCCCCCCTTCATCATCAGTGCCCGATGAAAAGGAGTTTGTGGCTGGATCTGGTTAAGCTTCTCTCAGCGGAAGTTGGGGCTGAAGGGCAGGCAGGCAACAGCCTTCACAGGCATGTGCCACCTGGAGGGGGCGGCTACAGCAGAGGTCACAGTGATACATAGTGTCACATGGACCCCTGGGCTCTGAGGAAGGGGACAGGGACCACAGACCCAGCTCCGAGGATGGGGTGTGTGGCAGGTGACTCCAATGAAGTTTCTCTTCCCTGTCCTCTGTGCATGCATCAACCCCTTCAGTTCGTTTATAGAACTCAATTTTCTCAACTCAAGGGAAGAAGTCAATATTTTGTGCTATAATTTTTTTGTGTTCACTTTCTATATGCTTTAAAATTCTAGTCTGGTTGTTTTATTTCTATTAGAATTTCATCCAGACTGCGCTAGTGTATGTCCTTGTTACTCAGAGTTGTGTTCAAGAAAGGCTGGCAGCTCCCACTTGGCTGTGTCGGAGTTGTCTGCACGGGCTGGGGGCTCAAGCTTCAACAGTCTTTACAAAAGTCATACACTTCTCAGGAACTGCGATAATATAAATCAGAAAGTGATCAGAAATGATCTTTTCACCAAGGTGCTTTTATTTGCATCAGGAGTGACATAACCAAATAGAACAAATAAAAAGTAAACAGATGAACATGTCAATTCTAGAAGAAATCTGTAAAAAAGTTTTTTTTTAAATTCAAAGAACAGTTCACTCATCCATTTTATATCAATGCTGTATAACAATTTCCACAGATTCAGGAACAAACTGCCAACCCGTGGAACAATGCTCTGTACAGTTAACTAAAACAGTATTCAGAAATGGCTACTAAGCAATAGCAAAGAAAAATGCTTAGCAAATCCTTGCCATGAGAGACAGCCCATAAACATTTCATTCAATGTCTCTCTAGCAAAATAGAAATCACCAAATCCTGTGAGAGGTTACACAGTTAGATAAAACTTCAGCTAGGGTACCAGCAAGAGAGGTATGTGAAAATGACCATTTTGCCACTTTAACCAATTTGAACACAGAAATTTGTTGTAGTTGGGGCAAATGTCTTCTGTCTAGCAGGAGAGTATGATTAAGCAGTCAGAGGAAGTTAGGTGACTGGCCTGGAATAATTAATACTGATATGTATTTTTTATAGTGGTATTGGGGCTTGAACTCAGGGTCTGGTGTTCTGCCCATGACTTCTTTGCACCAGGCTGGCACTCTGTCACTTGAGCCACACCCTCCACTTCCAGTTCTGCCATCTTCAATCTCAGTGGTAAGACCCGACGTGAGTGTAATGTAAACCCCTGCTTTACAGAATTGCCCACAACTGGATTATCTGATTGTATATGATAGCATTTTTGAAGGTTAAAAATGATGTTTCTGAGGTATAAAATCTGAGTTTTAAAATAAACAAATATAAGTAAAAACCCATTCTAAATATCAAGGAATTTACATGAAAACACTAAACATGGCAAAGGAATAAACCAAACATATTAAGAAAAAATTTCAGTAAAGTAAGGCTGCTGTCTATTAAGAGAGCAATGGATATAAATGACTTCAAATTTCTCAAAAGGAGTATTTGTATTTGAGAAACACAGGTCATTAAAGTAAGATAAAGTAAGTACTTTTGGTCATGTATGTCAATGTTGTTTTAATGAATTAATGGTGACCATGGCAGTTTTGACATGAACACATGTGGCTGGTGAATCTGACATGAGCACTGGCTGGCAGCAGGATTCTGCAAATGCACATGTGCCAGTGCTTTGGAAGGAAGGACTGGAGACATGCACAGGACTTGGCTGACTGGAGCAAGTCACCAGGAAGGCAACACTGATGGATCATCGTGGCCTAATAAATGCAATCCATGCTTTTTGTTTTACATGCCTCCGTATTTTACTCTCAACTCTAAGTTGTCCATTACTGGAGACAGAATAAGGGACATTGGCTCAGAGGAATTTGATTTTTGAGTTCTAAATTGTGATTCACACTTACTTATTTGGCATCCAAGTTGAAAATGTGAATGTGAAAAGACAATAGCATTCCTTAGATAGCACCTTGTTAGTTTGTAAAAAGAATCTGAAGAAGTTAAAAACTATCTATCATTGCTTAGTCTAAAGAAATATGTCAATCTAACAGCATGTTGTTTGTCTTGGTGTATGTGGTACTAAGGCTTGAACTTCAGGCTGAATGCTCAACAGGCTGGGGGCTTTACCACCTGAGCCACATCTCCAGGCCTGTTTTCTCCTCATATTTTTGAGATAGGTCCATTGAACTTTTCTGCCAGGGCTGGCCTCAAACAGCAATCCTGCTCTCGGCCTTGGAGAAGTGGGACTGCAGGAGTGGGTCACCAGCACCTGGTGACCGCATGCTTTGGTTTAATTTCTATTCAGAAAGCACGCTCTGTATTTATATACTATTGCCTTATGAGACCATTATAAAGCTCACCTTACTCAGGACCCTGGCAAGTCTCCCATGATTTTACTGAGGCGGTCTTGCTGGGAGACAGAAATCCTAAGGGCCTCCCGACCCTGATTCCTATCTCTATTTAGAATTCTTACCTGAAACTGTTGGATGAGTGTTTTCAATTGTTACCAGGGAGATGCATTGTGAATTTAATTGTTCCAAGTCAAGCAATGATTCATAAAAAGTATCACTGTCAGCATGGTATAAACCTGAACCTGACAGAGGGGCCCGTGGTACTCCCACTGACGGTGCAGCTTAGTCTTGGTGAGGATGGTTTGGTAGCTTCACTGCGGCTGAGATCTAATAGCATGGAGCTAAATACATGGTTAACAACTGCCCTGTAGAATTCCCTGAATAAGGGCCAATTCTTTTATTGCTGAGATAAGCCACAAGATCATTATGCACAAGGAAGATACAAGAGTGAAGGCTTTTAAGAATTATATCTACCTGTTTTAAGCAGAAGTAGTGCTGTCCCAGTTAACGTGAGTATAGTGAATTAAACCTTAAACAATTGGTTGAGGTAAGATACAGAGCAAAGAATACATCACAAATGCGATTTTAAAAATAAATAGTAATAAAATATGCACACTACAATCTGAATTTAAATACATGAATACATTAAAGATATTTCTTCAATACACATTAAATAACAGCAAAATAAAGAGTACCTTTACAATCATAGGCTTATTATGTTCAAGTACACACACATTTCTGTGGATTTCATATACTACCCATAAGCAAAATCTTATACTTCATTAGTATTCATTTGACAAGTTTGAAGCAAATGGCTAACTTTGGGTGGCACCATCCATCATTTGCTATTGGATTTGAACCTGGAATCTTTATCGTCTGAGTTTTATTAGACTGAGCTTTGGCCCTCAGGTAATTTTTCTCTTGCTGAATCTGCAGTCTGAATGCAAATGTTTTCTGCATGGCCCAGTATTACCTTTCATTTCATCAAAGAACTGATTTTCCTGGCATGATCTGGAGTGAAAGTCTGGGTTACTCAGAAAACGAGAGCAGAGATAGCCATCTGTGCTGTGCCCTCAAATTCCCAGTAGATAATCAAATTGTAAATGTAGCAAATGCTATTTTTATCAGCTAGTTAATTCAGTGGAATTATGTTCAGTTTGCTAGGAAATATATGAATTTCTTCTCTTAGAAGCCTGGGTAATTTTTTCCTGTACCAATCATATTTTAAATTAAATCAAAATTAAATGTATGTTGTACAAAGGGGCTTCAAGTCAACAGGTCAGTTTGTGAGTACCGGTATTGTGATACTGTCGCCCCTCCGTCACCCATGTCTGGGTGGCTTTGGGGAGAAGCAGGTGCAGGAGGCAACCTGACCCTCCAGTGTGAAGACACAACCCGAGAAGCCAGGTAGTGATGGCATGTGTGTCTTAACCCAGACCAAATGGAAAATAATTTAAGACCAAGCACAGGGAACAAATCTATAAAGTGCAGACAACTTTAGCGTGGTACTTAGGAATCCCTAGTCCCTGAGTATTATTACCAATGTTAAGGGAAAACAGTATTTTGAACAGCAGTGTTCCTACCATTTGTAAATAGTACATGTGAGAAAACATATAGACATTACAGACATTTCAAATTTTACTTGATGGGGTTTAGAGGCTGTGTAATTCGGCAAACTGTCTACTTGTTGTAGTAAGCTAAATGCTTTTTGCTTTTCTTTCAGAAAAGCACCTGTTCTGTCTAAAGGCCAGGATGGTTACATAGTGCCTTTGCATTCTTCACTAAAATAGGGCAGTTTACAACAAAATCACAAATGGCTCATTTGCATGTTGCCCAGGTGTGTACACACTGAAGAAATAAAATTGAAGCAGGGAACAAAACAAAGGTCCCTGTGCCAGCTTCCCAAAGATGCTGAAAATTAGGAAAAATACAAGTGAACAAAGCAAATATTACAAAAATGATTTACAAAAGTAAAGTAAAAAGTGCAAAGACAAGGGTGTATTGGCTGTCCATGTCCTGTGGACAGGAGGTACATCCCAGCTCCCATTCTGCAGAAACACCAACTTCCTGCCTCGAACATACTCATGAAAACCACTTCATATGCCAAACATCAAAATGAAAATATTTACAGACAACTTATCTTAAAATAATTAAGTTCTATGAGTAACCAAAATTTTAAAAATTCCAAAATCATAAAATACAAAACAAGCTGAGGAAGTAAGTTGTGAAATCACTCTGACCAACGTGAGGAGTTTAAAAAGTGAAGACTGGCTGTGGTTGTAAATGTCACAATTAATTTTCAGCTGGAAGGGACAGGGCTGGGGTGGAAGGGGGGTGGGGTAGGGTGGGGAATGACACAGCCCCATAGTGGGGGAGCATGGGTATTTCCAAGTACTACAGATGAAATACCATCCAGAACGGGACCTAGGCCCGGCAGAGCGGGGAGGGAATTCAACATGAGGTCTTCCTTTTTTCTTTAGGTTCCAAGGGCCACAAATATTCATTGAAATCAGCCCTTATTTTTTATGTAGGCAGATTTCAATCTGAAAGTATGAATTGACCTTGGGAGAAATTTTAAGACTGGAAGTCAAACATACTTGTTTATGGGTAAAACAGTTTTGGTATTAACTGTAATTATAACCAGAGTATTTTTTACTTGAACATTTATGTTGTCTGGAGTGCACCTGAGAGGAATTTAGTCATTTTTCTCCCCCTCCATGGAGAGAAAGAAATGCTCAGGGATGGAACCAGATGCTCCAGGATTATGGAAATGTAGGGACATTGCTCACCCCCCCCCAGGGGCCAGGTCAGGGGTCCACCCCCTCCCCATGGAAGGCACATGCACCCTCCAGATCTGTCCTCAGTGGGTGCGCCTTAGGGGATGCAGGGGTCCTCCCACCCCTTGCCCAGAGTGGAGGTCTGCAGAACATATCCGCAGGGGAGCGGGGAGAGGAGGCAGGACTTGCTCAGCACAAGCTGCCTGCACCAGACCAGAAGATGCCCTCGCCTCGCCTCTGTTATGGAAACAAGTCATCTGGAGTCCCGATGGTGTTTTACCCTGCCCTTCTCAAACCACTGGAATAAACCCAACTTCTCAAAGCAGCAACAAACCAGTCAAGGAGTCACAAAATAGAAAGAAAAGATCCCAAGCTATACAATTAGTTAGAAACAATGCTGACACAGTCTGCAAACAAGAATGAACAGACTCATAAGAAAATGAATCACAACTCTCTCTCTCTCTATATATATATATATATACATGTGAAAGTCTCAACTAAAAAAGTAAAAAAATTAAACATAACCATCAGCAAAAATGTCCATGAAACATTAAAATGGCAAAATAAATATTCTTGAATTAGCCAAGAGGTAAAAAGATCAACTTACTAATATGAAAAAATAATCTTTGAAAAGATGTAAAAAATTTAGCCTTATGACAGATTCAAGTAAATTTAGTATGTGTCAGAGAAGTTGTAACAAATTAAAAACTCAAGATATACCCAGCACCAAATTTTAAATCTATGTACACTTTTGTGGATGAATTATTTTACTAAGAAGATAAATACGCAAAACATATATGCAAATCCCAATTGAGTAATTAAAAAACACAGCACCACTGTAGGTATTGCACAGGAAAGAAAATGAGGGAAGTCAACTTAATGCTAAAAAACACAATAAATAAAATAACCTTGGAAAATAAATAACACTTGGATTTGAAATATACAGCAAAATTCCCTATAAATAATAGGTTGTATGTACATGTATGCCACATACACGGTCCTGACCAGAGGGCCACTCTCTAGTGAAGACCAGCCCAGTCATGGGTGCATTCAGACACATCCTGCCTTGGCCTGCTCTCCCTGGGCCAACAGGAGTGTGGGTGGTCGTCTGGGGTATGGAGCTTTGCCTCTGGAGCTTTGCCTTCCACCTCTGGACAAACCCCTCCTGGGGTGCCTGTGCTGGCACTCCAACTCATTTCCAAGGGCAAGTCGCCTTTTCCAGTCTATGCCAGTCCTGTGCTTCCCTTTGATGACTAGGTTGTGCTTGAAAGGATGAGATCAGAAGGATAAGCAGCCCAAGAGTTCTCGCTTTAGGGAACCACAGGCAGCCCTTCTCCACCCAAACACTGCTTAGGAAAACAGCTTTCTGTTGACAGAAGAGAAAGTCTGCTGGGGAGGGGGAGCACCGAGGGCAGGCTCTCCTGTGGAAATGCTCATTTGCTCTTCTTTCCCCCATGGAGTATTCATTAATTCCAGCGGTGATTGCTTCAAATTGAGCTCAGTACAAAGAGCTAACATAATCATTTCAGCTGTGGGCTTTTGAGACTTTGGGGACTCCTTGATTTAAAAAAATAGTCTCCTGTATTTTTATTCCAAAATCTACATGGAGCTCTTATTGCTTGTCCATCTTTGTTTTTTACACCGGTGGAAGAGTGGAAGAATTCTTCTTGTAAAAAGTGAAAAAAAGTTCAACAGGAATGATGCACTATCTCAAGGTTGACAGAAATGTTTAGCAACGATGGTGACTTTAAACTCAAAGAAAACTTTAAGATGAGTCTACAACCTCAAAATTCAGAAACCAAAAGCCAACCACCAGCAACTGTCTACACACTGTGCATCATGTCGAATACCAAATGGTACTGTGCAGTTTCTTTTTGAAGAAAAATCAGTGACAAGGTTTGCTTACAAATCTCATATAAAACTCTGAATAAAAAATCATAGTAAGCCCGATGCCAGTGGCCAATGCCTGTAATCCCAGATACTTCAGAGGCTGAGATCTGAGGATGGAGGTTTGAAGCCAGCTCAGGCAAAAAAGACCATGAAACTCTTATCTAAAATTAACTACCAAAAAGCCAAAAGTAGAGCTGTGGCTCAGATGGTAGAGCACCAGTGTTGAGCAAAAAAGTTAAGGGACAACCTCAGACCCTGAATTCAAAACCCAGTTACTGGTGTGCGCATGTGCATGCTTGCGCATCACTAGCAACATAAAGCAAAACATATGGAATGAATTTGGGGAAATTTAATCATGTTGGTTTGCAATTGAGTAAGACTCAAATTGTGACTTTTGATGTTTGCTTGTACATGTTAAAAAAATAAAAGAAGACAAGAAAAGCCGCCCACAGATGATGAGTTTCACAGCTTTGCAACAGCTCTGACGGCCAGGCGCTCTGCAGGAGCGAAGTCTGGCTTAGGTGTGTCCATGTCCTGCCTGTCCATGTGGGGTCTTCCGTGCAGGGGGGAGGCAGTCTTCTGGGCTACATCGCCCGCTGGGGCCTGGCGGGCCCTGGGGGCCTGGGGCACCTGGTAAACCTGGCTGACCCAGAGCTAGTGGAACAAAAGAGCTGTTCAGAAGACCAGGCAGCGGTGGCCATCCTCTACCCTCCCCCAACTCTAGCCTGCATTCTTGTCTGACAGGCTGCTGGTACCCAGC
Source organism: Dipodomys merriami (assembly GCF_024711535.1). Taxonomy (NCBI): domain Eukaryota; kingdom Metazoa; phylum Chordata; class Mammalia; order Rodentia; family Heteromyidae; genus Dipodomys; species Dipodomys merriami. The sequence continues at coordinate 53,164,622 of NW_027206401.1, forward strand.
ACATATCACCGTTGTCTGACTGGAACCAAGCACGCATCACTGATGCCTGACTGGTACCAAACCCATATCACTGTTGTCTGATTGGTACCAAGCACACACCACTGCTGCCTGACTGGTACCAAGTACATATCACCATTGTCTGACTGGAACCAAACACACAGTACTGTTGCCTGACTGGTACAAAGCACACATCACCATTACCTGAGGAACCTGGAAGCCCAGGGCTCCCTGGCAGCCCAATTCCAGGTTCACCTCTTTCACCCTTCTGTCCTCGGTAGCCTGAGAGAGAAACAGATGCAAAAAGGAAAATTGTCCTGTAGCAACACAGAAGAACCATTTACCAAGTCTGAGATATTTAAGTGATTTCCTCACAGCATGAATCATGTATTAGTTATCTGTAGTCATACTCAAATATTAGATAAGGCACAGTAAGGCAATGTAGAGTTTTAAAAATACACAACATAAGCTGGGCGCTGGTGGCTCATGCCTATAATCCTAGCTTCTTAGGAGGATGAGATCTAAGGATCATGGTTCAAAGCCAGCTGGGCAGGAAAGTTCATGAACCTCTTCTCTGATAAACCACTCAGAAAACCGGAAGTGGTGCAGTGGCTCAAGTGGTAGAGTGCTAGCCTTGAGCTGAAGAGCTGAGGGACAGCATTTAGGCCCACAGTTCAAGCCCCATGACTGACAAAAACAAAAAACCACAACATAAAACATCCCAGCGGGGGCTGGGAAGGTGACTCAGTGGTAGAGCGCTTGCCTTGCATGCCTGAGGCCCTGAGTTCGATTCCTCAGCACCACATAAGCAAAAAGAAAAAAGCCGGAAGTGGCACTGTGGCTCAAGTGGTAGAGCGCTAGCCTTGAGCTGAAGAGCTGAGGGACAGCGCCCAGGCCCAGAGTTCAGGCCCCACGACCCGACTCCAAAACAAAAACAAATAAAAAACAAAAACATCCCAGTGGGTCAAACTTCTGCTAGTGAGATCTTTCTGTACTGAAATGACAGCTCAGTGGCTCAGATTGGCCAGACCTGCTATGTACAGCTGTGGCCATGTGCAAGAGCCCTCTGCAGGGCTGGCACAGGCATCCAGGGTCAGGGTAAATAAAAGAAGTCTACAGCTAGGAAGTCTACAGCCAGGAACCAGTGGCTTACACCTGAGTCCCAGCTACTCAGAAAGCTGAGATTGGAGGATCACAGTTCAAAATCAGGAAAGTCTAAGACTTTTCTCCAATGGATTACCCCAAATCTTGAGCCTGTGGCTCAAGTGCTAGAGCACCAGCCTTGAACAGAAAAGGTCAGAGATAGTGCCCAGGCCCTGAGTTCAAGCCCAAGGACCCCCCCCCCACACACACACACGTTGGTATCATGGAGGCTTATTCTCAGTCTGGTCCCAGGCATTGTCCCTCTCCAGATGGGGCCTCAAGGCCTCTCCAGGCCCTGTGTACTCCATATGGCCTGGCTTCAGAGTGGACCTGACCAGTGAATGACAGATAGTCACCGCGGTCCAGCCATGGTACACACGCCAACTCCAACTACCTAACCTCATAATCTCAAAAAAGGCAACATACATGTTTAATAAACTAGAGGGGCTGGGCATGGTGGCTCATACCTGCAATCCTAGCCATTTTGGAGGTAGAGATTAGAAGGATCATGATTTAAGGCCAGATCAGGCAAAAAGTTCATGCAGTCCTATCTCAACCAATAAATTCTGGGTATAGTCACAGTGCTGTCATCCAGCTAAGTGGGAAGCATAAATAGGGGGTCACAGTAGAAAATGTGAGACTCTGTCACCAAAATAACCAAAGTAGAAAGCACTGGGGATATGGCTCACAGGTTCAGATGGGAACTACTTAGCAAGTACAAAGTCCTGGGTTCAAGTACCAGAACCACCAAGAAAGAAAAGAGAGAAAGTTGGTTTTTGAGTGAGTTTTCCAGCTAAGCAATGAGACTAGCTATCTAACCCATGTAACTTTGTCTTCCAGAATAACCAGGCAAAGTATGATTTTTAAAATTGCAATTTGTCTGAGGCTCCACAGAGGGCCTCACCTGGAACAAGGTTCTTGGAGCCAGTCCATAGTGTAATATGTCAGGAGCTGTGCGGGTAACCTAGTCCTGTACCATCGTGGCCGCCCTCACCAGGGTCTGTGTGTCCATCCATCTGTGTGGATACTCAAGGACCATGAAGGCTGCAAGAACAGGGCAGTGGGGCTAGTGCTAAGTGATGGTGCCTGGCAGTGGATTCCAGGTCTGAACTTAAATCAAATGCTCCAAGGCAAAAGGCCCCACACTTGCTAGGCCACAGCCTCTCTGCTCTGTCTCGTGAGATGGCTCCTGGCAGGATTCTCGAATCTTCCAAGCCAGGCCCATGTGGCCACTTAATTGATAGGAAGCCAGATTCTTACCACATTGCTCTGTCAGAAGAACTCAGTCCAGCTCAATTTAAGATCATGCCGCTTGACAAGCTGTCAACAGTGCAACAATAACTTGCAAGAATAACTTTGGCTTTAAAACTTTAGAACCCATATGAAGAATTCTTTTTAAAATCATTTTTGTGTAGTTACACAAAGGGGTTTTCAATTCAGTATGTCAGTTTGTGAGTATAATGAACCTTGATCAATGCCACTACTCCTTTCACCATCCTCCCCCACTGAAAAATTCTTTAAAGGTCAAAAGTGCTGGGCACTGGTGGCTCACACCTCTAATACTCACTACTCAAGAGGCTAAGATCCAGGATCACAGTTCAAAGCCACACTGGGCAACAACAAAGTCCACAAGACTCTCTCTCCAACCAACCATAAAAAGCTGGAGGTGGAGCTGTGGCTCAAGTGATAGAGCACTAGCCTTGAACAAAAAAATCTAAGGGTTCAAGCTCTAGATCTGGAACACACACACACACACACACACACACATACACACACACACACACACACACACACACACACACACACACACACACACACAGAATTTACAGCAGAAAGATCATTAACCCCTCCCCCACCCAATACTTTAGATCTTAATGACCATTTGTACTAGGACTGTCTATGATTCTTCTCTGTTTCTTTGAGATTCTAAGATGATGGGTCTTGCAGTCTAACAGCATACAGGGTAGCACACACATCTCAAAGGCTGCTAGACAAGAACAGTACAGGAATACACATTACTGTTACTATATAAAAGGCATTTACAATAGTACATACTAATCAGTTTTGATATGAAACTGTAATTCTAAAACAGACATGGACAAAAAATATGCTCTACTAATCCACTCTGTGTATATTAGACATAGGTAGATATAGGTATGTTCCTTTAACTGTAATTAGCATGTGTTGAAGATTAGAAATGAATTCGACCCATCTTCTACCTGCAGACTTACCCTGGGGCCCGGGGTCTCCTGGGGGCCCGGGCAGCCCGTCCTTCCCTGGAGGGCCGGGCCTCCCATGGGCATGCCCGGCCAACATCGCTGCCGGCTGCTGGAGCTGAGACAGGATCACAGCCATCCTCTCTTCATGTACAAAAGAAAAAAAATATTTTACGTCATGCAACGGGAATATTTTTTTCAAAACAATGGACAAGTGCTTTTAAAAAATTCAGTCCAGGGGCTGGGAAAGTGGCTCAGTGATAGAGTGCTTGCCTTGCATGCATGAAGCCCTGGGTTCAATTTCTCAGCACCACAGAAGCAGAAAAAGCCAGAAGTCGTACTCTGGCTCAAGTGGTAGGCTCTAGCCTTGAGCTGAAGAGCTGAAGGACAGCACCCAGGCTCAGAGTTCAGGCCCCATGACCGACCAAAAAAAAAAATCAGTCCAAGGTAAGTACACATAATTTATCAATTGGCGGGGGTGCTGTTTGTGATGAGATGCAGAAAATGAATTCTATAGACAGAACTGTGTTGCGCAGAGAGTTTTAAATTTCTAAGCTGTAGCAGTCTAGAATCTAACTGTTTATGATTTGTGGAGAGAATTTAGGTTCCCATGATAAAATGCCTTTTGTGGTTTGCTTTTGTGCTGGTACTGGGGCTTGAACTCAGGGCCTCATGTTCTTTCTTGGCTTTTTTTGTTCAAGACTGGTGCTCTATCATATCAGTTTCTATTTCAGCTTTTTGGTGGTTAATTAAAGAGTCTCCCAGATTTTTCTGCCTGAGTAACTTTGAACTGTGATTCTCAGCTCTTAGCTGCCTGAGTAGCTAGGATTACAGGTGCAAACTACCAGCACCTAACCTACAAAATTGTTTTAATAGTAACTTTAGGGCCACTGATGTTGCCACTGATGTTGTGATTGTGTAGTTACTCAAATATGTCCATAAGTTCTCCAACCCAGTTGGGGCTGAATTTCCCTGTTTTTCAGTGATGGCTTGGCCTTTCATTTCTTATGAATAGAGAATATAATATTTTAAATCATTTAAATGATCAAGATACATATTATTAGCTGGGTGCCAGTGGCCCATACTTGTACTCCTAGCTATTCTGGAGGCTGAGATCTGAGGATTGAGGTTTGAAGCCAGCCTAGGCAGTAAAGTCTGTGAGACTCTTATCTCCAATTAATAGCAAAAAGCCAGAAGTGGAGCTGTGGCTCAAGTGGCAGAGCTCCAACTGTGAGTGAAAAGGCCAAATGGAAGTACAAAACCCCATTTTCAAGACCCAGTACAAGCTTTAAATAAAACAAAACAATGAAAGCCCTTAGATGGCTTTAAAAAGCCATTTTTAAAAACCATTTCTTTAACCATTTTTTTCCACATCACCACCACAACTGTAAACACATCTTTCTTACAGTATATTAAAGTGAGTACTTAATAAAAATATGAAATGCAATAATAACAATTTGAAGCTTTGCATATGTCATAGCTCTTAAGAGAAGCTATTTTTGTACAATTTCTGTTCAGTTGAAACATCTTGAATATTTCAGGGTCTAAACACAAAGATTCACATTATTAGTTTTTCCTTGTCAATGTAAGAACTTATTAGCACTTTTGGTATTGTTTAAAAATAAATTTTAGCAAAGTTAAATTATTTTAAAGCTGTATCCGGCTTTAAGATACTCTAAGGAATAGTCATTTTGCGTAAGGCTAATTCTTTCCTGGATCCCTACCCCAGTCCTCCAGCATGGAAAATGTCTGAGTGTCCAAATGAACTGGTAAGCACCATAGTCTTAATTGTGTTTCCTGATTCAGGGATGTTTACTCAATTAGTCTCTTTTTAGCTATGCTTTCTAATGAGGCAGCAAATTACATTTCAGATGGAAGTGTGTATACACCAGACACACACATTCCACCTGCCAAGGCAAAAATCACGGCCATCATGCTCATCAGAGAGGCCAAGACTGGGCTCCCTGGCAGGAGGCCTCTCCAGTATCACAAAAACATCAAGATTCACATGAGGACACTGTTACAACAATACGAATGTTGCAATTCATGTGAGGACACTTTACTACAATGCGACTGGTCGAGATTCACGTGAGGACACAGTTACTACATTGTGACTGTCAAAATTCATGTGAGGACACTGTTACTATAATGTGACTGTCGAGATTCATGTGAGGACACTATTAATACAATGTGGTTAATGTGACCATAAATGTCATTATTAAGGGTAACATTCAGATTTCATCTGGCCCAGGGACTACCCTCTGTTTCACATGCAGAATTTATAAGTTAGTTTTTTGGTTTTTTTTTGTTTTTTTTTTGTCAATTGTGGGGCTTTAACTCTGGGCCTGGGCACTGTCTCTCAGCTCTTCAACTCAAGGCTAGTGCTCCACCACTTGATCCACAGCACCACTTCCGACTTTTTCTGCTTATGTGATGCTGAGGAAACAAACCCAGGGCCTCATGCATGCAAGACAAGCACTCTACCACTGAGCCACCTTCCCAGCCCCTAAAACTAGTTTTGAAGGGAAATTCATCCTATTTTTTCTAGTACCTATTTAAAAGTTTAATTACTCACTGTGTTAGTATAAAATACTTACCTTGCTTTTGTTATTCCATTAAAGAAACTATAATTGTATGCTTGATTTTCCAAGAAAAATACTCATTACTTGGTCATATTGCTACCTCTTTGTTTAAGCTTAAATAACTTCAATTCATCATCTGGCTAATCTGTTTTGTAAATCTTTTTTTTTTTCATTATTTCATGGTGGCTTGCTAATCTGTTTTGTAAATCACTTTTTGGTTCCATTATCTCAGGGCTTTTTATGTCTCTTAAGTGTGGAAATCAAAATTACATAGTTGCATAGAGGGCAAAAATATCACAAGAGTAAGTGCCTGTAATGTCTTGTTTTACAGTTTCAGTTCAATTGCTGATTCAACAGCACCATACAAATTCCTGTTTGCTTTCTGGCTCATCACAATTACTGCATTTTTGGCACAACTTTTGTAGGTATTGGCTTTGAAATGCATTAGCAGTAGAGACAGGGATTGAACATATGTATCTGCTTTGATTATATCTTGTATTCCTGAAGAACACTACAAGTTTTGTTTTGTTTTTTCCTATGGTAGAGGTACTAGGGCTCGATCTCAGGGCCTTGTGGTCTACTTTGTTTTTTCTTACTCAAGGCTGATGGTCTACGATTTGAGCCACAGCTCCACTTCTGGATTTTGGTAGTTTATTGGAGCTGAGAGTCTCACAGACTTTCCACAACAGGCTGGCTTTGAATCGCGATTCCTGAGTAGCTAGGATTACAGGTGTGAGCCACCGGTGCCTAGGTGACTTTTGACTTGTTAATACTACTTTTCTATCAACAACTACAACAATGATGTGCACACAGAACACAGAGATGACACCAGGATAGAAGAGCAAGCTAATAACTGGCCAGGAGTTACTTGATCATGTATTTATTTGTTTCCAGCACTGGAGACTGAGCCCAGGACTCTGCCAGTCTACTCAGACAAGCAGCCCATACCACATAAAGTTTAATATGAACAGACATAAAACCATACTGAATGTCAAAAACAAACACAGTCTAGTATGGGAAGCAATTAAATTTAAAGGATTTAAATTTAAGAAAGATCAGGATTAACTGAAAATTCAAATGAATAAATAGTAACATCTAAGTGCTCAGAAAAATTTTTAAAAAATGAATGATATTTTACATTTATTTATCTAGAGCAAGGTTAGGAAAACTTTTTCTGAAAGAGACTAGAAAGTAAGTACTATTTTTTGCTGCATATACAGTGCAAAAACATATATAGTGTAAAAGCAACTACAGAAAAAAATGTAAAGAACATGGCTCTGTGCCAAGTATCTGTTATTTACAGACTGTCTGGAATTTCAGAACATTTTTACATGTCATGAAGTATTCTTTTCATTAAAAAGATCTGAAAATTTAAAGTCTATCAATAAAAATACAATAAATAAAAAACTAGTCAGGCGCCAGTGGCTCATTCCATAATCCTAGCTACTCAGGAGGCGGAAGGCAGCCTACACAGGAAAGTCTGTGAGATTCTTATCTCCACTTAACCATCAAAAAGGTGGAAGTAAGGTGTGGCTCAAGCAGTAGAACACTAGCCTTGAGCAAAAAAGTTCAGGGACAGCACCCAGGCCCTGAGTTCAAGCTCCAATGCTGGACATGTATTTGTGTATGTATATGTATATATTTATATGCATATCTACATGCACATATATGTATGTATTTCTCCACTGTGGTTGGGGGGCATAGCTGGTAGGCCATAATTTGCAGAGTCAGGGCCAAATCAAAGTCCATCTTAGTCATGAAATCATGGATAAAAGAAGGAACTTATAAATTAAGCTTCTCACAAGGATGGGGTGACAAGTTAGACACATTCGTTCCACAGATGGGAGAAAACTAGGAAGTCTGATGGATAGACAGAACCCGAAAGATTGTCCTAGGATGCTGAATCTGACAGACTGACTGTGCTGGCTGACAGACCAGAACTGAGGAGAGGAAGTTCCAGGAAGTGAGACTCAACTGAGGGCAAGGAAGGACTTCCCAGGGGACCCACCCCCGCCGAGGTGCTTTCTCGCAAGCCTTTCCTAGATTATCCTCCAAGAGTGTGAATGGAGAGGCGGGGACCCAGAAATGTTACAAAGCAAAAATCTAACCTTCAAAAACCCTCAGGACCTCTTGATGGACATACTTTTTTATTTCTTCAAATGAAACAGCATCAGCCTAAGGAAGGAAAGAAGAATAGTGTTACAAGAAAGTGTAGCACAAGGGAATAAGACCAGAAATATCAGGATTTACATACTTCTTTAGAAACACATTTAGCTAGCAAAATGCTTTTGCCAATGGGTTCTATAGGTTCTATGGGGTCTTGGAGTCAATTGAAGGACATAATTTCTTCAAAAGCCATGGCGTGGCATCTTGACCAACTATATGAACATTTTTCCTGTTAAGCAAGCAGGAAAGCTTCATGCAGTTAGGAAGGACATTTCTGCTACTTCACTTTCGAAGGTTACAGAACCCAACTGGCACTAACCAAATGTTAGCATCATGATCCAAATCACCTTCTAATAAACATTCCTATTTTGGTAGATTCCCCATCATCCTTCATTGCAAATTCCTCCCTCCTGTTTGCTTGTGTGATGACAATGCCGGTCCGTGGTCTCATGGCCTTTCCTAACATGGTGATGCCGGTCTATTTACAGCAGTCAGTTCACTTGGAATGCAAAAAGCTACAGAAGATGATGTGGTGGCCTCCTATGGCGGGCAGTGTGGCTCCAAGGATGCCCTGCTGAAGTTCTTCATTTCCCTTACTCATGGGAAAAGTGAGCTTAAATTCATGCATCTAATACTAATTGTTGGCCCAGAACAAAAAGTTCAACTTGTACAGCTTTATCCAAGTAGAGTTGGGGGAAACTGTTTAAAAATAAACCACAAGAATGGTGGGAAGGTCCAATTTTGCTGTTTATGTAACAGATCAGATCCAATCCTCTCATGGATACTTTTGTATTAAACTCCTCCAAGCAATGACCACAACCACAAAACCGGAGAGTTGTGAATAAATAACACCCTGCGCTGGTTGAGCTAAACATGCTATCTTTGCCTGAATGATTTCTCCTTCTAAGCACCTCTCTGGATGGACGTGTTCTAACATGTAAACAGACACAGGTGGTTTTGTGTAGTAGAGACGCAGTGTGCACAGCACCGTGAAAGCAGGGTTTGGAGTCAGCTAGACCTAGATCAACTTTCTGCCTTCGTAAGAGCAAGGAGGAATGAGCGCAAGCGAGGTGATGCAAGTGCTTAGCCGAGTGTGGCACGGAACTCTGACCACCAGTGTAGGTATGCTTTATGTGTACCAGCAGAATTGTCATTCACAATAAAGTGCTTGCAATGTACAATCAACTATATGCCAACGGACAGGAAAACAATGAGCAACATAAATGCGCATTTCCACGCCTGCTGCGATATATCACTGTACTGCCAAGGAAAGCCTGGCAGCACTTACCGGAGTGCCGGGGGAGCCAGGGGGGCCTCGGTGGCCTGGGGGTCCGGTAGAGCCCTTGTCTCCTGGAGGACCCACAGGGCCCAGCGCCCCCTTTGTGCCTGCAAGGCCTGGCTTTCCCTGCTCGCCTTGGGGCCCTCTGTCTCCTGGGATTCCTTGGTCACCCTGTTTGGGGGGAGAAGAAGCAATGATCTTTTCTGGGAAGGGTCTGCATTTGTATTAGTATTTTTCCACTGTGGAGCACTGGATAGGGACTTAAACTATGTACCACAATGTTGAGAAATAAATGAATTAACCCAAACAAAAGGCTTAGAAAATGTCAGGTGCTGTGGGAGTCATTTCCTGTGTGGATGTCATTAACAGTGAGGACAGTGTCCCTCCTCTCTGTCCCCACCAGCCGGGTTCCCACCAGGTAATGCTGCTTCCTGCAGTGGGTCCTAAACAGACAATCTCAAGGAGGAAGAAGAGGCTGTGCTAAGATTAGCAACAGAATAAATACAAAAATGATAATCTTGTAATAACATGTGTTAATGATGATGTTATACTAATTATCAATAGCATGATACCAATCATGTAAACAAACTATAATACTTATAAATTACTAAAATTATAAATTAGTATCTTATGGTTCATTTATACTATTATTCAAAATAGTATAATACTATCATGTACTAATAATAATACCCTAATAGTATAATAGTGTATTAGTAAACTAGTACACTAGAATACTAGTATATTGATATATTAGTATACAGCACTTGATTGAATATAGTACATTATTACTATAATAATATATTCTATGCTACCAGTATAATACTGTTATTTATAGGTGTATAAATTAACTATAGTTATCTCTGGAGTAAGATGCCAGAGTGAGCTGGGAGTAAGAGTACATTGCATGTGTCTGAATCTGACAGCCAAGGTTCCTTAATAATGATGATGGTGGTGGTGGTGGTGGTGGTGGTGGTGGCAGTGGCAGTGGTGGTGGCGGTGTGTGTGTGTGTGTGTGTGTGTGTGTGTGTGTGTGTGTGTTTGTGTGCTAGTTCTGTGGCTTGAACTCAGGGCCTGGGCACTTTCAGCATTTTGCTTAAGGATGGCCCTCTACCTCTTGAGCCCCAGGTCCACTTCTGGTTTCTGCTAATTAACTGGAGGTAAGAGTCTCAGGGACTTTCTTGCCTGGGCTTTGAACCCTGATCTTCAGATCTCAGCCCCGAGTGGCCAGGACTGCAGGCGTGAGCCACCAGCACCCAGCTTCCTGTTGTCTCTACACTGTGATGTGTCCACTGTGGTGTGCACAGGAGGGAATGCATAGTCAGGTCAGGTGCATGATGTGTCCACTGTGGTATGCACAGAGGGAATGGGTTGTCAGGTCAGGTGTGTGATATGTTCACTGTGTTATGCACAGGAGGGAACGGGTGGTCAGGTCAGGAGTGTGATGTGTCCACTGTGGTGTGCACAGGAGGGAGCAGGTGGGCAGGGCAGGGTCTATGAAGCAGCCCTGAGTACTAGGCCAGCTGCACAGCTCTGGGTGGGGAGGGTCTCAGCAAGCACAACTGTGTGCGTGTCAGCTCAGTACTTTTCACTTGTGATTACTCTTGTATTTATCTTGACTTAAAGACGATGAAAATTAAGAGAACCATTAGGGATCTACATGATCCTGGGATGAGAATAGAAAAAGAAATGAAATGGATGGCCCAACACCAGCACTGCAGTCTAAGTCACTGGAGGTGTGTCAGTGTCTTTGTGCATAATGGAGGGATCTAGAGAGAGGGACCCAGATGGTAGGACTCAGAGGGAGGGATCCAGACAAGGGGACCCAGGTGGCAGGACCCAGGGGGAGAGACCCAGAGGGAAGGACTCAGACAGTGAGGCACTTTGTGATGCAGATGTGAATGGCACCCTCAGCATAAAATACATACACGCTCTCCTTTGGGACCTCTGTCTCCAGGCTTTCCTGTGATGCCCTGGAAGATATCAACACGGAAAGTCATGCCTCGGGTTTTGCATTAGTCTTACCTCACTGTTGGCAGATATTCTGGAAATGCTTATCCAGGAGCAATTTTACACTTCCTGCTTTAAATGAGATTTTCATACCTGAGCCCCTGGTAATCCATCTTTTCCATTCATTCCCTATAAAGACAAAAGTGATTTATATTTCTAATTCTGCATTAACAGACACCAGCACAAAAGGAGCCATTTCAAGGAGAGTTCCTTAATTGTACTGTTGATGAGATTTTGGCAAGGCAATACAATGGAATGGCTCTGAGTTCCAGTCTTTCACCTGCTAGTTTCTTGCTTGTGCAAATGCACTAGATCTCAGTAGAACCAGGGATTCACACCTGTAATCCCAGCTAATAAAGAGGCTAAGAGCTAAGGATCAGAGTTCAAAGCCAGCTCAGGCAAAAAAAAAAAAAAAAGACTATGAGGCTCCTATGTCCAATTAACCAACAAAACACTGGAAGTGGAGGTGTGTGTGGTTCGGTGGTAGGATACCAGCCTTGAGCAGAAGAGCCAAGCCCCAGTACCAGCACAAAAGAGAGAGAGAGACATCCATACAGACATACAGACACACACACACACACACACACACACACACACACACACACACACACACACACACACACACACACACACAAACGCAGAGAGAGATAGAGAGAGACAGAGAAAGTAGTTTATATGTTGTCCCATTGCTTCAAATCTCTACAGAAACTCCCCCATTCTCTTGTGTATCTGGAAATCTTGTGTATCTGGAAACTTGTCCTTCATAGAGAAAATGAATAGGGAAGAATGCCCTCACCTTCTCTTTTTTTTAACTCCCTCAGCCATTTGTACCCCAACTTCTGCACTGCCCCCCTCATTCCTCATGAGGAAGAACCGAGTTGAGATACATTTTTGCTCTTTAGTAGATGGTTAGTTTTCTCTGTCTACTTCATTTCTACTCGCTTATGTGTGTGTGCATGTGTGTGTGCACGCATGTGTGCACCAATGCTAGACCTGGGTGCTATCCCTGAGTTTTTCCACTCAAGGTTGTTACTCTTATCATTTCAGCCACAGCTCCACTTCGAGCTTTGTGGTGGTTAATTGGAAATTAGGGTGCTGGGGACATTCCTGCCTCGTCTGGCTTCAAATGGAGACCCTCAGACCTCAGCTTCCTCTGTAGCCAGGATCACAAGCGTGATCCACAGCACCTGGCCCCATTTAGTTCTCTCCTGATTCCCTGACCTTTTTTATTTAAAAATTTACTTTTATTTTTATTGTTACTGTAGACTTGATATACAGAGGAGTGATAGGTACATGAATCAGGTACTGAGTACAATTCTTCTGGAACCATGTCTCCCCTTCCCTTGCACCGATGGCTCACACCTGTAATCCTACTACTCAGGAGGCTGAGATCTGAGGATTGAGGTTTGAATCTTAATTAACCAGCAAAAAGCCAGAAGTAGAGCTGTGGTTCAAGTGGTAGAGCACCAGCCTTAGTGACCAAGATAAGGAACAGTACCCAGGACCTGAGGTCAAGTCCTAGTAACAGAAAAAATATTAATAAGACCCCATCTTAACCAGATAAACCTGGTACAATGGGGCCCTGGCTGTAATCCCAGCTATCCAGGAGGGATAGCTAGGAAGACTGTGGTTTTAGGCCAGCCTTGAAAACACTCAAGACCCTAACTGGAAAAGAACTGGAACATAGAAAGGCTACAGGAAAGGCTCGGTAGTAGAGATTTTCCTAACACCCATGGGCACCAGCTTTAGCCCTAGTATTGTCCTATGCTGCAAAAAGAGGTAGGGTGTGTCAGGCTCAGGCCCCTCCCTCCCACCAGGCTCCTCTTTCACAAATGGCAGCCGGGAGATGCACAGGGCAGAGCAGATGCATAGGGCAGAGCAGGTGTACACTGCAGAGCGGATGCACACCAAGCAGCAGGTGCACACCATGCAACAGATGCACACCACAGAGTGGATGCACATTGCAGAACAGATGCACACCACACAGCAGATACACACCACACAGCAGATGCATATTGAGTAGATGCACACCACAGAGCCAATGCACCCCATGAAGCAGATGCACACCATACAGCGGATGCACAACATGCAGTGGATGCACCCGATGCAGCAGATGCACACTGCAGAGCGGATGCACACCATACAGCAGATGCACACCATGCAGCAGATACACACTGCAGAGCAGGGCGTGACTGAGCACAGCCCTCATGTCAGGACACTGGGCCAGGAACAACCATCAGGGCAATGGTGACCCATAAAGTGGAGCAGGCCGGGTAGAAGGGAAGGGACTGGAGAGAAGAGCTTCTGCCTCCCTCGCAGATTCCTAGGGCTGTTGTCTTTGGGTCTTTCACTTTCTGTTCTAGGATGCGACAGGCCATTTTATTTATTTATTTTTGTTAGTCCTGAGGCTTGAACTCAGGGCCTGGGCACTGTCCCTGAGCTTTTTTTGCTCAAGGCTAGCACTCTACCACTTGAAACACAGCACCACTTCTGGCTTTTCCTGTGTATGTGGTACTGAGGAATCAAACCCAGGGCTTCATGCATGTTGGGCAAGCATTCTACCACTAAGCTACACCCTCAGCCCCACCATTTTATTTTTTAACTCTGCTGAGAATACTGAGACTGAAGGAATGGGCCAACTTTCCTTCACTGCAATCCCATCCTTGTCCACTACTGAGTGAAACATAAAGACACAACACAGGGACTCCCCCCTTGCCTGTCCATTTGTCAGAAGTGCTCTTACTTCTTTCTAAGCCTGGCGATTTCCAGAGACGGGCAGGGGGAGGGGATGTTAGAAACCATTGGGCAGGCAGGCGGTACTCACCGGCTTTCCCACAGGCCCCTCCGGTCCAGGGAAGCCCACGTCTCCCATGGGTCCTCTCTGGCCCTGTAAGGGTGTCCCCAGAACACATCAATGGCCGGCAGTGCTCTGACACGGTATGCCCGCAACAGAGGTTCTTGGCCACTCACCGGCTCGCCGGGGGCTCCTGGTGGACCTGGACGGCCGGGCTTTCCCTGGTGAAACAAAGCAGAAAGACACATTAGGAGACAGCTTCCTGCACCTCCACTGCCCACTTTTGGCTGGTCAACTGGAGGTAAGAGTCTCACAGACTTCTTACCCAGGCTGGTTTCAAACCACATGCTCAGGCATCAGCCTCCTGAGCAGCTGGGGCTGCAGGCCAGCACCCCAGGGCCCATCTGTCCCCCCATTTAACATGCGATGGTGTGGCAAAGTCAGCTGGACATGCTGAATTGAAATCCCTTTGAACAACTACTTGAAGATAAAAATAGTAACAATAATATATATTTAAAATCCAGCCAGGCAGAAAAGTCTGAGAGAGACTATTTCCAATTAGCCAGCAAAGAGTCAAGCTGGAGGTGTGATTCAGGTGGTGGAGTGCCAGCTATGAGCAACAGGCCAAGCGAAAGCAACAGGGCCCTGAGTTCAAGCCCCAGAATGACACTTATCAAAAAGAGGTCCGTACTCACACTGTGGTGACACTGGGGAAATTAAGCTTCACTAGATCACACGGATGCAGAATGAGGGTGTAAACAAGAATGGCTTACCAAGATGATCTAAGGACAATTCCAGAAACAGAATCCTAAGAGTTCTGTGAGGAGGGGAGTGGGGGATAAGCCACCATCTAACATGTAGTCCACCATGGAGAAGAAAGGCCACGCTGGTGGCTCACTGTTGTCATCCCAGCTACTCAGGAGACTGAGATCTGAGGATCACAGTTCAAATCCAGCCTGGGCAAGAAAGTCCTTGAGAATCTTATCTCCAATGTACCAGCCATCAAAAAGCCTGAAGTGGAGCTGTGGCTCAAGTGGTAGCATGCTCGCTCAGAGTGACAAAAGCTCAAAGATAGTGCCCAAACCATGAGTTCAAGTTCCAGGACTGGAAACACACACACACACACACACACACACACACACACACACACACACACACACACACACACACACACACACACACACACACACACACACACACACACACACACACACACACACACACTCCTTAAAGCTTGTTAAAAAAGTTCATTTTTAACTTTTAGTCTCATATAAATTATTATCTGGAGCTGAACAAATTCAATAAAGGATGCCATTCTCAGTAAAAGATAAAGAGATGGGGTTTTCTGTTCTGCTACTTGACTTGGTATATAAAAGGAGTGAGGTGGGGGCTACTGTTCCTTTCAGGATTGGGTTGGTGGGAGATGGTATTGGCCACAGTGGGACTTTGGGTGAGGCAGGGAGGTGGGGCAGGATGGCAGGACGTGAGGTAGGAAGGTGGGAGGTGGGCAGGTGGGAGGGGGGCTGAGTGGGGCCTTTCCCCATCTTTCTCATAGTTCTACGACCATAGTTGGTGGTACTGCAGACTTTCCTTATGCTTAGCCCGGGCCTGCCTGCCTGCCCAGGGCACCACCAAAAGGTTAATGACCTCTGAGTCATCAAGCATGGCCGTAAGTTTTAATTAAAGCCTCAGGAATGAAGATCAGAAGGACCCCAGCTCAGAGAAGCAACTCAGCCTTCCCAATGCTTTCCATTCCCTGGAAAAGATGGTGGTAAGATTAAAGCACTGGTCTCAGAGGGCAGCAATATGACCAGGGAGTGAAGGACTGGTTTGGGAGCAGGTGTCAGGAGGGCCTGGGTAGGAGGAGGGGCGCAGGCCCCGGTATGGGAGGGTATCCCAGGCCAGGGTGGGGTGGGGCTGGCCTGGGGTGACAGCCCCCTTACATAGGAAGAAGCACCTATTATACAGGAACTTGAAGGGACTGCCCAGGATGGCAGAAACCTCAAAACACAAACAGATCGGAGGGAAGTGTTCAGAGCAGAGCACACACGAATGTGGGTCCCTGATGGGGCAACAAACAAACAAACAAAAACCCAAACAGAGAAACAACATTCTTAATGTGGAAACAGAACAGCATTTTTGCTAGGCACTGGAGGGCTCACGCCTGTATACTAGCCATTCAAGAAGCTAAGACCCCTGATAATAGAGGTTGGAATCCCAGCTGAGAAGAAAAATCCCTGAGACTCTTATCTCCAAGTGACAGCAAAAAGCAGGAAGTGGGAGCTCTGAGTTCAAGTCCTGGTACTGGCCTGTGTGTTTGCACACACAGGTGAACACACACACACACACACACACACACACACACACACACACACACACGGATAGCATTCTTAACTTGGGAGAGGTCTGTAGTTTTTAAATCAGAGACTCCAGGAGCCTAATGCCAGTGGAGTTGTGGCGATTGGTGGCTCAAGGTGTGCACACAGTTCACCTTTAGCGGTAATGTAAAGTGCACTTGTGTGGACTCACCGATGCCCCGGCTGTTCCTGGTGGCCCAGCTGGGCCTCGATCTCCCTGTGGGGATTAAAAGTTAAAAATGCCACTTAAAATGGAAATGCTGAAGTATTTGTTTATAAAGCTAATCGTCAAATATAGTTCATGTTTGGTAAAGCTTTGGTTTGAATTTGATAAATACTAATAAGCTGACATGAAGCTAGAGTCTAGGCAGGAAATCAACAAAGGGTCTCACTAAACTGGCTGTATTTTCATTTTCTCCACTGAAACCAAAATAAATAATAGTTAAAATGAAAAAAAGTATCATGAGTCTGTGACCTGTTTAGTAAGATTTGATACATCCATATTAGTCATTATTTTTATTCTATAAAATGATTCAAACAAACCATTGCTTGAAAGATTAAGCACATGAGTCAGCTGAAGCTGTTTCCTGTGCTTGCCTCATTGGATGCAGGATGAGAACAGAGTTAGAATTCAATTTGTCTTATTCCTCATCCAATCAGCTAGTTGTGGAGAAACAAGAGTCCTTGTCCAGTAGAGCTGATGCCGCTGAGCTTTCTGATGATTACATGTGGGGCAATGCAATGCAACCTTGCTGGGGCAGACCCACACCAAAAAGGAACTTCAGGGCTTTACTGAGGGGTATAGAAGACTTGGTTAAATTAAAGATATGCTTTGTTCTTGGAGATAAGATGGGTAGTGAAAGTGTCATTACAGTCTGAATATAAAGTTAATAAAATGGTTACATAATTGCAGTTTGAGCAAAAGATATTAAAGATTTTTTGGGATAATAAAATAATAAGAGAAAAGCTAAATAATAGACAGTAGTACTATTAATATATAAACATGCAATAAGGCCACAAGAATTAAAATGAGGGACTATTGGCAGAAGGTTAAGCAGTATGCCACCTTCATAAATCTCAGAAGCAAGCCAGTATTCATAATAAGATTTTTAGTAAAGACTCGTATCATTAAATGGATACATAAATAATTGGATAACTTCCCTCAAAGTGTTTAATTTCTCTCTCTGCATCATGTCTCATATAAGTTCCACATGAGTTACAAAAGATAAAAATAATATAAAATATTTTTTAAAAGCCAGGCACTGGTGGCTCATCCTAGCTATTCAGGAGGCTGAGATCTGAGGATCACAGTTCAATTCCTCCCAGCCAGGGCAGGAAAGTCCATAAGACTCTTATCTCCAATGAACCACCATAAAAGCTGGAAGTGGAACTGTGGCTTAAGTAGTAGGGCACCAGATTTGAATAAAAAGGCTAAGAGACAGTGCTCAAGCCTTGACTTCAAGCCCCAGTACCAGTACTAAATAAATAAATAAAGCTATGAAAGAGCTAGAATCTGTTAGTCCAAATAAAAGTAACATCTTGTGTACAAAAGTGAAATAAAAGGATAAGAAAGAGAAATAAACTTTTAGAATGGACTATATTAAAGATGTATTTCTAGGTGGTGAGGTCAACCCCCAGTATCACAGTCTATCTTTCCGCATAGTCATCTCTTCTCCTGCCCCTGGCTTTCCTAGCAGCTACTGACATGCTACCTAGGGCCCCTTTCCTCTAGCTGTTTAGAGGTATCATGCAGCACTTCAACTCCCTCCTTCTCCTCCTGTTTGTCTGTCAGGCTGCCACTGCTTCCCCCACCTCCAAAGGCTGAATGGGCCCCTTTGTACCTCTGCGCTTACCTTTGCACCTGGAAATCCTTCCAGTCCTGGCAACCCCATGGCACCAGGCTCTCCCTGTTAAATAAAACCAGAGAGGGCAGTGGCTGTGATCAAAGGATTTCAGGAATTGGTTTACAAGCAAATATTTTTTTCCTCATTCTAACACTGTCTAGCTTCTTGTTGATTTATAATTTAACAAGTAAGTGGTTTGCTCTGTTCCCTTACTTACTTTTTTTTTCAAACTCTTTATTGTGATCAAGTGATTACATAATTTCCCAAATTTCACAGTATTGTGGAATAGTTATGCTTAAAGTCACAAACACATTCTAACTTTCATGGGGCAAATTGTCTATCGTGGTTTATAACATTTATGAGTTCTATGAGCTTTGCAATACAGTTATTTCTTCTACATTGGGTGATATATGTATTTCTTTTGTTTTGCATAGTGTCAGTTGTTCCCTCTTTCCCACTCATTCCCTCCCTCCCATCCTGCCATTGAGTTGCTTAGTTCATTTTGATCAATGTCCAGTGTAGCTGACAGGTCCCTCTGTTCTATGTTTTCCCTGATTCCCTCTAGTTCTGTGTTGTCCTCCTGGTTTCTCTCCGGTATGCACACGTATACCATATATGTGATCAGCAGCATGGGGTTATTCAACCAGATAAGTGGAAGTTCTTTGTTTCTTAAACCTTGTTAATTTTGTCCTTCCTTTCTTTATTTGGCAATATTGGTGTTCGAATACAAGGCCTCATGCTTACTTGACTAGTTCACTACTACTTGACCCCTGCCTCCAAATTTGTTTTATTCTAGTTATTTTGGAGACAGAGCCTCACTAACTTTCTGCCCAGGCTGGCTTCAAACCTCAACTCTCCAGATCTCAGACTCTGAAGTAGGTAAGATTACAGGCATGAGTCACCCGTGCCTGGTGGAATGCGCTATTTTCAAGCAATGTATTATTGCATTTGGTACATGGTTTGTCACATTTTTTTTTTTTCCGCCGGTTGTGGGGCCTGAACTCTGGGCCTGGGCGCTGTCCCTCAGCTCTTCAGCTCAAGGCAAGAGCTCTACCACTTGAGTCACAGGGCCACTTCCGGCTTTTTCTGCTTATGTGGTGCTGAGGAATCGAACCCAGGGCCTCATGCATTGCAAGGCAAGCTCTCTACCACTGAGCCACCTTCCCAGCCCACTATTGCATTTGGTATATGATAGTGTGAGATAGTCTGAAAGTAGTTTGAGAATGAAAACTGTTCTTATATGTGCATGGGAGCTGATGCCTATAA
This sequence comes from Dipodomys merriami, assembly GCF_024711535.1. NCBI lineage: Eukaryota > Metazoa > Chordata > Mammalia > Rodentia > Heteromyidae > Dipodomys > Dipodomys merriami. Next base: position 53,184,273 of record NW_027206401.1, read on the forward strand.
TCCTTGCTACTCAGGATGTAGAAATCAGGATGTTTAAGAGGAAAGTTGGGGTGAGACAAGTCAGTCATCTCCAAGTCAGTATCAATAAACAGCTGGACGTGGAAGTGCACACCTGTCATCCCTGCTTTGTGGGAAGCAAAAATAGAAGAATAACAGCCCAGGACAGCCTGGCACTCCCAAGAAACTCCACCAATGTGACTGAAGTGGAATGGGGCCCAGGTTGTCCTGGCATGCACACATGCACACGCACACGCGCACGCACACATACACACACACACAAACCCCACCGACATGACCAAAGTGGAAAGGGGCCCAGGCTGGCCTGGCACACACACACACACACAAAAAAAAAAAAAAACAAGACCCCATTGAGATGACCGAAGTATAAAGGGTATGTGTGGGTAACAAGGCTCAGGTGCTGATAGGGCCTGAGTCATCACAAGGCCCCGAGCTCAAACTTTCATATCAAAGTAAAAGGGCCACTCTCCAGAAAAGTGGGGGTATATTTCCTGATTAGGAACTTAATCAGAATGCATTGTTGAGGTCATTGAAAACTCTAACAGTAACTAGAATGAAGGGATGATGAAGGGGTGGAAGGTAACAAAGTTGGCCAACTTGTGAGGTGCCTCAGTGTAGCAGATTACCAGGGAATAGCCTTAAATTTCTAAGTGAGTGAAGGGTTGCAAGTATGGCTCAAAAGGTAGAGCATCGGCCTAAAAAGCATGAGGCCCTGACTTCAAAGCCCAGGAGAAATGGAGAGGGAGAAGTAGAGACTGAGTTTGGCGTTCTGAAAGCAGAGTTTCTCATCCTTTAGCCATTTCTGCATCTGCAGAGGCAGATCTCCTGTGACAGGTCCCAAGCTATCAGAGCCCAGAGGCTTTCCAGGAATACATCTGGAGAACCTTAGTCAAAGAATGACTAGTTGTAAACCTATAGATGTTGCAGAGAAGACCTGGGGAGTTATTTGATTTTTTCTTATTAATGAACTGCTATTAACTGCAAATATTTTTCTTAGGACACTAAGTGATTTAAACATAATCATATAAAAAAGTAGAATTTTAAATTGCATTCCATAAATGTATTCAATCTACTTTCAAAAATCTTATCAAGGCCCTAACTCCCACTTGCATTTACATTTTTATTACAGACTTCTGGATATGGAACATCATCACTGGGGGTCCTAAGGCCTCAGAAATCATTTGTAAATGCACACTATATGCATCCTGTCAGTCATCACTGTAACTGTTAAGCTGTTCCCATTCTATGCTGCTTCAGGGTCTGTGAAAAAGCCCAAGTCGCTGACAAATAAAAGAATGCTTTGCTTTTCAATCTTCAGAAGGCCACCTTTTGATCAAGCCACAGACGCTTCAACAACAAAAACGAGTGAAGGAATCCAGAGAGAAGGGGTCAGTGCAGAAGGAACTGTGGGTGAACAGTCTCAACACTCAGTGCACAGGTGAGACAAAGGAGTGGCAGCCTGGGTGGGACAGGACTGGCAGGGAGGGGGGTTGGAGGTGGAGCAGGCAAGGGTTGAACGTAAAACTGTAATCTCTTTGTATAACCATCCAAAAATTAAAATTATAAAAAGGAGCCATTATTTGAAAGAGGTTAATACTCACTTATATTAGCATAATACATGATCATATGATTACATGATCACATCTATGATCACATGATCATATATAATCACTTATATTTTGACTATCAAAGGAACACAATGATTCTCAGATATTAAGTTCACTTAAGGGTAATGTTTCCCTATACAAGTTTACTCAGATTAGAAATACCGGGACTACTGGATGTGTGAGCTGGTGGCTCACACCTGTAATCCTAGCTACTCAGGAGGCTGAGATCTGAGGATGGTGATTGGAAGCTAGTCTGGTAAGGAAAGTCCATGAGATGTTTATCATCTACTGATGCTGTGGCTTAAGTGGTGGAACATCAGCCTTCTAAATTGGGATGTGAGGATTGTGGTTTGATGCCAACCCCAGGCAGAAAAGTCTGCGAGACTCTGATTTAACTGCCCAAAAGAAGGAATGGAGGTGTGGCTCAAGTGAAGCAAAGCCAAGGCAGTGGGACTCTGCTTTGCTCTCCTAACTCGGTGCTGCTCCCAGGGCCTACTCACCACCCTTCCCCAGGGGGGCGCCCTGCAATGCCCCCAGAATCTCATCAGAACCCCCAGCCTTGAGCTGTTCTCAGAGATGTCTGAAGGTACAAGGCCTCCTGCCAGAACTGCGAAGACGTCACAAGCCCCAAACAGGGCCCTCTGCTACAACCACAAGGACATTCCAAATCCAAACCTCAAAGCCGATGGCATCTGACCACACCCCTCACCCCCATCTGACCACACCCCTCACCCCCTCGCCCCGTGTCATCCCGGACTCTGCTCAGTACTATATGGCCCCTCTTTAGCAGTGATTAAATGCTGATGTGCTCTCTGGGGTCTTATTTCCTTTCCTCTGCTTGATCTTTCCTCAAAGGGACAGCACCCGGACCCTGCATTCAAGCCCCAGTACTGGCACAATGAAACTAACAACAACAACAAAAATAAAAACCCTCAAAAACAGAGGTTGATATGGAATTTATAGATGAGCTTTTTCTAGCTCATTTATTTGCTGGTCTGATATTTATCCATAGTGTTTATAACTTGTAGCACTTTATGCTTCCTCCAGTGGCAGTAGAAAGTAGTTTCAAAGCTTATTTCAGTTTCAGGTACATCTAAGTTTTAAGTATATATCGAAAGGCTAAACAGATGTACAAAAAGAACAGGAAGGATGGAACATAAGCTTGAAAAGGAAAAGTGGCAGGAGAAAATGCCAGAGATCAAAGAGAATCTGATGGGATTTGGTGGGTGGAGAGAAGCTGAGAACAGGGAGCACTCTGTTCCCTTGGGAGGTCATGGAGGACAGGCCCCTTCTGCCTCCCTCAGGCTGAGTGTGAACCTCAGGATGCATTCCTCCTCACGAGCCTGGAATAAGAGCATACATTATTCTGGGAACAGAATAACTGCTCAAGATATTCAAAGAAAAGACAGTGCCTTCCTTCTTCTCTGTGAGATGTCAGACAAATTAAGGAATTTCTGTCTCAGAAGGATTTCTTTTCCAAGATCTACTTGAAGCTGAATCAATCATCAAAAGAAGCCAAGTGTACTATTTATCAGGGGTTTTATATGCACCAACCTCCACTGTATGGTTTTACAAACACGCTAAGAGAAAGAGACAAAGCTCAAGGACAGTGACGTTGCAACTGATGAATCTTAACAACAAAGCACACAGGCAGTCAAGGATCCAGTGTATGTTTACATAGTCTAGAAGAGTTAAGGGAAGGGGTAGATTGGGGGGTGGGTGGGTAAGAGAGTTGAAAGGGATGACATTGATCAAGACACACTGCATTCACAAACTGCTTTGCTAAGTGGCAACTCCTTTGCACAACTACTTAAAGATAATAAAACAAAGAAAATGGAAGGGAGAGAGTGGAAGGGAGGGAAGAACAATCCAACATAGCAGGCGTGTCTGTGGTTGGTGGCTTCTGTCTCTCTCAGTAATCAAGGAGGCAGGGTCTCTTTGCCTAATGCTCATCTTTCAGCTATGTAAAGATCTATTTGGTAAATGACACCAAGCATGGAAGCATACATACCACTGGGCCAAGATCCCCTTTTGGACCCTGTAAGAAATATATGTGAGATCATTTTTAAATAGTGACAAACACAATTATGAAAATATGAGGCATTTTTGTCCAACTTGTTTTAATGCTTAGTTTAAGAGTATTTGCCAAGGTTTGGCTTTTGCTAGTTTGGATTTGAAAGTGAAGGCTAAGAAACCACTTGACTAGACTGCCTGACAAGAACTGTTTGCACAAGGACTTATAAGTAAAGACACTATACTAAATTGTGTCCATTACTATGGATGTTATTTTCTCAGTTTCATTACAATTGGTTTTACTTCTTCCCTCCTTTTGTAATACTGGTTGTTGGCTACTTGTACATAGAGGTATGCTAGGAGAGAAAAGACAAGACTCACCGGGGGGCCAGGCGGTCCTGGAAAACTGGGAACATTCACACCTCCCTTAAAAAGAAGAGGAGGAGGAGGAGGATAAGAATGGATGGCCAATCTAGCTGGGAAATCATCTCACATCACACTTGTCAATACCTGGATTTTATACAAGCTGCCCATGCCGTTGCTGTCACTGAAGTACACACCCTTGGGGAGAGAGGAGAGTCAGGGTTATTGTAGCATTTCTACCTTCCATCACAGGATGGTGATGGTCCTATTCTGTTTGTTCACAGTACAATATATTTTATTTATTTATTTTTTGGTTGGTCATGGGCCTGAACTCTAGGCCTGGGCACTGTCCCTCAGCTCTTCAGCTCAAGCCTAGCGCTCTACCACTAGAGCCACAGCACCATTTCCAGCTTTTTTTTGCTTCTGTGGTACTGAGGAATTGAACCCAGGGCCTCATGCCTACGAGGCAAGCACTCTACCACTGAGCCACCTTCCCAGCCTGTCAGTTTTTTAAAAAAACAAACAACAAAACACCATTTTTATCAACTTTAAGTAGTTGAACAACAGGATTTCAATTCAACTTGTCAGTTTGTGTGTAATGCACCTGACCAGTGTCATCCCTCCATCCTCCTCCCTTTACTTAAAACTTATTTCCTATTTTATCTTATGCTATTTTTGATAGTGGTTTAATACTCTTTGATTAGCTGCCGCAGGGCCTGGGGAGGGCACGTGTGTGCAAAGCGCGCAGACACGCTTCCATGCAGGACCTGTGGTCAGCCTCGCAGAGGAGACTCAGCCATTCACAGGAAAAGCAGTATTTGCTCACTGAATTCAGCTTTCAAATTGTCAATCTGTGCTAAGCATTCACAGCCTGGTGACTCTCGGATGGGACTGGCCAGTGCCAGGGGTACAAATGCAGCTGGGGACAGGAGTAACACCGCTCTGTCTCTTCACACCAAATAAGAAAGTAAGCATGGGCTCAGTGTTAGAGTGCTTGCCTTGCATGCTTGAGGCCCTAGGTTCGATTCCTCAGCACCACATAAGCAAAAAGAAAAAAGCCGGAAGTGGCGCTGTAGTTCAAGTAGCCTTGAGCTGAAGAGCTGAGGGACAGCGCCCAGGCCCAGAGTTCAGGTCCACGACCCGACCTCCCCCCCAACCAAAAAAAAAAAAAAAAGAAATTAGGCAAATGGGAAGATGGCTTCATTCTCAACCCTGTGTTATGAAACCTGTTTCCACAAAAACAGGTTTAGGGCTTCCTCTAATAAGAGACACATGAATATAAAATTCCTGAGTAATCAACACTTAAACAACTCATTCTGCAGTTTAAACAATCAAACATTTCAGCATCTGGGGAAAATACGGCATATAGAAATAGTTTTATGGGCTGATACTGGGATTTGAACACAGGGCCTGGTGCTCTTGCTTGGCTTTTCACTTAAGGATGATGATCTACCGCTTGAGGCACAGTTCTACTTCCAGGTTTTTGCTGGTCAACTGGAGAAGAGTCTCACAGATTCTTCTATTTGGGCTGCCTTCAAACTGAGCTATTCAGAGCTCAGCCTCAGTGGCCAGGATCACAGGGGCGAGCAGGGCACCCAGTATGGCATAGGAAAACCTCAGTTTTGAAATGTTGCAAAGGGGTAATGGATCCTTAAAACCCATTATGAAAGTGTATTATCCTTTCCATAATTTTCTCTACTCTAGTTGCTAAATCAGAGGAGCTGTCATGTCACTGTTTCCATTTGATGACACTCATGTGCTCAGAGACTAGAGTTTGCACATCTTCAAAACATCATTCATAGAAGAAAACCATTCATGTGTTCTGTTAAAACACATACTGAGTCCTAAAGGAAGAATAGTTCTGAGATTTGCAGAGGACATTTCTCAGAGTATATACTTAATGTACATCTTGGAAAAAAATATTTTTGCCACTAAGTGTGCATTTCTTAAGCCACTGTAAAATCCTCTGGCCCTTACACGAGACCTCGATTTTTTTGTGTGTGTGTGAAAATACCAAACAGAGGGATTACAATTACATGAGCAAGGTAATAAGTACATTTCTTATCAAGCATAGTTGTCTCCTCCTTTGTTTCCCCTTACCATCCTTTCCCATCTCTCCCACCCCTCTCCCTCCCCCCCCACCAGCACCAAAGTTGTAAAGTTCATTTTTCAACATAACGTCTTGTACATCTCATTGTTGCAATGGAGACCTTCATTTTTTTTAACTTCCAGAAGAGAAGACAGAGTATTTTAGAATTTGAACTCCAAGTATGTTCTGCCTTGATTTTTTGATCAAAGGAGAAAGACTTACCAGAGCAAATTTGGTAGAGAGTCCATCTCTTTATTGTGTGTAAAATGTGCAAGTGTGCACACCCTGCAGTTTTCAGAAAACAACTCCCTTTTTCTACTGGTTTGGCTTCAAAATTTCCCAGGAGTGGAAAGGAACCAAGATTGGCATGGACCTCAGCAGGTCTGCGATTTGAGCATGACCCCAGAGGAGGCAGACATGGCTTGGAGCACGGCCCCATCCTCCCTCTGCGCCCTCCAATGCCATCCCCAGCGGCCTGCCTCTCCAGGGCAGCTGCAGTCAGCAGGGCGCCCTGGATGTATTGCCTCTCGCCTCAGACACCGTGTGGGGGATGAACACATACAGCATAATGCTGTATTTTTTAATTTTATTAATAATGCCACATTTAAAGAGCCAACTCACCTTGCCAGGAAGGCTCTCTGCTTTTTAAGCACCCTCTAGGCAAGGGAGGCTTGATGAGGTTGGAAGGCCTCCCCATCCCCCAGACCCCAGGCCATCCTGGGGAGGCTCAGGGCACATAAATCTGAGCAGTACAGATTAGAGCTGAGCTAGAGAGGCCCAGTGGTCTCTGCACGTGGCACTGGCTGTCATTTATATACAAGCAAACATCTCAGGAGACAGTGCTGAGAGCTCTGGAGTGAGAAAAGTTGTGAGTAAACAGGTGGTGGTTAAGTTTTAACCCTGAAAGAACTCACAGGTGGCCCAGGGGGTCCGGGAGGTCCAGGGATCCCAGGGGGGCCCTCACTTCCCTGTAAGGAAAACAAAGGTAAAATCATTTCCATTCATGACTGTAAGTCCGTTCTGACTGCTCAGAGCCATCCCTGACACACTGTGACCCGGCTGCCTTTCTAATGGGCTTGCAGATGTGATTGGCATGGCCCTTGCCTCTGCCTGCCAATGGTTTGTAGGCGCCAGCTGTGCCCACACCACACCCAAGCAGATCCTTACTCAGGGAGCTCTAGTGGACCAGGCTCACTTTAAACAGAGCTACGTGAACCTCGGGCCTCTGGGGAGAACCTGGGGTCCCCTCCAGTGGGTACTGCAAGTTCAGAGGGGTTGCCCTTTCTCAGAGCCTAACCTTGCCATCTTCCTCGTTTGGGAACCAGTGGCAACAGCCATGTGCTTTGAGCAGAGTAGAAAATCACAACCCGCCTGTGTGGGCAGGCAGAGGCACTGCTCCCTCCTTAGTACTGGACCTCCCTACCCAGTCAGACACCACACACAGCAGGGGTATGGGGAGCAGGGCAGGAGGGGTGTCCTGCATGGGCACAGCCTTAGCCTTCCTCTAGGAGCAAAGGAAGCTGCAAGTGGAGTTCTGTAAACCAAAGTTGAAACTGGACAAATGTAGTTCCTTTCACTTTCTAAGAGTATAGAATACCTATCAGAATATGAGACGGGGCTATTGTGGCCTCTAGTCTTCAGCCACTTGTGTATATATATAACTGCATTGCTTTTACATTTATAGCATCACAAATGTTCTAAGTTTCAGTCACGATGCAAGAAATGGTTAATAAAAAGTCCAGTGTCAGTAAAACACTTCCCAAATTTGATTACGGGCTTCATGTCAACAGACACTCTCTATTAACAAAAGGAAGCAAGATAGCCTGCGCCAGCGGCTGATCCCCCTGGCTCAGAGGCTGAGATCAGAGGATCACAGCTCAAAGCCAGTTCAGGCAGGGACGTCCATGACTCATCTCCAAGTAACCACCGAGAAGTCAAAAGCGGGGCTGTGGTGCAAGTGGTAAAGCGCCAGCCTTGAGTCAAAAAGCTGGCTTTGGCCAGAGTTCAAGCCCCAGCACTGACACAGAAAGAGAGGAAAAACGCAGGGTGGAAGGGCGTGTTTATCAGAAGAAGCCTCCAGGAGTTGTAGGGCGTCAGGCAAGGCCCGCCCCGGGGCATGCACGCCGGGCCTCTGCCTCTGATTCTGCGTTCTTGCCCAGCAGAGAGGGGGTCCGGCCGGCCCCCCGCGGCGGGCCCGCCCCTCCGGGCTTAGCACCAGGCCCACTCCGTGAGTGTGCAGACGAAGGTGCCCGGGGCCCTGCGGGCCGCGCCAGGTGGCTAGGTCCTCCGCCAGGCCGCGGCCTCGCGTGTTCCCAGCGCCGGGCTGGGTCCGCCTCCCCCCCCCCCCCCCCCCCCCATGGCTCAGGCCTCCGCCAGGCCAGGCAGCGGCCTCGCGAGTTCCGCACGCCATGCTGGGCTCGCCCTCCCCCGGGCGGCTCGGGCCTCCGCCAGGCCGCGACCTCGCGTGTTCCGAATGCGAGGGTGAGCTCGCCTTCCCGCCCTCTGCCCTCCCCCTCCCTGGGAACGCTCCGCACCTTGGCGCCCTTGGGCCCCGGGTGTCCGCTCCTCCCCGACGAGCCCTGCAGGGAGAGAAGCCGGCGGGTCTTGGGGTCTGGTTTTCGTGCTGGGCTCGGCCCACAGTGCTCGCTAGGCGGCCACAGGCAGTGACCCGAGCGAGTCCGCGCGGCGCCCGCCCTCCGCTAATGGCAGCCCCTATGACAGGGCACGCCGGACGTCCTGTGGACCTCAGCCTTGGGAAGGAAATCCACTCCGGTTCCTCTTTGGGAACAGTCAGCGGGGGCGCCTGCTGCTCCTCACACTCCATTTAAACCCCGACCCTGCGGCCCACTCCAGAGCCCCTGCCACCCCGGAGCTGGGATGAGGCCTGGGTTTCAAGCCAGTACATGCAGAAAGCGCCCAAAACCTGGGAGCAGAGCTGTGGCTCAGGTGGTAGAGCGCCAATATTGGGAGAAAAAGCCGTGCACATCATGCAAGGCACTGAGCTCAGGCCCTACCACTGGCACAAAACGTGTGATTTTATCACTCAACGTTTAAGACACACCAAGATTTTCAGGAGGGAAGTGATGAGAGGTTGAGGCATGCATTCGATGGCTGGATTTAGCCAATAAGCACATTATTTGCAACGAACTTAAACTAAAAACATATGTGCCAATCTGAAACTGAAATGTAGCTGTGTTATTTGCAATTGAATTTGAGAATCACCTAGAATAAACTCTGAGTAAATGGCTACATTTGGCAGGTGAAAAAAGAAAAAAATCCCTTCCAGGGAGCTAGAATGACCAAGGCGGGAGGTATGGCTTATGCAGTTCACCAGCTCAAGCTCTGGTACTGGTGCAAGAAGAAAAAAAGAGAAAAAAAGCCATGTGCCATTGGCTAACACCTGTAACCCTAGCTACTCTGGAGCCTGAGATCTGAGGATCTCAGTTCAAAGACAGCCAGAGAAGACACATTCTTGAGACTCTTATTTTCAACGGAATAGCAAAAAGCTAGATGTAGAAATATGGCTCTGAGGGGGCTGTGAAGATGGCTCAGTGGTAGAGGGCTTGCCTTGCATTCATGAGGCCCTGGGTTCAATTCCTCGACATCACAGAAGCAGAAAAAAAGCCAGAAGTGGTGCTGTGGCTCAAGTGGTAGAGCATAAGCCTTGAGCTAAAGAGCTGGGGGACAGCACCCAGACCCAGAGTTCAAGCCCCACGACTGACCAAAAAAAAAAAAAGTAAGGCCCTGAGTTCAAACCCCAGAACCAGCACAAAAAAGATAACCAGGATAAAAAGGATAACCAAAAAGACACAACGGCCGTGATGGTGTGTTTTAGGGAGCAGCAGGAGCTTTGACTGAGATAGTGTTAAAAATTTATTTATAGGAACAAAAATTAATTCAGTCATCTTCACTCCATTTTTTTCTCCTACAAAATAAATTCTCAGCTTGTATTGCCATTGGAACATCTCTTCTGAAGGTTGATGTCAAGAAATACCAAATATTTTGCATTCTGTCTTCTCTAATTGCTGTTGTCTCTGCAGTATCTTTCACTGCGGAGAAACCTGCAGTGACTGTGAGGACTGGGATTGTGGGTGTCAGTGTGGGTATTGGTGTGGGCATAGGTTATGGGCGTGGGTGTAGATGTGGGCATAGGTTTGGGTGAGGGAGTAGGTATGGGTGTGGGTATAGGTGGGGGTGTAGGTATGGGTATAGGTGTGGGCAAAGTTGTGGGTAAGGGTGTAGGTATGGGGGTTTGGGTGAGGGTGTAGGTGTGGGCATAGGTTTGGGTGAGGGTGTAGGTCCAGGTGTGGGTATAGATGTGGGCATAGGTGTGGTTGAGGGTATAGGTGTAGGTGTAGACATAGGTTTGGGTGAGGGTGTAGGTATGGGTGTGGGTGTAGGTGTGGGCATAGGTGTGGTAAGGGTGTAGGTATGGGCGTGGGTGTGGGGGTAGGCGTGGGTGAGGGTGTAGGTATGGGTGTGGGTGTGGAGTGAGGCTGTCTGTAGGCAGCCATTCAGCACTCTGGATTGAGGCCCAGAGGACAAAGTGAGGCAGTCCTCCGGCAGGTGGGGCTGAGACAGTACTTACAGGAGGCCCGGCTGGGCCTGGCGTGCCAGGGGTGCCCGGGCTTCCTTGGAGACCCTAGAAGAGACAGTTACCACCATAAAAATCCCTTATAGAGCACAGGCATTTTAGCTAGTCGGTCAATTTTATCACAGAGTTATGTTGTGAGGTAAGTCAAGCTCAGAGTGACAAAGGAAGTGGGTTTTCCCTCATGCGTGGAAGATCTAAATTACACACATATATACAAACACATGCAGACAGACTGCCTAAAGTACGGTCTGTCTACACAGGGGAGGTTCTATGATGAGATTCCTTTGAACAACTACACTTCTGCCTAACAAAATGAGTAGCAGGAAGGTGTGACGGGGGGGGGGGGCGGGGGGGGGGAAGGTGCGACGGTGTTGTCAGGAGTTGTCAGGAGTGGTAGGGTCAAGGGGAAGGGCAGACGAATGCAGAGAGGAGGTGGGAGAATTCAGTCATGACACTCAGTGCACATTCGTGAACATGGGACCAGGTCACTGGAGGGAGGGGTAGGAGAGCTGGGGAGGAATGGTGGAAGGGGTGATGCTGATCAAGATGCAAGGTACTCAAACTCACAGGATGAACTAAAATCCTTTGTAAAACTACTTAAAGATACTAAGTAAATAATAAATAGGAAATGTTTTCATTACTGAGAATTAAACATATACTTTAGCTATTCAAGAAACATGATGCTTGTCACTGTAAATGTCCACTTTCAAAAAGGCGGTCACTCTGCATTTGTTTGGAGTCTCAGCCAAGCTGTGTGGTGGCTCGCTCAGCCTTCTGTGTGACAGCAGTGACCCATCCCTGACAACTCCACACACCAACCTACAAAAATGAAGTTCAGACCGGCAGAATGCCAGCACAGAAACACAGGCTTATACTACAGCTTCACTCAGCGCATGGAAAAACAGATTATGTTTTATGACATATTGTAGTTTACCTTCTAATGAGAAGGAGAAATTGGTTCACTGGTGAATTTAAGTCTGGAATCCTTTTATGGCTTAAGCATAAAAGTAAATAGCTTTCCCTTCTTTCTCCTCTTTGGGTTTGTAGAACAATGCTAATTATACCAGGTAAAATTTTTTTAAAAAGCTGGTGTGTGTGTGTGTGTGTGTGTGTGTGTGTGCGTGCGTGCGTGCGTGCGTGTGTGTGTGTGCGTGTGTGTGTGATCTGGCAATTTATGAAATTAACTTTGTTTCTTTACCAAGTGTACCAAGAACAGAATACTAATTAAACCCATAATATGAAACATTTTACAACTTTTTCCTTCTCTGTGGACTGGGCTTTGGACTCAGAGCCTTGTACTTACTAGACAGACACCCTGCTTGAGGTACGTCCCAGCCTTTGTTCTCTGATTCACATTTTTTGACCACACTGGCCAGGACCACAGGTCCTCTGACTTACAGCCTCCCAAGAGCTGGGATAACAGAAGGTTTTGCAACTACTGAAACCATGGTTTAGAAAACCATTGAATAATTCGGAAAAATAAACGCCACAAACATGCAGCAGAATCCAGGACTTTACACAATTATAAATGCATTTCCTAAAATATGGGAGTGGTAGTGATTTTTATTGCCTTGTCATGACAAGCAGATCAAGGTTTTGTTTGGAAACTTTGGTGTCCAGTATGTTCCAAAATTTTGAATTTTCAGATTTCTTTTTGGTGACTAGCTCTCTCTGTGTGTGTGCGCGCACGCGCGCGTGTGTGCAAGTACTGGGGCTTGAACTCAAGGCCTTGTACTCTGGGTTAGCATTTTTGCTCAGGGATGGCACTCAACCACATTTTGAGTCTGAAATATTCCCAGAAATGATACTGGCTATGGCATTTTCTAATAAACATAAATATTTCTGTAGCAAAAACATGATTTTCTGATACAGTAGAAAAACAGAGCAGACCCATGGAAGTTCAGGTCAGAGCTTGCTATCAGATGAATCTGCTAACCATGGCAGTTTTCTGGGTTCCCAGAGGCTCTCTGGACGGCAGCCCTGGGTGAAGTTTCTGTTAATAGAAACAGCAGCTGGCCCTTGGCAGCGGGAAGAGGAAAAATTCCTGTCTTATTTAGTATTTTTGTGCATTTCCACATCTCTGTAATCAATTTAGATAATTTCTACAATCAAGATCAAGTGAATACTCTGTTAAGCATGCACTGCATCAAGTTCTAGCTGAAGGGAGAAGGATGCATGAAAATGTACATATTTCCTCTTCTAACTCAGTGACAGAACACTGCCCTGGCACACCAAAAACTTCAGGTTCACTGTCTAGCATGGCCCAAAACATTCCATGTTCTAGACTGAACAGCTCTGCTCTTTCAAGAGTTCTTTTCTTACTAAGCAAAGATCCATTTTATATTATCCAAGTATTTTTATCATGGAAAGCCTGTGCCCTTTACTGTTATGCAATATGAATTTCTGTATACATTATGCAGATTAGTTGAAGTGGCCAGGTATAACATTACTGGAAAATTGTTTCTGAGAGTTCTAGAGACTGTGAGCAGGATCAAGGACAAATCTTAGCCTGTCCATCCAATAAAAAGAGATTGTATTATTTCAGTTTTATTTATACAATAGGTTATGGAGAAATACTGTAAAGAATCTCTGTGAACATGCCGAGATCCTATTCCTCATGTAATAAATACTGTGTTAAATCACATGTGTGCTGTATTTACGAAAAAAAAAAAAAAAACCATGCTGGACACAAGTGGATCATGCCTGTCTCCTACTCAGGAGTCTGATATCCAGAGGATTGTTGTTCAAAGCCAGCCTGGGCAGAAAAGTCTATGATACTTCATCTCCAAACTAACCAGCAAAAATCTGGGCTGGAGGTATAGCTCAAGTGGCAAAGTATCAGCTGAGGAAGCACGCTGAGTAAATGTGCAAAGTCCTGAGTTCAAGCCCTGGTATAATAAGTGTAGACTTATTTTTCCTTAAGATTATATAATCTCATTGGCACACAGTGTGTGTGGGAGATAGAGACTTTCTATTTGATCATCATTAATTTTATGAGTTTTTAACTTTGTAAATGCTAAGAAAAAATTTTCTATTAGGAATGGTAATTTTCAATTCGTGGATATGATATTTTATACTATAAATTTCTTTATTTTGATATACCTACATATTCAAAAATTATTTCCACATGTACATTATTACATATGCAAATGCATATGCACTTTTGAGACTAGTTTTATGCACAATATAAACTGGTTTTAGTCTGTACTGTGAGTCTGTGTAGAGACGCTGAGTGAGTTTTAAGGGTGTCCAATTTACAACCTTGGGGCTCACTGACCTATGATGACTACAATAAATGCTAAGCCTCAGTCCGTAGATTTAAAAAAACATTCTCAGCAGTCTCTCTGAAAAGTGAAATTCTATAATAAGGGTAAAATTACTCCAAATGCAAAATGGGCAAGGAGGTAATTCTAGAAGACAAGACAGTCATTAGAGAAGATAAATACAAATCTCAGCATATAGTGTCCAACTAAAATGGGTCTAATCATTTTGAGAACACACAATTTTCATTTTATTCCTTGCTTTGATATTTTGATTTTGCATATCATATCTAAGAAGATTCATTTTTTTCTATTGCTATAATTTATGACTAACAATATTTTTCACATCTTATCAATTATTATCCTTAAATATTGTCAGAAGACTTCCATTTCAAGCAAGGATTTTCTCTGACTATGAGAGACAGGCCTGTATTCTGTCAGCATCTTGTACATTCTGCCTTGAGTTGTACAGCAGTCTGTAAAAGAACATGGGCAGCTGTTTATCTAAGAGTAAAGTCAATCTTCTAAACTCTGAAACATTAAATTGATGATTTTGGGGGGAGGGAAGGGAGGTTAGTCTTGGGGCCTGAGTGCTGTCCCTGAGCTCTTTTGTTCAAGCTGATACTCTACACTTTGAGTTACAACTCTACTTCCTGTTAATTGGAGGTAAGAGTCTCAAGGAGACTTTCTGCCTGGTCTGGCTTTGAACCATGATCCTCAGATCTCAGTCTCTTGAAAAGCTAGGATATAGGTATGAGCTACTGGTAACTGGCTTTAAATAAGATATTAATAAAAGAAGGAACCTTCAAAGAGGTGGCCACCCCTGCATCTATTCATGAAGAACAGACATTTGAGCTTTTGTGAGAGTAAAGCTAATGCATGTGGTAAGCAGCACAGTTTGTTGGCCAGTTGGAAATGCATAGTTCTTGATAACACCTATATGAATACCTGTTAAGTTTTATTCACTTAAATCAGTAAGCTGTAATTTCACACAATATTGGAGACTGAGTAGAACACACAATTGTTTATTAGTGTTGAACTGTCTGGGAGACAAAAGATTCATTGTCCTCTCCTAGGCTTGGGGTCAATTATTCCTTCAATTC
Organism: Dipodomys merriami; assembly: GCF_024711535.1. Classification (NCBI taxonomy): domain Eukaryota; kingdom Metazoa; phylum Chordata; class Mammalia; order Rodentia; family Heteromyidae; genus Dipodomys; species Dipodomys merriami. The sequence continues at coordinate 53,199,320 of NW_027206401.1, forward strand.
TCTCAGTACCTGGGATTTTCTTTAATGAATTTACTCTTCTTCCTCCCTCTCATTTTGGTCATGCTGAAGCTAGAATTGTTATCTGCCACATGAAAATAGAAAAACTACCTTGTATACACTAGCTTTCTGCTCTAATTTTTCTTGTTTACAAATCTGAAGCACTGGTGTAAACACAAGCATATTTTATACAAGTTAACATTGAAATTCAGTCAATATGTCACTCCTGGGATATCCACAGTCCTCCTGTTATGTAAAAACAAAGATAAAGCCAGGTGCCGGTGGCTCACACCTATCATCCTAGCTACTAAAGGGGCTGAGATAGAGGTTCAAGGTTCAAAGCCAGACCAGGCAGGAAAGTCTGTTGAGACTTCTATCTCCATACAACCACCAAAAGCCAGAAGTGGAACTGTACCTCAAAATGATAGGGCACCAGAATTGAGCCAAAAAAGCTCAGGGACAGTGAGTGCCCAGGTGCTGAGTTCAAGTCTCAGGACCAGAACACACACACACACACACACACACACACACACACACACACACACACACACTGCATACACATGCACACACACCATACAAGGTCCTACTAGAACTTATGCCACACAGTCTACTGAGCAAAATTATCAAACTGATACTTGCTAAGTTGCTTACTGGACTGAACAAACTTTTTGTCTTTGTTACAACTTTAAAAAAAACACAAAAGAAAAGGAACAGGGAATTCAGTTGGAGATGGTTGTTAGTTCTTAACTATTTGCAGAAGCATAAGGGAACTGCCCGTCAAGGACAAGGATATTCTTTGTCACACAGTATGCTGAACAAGCACCCTAAAGCCGTAAAGAATATAAACAATATCTCAGTTCAGCCAGAGAGCAAAGCATCTGGCGGAATCAAAATTAACTTCTAGTGAATTTAACTTAGTCATTTATCAAAACACCTGAATCCCAGTTATTTGCTGACCTCTCGGCTGTCACCTTCTCAGTTGCTTCTGAAGCTCTCTCAGGTGCAGGCAGCTAAAAGGTGTTGGACTACTGAAGTCCATCACTGTGCTGGGACTTAGTGAAACCCTCAGCAGAAAGCAGTAGCTCACTGACTCTTATTTTCAAAGGAAAATGCTTTAATGCTTTATTTAGAGATGAAAACAAATGTTCTCGTTCCTTCATTTTTAACTTTTGGAAAAAAACCCCAGACTTTTTCTATAATGCAATCAAGATTAATTAGAAACAATAACACATGATGACAATTTGTAAAGTGAAATGCAAATCTAGCCAGAAAAATAAACCGACTTCATACTGTCATAATTATATGCACTGACACCAAGGTTAGTATGTGCCACAGGGCTGAGTTTCATTAGTAACTTTTTGAGTAGTTATACAAAGGAGTTGCCACTTAATAAAGCAGTTTATGAATAAAATGGATCTTGATCCATGTCACCCCTTTCCACATTCTCACCATCCCTTCCCCAACCCACCCCTTCCTTCACTCTCCCTAATTCTGTAGGGTATACACTGCATTCTTGACTGCCTTCTTCCCTCTTCCTCCTCTTCATTCATCTTCTCCTCTCCTCTTCACCCCACCCCACCCCTTTCAAATACCTGCTTCTAATTGGTTTTTGAACGAGAAATGGATGTCCATTGGGTGAGGAGTCTGCTCTCCCGAGCCTCTTACCTCATCACCTTTCTCCCCAGGTGCTCCAGGGTAACCGCGCTCTCCTTTGCTTCCCTGGAAAGACAGGCAGTTCAGCTAGTGGCTCCAAGCACTTCAGTTTTTATTGTTTGGAATGACATAAAAAATTCTTTATCAAAAACTTGTGGTGGGGCTATATGGACAGAGTCCAGGAGCAAAGCAATAACAACCTTTGCAAACCTTTTATCTTACATTTCACAAAGTGTGTGTGTTTCACAAAGTGTGTGTGTGTGTGTGTGTGTGTGTGTGTGTGTGTTTGTGTGTGTGTGTGTGTGTGTGTGTGTGTGTGTGTGTGTGTGTGTGTGTAGTGCCAGTCCTGCGGCTTGACTAAGGGCCCGAGCACTGTCCCTGAGCTCTGGCACTCTACCACTTGAGCCACAGCTCCACTTCTGGTTCTTTGGTGGTTAACTGGATATAAGTCTCATGGACTTTCCTACCTGGGCTGGCTTTGAACCACAATCCCCAGATCTCAGCCTCCTGAGTAGTTAGGATTACAGGCATGAGCCACTGGCACTCAGCTTAAAAGACTGTATTTTAGACACTAAAATAGTGTATTTTCTCCTACACACCTTGAGTCCACAGAGTTTTATGTACACACTGGGAGTCCACAGCAGCCTTCTTACCTGTGGTCCCTCCCTTCCCGGGATCCCAGGAGGCCCACGTGGCCCCATGTCACCCTGTAGGAGAGAGAGGGCAGAACTGAGGGGGGGAAGTCTGCAGGGTTGGGTCCGCGCGCTTGGCCAGCCCCCTTACCTTCCCGGCCACAGACTCATACTGTCCAGGCTCCCCGGCAGGGACAGTGGCTTGGCAGTTGCCACAGAAGTTCTAATGAGAACAAAAGTCAGTTATGAGAGATTCACAGACAAATTATGAATGTGAGATTTTGGAATTTATGTGTTTTTGTGTGTGCATGTGTGTACGCATGTGTGTGTGTGCATGCACACCAGTACTGGGGCTTGAACTTAAGGACTCATGCTCTCACTTGTCTTTTTCCACTCAAGGCTAGTGCTCTACCACTAGAGACACACCTCCACTTCCGACGTTTTTCTGGTTAAGTAAAGAAAAAAGAGTTTCAGAAACCTTTCTGCCTGGGGTGGTTTTGAACGATAATCTTCAGATCTCAGTCTGTTGAGCAGCTGGGATTACAGGCATGAGCCTGTAATATGCATATGAGCCTGCATATGAGGTTGCAGCACTTTCGATGTCTCTGTTCTCAGAAATGTATTTACCTGACAACAAAGAGTTACTTTTTGAGGAATTTGATTTTTACAAAGCTCATCAATTCATAAGCTTTCACGAAGTTATGAATTTATGAGGTTTTATTTCAAATACATCTTAGTGATATTTAGAAGGAAGATTCCAAATAGATAAGAAAAAAAACCCATGTCTCAAAAATATAAATTTCTATTGCTTATAACATGTTTAAAACAGGAGCTGGTAGCATTCAACTTCTCAGGAAACAGATCTGAGAATTGTGGTTCAAAGCCAACCTGAGGCAGCAAAGTCTATGAGATGTTCCAATTAGCCACTGAAAATCTGGAAGTGGAGCCGTGGCTCAAATGGTAGAGCAACAGGTGGCCTTAAGCAAAAATCTAAGCAAGAGTATCAGCCCTGAGATCAAACTTTACTTCTGAAGGGCACCAAAAACAAAAAAAAAAAACCCAAAAACAAAAAATAGAACACAATAAAGGAGGTGCTCATGGCTCAGGCCTGTCATCCTAGCTCCTCAGGAGGCTGAAATCTGAGGGTTATGGTTTGAAGCCAGCCAGGGCAGGAACATCTGTGAGACTCTTATTTCCAATTAACCACCAAAAAGCCTACAGTGGAGCTGTGACTCAGGTGGTAGAACACCAACTGTGAGTGAAAAAGCTCAGGAACAGCACCCAAACCTTGAATTCAAGCCCCAGGAGCAGCACCTCCCCTCAAAAGGTCGGGGAGCTAATATTGAAAGTTGGAATAAACAGCAATGAAAGAGCTCACACCACCAATAAGATAAGGCATGGAATGACACGGAAAGAAGAAACTGGTAGGAAAAGGTTTTTCCTTTGGCAGGAAACTGGTATTCTGCAGAGTTCTGGGCGTCTTGTCAGTGGACCCAGGGACCAGGACATGACCCCAGTGTCAAATCCGGAAGACAGAAAGCCCAAGTGGAAGTCCTCTTCCCTTCTCTATAACCTTTAGTTAACTGGAAGAGCTGACAGTTAAGTGCCAGAGCTCTTGAGATAAACTTAAATCTTATCACCTCACTAAGGAAACAGCAGGAGGGACAAGTCCTGAGAAAGGCTTGCTTTTAAGTAAGTCTGGAATAAGAACATGACTGGCAAAGGCATACAATTAGGGCCACTAAGTGTGTGATACAATTTAACCATCATCAGAAGGCTGGGACTGGAGGTTCCTATTTCTCCATCTTTTTCATTAAAGGGCAGAATATTTAAATATGAAAAGAACATTGAAACTGGCCCTTGAGGAGAAGCTGGCTAGAACCCACGGCTATTTGCAATCTAATATTTTTAACTCAAAGAACAGTCCCGAAAATGTGACCATTGAGGGCACAAATGTTACATGATGGGAGAAGATGCTACAGCAAACTGTCTCCGAACTGTTAGCTGGGACCAGCTCTTCAAGAAGACAATTCTTCAAGCTGGGATACACACGCCAGGTGCCAGTGTTGATGTCTGTAATACCAGCTACTCAAGAGGCTGAGACCTGAGGATCACAGTTCAAAGCCAGCCCCAACAGAAAAGTCTGTGAGACTCTTGTCTCTAATTAACAGCCAAATGCCAGAAGTGGAGCTGTGGCTCAAGAGATAGAGCACCATCCTTGAGCAAAAAAGCTCAGGGACAGAGCCCAGGCCCTGAGTTCAAGCCCCAGTATTGGTATACATCAATAAATAAACTCATATAAATGGAATCCTCCTCTTCCTCACTTCTTCCCTCCCTCTCCCTCTCCTCTCCAGAGGGTTAGGGTTCATAGCAGAGACAAGTAGGCCAAAACCATTGCTCAGAGAGGCACAGCACCTACTGAGGTGTCGTGACATGACTTCTTATTCCTTTCCTGTGGCTCATTTCCCTCTCCCTCCCAAGCCAAAAAGAAGGAGAAGACTGGAGAGAAAGAATGGCACAGTTTATGGAAATGCACAGGCCTTTTTCTATCTTAACGATGTTCTGCCATTTAACAATGCAACTGGTGTTCAAGCTAAGCAATTAAGTCAGTTTCTGGTGAAAATTTCCTTCCTGATTTTTCCTACATTAATCTGACACTTCTTCCATAGTTGCAGAATACCTTGAGCAAGGCGCCGACATCTCCCAGGAGAGGCAGTGCAACCTGTAGTTAGGGAAGAGGAGAGGGAACAGGAATGTACATGCGTACACAGACAGCACAGAGCACACGCCATGGAGGCCGTGTGCACACACAGACATCATGTCAGACGAAGGGCTTCTAGACCCTCACTGCCAGGTCATCAGCTTAGCATGGTTCCAAGTCAAGAAACCACAGGTGGCACTGACAGCACTCAGAACTTTCTGAGAAATAAGTCATTTTCTTGCACATGAACATGTAAATTTAGACATTGTTTCAACTCTATCATATGCTTTAGCTTCATGACATACCAACCTGCATGCTTTCCTACCACATTTCTGGTTTTCAGTAATGTATAAAGATAAATCTATCAAGATATCAGTGGCTCACACCGGTAACCTGAACTGCTCAAGAGGCTGAGCTCAGAGGATTGAGGTTCAAAGACAGAGGGGCAGGAAAGTCCATGTGACTCTTAGCTCCAATTAATCAGTCAAAAGCCAGAGGTAGAGCTGTGGCTCAAGTGGTAGATCCTTGAGCACAAAAAGCTCAGGGACAGTGCCACGCCCTGAGTATAATCTGCATTCAGGCCCTGGGACCAGCACACACAAAAAGAGTAATGAGGGGCTGGGAAGGTGGCTCAGTGATAGAGCGCTTGCCTTGTATGCCTGAGGCCCTGGGTTCGATTCCTCAGCACCACATAAGCAAAAAGAAAAAAGCCAGAAGTGGCACTGTGGCTCAAGTAGTAGAGCACTAGCCTTGAGCTGAAGAGCTGAGGGACAGCGCCCAGGCCCAGAGTTCAGGCCCCATGACCGGACCCCCTCCCGCCCCCCCCCCCCCGCAAAAAAAAAGAGTAATGAATGACTCATCCAAAGAGTGAGTGTTGCCCTTTGCAAAGTGCACTGCTGAGCTGTGGAGGAATGAAATGATTATGAGATGAATGGACTTGCCTTCCAGCTGGTTCTCATGGAAGTTCAAAGAAACTGCTCTAATGCTGGAGGAGACCAACATAGCTAGCATGGCTTGTGTTCCGGCCTCAAGTCTAAATCAGTTTTCTTTCTGAGTCTTTTCTGTGCCCACAGAGCCCTTTCTGGGCTCCAGGCAGGGCGGGGTCCCCAGGGGCCCAGCAGTGGAGCTGATGCCGGCCACAGGGGTCTCTGTGCAGCATCCCTGCTAGACATGGCATGAGCCGGGTGGGAGGCAGAAGGGCCTGGGGACCTAGAAACCAGCTTTGGATTTTATTATACAAAACTCTTAATGCAATGTCATGGCCGTATGGCTCTCAAACGAGAATGGCAGAGTCTGAGGCTATTTAAAGGGACTGCACTGTTGCTCAAAGCAAGGTTTATCCTAAAATAAAACTCTAGAACACATGCTCAGTGTCTGAGCCAAATTTCATAATTTGGTCATCTCAGAAGTGCAAAGCCACAGAACCAAAGTACCCATAGGGAACTTACTCACAAACTTTTGTTTAGAAAAATCAAATTCCCTTACTAGAATTAGGAAGAACGGGAATTGGAGCATATATTTTATCTGTGTTTCCCATGGAACTAAGACATTAGGTTTTGGGGCTTAGCCCTGGGCAAAAGTGGACAGCTGAATTCTACCCTTAGGAAATAAGCATTACACCACACACACCACACACACACACACACACACACACACACACACACACACACACACACACACACACACACACACACACACACACACACACACACACACACACACACACACTGACCCAGCTTGAACATTTTTTCCCTCTCTACAAAATAACAGGATAAAAAAGATCACTGTGTAGTCACCAAGAATTCTAATTAGTTTGGACAACAGAACTCATTAGGTAGACAGTTTGACTCCTAATGTATTAAAGATACACAAGTCAGGCCCAGGCTATCTGCGTACCGGCTCTCCTGGTGGGCCCGGGGGGCCTGGGTTCCCGTCTCTCCCCGGAGCTCCCTGCAAACAGAGGTGTGGGGGTCAGACCTGTGGTTGGCCTGGCTACAGGGTGTTGGAGTGGAGGGTTAGTCAAGAACAGCCTTACGTGATTCCCGGGGGCTCCTGGCAGCCCAGGGAGACCTCGTGGGCCCTAGAAAAGGAAGAAAATAAAAAGTCTCTTAAAAGGACTTTCACTTATTTCCTCTAAATAAGAATCAGATTTGCTGTGCTGAGAGCCTACCTGAATACCTGGCTCTCCGGCTGGTCCCGGGGAGCCCTGTGTAAAATAAGCGATGGTTACTACAATTCTCCTAGGATTGTCCACACATCACCGGTTTTGTAAAAAGATTTCTCCACACTCTGGACACTGTCCCCTGGCCATCCTCCACTACACACCTGTGGCTAGGTGTCAGCAATTTGCTCAGATCCATGGGGCATCTCTCATTTGTTCCTGAGAGTGAGACTCGATGGTGGCTGAACTCTACCTGATCACAAACCGCCAGTGCTTCCTTTCCCGTCTTCCTTCTCACAGAAATCACTGGAACCAGGGTTTAGTCATAGGACTTGAGTTAAAACGTTATCTGTTATTATTTCCTATTTTTAGAAAACTAGAATTTGGACAAACTTAAATGAAGCTGAGATGATGAGAGACCATAATGACACTGATTCTATCTTCATTTCATAGCCACAGACCAAGGATTTAGGAACTCACAGCCTACACCAAGTAAAGACCTCATCATCAATTTTCTTTTCTTATCTTTAAAATAAGTGTTTCTATCACTGCCATTGTGAAAGCCATTTGCTCCCTTCCAATTTACACTGTGACCCTAGTGGATTGTTTCTTTAAATTCATTATCTTCTTAGCAACTTTCTTTGTTTAACAATTTCTCATCTCCAATGGCTGCTTCTGCTTTTGCTATTATGGTTTGATGTGTCCCCCTAAAGTTCTGGAGTCATAAACCGAGTCCCCACATTCCTGTGTGGATGCTGTGTGGGGAGCAGTCCTGCCAGTGGACCCCCCAAGCCCAGTGTCCCCTCTCCCAAGGCGGCTTTGCTGGCTTTGTGAAGAGGAGGAGGAACCCAGTGCCAGAGGTTCACACTTTTCATCCCAGCTGCTCAGGAGGCTGAGATCTAAGGACCATGGTTCAAACTCAGCCTGGGCAGAAAAGTCTGTGAGATTCTTATCTTCAATGAACCAGCAAAAAGGCAGAAACAGAGCTGTGGCTCAAGTGGTAGAGCACCAGCCGTGAATAACAGAGCCAAATGAGAGCAGGGAAACCCTGAGTTCAAGCCTTAATACTGGCACATACACAAATAAAAAGTACCTGAGTGGATCACACTTACCATTCTGCCGGGAATTCCTACCCCTGGGGGCCCCACGTCCCCTGGGGAGCCATGGATCCCGGGAAGCCCTCGCTCGCCCTGTGGGGAGAAGCAGGCCCGTTAGTGCAAGCCCACCATGTGGTTATTCTCCTGAAGCAGCTGTGAGGGCTCTGTACCTTTGGGCCTCGGGGTCCAGGCACTCCAGGCCGTCCATCTAACCCCTGAAAGGGGACAAAACAAACAAACAACTTCTTAAGACCTTGAAAACAGTCTAGAAGTCCCAATTCGTTGTTCATTTTACTTGAGTTAATAAGCCTCTTCTGCACAAAGAATTAAGGACTCGACTCAGACAAATCTCAGTAGGTTAAAGGTATTTACATAATTACTTTAAAATGAGGTGGAGGCCAGTGGCTCACACTTGTAGTCGTAGATACTTGGGAGGCTGGGATTGGGAGGCTCAAGGTTCATGGTCAGTCTTGTCTAGGTAGGAAAGTTTGCCTCAGGCTCAATGGAGGAGGTTGGGAGGGTCACAGGACAGCCCTGGGAGAAGCCCGCAAAGGTCTATCTTGGCATATACCTGTGACTCCAGCAATGTGGGTGGACCACGGGGGTGGAAAGCAAGAGCTTATTCTAAAACAGCCATCAAAAAGCAGGGCTGCAGGTACAACCCACGGGTTAGCACTGGCCTAGCAAGGTTGAAGCCCTGACTCAACTCCAGTCCACCAACAAAACAAAAAGCATTAAAAATAAAGCACCGCGGTTTTGTGGGAGACGCCTGGCACAGTGCGCCAGAAGCCCATGCGGTCAGCACCAGCCTGGGCACAGCCCAGGGGGAAATGTCATCTTTGTCTCCAGGCAGAGGAAGGTTTTGGTTTTAAACCAGTGGCTCCTACCTGCAATACTACCTTTTCAAGGGGCTGAGATCCTGAGGATCATGGTTCCAAGACAAAAAAAAAAAAAATCCTTGACACTCTATTTCCAATTAATTAGCCAAAGTATGGACTGGAAGCATGGTTCAGGTAACAGAGCACCAGGTGAGCAAGCAAGCAGAATAAGCTTGTGTTAAAACTTCAATATTGGCAAAAAGGGGTAAAAAATCTATGCACAGGATTCAGAGGGCCCCAACTCCTCCTTGAATCACGTGTAAGACATCCCACGAGTTATTTTTCTCTCCAGCACACATTCAGAGCTGTTTCCAGCCATTTCTTGGAAGGTTGGCACATACCGGTTCCCCGAGCAGGCTTCTCCCTGGAGGGCCGGCCTCCCCTTTTGGGCCTGGGAGTCCTGGGGGGCCTGTGGTCCCGCCTGCATCCCCCTGAGGAAACAAGACCACCTTACTGAGAGCAGCTGGGCCTGGCCGGCCAGAAGCATCCGCCCGCCACACGCTGGCCAAGGCCGGGCAGTGAGCTAGGTCACTGCAGGCACCAACCTCCCATTCCTTACAGCCTTCACATTCATACTGAGTTTCTGGACATAAGGTCAGTAGGATCATGAAACACATTCCATTCGCACAAACAGCACTGATTTAGACAGTCAACTATTATGTGCATACAGTCACTCAGTGTGGACATGCTCCAACAACACAGACATCTATCTATCCTAAAGGATGAGAGTCTTTAGTTCTTAACAGAGTTGGTGTCTGCATGGACAGCCTCTGTGTCCTCTGTCCTCTCTAGATGATCCCTCCTGTCTTCTGTCCTTATCTCTAGCTGTACTCCTCTGGCCACACGAAGGTTCTGGCAGAGCTGGGCTGGCCGCAGCACACAGTCAGTCAGGGCCAGGACAGCCGCAGTGCACAGTTGCAGCCCAACTGTCCAGGGCTTATCTTATGTGAATGTCTCCCCTGAACCCCAGGCCATCTCACCCTGAACTTCCATGACCCTGAGTGTGTTGTGCTCCACACAGCCAGGGATGTGTGAACTGTACCTTCTCTCCTTTATCGCCTTGCTTTCCTGGAGTCCCTGGCTCCCCCGGCAATCCCTGGAAAATTCAGAATTAAAGGGAACATGCAATGGGAACATCTGTTATCAAGATCATCAGGATCACCATTCCATCTGTGAATCTTTGTAAGAGAGCAGAACTTAACCATCTCTAGAGAGATGGGTTGGTTTGGACCTGGTAGGAAAAATACAGTTGAGATAGGTGATTTGTTCTAAGTGAAGCTGACTGGATATAATGGGATGAGAGAGACAGACAGACAGACAGAGAGACAGAGACACAGAGAGAGAGACAGAGAGAGAGAGAGAGAGACAGAGAGAGAGAGAGACAGAGACAGAGACAGAGACAGAGAGAGACAGAGACACAGACAGAGAGACAGAAATAGAGATAAAGAGAGGAGAGAGACAGTCAAAAAGACAGAGACAATTATCTTTATTCCATTAGCCACCAAAAGTTGGAAGTAGAGTTCTGGCTCAAGTGGTAGAATTTCAGCTTTGAGCAAAATAGCTCAGGGACAGCACCCAGGACCTGAGTTCAAGCCTCAGTTTTCCCCTCCAACAGGCATGCAAAGAAAGAGAAGGAAAAGAGAGGAGGGTATGGGAAGGGGAAGAGAGGGGAGGGAAGAAAGGGAAAGGGAAGGGTAGGTGAAGGGAGGGGAGACAGAGACACAAATCTTTCAGCCCTCACTTGCTCTCAGGGGGCAGGAGGCTCTCATGGGGAGAGCAGAAGACAGCAGATGCTTCCAGTGCTTTCCATAGGTGGGGATTCATGCTGAGCCATTGGCTCTCTTCTGGCTTTTCCTTATGTCCTGACATTTCCAGTGTTTACTCCAAGAACCCTCTGTGTGCATGGCCAATGCAGTTATTCAGTTTCCCAGACCAGTTTACTGGGCTGACTCCCCAAGAACCCTGCAGGGGCTGTGTGGAGGGAGCTCTGCTAGTAGCCTGGACACGAGGTGTACTGGGGGTCTGTGGACACGACAGGACACAGGGTGGGGTTCAGGGTGGACACGACAGGACATGGGGTGCACTGAGGTTCTGTGGACATGACAGGACACAGGGTACACTGGGGTTTGGGGTGGACACGACAGGACACAGGGTGCACTGGGGCTCTGTGGACATGACAGGACACGGGGTGTGCTGGGGCTCTGTGGACACGACAGGACACAGGGTGGGCTGGGGTTCGGGTGGACAAGACAGGACACAGGGTGTGCTGGGGTTTGGGGTAGATGCGACAGGACACAAAGCGCTGGGGTTCTGTGGACATGACAGGACATGGGGTGGGCTCTGGCTCTGTGGACATGATAGGACACGGGATGAGCTGAGGTTCTGTGAGGGACAGGAAGCTATGTCTTTGAGAAATGTAGCACAACTCAGCTACATGAGCACCTACAACTTCCCACATCTTAATTTCCAGGAACTGACGATGGTACTTACGACGTCTCCCCGCGGTCCTTGCGGCCCCATGGTGCCAGGTGGTCCTTGCTCACCCTGAAATAGAAGGTGGCTTGCTCTTCCTTTGTTGAAAAGAACTAGTCCTGAATGTCTTTAGGAGGGTGGGGGAATGGAACTCAGGGCTTCACACTTGCTACGCAAGTACTCCAGCAATTGAGCTATGCCCTTCATTCTTTTATTTTTCTTTTGTTTGAAAGTAGAGTCTCATAAACTTTGCCCAGGATGGTCTCTAACTCATGACTCTCCTGTAGATGGAATTAGAAGCATGTGTCACCATGCCCATCCTGAACCTGAGTATCTGTAGAATAGATTGCCCAACGCTTCATCTTCTATGCCTGATGCTGGCATCTCCTCTGGGGATACTAAGGTGGTTCTAGATGTTTCACTAATGGTTCTGGTTTTACCAGCAGGGGACGGCTGGGAGCCCACAGTGTACATCTCTCCTGCCCTTCCCTCACATGGCTCTTTCTGAGCACTCCTGCAGGCGCAGAGCTGGGAGCCTCAGCCTCTCCCTCTGGGGATGCTGGGTACTTGTGATTTAGAGACAGCACCCTGGATCCCAGTCCTTTAACAGGTGCAGCTCAGGATCATGGATTTAGCTGACTGTGTATACGTGGGAAGCCTTTTAGGGATGCTATGTGTGCTGACAAAAGAAGTTTTGACTCCTGTGGTGAAGCAGAGGTTGCTACAGCTGTGATGAAGCCCGGTGGGAAAATTGCCCTGAACAAGGTCCCCGGGAGCTACACCCAGGCTCCTTTCAAACTCGGAGAGGGTGTGGCTGCCCTTCCCCCACCCCATCAGCAGCCATACCTTCAGTCCTGGGCTCCCTGGCCAGCCAGGTGGACCCGTGTCTCCCAGTTCTCCCTAAAATGCCAGTGGGAGGGAGAGTCAAGAGTTACAACCAGATTCAGAGGCTCGCTGTGGTGTGGCCGCACGGAGGGCAAGGACGCCAGGCACTCACCTTCATCCCTGGGGACCCGCCTGCCCCAGGCGCCCCCTGTGAAGGAAGGGAGGGTGTGAGCACTGTGCACTGACACCAGGGGCTGCCTTAAGGAGGTGTGGCCACAGCACCTGATTTGGGACACTTGTGGCCAATTGACAAGCACTCATTTATTTTACTTTCTCTAGCCTTGCTGCCCTAGGGGCACATTTTCATGCTCGGATTTGAATTCAGAGCCTCACAGACACCACACTCTACCACTGGAGTCAGCCCAAAGCCCTCTGCTCCCCAGGGCCTGCCTCAGACCTCAATCCTCCTACATTCAGCCTCCTTTGCAGCCTGCACTGAGGGGCACAGCACTGCACCTGGCTTATTGATTCAGATAAGGTCTTGGTAACTTTTTGCCCAGGCTGGTCTCAAACCACTCAAATCCTCCTGAACTCTGCTCTCAGGTAGCTAGGACTACAGGTGTGAGCCACCACACTTGGCTGCCATGGTTGTAGTAGCCATCCCTGCATTCTTGGCTTAGCTGGTATGGTTACAATTTGCCTCACATTACATTTCCCAGAGAATTAAAGCTTCAGATGAGGGTTGGGAAGAGACTCGAAGGCAATGTTTGCTGGTGGCCCTTCTATCAGGAATAGGTGCTTAATTTTAAATAAACAGAAAAATAGTAAGATAATCCAAGAGCACAATATGCATTTCTTACTTTCTATTGCATATTCACCTGTTTGATAAATATAATTTGCATCACTATCAGAATTTTGACAAAAGGCATTGTTAATTTAAATTCTGCAGTGTGATGTTTCATAGAGGAGCATTCATACCTGGTAACTCATACCAATAGATAAAAATACCTGCTTCACACAACCAAGGCTTAGAGAGTTGTTGCGTGATAGCCCCTAACAAGTTTTAAAATAAAAGGCAAGCCATTCACAAAGCCTGTTTTAAAAAAAACATACATAGAATCAGAAGTAACAGAAATGAGAGGAGACAGGTGAGGAGCAGAGTCCCACAGGAGTGGCGATGGCTGTGGTGCTGCTCGTCTCCCCTTCTACCTGGGCTGCAGGGTCCCCCAGAAAGACAGAACCAGGCGTGGGTGATTCTTCCTTGCTCCCAGGAGAAGCCGTTTCTGGATGCTCTGTCTCTTCACTAGGGTGGCAATGGCACAGTGAGCTAACTGCCTGCTTGTGCCAGAAAAGGTGTCCAGTGTCTCCCCTGGCAGTGGCGGCCTTGCGTGCACCAGCCCGGCACAGTGGAAGCACATTTTGATGCTAAGGCAGGGCCTCCTCCTGGAGCAGCTTGGCCGTGGTCCCCAGTCTGCTGGGCCCGGTGAGGGCAGCCTGCCCCGTCCCTGCAAGCCGTCTGCAGGGGCTATCTATGTGCCTGCTCTCCTGCTCTGCCACACTCTCTCCTGTCTCCTCCAGCTGTGTGAGTGTATGGCCCAAATTCTCTCCTTACCGTGCCAGGGCCCAGGCCACTCTGCTGCTCTGAACTCTCTGGTAGCTGAGCTATGCACTGGCCTCATCAAATAAAAGAGACAACCACAGACTATAAAATTATGGTTGCTCTGGAAAAGTATGCTTTTTCTTTTGATATTTTTCTCTGGGCTCAAAGTTGAAATACTCACAGGCTCTCCTTTTTGTCCTTTAGACCCCAGGAACCCTGGCAACCCGGTTTCACCCTGAGAAAGCAAGAAGAAAGGTGATTTTTTAAATTGTTTGTGTGTATTTGTGTGTGTGTGTGTGTGTGTGTGTGTGTGTGTGCACGCGTGCGCACACGCGTACACGCCTCCAGCTCTCACTTGGCTTTTGCACTCCAGGCTGCCACTCTACTGCTTAAGCTGTGCCTGAACTTCTGGCTTTTTACTGGTTAGTTGGAGATCAGAGACTTTCCTTGCCAGGCTGGCTTGGAACCTGGGTTCTCAGATCTCAGCCTCCCGAGCAGCTAGGACTGCAGGCAATTTTCACATGCCATCAGACCAGCACCGCTCAGGGGTCAGGCTCTCCCCACCACAAATCATCTACGAATAGGGCTATGCCCTAACAATGTGCTGCAGGCACTCCCCAGCACCTTTGGCTCTTCCCAACCTGGAACATTCCATTACGATATGTAACACTCATGTGACACACCACTATTTTTCAGAGAAAGAGCATCTTAGCGTAGAAACAAATTTTGATTTGGCATATCAAATGCAATTAAAAACCTGTTTGTGACTTCTTTTTCTTTCTTTTTACTGGAGGGAGAGAGAAAACAATCCTCTGCATGGACCAGCAGGCCTGCTGCATGGACCAGCACCAACTAAGAAGGCGTTCTGGTCAATGGAGGCCATTTGAAATGCTCAGAATGTTTAGAAATGTCTGCTAAGTTCTGCTCAAACCTTTGGCAGAGGGATTGGCATGTGGCACAAAGGCTGCGTTTTCAACAATGTGAGTAGGAATCCTCACAGGAAGGAATTCTGTCACTAATGGGACTCGGCAGACCCAAATGGTAAAACGAGGCTATTAGAAGATGCTGAATGCCAACACCCTCAACCTCAGGAGTCTTTGCACGGTGACATTCTCTTTTACACTTCTGTACTTTGGTACATCTCTGTACCAAAAAGCACAAAGCTGACACCAAGCCTTAGTAAACAAGGTGCTTAAAGTGTA
This sequence comes from Dipodomys merriami, assembly GCF_024711535.1. NCBI lineage: Eukaryota > Metazoa > Chordata > Mammalia > Rodentia > Heteromyidae > Dipodomys > Dipodomys merriami. Next base: position 53,214,538 of record NW_027206401.1, read on the forward strand.
ATTAGCAGATTTACAAAGAAAACGTATTCTGTATTTCCCTCTGTACTCCCACCCTTGTGAATTTAGTATTTACCTTTCAGTCTACATTTTTATACTTTTCTGGACATGGAGAATTACAAAATATAGTAATTTAAGTGTTTAAAATAATATCCATAGAGATTTATCTTTTTTAAATTATCATTCATTATACAAAAGGATATTTCCATACATGCACATTAGGAACTTAAATCAAATTGGTTCCCCCTAATATTTTTTTCTTATTCCATCATCTCTTCCCCTTTTAAAGCTATTTCTTTCAATGAGTTTCATGCTATATTATATTACATACAATATGTATATTATATATAATGTATATTTTTACTCAAATCTCTAACATTCTGTACATTGGGCTTTTTTTGGTTCAACATTGTTCTTTCCTTACCTTTTCTTCCTTTTTCCCTTTCTTTCTTTTTTTTTCTGTTTAGGTGGTACTGAGGAATTGAACCCAGAGCTTCATGCATGCTAGGCAAGCACTCTACCACTAAGCCACATTCCCAGCCCTTCTTCCTTTCTTTATGTCAGCACTAGGGCTGAACTCAGGGCCTTGTACTCTTGCTTAGCTTTTTGCTCAAGGCTTAAGCTCTACCACTTGAGCCAAAGCCTCCAGCTTTGTGCTCCCTCAGCTGGCTTTGAACTGAAAACCTCAGATCTCGGCTCTTAAAAGGCCAGGATTACAGCTGTGAACCAACAGCATCCAGATTTATTTTCTAAATGCTTCCATGTAATTCTAATATACCACTGGGATTTTGAAGAGCTGGGGAATCACACAGGTTCCAGCAAGAATCTGTGAGAAAACAATGCAAGGGAATTTGCAATGTGATGACTTGATGACACATGAAAAATGTATTTTGAAAACAATTACTTTAACCCAGAGTTGATGTGTTTGAGTACAGTTGGGTTCACTCTTCTAGCTATTTCTATGCCGACTTTCTGTTAGTTTATTTTATGCATTGAGTCTTTTCCTTGTTTACAAACTTTTAGAGCCTTCCTTCCTATGAAGTTCTCCATAGATTCTTCTGGACTATGTATTGGGAGGACGAGAAAATGGCCATGCCATTGTCTTTTTTAAATTCCACTTAAGATTCTGAAGCAATTAGAGAAGATTTTGAGCAATCGAGAAAGGCCCTCAGAGTCTGACAAACACCTGTTTCTGGGAATCAGATTTCTCAGGGGTGAGGTCTTGAGAATTCCTCAGTAGCACATGCTTCCTGAGGAAGAGTGCAAGCAGAAGCCAGCTGTTTTGTTTCAAGAAATGCACCGTCATTTAAATGCCTTAAACGTGTCGCCACCCTCCCCCTGGCTCAGCTGTGCCCTGGGACATGTGCCCCACTGGTCTGGGCAGCCTGTGGGACAGGCTGTGCCCCCCCAGCCCCGCCAGCCCGCATGTCCAGGAGTGATGGCTGGGACGCAAGGCCATGTATGCCAAAGTGCTGGGTTCCAAGACTTCGCCTCCACACACTGGCAGCAAAATCTAAGACACAGAAGTGACTGACAGTGCTACACAATCACTTTTAGATCTTTTCTCGGAGTATCAAAGCAAGCTTTTATTTTCCAGAATTGTGCGTGCGTGCGTGTGTGTGTGTGTGTGTGTGTGTGTGTGTGTGTGTGTATGTGTGTGTCTGCATACCTGTGTACTGATAACGAGGCTTGAATTGAAATTTGAGGTATTCTGAAAACACGATTTAGGCATTCTGTCAGTCCTATGCACAAGTCATCAGCATTGATTTTGCTCTAATACTGTTAGGGAAGCAGGGACAGGGACTAAGCTGACTGAGAAAATCTCTGGATGGGGCCCAGGCTCTTAGACTGCAGAGCAGAGCAGAACAACACTGTGCAGCCTAACAACCCAGAGGCCACAGCCAGAGACACAGCAGGGGGATACAGGCACACCTCTGCAACACTGCTGCTCAAGCGATGTGATTTGTTTTTGCAAGATCGTGTGTGTGTGTGTGTGTGTGTGTGTGTGTATGTGTACATGCGTGTGTGCACATGTGCGCACACGCATACGCACTCAGTCCTAGGGCTTGAACTCAGGACCTGGACACTGTCCTTTAGCTTTTTCACTCAAGACTAGCACTCTACCATTTGAGCCACAGCTCCACTTCCAGCTTTTTGGTGGTTAATTGGAGATAAGAATCTCATGGGCTTTTTTGTCCAAGCTATCTTCAAACCACAATTCTCAGCTCTCAGTCTCCTGAGTAGCTAGGATTGCAGGTGCCTGGCATCAAATGCTCTTCTGGTCAACACTGGACAAGTGGCCACTAGGACTGCTTGCTGGGCTGACACCCCACAGGTAAACCTGCTTTCCCCAGCCAGGGCCTAAGGGCTGCTCGCTGCATCTTCAGGGGAGGAGCAGGCTGGAGCTGATGCTTCTCTGGGAAGCAACAATGCAGATTGGGGCACCTGTCGACTGTGAAAGGCAGTGCTATAAACTGCTTTGTGTGGCGGAGAGGTAAGTCTAGCTTTTTTATTCCGCACATCCAAAACTGAACATAAAAAACACACACATAGAATATTCTAGACCACACTCCTTAGTCTGCCTGTCTACCTGTCTGTCTTCCTCTCCTTAAAATGCTGCTGCCAGTATTGAGGCTTGAGCTCAGGGTTTGGGTGCTGCACTTCAGCTTTTTGCTCAAGGCTGGTTTTCTACCATCTGAGTGACAGTTCCACATCCAGTTTTTTTGATTGTCATGGACTTTCTTTCCAGGGATGCTTCAACCTAGGAGACTCAGATCTCAGCCTCCTGAGTAGCTAGGATTGCAGGCATGAGCCAAGAGCTCCTGGTTGATTTTAAATTGATGCACCTCTAATTACCTACATTGTTACGTTGACATTAATTTGATAAACAAAGAATTGGAATTTTTGTGTTAATTATCTTGCTATTGATTATTGTGGCTCTCCAGCTTCCTTGAAACCTGAGCTAGAATACTGCACCTTTGAGATTTGTTAAGAGATATGCAGCAGTAGTGACATGAAGCAAAAAGAAAGGGGGGACTGATGAGGAAACAGAGAAAGAGGGGTGACTACTGAGGAGACAGAGAGACGGGGACTGCTGAGGATACATGGAGAGGAGGACTGCCAAGGAGACTGAGGAGGGGGCTGTCTCCACTTTTCACTGTGGCACGGGGTATTGGTGATGACCTGCTGTTTGTCTGTCCACTGAACAGAGTCCCCCCAGATCAGCCTGAGTGTCCTCTTGGGCAAGCCCATGCCCCTTGGGCCAGTTCATGCCCCTGGGGGTCAGTCCTGTGTCCCCTGGGATCAGCCCCCATGTCCCCTCGGGTCATTCCAAGTGTCCCCTCAGGTCAGACCCCTGTGTCCCCTCGGGTCAGTCCCAGTGTCCCCTTGGGTCAGCCCCCTGTGTCCCCTCGGGTCAGTCCCAGTGTCCCCTCAGGTCAGCCCCCGTGTTCCCTCAGGTCAGTCCCAGTGTCCCCTCGGGTCAGCCCCCGTGTCCCCTCGGGTCAGCCCCCCGTGTCCCCTTGGGTCAGCCCCCCATGACCCCTCAGGTCAGTCCCAGTGTCCCCTTGGGTCAGCCCCCATGTCCCCTCAGATCAGTCCCCCGTGTCCCCTCCGGACAGCCCCCCGTGTCCCCTCGGGTCAGTCCCAGTGTCCCCTCGGGTCAGCCCCCATGTCCCCTCAGGCCAGCCCATGCCCCTCGGGTCAGTCCCCGTGTCCCCTCGGGTCAGTCCCAGTGTCCCCTCGGGTCAGCCCCCCGTGTCCTCTTAGGTCAGTCCCAGTGTCCCCTCAGGTCAGTCCCAGTGTCCCCTCGGGTCAGCCCCCATGCCCCCTCAGATCAGTCCCCCGTGTTTCCTCCGGTCAGCCCCCCGTGTCCCCTCGGGTCAGTCCCAGTGTCCCCTCGGGTCAGCCCCCATGTCCCCTCAGGCCAGCCCATGCCCCTCGGGTCAGCCCCCGTGTCCCCTCGGGCCCCCTCGGGCAGCCCCCATGCACTGGGCACTGGAGGATGACCCTCTCAATGACACCCTGAAGTCCTTGAGTGGGATGAGGTTTCCACACTGGCATTCAGGGTGCTTTCCCTGTCGGCCATCCACCAATCCAGCAGGGATGAAGACCGCAGGAGTTGATGCTGCTTTCACCCAGAGCAGCTGGGATGGGAGCCTGTGCCTGACACTAGTAACTTTGGTAAGAATTCTATTTCTTGACTCTCACCCGGAGCTTCAGGATGGCCAGCAATATTTCTCTGCCTTTAGAGAACCTAGAAAAAGCCATTTTTAGGGATAGAAGCAACTTATTTGCATTAGCAAACATGCAGGTAAACTTTGTTTTTGCCCACCAGTGGGCACCTGTGGCTTACATCCATAATCCTAGCTACTCAGGATGCTGAGATCTGAGGATCATGGTTTGGAGCCAACCCAGGCAGAAAATGCTGTGAGACTCTTATCTCCAAATAACCAGCAAAAAAAGCATTGGCTCAAGTAGTAGAGCACCAGCCATGTGTCACAAAGGTAAGCAAGAGCAGAATTCAAGCTTCAGTACCAGCACTAAATAATATAAAAATGAAAATAGAAATAAAACTCCAGGTTTATAACAACATGTTGAGTAAAATATTTTAAAATCATTTATATCCAGAGACAGCTTTCAATATGGGAAGATATTGAGTACATATGATCATGTCTGAGAAATTAGGCATTAATAAGGCTCCCCCCACCCCACCCCGCAAAGGCAGAATCACATACAATCTCTCTGTATACAAGATGCAGGAAACAAAGAAGTCAAACCTTGTTAAAATAGCTGCCAAAGGTCTGCTGTATTCCTTGTAAACCAGGAGGTCCCTGTGCAAGAAACAAAGCAAAGATAAATGTATAAGCATATGTCAAACAAACTTCTATTTAAATAATGTATCCAAAAACTCTCCAAGTCAAAGAGACAAAAAGAAAAAAGAAAAACCATAAAAAACTTATAAAAAAGAGAAGAGTCAATTAAGTCAAACACTCTAATTAATGGACATCAAGGTATAGTCAGGTTCATAAAGGCTTTTCTAGAACAAATCTTACATGAGTCCAAAGAAAGAATTACACGAGTCCAAAGAAAGAACTTGTTGGAATCTGGAACATTCTGTGAGGAGGTTAATCTTCAGCAAATTTTTTTTTTTTTGGTTGGCCTTGGGGCTTGAACTCTGGGCCTGGGCGCTGTCCCTCAGCTCTTCAGCTCAAGGCCAGCGCTCTACCACTTGAGCTACAGTGCCACTTCTGATTTTTCTGGTGGTTATTGGAGATAGGAGTCTCACGGTCTCTCCTGCCCGGGCTGGCTTTGAACCGTGATCCTCAGATCTCAGCCTCCTGAGTAGCTAGGATTACAGGCGTGAGCTACCAGCACCCGGCTCAGCAAATTTTTATTGGAAGACTGCACCCAAGAGACTTGGGAGGGAGAAGGTTTAGCTTTCTTTTGTTTTGGGCCAATCTTGCAGGACTCTGATGAACACAGTATAGAAGTGTCGAACTTAGACTTTAATCTTGAATTTGCATGTGGACTTTGGGGGTGGGAGAACGATGTCTGCTGAAACCCCAGAATTTAGCATTTCAGTACTGGCTGGCTTTTGTAGCCCTGGAAACTCTATAGCATTGTGCTGAGCTGGCTGTCAGGGAAGAGGAAAGAAAGACCACTTGTCTGGATTGAAGGCCTCCAGGAAGGGAGAGAGAGGAGAGTTTTCCAGGTTTTTAGGATGATACATTGGGAAGAGGACCACAAAAAACAAAACAAAACAAAAACCCCACAGAGCCTAGCATTATTTAAGATCAAGTAGATTGAATCAAGATCTATTCAGCTGTCCCAGAAAAGAGAGAGAAAACTTCCTCCAGGCCTTGAGGAGGAGAGAGAGTAGGACAGAAGACAGAATATGGTACAGGCAAAGTCCCTCACAGTTTATTTTGGAAGATAAGAGGATGAATGAACAAAATAAATAGCATCATTATGCCAAGATTAATCTCTTTGAAAAGGGAATTATGATGGGCTGGGAAGATGGCTCAGTGGTAGAATGCTTGCCTTGCATGCATGAGGCCCTGGGTTCGATTCCTTAGCACCACGTAAGCAGAAAAAGCTGGAAGTGGCGCTGTGGCTCAAGTGGTAGAGTGCTAGCCTTGAGCTGAAGAGCTGAGGGACAGCACCCAGACCCAGATTTCAGGACCCATGAGCAACCAAAAAAAAAGGAGGGGAGGAGGGGAATTATGGGCTTGAAAAGTGAAGAAAATGGAGGAAGGAGCACTTGCTAGTTTCATTCCTTGCTACAGGCAACCCCTAGGTCTATAGGAAACAATCAACATGGGCCCACATTTACACCAAGTGTTTCTCAGAAAGACTGTGGCTAATGAACTCTTGTCACAAGAAGCCTTGGCACTGTGCCACTGACACAAGAGACACGGGGTGAGAGGTCAGTGCCTGGCATGGGGGACAGCACCCAGCATGGGGGACAGTGCCGGCATAAGGGGACGGTGCCCAGCACCGGCTGCTTCAACTCCTGGGCAAATAAATCATGGGACTTCCAGGTAGTGGAGCTGGCTGTGATTGGAAAGACAATCAACAATGAAATAAAAACAGCTAATGTCAGAAAAGAAGTCTCACAGTATTTTGGACTTTATATATTTTCCACATGTCTTTCCCATCAGCATCTTAAGTCTGTTTGGATGAATTAATAAGGAAAGCAATCGTTGAGCTGTTAATTTTTCTTTCGTTCCTAGTCAAGATCATGGGAGTTAGTAACTTTCTTGTGAAACTCAGGAGACATAAGTTTCATATGATTTGGTCCTGCAAATATACAAGCAGAGGAAGAACTTTGACAGTATGGGTGGAAACAACAGGAGATAGCAGAGGAGATGGCTAGGCCTGGCAGGCTCTCTTTGAGCGCTGTGGGTGATAAGGCCCAGACAAAGAACCGTGATGGGGTGGGCCAGTTTAGCATCACAGACATTTTTTCTAGTGAAACCTGAGAGCTTTAGTTGTTGGGCCTCTAAATATAGCGGAACAATCCATAATCCAGAATAGAGCAGAGAAATCAATCACAGAATGACAGGCAGTAAGTCTTTGGTGCGGCACACCAGGCATTCCATCATGGCTTTGTTTGTGTTCACTTATTAAATCCTTGTAGCGATGCCACGAGGAATTGTTATTTCTAAGATGAAGAGAAATGAGTTTAACAATTAAGTGGGCCAAGGTTGTGCCATGGGCTGAATGGCAAAGACAGCACCATGGCACTGGTTCTACTAGTTTCACGTGAAGGCACACATCCAGGTTAAAGCCACATCTGCAGTGGACACGCAGCATGTGTTTCATGGTCTACTCACCATGCCAAAAGCTTTCACATCAAAAGCAGTGCACTAAGTACTCTAATAAGCCAGTACTGTAGTTGGTGCAGGAGGGGAGGAAATGAGCACTTTGCTTCAGAGTTAACTGGTGGAAGTCTCCAATGTTTGCAAACCTCTGATCTCCGGGCATCATGCCTTCTCTCCACCAATGGTCGGGCCTGAGCATTCCCCCAGCACCGTGGGGTTCACGATACACCTGTGCACACACTGAGAGAGCACTGGTCCAGAACATGAGGGGTGAATGAGGGGATTCACAAAGGGGCTCTGGGAGGCAGTGGGGGAAAAGCAGTAACAGGTGATCCAGAACGCATGGCCCAGAGAATGCATCCATGTGAACAAGAGATACGAGCGAAGAGCAAGAGCTGTAGGGGGTGGTCAACTCCGCAGCGCTGGGTTGAATTGGGCCTGGGACTTTGGGGATGGTTATTAACCCACTGAGTGGAGCAGTGTCCCAACATGGAATTCACTCCTCATCCACAACCTGGCCTTGCTTTTGAGTTTAATCTTGGGGGCTTGAGGGAGTGTGGCTCTCTGTGCAGCTGCTCCCTCGGACATAGCCTACTCTACAAAGCCAGGAGATAGAAGAGCATGAACATTATTCGGACACCTAGGAGATTGATGTGCCCACAAAAGGGACCTCTGGATTTCATAGGATCTGTTCTGCGAGTCACAAAATAGTGCTCTGAGGGTTTCATCTGAAGTGGGGCGCTACTTAGTCAGACAATGAGCATTTATGATGACATTTCATTCTGTTACAAATACTTCAGGTACCATAAATCCCAAGAGATTTACAGCTAAGAATCCACCTGCAAGTAGTTCTTGACACAAACTCTCTCAGAGGTCTCATAGTCCATGAGTCAACTCTGAGAAAGGAGAAGTTAAAAACGTGTGGTATGTGATGGGTCCCCTGGGCAACAAGGTGTGAGAGGCGTTCCAGACAGATGAGCCACCCTGTTCTCTGAGGTCTGCACTGAAAGGACCCATTTTAGAAAAGAAAAAATATCCCAGTGTCTTCTCTTAAGCCACAGAAGTCGTGGCTGCACAGGTCTGTGGGTGGGATGGTTGTTTTCTTGTTTGGATTGGGTGTGACTGTCACCCGGTGTGGGGGGTCCTGGGGTGTCTCCATTGCACATTGTGGGTGGGATGGTTGTTTTCTTGTTTGGATTGGGTGTGACTGTCACCTGGTGTGGAGGTCCCAGTGTGTTTCCACTGCATGTTGTTGGTGGGGTGGCTCTAAAGTTTTCTCTTCTTTGGGTTGGGTGTAACTGACACCAAACGTGGGGATCCCAGAATGTCTCTACTGCACACTGTCAGTGGATGGCTCTGTTTTCTCTTGTTTGGATTAGTTGTGACCGTCACCTGGTGTAGGGGTCCTGGGGTGTCTCCACTGCACAGGTCTGTGGGTGGGATGGCTGTTTTCTTGTTTGGATTGGGTGTGACTGTCACTCGGTTGGGGGTCCTGGGGTGTCTCCACTGCACAGGTCTGTGGGTGGGATGGCTGTTTTCTTGTTTGGATTGGGTGTAACTGTCACTCGGTTGGGGGTCCTGGGGTGTCTCCACTGCACAGGTCTGTGGGTGGGGTGGCTGTTTTCTTGTTTGGATTGGGTGTGACTGTCACTCGGTTGGGGGTCCTGGGGTGTCTCCACTGCACAGGTCTGTGGGTGGGATGGCTGTTTTCTTGTTTGGATTGGGTGTGACTGTCACTCGGTTGGGGGTCCTGGGGTGTCTCCACTGCACAGAGCAGCCTGTTGCACTGGAGTGAATGTGAGCTGCATGCAGCATGGGAAGTCGGCTGCTCACCAGCGGTGAGAGTAGGATGTCAGATATACTTGGCTAGAGATGTGGCTTGTGCCTCTAGCGCAGCGACTCAAGAGATGGAGACTAGGAAGAGGTGAGTTTGAGGCCAACCCGACAGAAAAAGCCATGGGATGCCACCTGAACAGAAGAGGCTGGGTGTGGTGGCGGGCACCTGCCACCTCAGTTACAGCTGTAAGTGAAAGAGGAGAGCTGAGGGCCAGGAGGGCTCAGACACAAGTGAAGAACTCTCTCCAGACCAAAGCAAAAAGGACTAAGGGCACCATTCAGAGGCAGATTATACAACGACAGGTCCTCACTAGGTGAGGACTGCTCTGGCTGCAGATTTTCAAAGTTTCTCTATGCTTTCTTAGTCCTGGCTTAGCTGCATTGCAGTTTTCAGCCCATTCACTGTTGTCATGAACTGCACCTGGGCACCAGTGCGTCGGGTCTCATTGCCCGCTGCTTACTCACCCTCACCCCTAAACCCTCTTCCCTAGCTTTCCTCTTAACAGCATTTTAAATTCCTCTTGACATTTCTTTTCTTTTCCTCCTCCTCCTTTGTGTGTGTGTGTGTGTGTGTGTGTGTGTGTGTGTGTATACATATGTGTGTATATATACATATATAAAGTTGCAACAACAAACTTTCCAAAACATGCTAAAAAATAGCTTTGCTTTAAGAACAGATAGGAAGTTAGTTACTGGAAAGGCATTTGGGTTCACTTTAAAGAAATATTTCCAATATTCTAAGGGGCTAGTAGCAAAGGTGGAGGTAATTATTTTTTTCTTTGGTATTAAAAGGTTAATTAGGAAGCCTAAACTGAGTGCAGAAGCAAAGCAGGAGTAGGAGGAGCACACATCAGCACTGACTTTCTGTTGTGTATCCCATCTGACACAGCTTTACACTAATAACACACTTACACCACTAGCTCTGTCAGGTGAAGTGAAAACTTCCCAGAGACAGAGCCTTCCAGCCCCTTGTGCCTGCCCCCACCAGGGCCACGGCTCTGCACCCGTTAACCAACAGCAAAGCTTCAGCCAGTTCTAGTCAGAGAGAGTGGAGGGGGTTTGGACTGTATATTCCTCAAACTCTCCTCTGTGGCTTCCAGGAAAGTGCTGTCACTGGTACTGGACCTGTCTGCATGTGGCCTGTACTGAGCTGTGTAACTGAGTGAACTTGAACATAGAGTTTATGGTTGTAAGACTGAGCAAATACTCAACATGTGACCTGATTGTTTCCCAAGATTGCACAGTCCCTGGCTGGTCATTGTGAAAAAGGAGTAGAATGTGCCTGGGCAGTAATGGCAGTCAATGGGTATAATTAACCACTTCATAAAAGCAGATTTGCTAAGTTATGTTCATACACGTTTAACCTTTTGCATACCACTGTGTAACAAGATCATTCTGAAGCTACTTCTTTTTCCCAGCTATCCACCTAACTAGTATTACCTTACTGTATTTGTGAGAGAACAGGACTTCCTGACAGATGTTTTTCATGGCATGCTGGCTAGGAAAATGTTTTCTCCCCTAATGCTGTTGTGCTCATCCAGCCCTAAAATACTTCATTCTCATCTCTCTTCAAGTATGTCCTGTTGTGGTCCAGCCGGCCGGCCAGCAAGGACATGTAGAAATAAATGGTGTGCATCCAGTGTTATCTGCAAAAGACCACTGTGCCTTGCCTCAGGATGGACTGCGTCCTGCCTCTTGTCCACCCTGGGCCTCCAGTAGCAGGAGGACGTTAGCTTGCAGGCCCCGCCTCTCCTCAACACATTTTCTGTTCACTGTACTGAGTCTCTCTATTCCTCTCCTCTTCTCCCCCCCTGCCGTGCTGGGGATTGAACTCAGGGACTGCACACTGTCCCTTGGCTTTTCTGCGCAAGGCTGGTGCCCTACCACTTGAGCCACAGTTCCACTTCAAGCTTTCTTTTCTGGGTAACCAGAGATAAGCATCTCATGAGCCTTTTTTCTTTTCTTTTTTTCTTTCTTTCTTCCTTTCTTTTGTTCTTTATTCTTCCTTCCTTCCTTCCTTCCCTCCCTCCTTCCTTTCTTCCTTTCTTCCTATCTTTCTTTCTCTCGTTCTCTCTTTCTTTCTTTCTTTCTTTCTTTCTTTCTTTCTTTCTTTCTTTCTTTCTTTCTTTCTTTCTTCCTTTCTCTTCCTTCCTCCCCTCCCTTCCAAGGCTAGCTTAGAACCAGGACCCTCAGATCTCAGTTTCCTGAGTAGCTAGGATGACCGGCATGAGCCACCAGTGCCTGGCTTCCATACTGCTTTTAAGAACAGCAGCTTAGATACAACCTGGCCTATGGCTGAGTGAAGGTAAAAGTCCTGTTACAGAGCCAGAATGGACAAAAATCTCAGGAAGTCAGAAAATGCCTATAATTGCCTATTGCCTCTGTTCATGGAGATCAAGAGATGTCATTAGGAAACAGAATCCAACGCCACTTTTGAAATCTCAGCCTCTGCCTCCCACACACGTCTCAGCGTCCACTCAGTGGACACAGGGGGGCTGGAATCTCAGCTATGTTGACAACAGCTGTTTTGTCTGGGGCTGTAAACCCAGGAGGGACAAGTGGCAATAAAAATAATTAGCTGGTCATATCTCCAATTCTTAAGTCTTCCGTGTTTATAATGTAAAATCTGAGGATACCATCTTGTTTTTAATAAGAAGTGAAAGTACTACTCCCATTGACTCGAGTCAGTGGCAGGGTCATTTTCTCTGAGGATATTATCTTGAAAGTTCATGGCCTTTAGTCATTTAATAAACCTAGGGTCCTGCTATAAGGAAAACTAGAAACAAAAGCTCTAATCATATCACGAAAGAAGGTCAGGAGTGTGCACTGGAACCCTATCAAGACACGATTAGCCTCAAACATGCATACAATCACACACAGGACATTTTAATAGAGGTCATCTACTTTTTTCTTGAGTCTAAAATGTATTTAGAATACTGACTTGTGCTGGGCAGTGGTTAGCTAATTTTTGTAATCCTACCCACTTAGGAGGGAGATCTCAGGATTGAAGTCCAAATACAGTCAAGGCAGGATTTAAGACTCTTATCTCCAATGCACCACCAAAAAGCCAGAAATGGAGCTGTGGCTCAAGTGGTAGAGACCAGCCTAGAGCTGAAAAGCTCAGGGACAGTGCCCAGACCCTGAATTCAAGCCCAGTACCAGCACAAAAAGGAAAATGAGGGAGAACTAAGAAGACAGTATGTATTTTCTACAATATTGCTTGCACATTTCACTGTGCATTAATGCTGCAGACTCCTGCCAGGGCTTGTGGGTCCTGGGCATTCAGAGGCCCAGGAGCTCAAAACGATTTTCTCCTTAACCATCTAACAAGCTGATGATATTCTATGTGCATTCTACCACAAGATAGCTAGAAAATGCCACAACCCTGAAAAATAAAATGGTGTTGGTTTATAAATTAAGCCTCAAACACAGAACAATGTCCCCAACTGCAACAGTCCTACAGGCCGTTCTCTGCCCTGCAGTTCTCAAGTCTGACACCAGGGGGTGCCACCATCCCACATTGTACCAGCCTGGAATCTTTTCAACCAAATCTGTGACATTCAAACTGCAGCCAGGAGACGGTGCACAAAAACAATACTAGAAAAAGACAATGAAAAGCCTCACCTGCAATAGGAAGAAATAATAGCACATCTTACAATAAATGTGGTTTTTAATGAACACTCCTCACAGAGATAATGGATTGGAAGTTAAGGCATGCACAGCCTCCCTCCTGTAATGCAGTCAACCTATCTCATCTCCAGCAGCTTCCCCTTCACCAAAGCAAGCACTGTGATCAGAGCTAAGGCATTGCAAGTCCTGAGATGTTCTAGCTCTTGTCATAATACAGAAATTAATGAGACTTTTTAGAAAAGTTTCTTTTATTAGAGTGCAAAGCATAGGAGGTAGAGATTTAGAGAGTATCTTAATTAATGAAATACCATAGCTCAGCTCATAGATAATCACACCCCACAAGCAAGAAAGAGACCCTAAACCTGAAGGAGAAAAAAAAATGGTCCTTGAGTTATTCAAATTCAGTGTTATTCATTATTATTGTGTGCATGCATGCATGCATGTGTGTGCAGTCCTAGGAATTAAACTCAGGGCCTTGATGATAATCTTGAGCTTTTTTGCTCAAGGCTAGCTAGTTCTCTATGACTTGAGCTACAGCTCCACTTCTGGCTTTTTTGGTGGTTTATGGGAGACAAGAGTCTCATGGACTCTTGCCTGGGCTGGCTTCTAACCATGATCCTCACATCTCAGCCTCTTGAGAAGCTAGGGTTACAGGAGTAAGCCACCCACCAATGTCATGGCTAGTTGGAAATTTTAAAGCTCTTCAAGTAGGATTTACATATATAGAATAAGTATTTCATATTTAGAGGGTTCACTTAGGGAATCCATGGATAAACATTCCAATTTTTGTCAACTGGATTTTGAGAAATTTGTAAAGGTGAAAAATGTTGGTGATTTCTATTGGACATGTCAGACAATCGTCTTCTGGCTAAAATGTTAATGAGTGTTTAAAACACTTGCAGAGGCTTTGCACACAGAAGGGACGTTCTCAGCATACTTGGCATGGGGAAGGTCGCGCTGTTATTTCTAACTTACAGAGAAGGTCAGGGAGGCAGGCAAATGTCCAGGGGAATGATCCAGAAGGGCCCTCAAAGGGATTCATTTTCTTACCACCATCACATACTTTCTCGTTGTCCTAGGCTAGGACAATGCCATAAATTGCCATCTAAAATTCAAATGATTCTTTGTGTAGGATCCCAGTCACATCATAAACAGACAGTTGCTACTTACCTGGGTCTAAGAGGTCAGCTAGGTTCAGGGATCAAGTCCTGGGTCTTATTTCTAGAATCCTTAGTTATGTAGTCTTGAGCACGTTTTGTGGTATCTCTAAGCACCACACACCCAATTATAAAGTGAGAACAATTTCTGCTTGTCCAGAGAGTTCTGAGGGTTTCATGAACCACTGGACGTACCTAACACAGAATGAGGCCTGGGGATAAATGCACTCAGCTTTAGTCCATGCCTTTTCTGAACATTATGTCTTTCCTAAGCAAGTTGCTTTCTGCCCTATATTCTGATTTCTTTTCAAGGGTCTCATTAATCTGCAACATCTCTCCTTAATGTTTCTCCCAGATGTTATGTGTTGCAGATGCAATTTCCAAATATGGGAAAGGTGCTTGGAGGTGGGGCTTTGGGAAGTGATTAGGTTAGATGACTTCATGGGAGTGAAGTATCGTGAAGCAGTTTGTGTTTCCCTGAGCAGGCCTGCTCTGCTGGCCCAGAGACCCCACAGCATGCCACTAGGTCCCAGGAGGGCACTGACCTCCTGGGCTGGCCAGGTGGATAAGGGACTAGTTTTATAAAGTGCCTACTCTGTGCAATCAGCCACATCCACAGAAAACAGACTTGCAGGAAGAGATGCAGGAAGTATTTGGGAGAATCTGGGAGGCTTTCCTTCTGTATAGACAAGTTCTGCTTTTTAACAGAAAAGTGGATTGATATTTCAGAAAATACATTTAACATTGGGGCTTGTAGCCTGCCCTGTAGCCACTTTATTTGTTCCTTAATTCCAAGCATTCTGATTACGAATAATTTTATTATATGCAGATTACATTTGTGTAAATGGCAACTAAGCCTTCCCTAAATCCAAAAATTTTCCCTAAAGATGAAATTTCTATTAGATAGTGGAGAGCTAATTTTGAGTAATATATCTATATTTCTATGTATATCTAGTTATATGTGTAAAATTATAGTTACAAATATATATAATCTTTCATGAAACTGACTCAAAGACAACTTAAAATTATTTTGGTAAATATTCTCTTATTTTTGTTCCATAGGACAGTTAATATTTCATGCATTGTCCTCTCTCTGTTTCTCTCTCTCTCTCTCTCTCTCTCTCTCTCTCTCTCTCTCTCTCTCTTACACACACACACACACACACACACACACACACAAACAGACACACACACACCTTATTAGTTAATGGAAAGTTGTAGAAAGTTTTTTTTTGCAAACAACTTGGCTTTTTGGTACAGAAATTTCTTAAGAAAGCGGGAAACTATAAATCTGGCCTCATAACAAAGAATTACAAGATTGTTGAAGCTTTTTAATTACTTTGAATTGCTTTAGGCCCTGAGAGACTTTCCAGTTCAGTTCCATTTCTTTTCATCTTTATTCACACTCCCCTAAATGACAGCATGCCTTTGATTTAGAGAACACTTCCCAATCCCCAAGGGAACAGTGCTCTCCTGAGGCCCTGGAGAAAGTCACGCTGGGAACAAAGCCTCTGAGCCTCCAGAGAGCTGCCTTTCCTTGCTGTCTTCCAGCTATTCTAAGTTTTATCTCTCTAAGCTTCCCTCAACATGAACTGCTCTATACATGGTGTTAAAATTAGGAAATGTTTCCTCGTTGGAAGCACACAGTATCTAATTCCTATCTGTAGGAACGTGGGAAGCTCTCCATCAAGCCAATTTTGTAGATGGTTCTGAAGAGCAGTCCCTAGGGAACACAGAAACAGGCACAGACTCAGGCATGGCCACTCCATACTTTACTCACGGGGGGTCCTGGGGGTCCCGGCTTTCCTGGGGGTCCTGTTTTGCCTCGTCTTCCCTAGAAAAAGAAGAAAACATAATAAATTCACTGGTTTAATTTCATTTTAATATGTACAACAATATTTGTGGCAATATGGAAGATAGCAAAAAAAAAAAAAAAAAGAAACACACACAAGTTAAAGCAAAACCATTCCAAAGGCCATAGGGCTCAGAAACATGAATGAACTGTACAAGTTATGGACAGATCTTCACGTCCACGGTGAAGAATAAAGAGATCTTGTCTTTTGTGGGAAGTTCCATCCAGTACAAAGCATCTGAAAGGTGACCCCAAGCCAGCATTTTAGCTGCTAAATCGGTGCCTTCAGATGAAATAGGACATACAATATGCACTAAAAAAATTAATGTGATTTCTCAAAGAGGCATGTGCTCTTTTAATTTCCTAGGAGTTAGCTGAGCATGTACTTGTGTGATAAACATTCTGGATCTTAAATTACTGGTTTAGAACCTCTGGGGTTAGGGCAAAGATGCTGCCTTTTAGAAATACTCCAACTAGGGCTGGGAAGTTGGCTCAGTGGTAGAGTGCTTGCTTTGCATGCATGAAGCCCTGGGTTCAATTCCTCAGCACCACATAAGCAGAAAAGGCTGGAAGTGGTACTCTGCTCAAGTAGGTAGAGTGTTAGCCTTGAGCTGAAGAGCTGAGGGACAATGCCCAGGCCCAGAGTTCAGGCGCCACGACCGACAAAAAGAAAAGAAAAGAAAAGAAAAGAAATACTCCAAGTAAATCCCATACCCAGCAAAGTTTGGAAGTGTTGTGCTAGAGACTTCATTATACATTATGTCTAAGGTATGTTAACCAGCGTTTTTCTTTCCTTTGGATAAATGAACCCAGAATACATAATGTCATGCACTAGGATTCATCTTTTTTTAATCTTAACTAATCCAAGTTCACAACCAACTAAATTCCAATTGTAAGAATAGGGAAATAGACTGTGGTAACCTGTTTAAGTAACTGTTATTTTGTTTTTGTTGGTCGAGGGGCTTGAACTCTGCAAGGAGTTGTCCCTGAGCTCTTCAGCTCAAAGCTAGTGCTCTTACCATTTGAGCCACAGCACCACTTCCAGTTTTCTGAGTGGCTTATTGGCGATAAGAGTCTCACGGACTTTCCTACCCAGTGTGGCTTTGAACTGGTACCCTTAGATCTCAGCCTCCTGAGTAGCTAGGATTGTAGGAATGAGCCACCGGCACCCAGCTTAAGTAACTGTTATTTAAGAACATTTTGTTTAGTTATTTGTTATGAAGTCTTTTTCCAAACTTGGAAGGTAAGCTTAGTTTAAAAGCATACATTTTGAATGAGAAGCATTTATTACTGAGCACATGTTTCCTAAATATTGTAATTTTATTTCATGGTTAGTAATCACATTTGATTATCACTTTGATAGAACATTTATACACAATTAATTCTCAGTGATACTTAAACTGTCTTTTCTATAGATTTTTCCTTTGAGAAGTACAAATATACACACAGAAAGGCTCCCTTCATTCACTGGCTTCCTTGCTCTAAAAGTGCCAGGTAAAGATGCAAGTTATGTGGGTAGGGACACTGATCAAGATACATTGGATTCATAAAGTGACATGATGAACTGAAACTCCTATGTACAACTACTTAAAAATAACAGATAATAATTTTGAAGTTATATGCATGCTTACAACTACTTAAAAATAACAGATAATAATTTCAAAGTTATATGCATGCTTACCTTTTTCAATTCTTGAAGTCTACATTTTTGGAAAAATCAGTCTTTTGGGTCTTTTAGTAAATATAAGTTCAATTAGCCTTTGAGGCCTAATCAGTGATAAAGGTTTACTCAGAAGATAGAAGCACTGTAATTTATTAATTCATAAGAGAACAAAGAAAAAACGCATGTATCTAAGGAGGGGGTCTTCTTCCATTAACTATGTGTCAAGTAGAGTTAGAGGGTTAAGTCTGGTTGTGTACCCCTATCTTCAAAGGACACAGACAGACAAACAACTATTCCAAGTTTATAACCAACAAAAAACAGATATTGATTTAGGCAAGGAGTGGAGGAAAATAATGAGGCTGTCGATCCAGTTTTATCACTGAGTTAATGTTGATGACACACCGGGTGTCAGATATTGCAAGAAAACATGGAACCATGATTTGGAGGAAGAACAAAACTACCCGTCTCAGCATGAAGGCAGAGCTCCCAGATTCCTGTGCGTCTGTACCAGTGCACACCAGTGCCAGCCTCACCACTGCTGGAGGCTGCTGCAGATCCATTTTTCTTTTTAGGCTTGCACTCAGGGCCTTGAGCGCTCATTCAGCTATCTGCTCGGGACTGGCACCTCACCACCAGTGGAGCCACACCTCCACTTCTGGCTTATTGCTGGTTAACTGGAAATAAAGGTCTCTTGGATTTGTATGACTTGGCTGGCTTTGAACCTCCATCCTCAAATCTCAGTCTCTTGAACAGCTGGGATTATAGGTGTGAGCTGTCAGTGCCCCTGCTCCCCACCATGAACCCAAGTAAAGTACTTGGATTGTTACTTTAATATATATTTATGTTAAACAGCTTTACCCAGCACCAATTTTCAGTTTAAATTTGGTTTCCCTGAAGCAGACTTGAACGCATTTTGAAACATCCTTTACAGAGCTCTGTCCTGGAATGGGGAGGGTGGTCTGGGACTTCGAATCCAGGCCTCGGAGCTTGTAGGGGGGAGTGCTCAGAGCCTGGGGGAAGCCTTGGAGCCTGGGGAGGGTGTCAGGGCCTGGGGAGGAGGGACCTCAGAGTCAGGGGGGGGCACAGAGCTGGGGGGAGGCCTTGGAACCTGGGGAGGGCCTTGGAGTCTGGGGGGGCTTGGAGCTGAAGAAGGCCTGGGGGGAGGGGCGAGGAGAGAAGGGGGAGAGGAGGACTGGGAGCAATCCCCATGGCAGGCGAGGGCAGCTGGGGCCATGGACCTCGTAGTCCTGGCTCACCCTGATAGCGTGGTCCCCCCACCGGGAGAGACACCCCCTGGGGTGAACTGTCTCATCTGTGCAGTCTCCTGTTCCTCCAAAGACCTTTTCACTAGGAAGCGGAGCTGCTGCTCACAGCGCAGAATGCTAGCCCTGAGTGAAAATGCTCAGGGACAGTTCCAAGGCCCTCGGTTCAAGCCTTAGGACTGGCATTTAAAAAAAATAATGAACAAAAGACCTTTTCATTTACAAACATTACAGAAAAAAAAAGCTGACTTAATACTAATTGTAACTTTTTGGCTGGGTAAGTTTTCTTATTTAAGTAGTCATGACACCCAGGAAATAGGCCCTTACTCTTGTTCTTGGTCTTTCCTCTACGATGAAGCTCAAGTTGCTCATTTTGAGGCGTCGTCTGTGGGTCTCTGCGGTGTGTCCGCTAGGCTGTGGGGCGATGGAGGGCACAAAGCCTGGATGACAGCTGAGCTGGGACAGGCTGTTCTCCGGGGCCATTTGTTCTAAAGCAACTCTGATGAATTAATCGGCACAAAGCTCCAAATGTAGGCACTGGCTAAGCCAACTCTTTCCTAAAACTGGCACAAAGCACAGAACAGACTGACCCTGATGAGCTCCCTCGGAAACCTCGCAGCGCTCAACAGTAGAGTTTCCTGTCTGGCATCAGGGAAAGGTCATTAAGAACAATTTGATCTCAGCCCTGTGGTCTTGGGCCTGACCTGCATCAGAACCCTGCTAAGAGTTTCTGGTTGAGAAGGCCTGGGATGAGACCCGAGAATCTGCATTTCCTACAAGTCAGGAAATCCTGCAGAACTCCTGTGCCTCACAAACAAGGTTCAGAACCAAAGAGTTAGGTTGGTTTGTGATGATGTGGAACTTTTGAGAAAATATTCACTGTCAAGTTGAGAAGTGCCCAGACGAGAATCTCTGCCATATCATGACAAGATTTCTGTTATAAAGTCCTGTTCATACTTTGCCACAGGTTTCTTGAAGGAATGGTTAATAAAGAAAGCCTTACCACACACTCTCTGATTAGAAAAATAATGGAAAATAACACATGTTGACAAGGACAGCAAATTGCAATTCGGTACCTTGTTGGTTGGATTCTAAAATGATACAGTGAATGTAGCAAATACCAGTTTCTCAGAAAATGAGAAGTAGAACACTATATGATCTGGAAACACAGTTAGAGACCTCAGGTCCGCAGGACTCAGAGGCTGCTTTCCAGCCTGCGCTCCTTCCCTCCAGCCTGCAGGGCTCTAACAGCCGGATGCAGAGGGCGGCGCCACCTCCTACCCATCCCTCTCCCCATGCACTGTCCTTCATAGCTGTGTCTGCCGTAAAGAGGTATCTGCCTAAACAACTAGTAGTATGGGGGAGATTAGCCAAAAATTTACATCCTATCTTTCCTCCCCTTTGGAGGCCTAGGACACCTGCAATAACTATGGTATTTTTGAGACTTACAGAGACATAAACCAACAAACTATCGTCCACTAGGTTTCACAGTGTCCTGTCCCTGACCACTGGAGTTGTCCTAAAGGTGACAGGCACTCCTCGATGTAGAGGTGACGATCATTGCTGGATACAGAGGTTATGGCCCCTGCTGCAGCCAACTCCAATTTGCTCTTTGAGTCACTTCTCTTTGAATCGTGTCTCCCTGCGGGCATAGGTACCAACAGACCACTCAGAACCAGCCCTGAGATGAGCACGGCTGAGGTGTGGGCTGCTGTGTCCGGGACCCTGCTCAGTTCCTCTCCTGCCTGATCCTGGGGCCACCACCTGACCCTCAAAGGTGTTGGCATGAGGAAGTTAGCAGACCTGCCCTCTTCCATGTGGCCACACTGAGCCAAGGCCTCCTCACTGCTCTGAGTCTCTGTGGGCCGCTGTGGTGCAGGCAAATAAGTCGGGCTCATTGGGACTCCACAGTCAGGTCTCTGGTAAATTAAAGCAGAGTCAAGAAGAGATATCAATCAGCCCAACCACATTCACACAGCACTGCTCTCAAGATCTAGAGAAGGAACCAATGAAAAAATGGGTTGGGAATGCGGCTTGCCTTGCATGAAGGAAGCCCTGGGTTTGATTCCTCAGTATCACCTAAACCAAAAACACCAGAAGTGGCACTGTGGCTCAAGTAGTAGAGTGCTAGCCTTGAGCAAAAGAAGCTCGGGTTCAGTGCCCAGGCCCTGAGTTCAAGCATCAGGATGGACCAAAAAAAAAGCCATCAATAGACAGTGGAAAAACAAAATGTATACACACACAGAGGGAATGTTATTCAGTCTTAAAAAGGACTGAAGTTCTGTCTCATGGTACACCATGGAAGAAACCTGAGGACATTGTATAAAATACACCAGCCATAGGAAAACAAACACTGTATTATTCCATTTATACGAGGGGTCTATAGTATTTGAATTCACAGTCAGACACCAGGTGGCTGTTCCCGGTACTTGGAGGAGGAGTGAAGGGAGGTGACCAGCGGGCAGCTTCTGGTATCTGAAGCTGGAGACACCTGAGTGCACTTAGCACTGATAAACCGCAAAGTTAGAAATACACATGACAAAGTTTATGGTGTGTGTGCACAATGAAAATCCACCACAATGTCTGGCACTTGGTGACAGCAACAAATGCTAATGCCTTCCCTCCCTGCCTTCTCCCACTTTCTCTCTGATTTTTCCATTTTTTTCATATGAAGTATTTGATAATGTCTTACAAAACCTTCTAAAAATTTTATACTCTGAAAGAGTTCACTTAACTCACTGTGATTTGTGCCAGTCCTGGGGCTTGAACTCGGAGCCTACATGCGGTCCCTGAGCTTTATTGCTCATGGCGAGCACTTGAGCCACAGGTTCACTTCTGGATTTTTGCTGGTTATTTGGAGATAAAAGTTTCATGGACTTTCTTGCCCAGTGTGGCTTTGAACTGTGAACCTCAGATCATAGCCTAAGTGGCTAGGGTTACAGGTGTGAGCCACCAGTCCCCTGCTGAGGGTTCTCGATGCTCTATCTGGTGTCATCAGTACCTTGTGGTACATGCATTTTTCCGAAGTATGTTATATTCAATAGAATTTTTTAAAAAATGAAACCAAGAGGCTCTCACAATAGATAATTTTATTTAAACGAGTCAGTGACTTTATGCAGTGCATTTGCTACGTTCAAGGCTATAGAGTATACTATTATCAGGAAGAGGAAACTGAGCAATCCCTATTTCAGGAAATGTCATCCACAAGCTTCCACAACAAGAGAGAACATGACCTCTCCAGGATGACGTGCAACCATGGAGCACATGCACCCTAAATTAGATGCAGGAGTCATAAACACACGGCCCCTGGGAGCATTAGCAGAGAAGATGGTAAGTGCTGGGCACTTGGTACTTATCTGACAGATGGTCTGGTTGCTGCTGAGAGCAGTGATGAGGATGCGGGTGAGGCATGGATGGAATGCGGCCCCCAACCCACAGAATGAAGCAAGTGTCTAACCAGTGTCTGCATGGCATGGGCCTGTGGACACAGCCGGCTTCCTCCACCATCCCCGGCTCCCTCCTCTACCATTCCCCACTCCCTCCACCATCCCCCTCCCTCCTCCACCATTCCCACTCCCACACACCCAGCATCAGTTCTGCCTGAGCCAGGCTGCAAGGAAATGTCAGGGAAGAGGAGACAGGGCTTTGACTGGCACCTGCAGCTGAGCTCCGGGTGTTCATTACGCAGAAACACAGGACAGATGATCTGGGAAATATAGGGCTCTTTTCTTACATCGTGAAACAGAAGTAAGATTTCTGATGTTTTCAAGGCTTACTATATTTTCAAATGTATGATATATGTGAAAAACAGCATATGTGAGAAATCAATGACACATGCAGGAAATACACCGTATTCTAAGTGAATTTTTATATCTTTTTTTTGGGGGGGGAGGGGTCGTGGGGCTTGAATGCTGGGCCTGGGCACTGTCCCTCAGCTCTTCAGCTCAAGGCTAGCACTCTACCACTACAGCCACAGCACCACTTCCAGTTTTCTGAGTGGTTTATTGGAGGTAAGAGTCTTACAGCCTTTCCTGCCCAGGCTGGCTTTGAACTGCAATCCTCAGATCTCAGCCTCCTGAGTAGCTAGGATGATAAACGTGAGCCACTGGCACCAAGAAATTTTTAAATCTTAATGGGTATTTAAAAGTGCATCAATGAGGGCTGGGAAGTTGGCTCAGTGGTAGAGTGCTTGCCTTGCATGCATGAAGCCTTGGGTTTGATTCCTCAGCGCCACATAAGCAGAAAAAAGACGGAAGTGACACTGTGGCTCAAGTGATAGGACACTAGCCCTGAGCTGAATTGCTGAGGGACAATGCCCAGGCCCAGAGTTTAGGCCCCACAACTGACAAACAAATAAGCAAAAAAGTACATCAATGACAGCAATGCCAAGTGGCATAGAGGGCCAGCCTGGTGGTCTGTGAGGTGTGGGGCCAGGCATGGCTCCATACAGGCCGTCTGGAACAGGCTCGGAGCTGGGGAGTACCAATCCACACTGCTGCCTTGAGTCTGGGTTAGGCTCTTAACATTTCCAAATCTTTCGAGAATTTCTCCATGTTCTTTACCCTTTCCTTGTTTCTTTTGATTTTTCCTTTCCCTTTCTTTTGACTCATTTTCTTTCCTTTCCTTTCCCCCCTTTTGTTTCCCCATCTTTTCTCTGCAAGGACCCTCAAAGTCAACAACATGGCTTTTCAAATCAGATTAGTTTTTGTGGCATTGCTGCCTAACTTCCCTTCCACTCAGCCACAACTGAGTAAATGATGATGCTGCATTAACACAGAATTACAGGCTTTGGTGTAAACATTCAAATCATTCACAATTAAGATAATTGTTCTTTCCTATTATAGTTTGCTTTTTAAGAGTCTTTAATTATCTGTAAGTAGTTGTATAAAGGGGTTTCAGTTCAACAGGTCAGTTTATGAGTATAATGCATCCTGATCCCTGTCACCCTTCCATCCTTCTTCCACATCACTCCCAACCCTATCTCTCCCCCCTCAAGTTAAGAAATGGTTCCATGTTCACAAGTGTGCACTGAATATTACAACTGCATTTTCCCACCTTCCTCTCTTCATTTATCTCCCTCCACCACAATCTGTTTGTAATTGATATAAAATTTGTACATGTTTATGTGAGACAGTATGGTGATTTTATTCATATGCACAATGTGTAATGATCAAGTCAGTGTTGTTAGCATGTCCATTTTTTAGACCTTTACTGTTTCTGTGTGTTAGAGGCCTGGTCTTCCAGTTATTTAGGGATCTGAGATGAGTTGCAGTAGGTTCACCCCTCCCATCTAATGCCATTTTGGTCTGGAAGCAGTGCCTCTCTCCCTGTTCTTCCTCCTGTCCTAGCCTCTAGGAATCCCTATTCTAGTTTGTTTAAAAAAATAAAATCTATGTTTGAACTTTCACAATGAGTAAGAAAAAGTGGTATGCTGGTTTTCTCAAAGCCGTGTGTGTGTGTGTGTGTGTGTGTGTGCGCGCGCGCACGTGCGCTGGTCCTGGGACTGAACTCAGAACTCAAGAGTCTAGGCACTGTCTTAGGAGAGCTTTTCTGATCAAGACTGCCACTTGATCCACAACTCTGCATCTGGATTTTTCTGGCTAACTAGAGATAAAAGTCTCACAGAGTTATCCACCTAGACTTTCTTCCAACCATGACTGTCAGATCTCAGCCTCCTGAGTAATTAGGCTGACAAGCATGAGCCACCAGCATCTGTCTCTCTATTTATATATGTGTAAAACATTTTTCACCTTACATTTATATGTTACTGAATAGAATATCTGTTTTTCTTGCAGAAAAATGGATCTTATCTCCCAGGAGGGATAAAAGAGAAAGTAAGACCTATTTCATCTTTCACCAAGAACTATGGTTTAAAAAAAAAAACTGGTACAAGGACATCAATAATTCAGCACACTTGTACTCTCAGTGGGGAAAATGTTCTTGAAACCTGTCAGGATGAATTTTCCCAGGAAAGACCTAATTAGCACTGTCTGAGGCACTTGCCATCACACTGAGAAAACACCACTCCCTGTGGACAGCGTGGTGAAATGGATTTCAAACATTCACCACTCTTGGTGGATGTACGACTAATGAGAAACCTATCAGTTGACTGGTCTAACTCACGTCAAAGACCTTAAAGGGGGAAAACGGATGATTAAACTCACACAGAGAAATACGCAAATACAATTATAATCTCATTTGTATTATGATCAGCCAATAACTTAAGAGTACTTGAGTCCACAGTTTAAACATTTCTTGATATAGGACCCGCCAGCTTCTAGTGGCTCACACCTGGAACCCTAGCTATTCAGCTGGCTGAAGATGGAGATTTGAAGCCAGCTGAGGCAGGAAAGTTCATGAGACTCTTATCTCTAACTAACTATCCCCAAATCGGAAGTGGAGCTATGGCACTAATCCTGAGCAAAAACCTGCTTAGGGACAGCACCCAGCACCTGAGGCCCCATGAGCAACCCCCCATATATATTTATATATAGCCATATAAATAAATATATATGGGGCATATATACATATATATATATTTATATGACCAAGCAGGGTGCTGGTAGTTCATGCCTGTAGTCATAGCTACTCAGAAGGCTAAATATGAGAACTGAAATTCAGAGCTAGCTCAGGGAGACAGATCCCTGAGACTCATATGGTCTTGAGTTCAAGCCTGCGTACCAATATACATACATACAGACAGACAGACAGACAGACAGACAGACAGACAGACACACACACACACACACACACACACACACACACACACACACACACACACATATAGGATCCAATCTTCTGAAGACATTCTGGGATAACCAGAGTCTCAAATGCATCCTCTTAAAGAGGGTAATGGCAGAGGGAGAAAACCCTCAAGCTTGCATCATGGCTGAGAAACAAGTAACTGAAAATACATAGAACTGTCAAGAAGCTTATGCCACTATAATCCCCCTTAAATATTGTAAGATTCTCTAGATCAAAATTCCCAAAGCACATATTAAAGAAACCTGATTTATATCCATCAGGACATATGCACATAAATTTTATTTGATGTCAAAACTTCCAGGGACAAAAAATATCCAAGCACTTGTTATAAAATTTTAACCACTGCACATGGCAATATTCACATCCCTATTGCAATGTTTAGGCTCCAGGTGATGAAACTTTAAATCCTTCAGAATCTTGTATTTGAAATACAAGACGCTGGAATCAATCGCAATCGAAGCTTTAGTGAGAACACACCTGCCAGTGAGGATCACAAAGAGCTGGGGAAACAGACGACAGAAACTCTCCTTTCAATGACAAATATCTGCACGAATGTTCTGTGCAGACTGTATGCTGGTTGCTGGAGACTAAGGAAAGAATACACATAGTCCTTGCTTTTGAACAGCTTACAGTATTTAGTATTATAGGTACTTAAATATCTGTTTCACACAAAACTTACTGCTGGCCAGGCTCATGCCTGTCATCCTAGCTACTCAGGAGGCTGAGCTCTGAGGATCATGGTTCAAAGCCAGTCTGGGCAGGAAAGTCTATGAGATATTTATCTCCAATGAGCCACCAAAAAGCCTTAATTGGAGCTGTGGCTCAAGTGGTAGAGCACCAGCCTTGAGCCTAAAAGCTAAGAGAGTGCCAAGGACCTCAGTTCAAGCCTCAGGATCTGCACACACAAAAAAATATTAAGGCTATTGAAAACGTCCTTCTAAATGAGAATAGTGGGTCTTCATTTTTCGAGGAATTGTAAGTTGCCTTACATTTTGACATACACAAAATGTTATGCCCTACTTGAACATACTTTAATAAATGGTATTCCCACTGCTTACAAAGAAAGAAATTGAGGCAAACAGACAAAACACTATGTCACTGGCTAAACAATTAAAAAAGATAAGATAGCAAAGACCACACACTGTATTGAAGAGCAGACCACACACGATACCTGAACTCAAGCTCCATGACCAACAACAACAAAAAGGAATAAAACCACACCTGCCTAAAGCCAATAGGCTTGCATGATACCGAGAGGGCGTCACGTGAAGAGAAATAACCCTAACCAGATCTCTACAACCACTCCTCAACACAGGGGCAGAGCAGCAAGGAGGTGCCCCATGAAGGTCCACTGCTCCCACTCGGCAGGCCCCAGGCTTCGGGCGTGGAGGAGGGCTCGTTCTCCCTGGATCAATTAATCCTAAGTGCTGCACTCCACGTTTGGCACTAGGATCCACGTGGAACCGGGGCAGAGGGGTCACAGAGGTGATTTTCCAGTATGGGTCTCATTGTGGTCGGGAGGGCATGGGCTGGCAGGATGCTGGCAGGGCAGGAGGTCCCGAGTTCACCTGTGAACTGCTCTCGACGGTTTCAGTGAAACAAGCCACGTGGGTTTCACAATGGACAAGTGAGGGTCCTTATAGTGAAGGTTGACTCCAAGTGAGCGACAGACCTCAACCTTGGGACCTCTGCGCCCCTCCACTTGCCATCTCAGCTTGCCATGCCCCCTCTCCAGATCCACTGGAAATTCCTGCACAAGCTGTGCACTGTCTGCTCCCTCTTCTGAAAAAGAATTCTCCCAAGTTTGCACAGGACTGCCTTCACTTCTGCTCAAAAGCCATTTGTGAGCCTGGTGGAAGAGGCTCACACTGTCATTCTAGGTACCCAGGAAGCTTGGATCTGAGGACTGTGGTTTGAAACCAGCCCAGGAGAGGGAGGTCCTGACACTCTTCAATTAACCAACAAAATGCCCCTACTGGAGCTACAGTTCAAGCGGTAGAACAACAGCTTTCAGCAAAAAAGCTAAGAAAAAGTTCAAGCCCCAGCACCAGCATGAAAAAAAAAAAAAGAAGAGAAATATCTCCAAGAAGAAAAACACAGACATACAAAAATTGCAAGATTTTTATCATACTAGAGAGAAAATTGTCAATTATTTTTTGAGATGTTCCATTATGAGTTCATTATTGTTCAAGTCTTTCGCCCAATAAACAATTTCTAAGCAATCAAAAAATCTTAGCATTGTCCTGTTTTTCTTGGCTAGGAAAATCTTACCCAAGAAAAAAATGTCAATTCAATAATAGTAATAATTTATTATGATGTTACATAATAATAATTATGTTAAATCATAATAAATTATTATTATTTGTCGGTTGTGGGGCTTGAACTCTGGGCCTGCGCACTGTCCCTAAGCTCTCTAAAGCTCAAGGCAAGCACTCTACCACAGCACTACTTCTAGTTTTCTGGTGGTTAACTGGAGATAAGAATCTCTTGGACTTTCCTGCCCAGGTTGGCTTTGAAGCGTGATTCTCAGATCTCAATCTCCTGAGTAGCTAGGATTATAACAGCAAAGCTCCCTCCCTTCCAATATTTTAAGTTACCCTGCTGAATTTTTAAGACATAAAATTGTGTCTTACATTAGACTTCTTACTAACAGCACAACAAGGGCAAATACTTTTAAAGGAAATGGAAATACAAACTAACAGAGCTGAAATTAAATCTGGGTCTACTGATTCAAAGGATCGCTTTCTTGAGGCTTAAAATAGAGCCTGGATATACGGTGACCTGACATTTTTCAGAACATCAAGGAATGGAAGGAGGAAGAATAAAGTCTCCTCACGAAGCATTTGGAAACCATAGAACATTTTCAGAAGTGTCTTGTCATCCTGTTATAAATAGCTCAGTCCTAAGGTATCACTGGCTTTGCAGGCATTTATCTGAAGTCAAAAAGAAGAAAGGTGCAAACTGTTTTAGCATGCCCTTTGACACACAGATACATTTGGGGGAGCCAGCTACAGTACGTTTGTTTTATAAATGGAACTTTACTAACTGGAAAGAAAAGCAAACCCTTACCTTCACCTCCAAACTGCCAAAGCACAGTGGGGTTCCTCCAAGTCAGGGGCCGGGGCCACTAGGAGGCAGATTTGGAACTTACTCACAAAGGAGAAGAACTGGTCCCCATCTGCTGCAGCCTTGTGCTGACACTACCGTTGGGTGGAGCCACAGGATGGATTTCATCTCTCCAGGGGCTGTTGGCTGGCCACACACCTGCACCACTGTGCCAGATGACAAATCCACAAAGTCTCTCTGGGGCTCTAAAAGTTGCTAAATCTTTCCATGGTTTGGGGACTAGATGGTTTTAATGGGTCTTATAGTTTAAGTTATTATTGTAAGCATATTATAATAATTAGTAACTAGCCAGGTGCTGATGACTCACGCCTGTAATCTTAGCTACTCAGGAGGCTGAGATAGGAGGACCACTGTTCAAAGCCAGCCCAGGCAGGAAACTCTGTAAGACTCTTATCTCCAAATAACCACCAGAAAACCAGAAGTGGCACTGTGGCTCAAGAGGTAGAGCACTTGCCTCGAGCTGAAGAGCTGAGGGATAGCACCCAGGCCCCATGACCGACCAAAAAAAATTTAGTTAATTCTAAATGCTATGTGTAGACTCTGGCTGGCTACTTGACACTTATTTATTCCCAATCATGGCTCTGGGCTTGGTTCTGAAACTGAAGGGCAGAGACCTGGAGAGACTCAATAACATTTCCTGAGTCACAGACACAGGCTCATCCAGGTCTGCAGGACTCCAGAAGCCATGTCCTTTTGGCTTTGTATCATTAATTAAGAAATCAAGGAACCATACCTCTGTACAAATGGACACTGGTGACTCACAGCTGTAATCCTAGCTGCTCAGGAGGCTGAGACCTGAGAGTTGAGGTTGAGAGCCAGCCTGGGCAGGAAAGTCTGTGAGACTAATCTTCAATTAACTAGCAGAAAGCTCAAAGTGAAGTTGTGCTAGCTTTGTGACAAAGCCAACAAGAGGGCAAGAGGTCCTAAGCTCAAGCTCTGGTATCAGCACACACACAAAAGTCTTTTTGTGGTTTTGAAGATACCTTAATTTTGTGTATATATGTTGCTTGTACTTTGATGGTCTCATTGTTTCATTATCCAGTACACAACTGCCAACAAAACACTATGATTCCATGTGTTTCCATGCATTAACTGAAGTCAGTGTATGAGTACTCAGATTTCCCAGTCAAACTAGAATCAATAATTTTGGTCTTCATTTCTTTGGACTTATTACCAACACTGTCTCCCATTAGCTTATATCTACTATGATAATAAGTGAAAAACTTCAGTGAAATGTGCTTTATCGTAGATTAGGGTTAAACCCAAGGGACAACCCACAGAATGTGAGAAAATCTTCACTGGCTATTCAACAAATAAAAGATTCATATGCAGAATTGCAAAGAATGCAAAAATTAAACAACAGAATAAATAATCTCGTTAGTAAATAGGAAAGCAAATGGAACAGACAGTTCTCGTAAAAAGAAATACAGCCACTAGGTACACAAAGAAATGCTCAACATCCTTAGTTGTAAAGGAAAGGTAAATCAGAACTGCATTAAGATTCCATCACACTTCAGTCAATGGCAGCCTTTCAGGAAAACCAGTAAAACGACAATGAACACTGGCTAGGGTGACAAGAAACACTCAGGATGGGAACAAGAACTCCTCAAGGTGGGAATGTAAACTAGCCCAACCACTATGGAAGTCAGCATGGAGATTCCCCAAAGTCCCCAGAGTCACCAAGCCAAGGACTAAAGACTGAAAGTGAAGTAATTCCTCCCTACAGCTGGCTGCCCAACAGTCGGAGCCTGGGATTACACAGCACTCTCAGGCTGGCCCTTCCTTTCCCAGCTATTTCTTCTTGCTGGTGGTTCAGCTGATTGAATAGACTTGAAATTGAATAGAAGTAAAGACAGACTATAGAGATGGGATATGAAGGAGGTAATTAGGAATGTTTTAAGTCTTAAGAATAAGAAATTAAAAATGAAAGCCCTAACTGACTAAGTGCTGTGGGAAATTCACCCATTTCTTTTTTAAATTTTGCTTCAGTTTTTCATAAATGAGAAAGTATCTAATAAAACTAAATTTGACACACTCAAGTCAGGTAATTTGGACAGCATCTAAAATGGAATGGAATAACATCATGGTCAGAAGTATAACTTCTGTCTTAGTTATTTTACGTCATCCTCTTTTTACTTTGAAAAGATTTTTATCTCCATGGCAATAATTGCAAAGAAATTCACCACATTTGGCTCCCATATAGTATGAAAAGATTCATAACTCCAGCCATTTATCGACAAGTAGTCACGTCTGAGACACTTCCTAGATAGGAAACATACTTGATTAGCAGGCTTCAGAAATTTTATATCACTTGAGGAAAAAAATAAATTATATTTTACAGAACGTGTGCAGAGATATAAAAGGTGAGATTGCCCAAAGCAACGAAGATAAGAACAATTTAATTCCAACAATATTTTACTCTAACACGATTTCTATTATACCAATAAAGTTTTCTAAGAAATGAGATTTGTATTCTAGTTGTCCTCCTCTACATCCTCCTCCAGTTGTCCTCCTTCTTCATCATCATCCTGGGGCTTGAACTCAGGGCCTTGGTGCTGTTTCTTAGCTTTTTTGCTCAAGGTTACCACCTAAGACATAGCTTCACCTTTGGCTTTTTTTTTTGGTTAACTGGAGATGAGTCTCCAATTCCAGACTTTCCTCCCTGGGCTAGTTTTGAACTGAGATCCTCATACCTCAGCCTTATGAGTAGCTAAGTTATAGGCATGAATGCCCACCACATTCTCCAATTCTAAAGATAAACAACTCTCAATTTTCGTATGAGAACATAGAACAGATCACTTTTTTTTATTACATAGAGGAAAGACCCTCAATGGCTTTGTAGCCTTGGAGAGCTACTGATTTTTTCTGGGCCTCAGTTTCCCTATCTGATGGACTGGAATGACACTTAATTTCCCTTTGCACTATGAAACATGGCAGTTTGGTATTTCCATCCCATCCTCAGAAGCTCAGCCTCTCTAGACCTCAGACACAGGGTCTCCCACTTGAAGAAGCCCAGGGATTCTGAGGTTCTTGTCCAGCACGGGACAGCTCTCCCATGCATTAACACAGAGGAGGCTATGTAGATCCACACCCTATTTGAGAAAACTATAAAACATTTCTGCTTTGCTAATTCAAACGATCTATGGTCTTCTATTTAAATAGTGTCTGAACCTCAGTGCATTGCAGTTTTTCTATGCAAGAGTCATTGGAACAAACCGTAGCTGATGGTCTGTTTTCTTTTTCCTCATTTGTGTTTCCTGGTTGGTGGGCCCCTCTGTGTTAGACACACTGCAGATTCCCTCAGCAGATGACATTCCCACTGTGGAGCCAGCCACACCGGGACTTGCTGGCCACGATATTTCACTCATCCGTTCTCAGAAAGTCTGGCCACATCTTGTTCTGTCTCTTTCTCACCTGATTTTAGTTAGATTGTGTGAGAAATCATCTCTCAGGATCTGCCCTTCGATTTGTTGTTCCTACCAGGAACAGCACAAGAGGCTCTGCTCTCAGCCTCTGCTGCTGCGTGGGTGGGTAGATGGGTGACATTTGCTCAACATTAACACAGTGACTCGACTCATTCCCTCCTTCCTGTCCTGGCCATTGCTTCAGCAGCTGGGTCAGATACAGCTTTGGGGACCTCCCAAATAGGGGGACCTCCCAAACAGGCAAGCAGGGAGAAGGGCATGCTGGGCCATTGTTATTTGCTTAATGTGTTTTTGTGATGGTGTGTGTGTGTGTGTGTGTGTGTGTGTGTGTGTGTGTGTGTGTGTGTGTGTGTGTGTGTGTGTGTGTGTGTGTGTGTGTGTGTGTGTGTGTGTGTGTGTGTGTGTGTGTGTGTGTGTGTGTGTGTGTGTGCGCGCTGTGCCAGTACTGAGACCTGGGCACTGTCTCTTAGCCTTTTCCACTTGAGAGGCTGGTGCTCTAACAGCTCCACTTCTGGCTTTTTGTGAGTTAATGGGAGATAAGTCTCACAAATCTTTCTATTGGGCTGGCTTCAAGCTGTTATCCTCTGACCCCAGCCTCCTGAGTAGGTAGGATTACACGTGTGAGCCACTGGCACCTGACTTCAAAGGGAATTTTTCTAATGTGAGTTTCTTTGAGCTGGCTCATGCTCACTTCTAGAACATGCTCAGTGACTGGCGATGCTCGTTTGAGGAAGAAACTTGGCCGGGCTCCACTCAGTGCCTGTCCTGCTCTGCCACCACATCACCTCAATGCTGTGCACCCACCCATGCCCCCAGTTTCTTGATACCCTGTCTTCCAGCTCTTCCCTCATTTAATTAAAGTTTCTCCTGCCAGGTGCCTGTGGTTCCTAGCTGTAATTCTAACTTCTGAGGATCGCAGCTGGAAGCTAGCCCAGGCAAGAAAGTCTGTGACATGCTTCTCTCCAGTTAACCACCAGCAAGCCCGAAGTGGAGCTGTTGCTCAAGGGGTAGCATGCCAGCCTTAAGTAGCAAAAACAGCTAAGGGGCAGTGTCTGGGCCCTGAGAGCTGAGTGGCTTAACTACTGAGGAGAGGGAAGGGGAACACTCAGGTGACGCTAACTCTCTTTAGATGAAGTGTTTGTGTGGTGCACTTCTAAATGTGTAGATACACACATGCACGCACACATACATCTGCACAGCCTAAGGCATAATTTTTCTCTACTTTACTGAGATTTACAATTAAATACAATAGTTATAAACAGAAATCCTTGGAGTTAAAAATATAATATAAACTGCGGGGATGGATGGGCTGGGAAATGCAGGATGATGGAAAGGTGACACTGATCAAGATGCATGTGTACAAAGGCTCATTCCTAAGGCAGTTTCCTTCTCATTCAAGTAGCTTACACAGTAAGACAAATCATCAGAAGCATCTAGAAACCATCTGTGAATGTGGCTGGTGTCAACAGAGCCTTCTCTAGCTATAGTAAGAAAGTGGAGACAAGAACGAACAATGTTACAATAAACCTCCACTGCTTCCTGTACCTCCTGACACTGCTCCTCTTGACATGAAAGAAAATACATTCATATAAAATCTCCGGAACCCACACATTTGTCTGTTAAATGTATTTGTATAAAATAGTGATTCAGATTTATAATTCAAATAATTGTATCCATGATAAAGAAAACTATATACCCTTATTTATTCCTGAGCCCATCTTCTGAAATGCATGTTTTGATGGAGTACGATTTCAATTTGAACCATGTTATTTTTAAGAGCTTCCTTTGAATAAATTTTCATTTCAGCTAAGATTGGACAAATATCTCACAATTATCTTCCCAGCAAAATTAAGAAATGTGGGTGGTATGCACAGGTGCTTGTGCATGATTTGATTATCAGGTGAGGAGTGCACAACCCCAGAGAAGATAGTGGCCTAGCCGGGGCTGTCCTTCTCCACTCTGCTAAGGTTTAGCGATAATTTGAACAAAAACACAGGTAAAATCATCAAACTCTAAGGTGGCATATAGCTAGGTGCTATTTCATTGGAAAACAGGAATTCAAATTCTTTACAAACAATGACAGAATAATTCCCAAATGATACCTGAGATGAGGGAGGAACATCCAGAAGATAAAGCTCACCAGGTCTTCTTCTACTCTCAGATTGAAGAAAGTGACAGCATAAGAGGGTGGCTCAAAAATGATGTTGCCCTGGAGGAGCACTCCCTAAATCACAGGGAGGACTTGGCTCAGGCACAGGGAGGACTTGGCTCAAGCACAGGGAGGACTTAGTTAAATCACAGGGAGGACTTGGCTCAAGCACAGGGAGGCCTTGGCTCAAGCACAGGGAGGACTTGGTTCAATTACAAAGAGGACTTGGCTCAAGGACAGGGAGGACTTGGTTCAATCACAGGGAGGACTTGGTTCAATCACAAGGAGGACCTGGCTCAAGGCCAGGGAGGACTTGGCTCAAGCACATGGGTGGACCTGGTTCAAGCACAGAGAGGACTTGGCTCAAGCACAGGGAGAACTTGGCTCAAGCACAGGGAGGACTTGGATCAATCACAGGGAGCACTTGGCTCAGGGACAGGGAGGACTTGGCTCAAGCACAGGGAGAACTTGGCTCAAGCATATGGGAGGACTTGGTTCAATCACAGGGAGGACTTGGTTCAATCACAAGGAAGACCTGGCTCAAGGACAGGGAAGACTTGGCTCAAGCACATGGGAGGACTTGGTTCAAGCACAGGGAGAACTTGGGTCAGGCACATGGGAGGACTTGGTTCAATCATAGGGAGGACTTGGGTCAAGCACAGGGAGGACTTGGCTCAATCACAGGGAGGACTTGGCTCAAGCACAGGGAGGACTTGTTTCAAACACAGGGAGGAGTTCGTTCAATTAAAGGAAGGCCTTGGCGCAAGCAGAGCGAGGACTTGTTTCAAGCGCATGGGAGGACTTGGCTCAAGCACAGGGAGGACCTGGCTCAAGCACAGAGGAGGATTTATTTCAGCGGCAACATGTCACCCCAGCGCTAGGGATGTCAGGCCAACAGCTCAGCCTCAGGAACAGTAGAAGTTCATCATCTGGGGTGCGGGAGACTTTGCACATTTTATTATTTACTCACTTTATTATGTCCTCCATGAGGCCACTGCACCTAGCCCAATCCTGACCCTCCAAAGGGCCTGGGAAAGAAGTTCCTTCAGAGGGGCTTGCAAGTCATAGGACAGGACAGAGACTTGAGAAATCGAGATGTGATTAACCTACTGAAGGGGAGCTTCAGTGAAATTATTTATTTTTGAAATATCAGAAAGACTGACATATTTGAAGGAATGTGTATAGGTAACCAGGAACTAACTGAAGATGTCATATGAATACATGAAAAGTAGAGCTTGGGTTAACACACCAGCACAGCAAGAGAAAACTAAGGATCAAGGATCAGAAGCCAATGTTAAGTAAGTTCTAGAACCCTCGTCTATGCTGTCCTAGAGCTGGGAACACTAAACTGGGAACAAATGGCTCATGCTTGCCACCCCAGCAACTCAGAAGGCTGAGATCTGGGGACTGAAGTTTGAAGCCAGCCTGGACAGGAGGCTTGCCTTGGTGCCCCACAGCAATCACAATTCACTTATGCTCAGCCGGGTTTATACCAGGTAAAGGCCACTCACAGTAGTACAGGAGCAGCTACCAAGAGTAACATCAGTGAAGCCCAAAAGAAGGAAAGGAAGTTCAATGAAATTATAATCAATCAACTAAGGGATTGGAGAATGAACACTGAAAACCAAGCAGGTAAAGAAATACATACAAGATCTAAAACAAAGCTCCAACAAAGAATCTGAAGCCATTAAATCTGACCAATTAGAAGGAAAGTAAATAAAAAACAAAGTAGAAAGTCTTGACAGTAGGGTAGACCATACAGAAGATCGAATCTCTGGGATGGAAGACAGCCTAGATATTATAGAGAAAGAACAGACAAGGATTCAAGACAAATCCAAGAAATATGATAGATCTATTCAACATTTAGAAGACACCATCAGAAGGCCTAATTTAAGGCTAATGGGTGTAGAGGAGGGCCTAAAGACAGAAGTTAAAAGTCTAGGAAATTTATTTAACAGGATCCTAGCAGAGAACTTCCCAAACTTGCAAAAGTATAGGCCAATTCAGATACAAGAAGCCTTTAGAACCCAATTAGACCAAACCAGAATAGGACATCCATCCCACTGTCACATTGTAATCCACACAGGATCAAATAAGACCAAGGAAAGGATCCTTAAACCTGTAAGGGGGAAAAGATCAATCACCTATAGAGGGAAACCAATCAGAATAACTTCAGATTTCTCAGCAGAGACAATGAAAGCATGAAGAGCCTGGAATGATGTATGCCATGTGCTAAAGACAAACAACTATCAAGCAAGAATACTGTACCCAGTTAAACTCTCCTTCATAACAGGACAAATAAAAACCTTCCATAGCAAAGAAAAATTGAAATATATCTTCACCAAACCAGCCCTACAAAAGATACTTAAAGATGTCCTACACATAGAAAACCATCAAGAGCACAATAAAGACAAAGAAACATCCCCCAAACAGAGAATCCAAGAATCATAACAAGAACCCAGTTGGCACAGCCCCAAGAAAGTGGATAACATGGCAGGGATTACCACATACATCAGACCTAACTCTCAATATTAATGGATTTAACTCTCCAATTAAGTGACATACACTGTCAAGTTGTATCAAAAAGCAAGATCCTTCTATCTTATGCTTTCAAGAGACACAACTTGCCCACAAAAACAAACATATTCTGAAAGTGAAAGGCTGGAATAAAATCTACCAAGCAAATGGCCCCCATAAACAGGTGGGAGTTACAATCCTAATATCAGATAAAATAGACGTCAAATTAAAATTAGCGAGAAGAGATAAAGAAGGTCACTACATGCTAACTAAGGGAATCTCATTCAGGAGGATATTACAATTCTAAATATCTATTCACCAAACAATGGAACACCCAAATTTATCCAAGAAGCACTACTTTCCCTAAAATTTCACATAGGTCCAAAGACATTAATTGTTGGGAACTTTAACACACCACTATCCCTGCTGGATAGATCAACCTGACAAAAACTCAATGAAGAAACTTTGGATCTAAACAACTGTATAGATCAACTAGACTTAACAGACATCTACCAAATACTTCACCCAGCAGCATCAGAATACACATTCTTCTCAGCAGCACACAGAACTTTCTCCAAAATAGACCACATTTTAGGTCATAAAGCAAATTTTTCCAAATTCAGAAACACTGAAATTCTGCCCTCCATTCTCTAAGACCACAAGGGGATCAAATTAGAATTCAACACCAAAAGCCAACAAAGAAAGTCATGTAACACATGGAGGCTGAGCAACACACTGTTGAACCACCAGCGGGTCATGGAAGAGATTAGAAAGGAAATTTGAATGTTCACGATATTTAACAAAAATGACCACACAAATTTCCAGCTCCTCTGGGACACAGCAAATGCAGTATTCAGAGGCACATTTATAGTTCTGAGTTCCTACATTAACGAACTGGAGAGATCTGAAACCAACAATTTAATGAGCACCTGAAGCTCCTTGAAAAAGAGCAACAAGGGCTGGGAAGGTGGCTCAGTGGTAGAGCGCTTGCCTTGCATGCTCGAGGCCCTGGGTTCGATTCCTCAGCACCACATAAGCAAAAAGAAAAAAGCTGGAAGTGGCGCTGTGGCTCAAGTGGTAGAGTGCTAGCCTTGAGCTGAAGAGCTGAGGGACAGTGCCCAGGCCCAGAGTTCAGGCCCCACAACCGGACTCCCCCCCGCCAAAAAAAGAGCAACAAGCTACACCCCAATTCAGTAGATGGAAACAAATAATTAAAACTAAATCAGAACTAAATGAATTAAAGTCCAAAAAAACCATAGAAAGAATCAACAAAATAAAGAGTTCGGTTCTTCTGAAAAATTAACAAAATTGACAGACCCTTAGCAAATCTTATTAGAAAAAGAAGAAAACACACCCAAATAAACTCAGAGATAAGAATGGAAACATCACCACAGAAACAACCAAGATCCAGAACATTATAAGGGAATACTTCTCAAACCTTTATGCTAATGTTAGAGAATCTGGAAGAAATGGATGTATTTCTAGCAAATATCCATACGCCCAAACTAAGCCAAGATGATTTAAACCAACTAAAAACACCCATATCAAGCATTGAAATAGGAACAATAAGAGACCTCTCACCCAAGAAAAGCCTAGGACCAGATGGATTTACAGTTGAATTCTACAAGGCCTTCAAAGCAGAACTCACGCCAATACTCCTCTAACTCTTCAATGAAATTGAAAGAGAAAGTTCACTATCAAATTCTTTCTATGAAGCCATCATAATCCTCCTCCCAAAACCAGGCAGGGATTCATCAAAAAAAATATAGACCGTTTTGGTGAACATGGATGAAAAACTTCTCAACAAAATTTTGGCCAATCGACTTCAACAACTCGTCAAAAAAATCATACACCATGATCAAACAGGATTCATTTCAAGGATGCAAAGCTGGTTCAATATACCCAAATCAATTAATATAATTCATCACCTCAACAAGAGCAAGGATAAGAACCACATGAGTATATCAATAGATGCTGAAAAAGCATTTGACAAGATCCAACATCCTTTTACATTGAAAGCTCTGGAAAAACCAAGAATCCATGCAACATTCCTCAATATAATAAAGGCTATGTATAACAAAACTACAGCCAACATTACACTTAATGGTGAAAAACTAAAGCCATTTCCTATAAATTCAGGAATGAGACAAGGATGTCCACTCTCTCCACTTCTCTTCAGTTTAGTATTAGAATGCCTCGCTAGAGCAATAAGACAAGATGCAAACATAAAGGGGATCCAAATAGGGAAAGATGAAGTGAAACTCTCCCTCTTTGCAGATGACATGATCTTGTATTTAAAGAACCCTCTGGACTCACTCCCAAATTACTCCAGCTGATCTGAAACTGTGGCAAAGTAGCAGGGTATAAAATTAACCCTCAAAAACCAATGACTTTTCTGTGTGCCAACAATGAGAAGAGTACGGCTGAAATCAGGAAAGCAACTCCTTTTGTAACAGCCCCACAAAAATAAAATACCTAGGAGTTAACTAAAGCAGAGAAGGACCTCTATGATGAAAACTTTAAAAACTGGAAAAAGTTCGCATGCTCCTGGATTGGAAGTATTAACATCATGAAAATGGCAATACTACCAAAGACTATGTACGAATTCAATGTGATACCTATCAATATTCCAACCTCATTTTTCAATGAAATAGAAGAAGCAACCCAAAAATTCATATGGGACAATAAAAGATCTCGAACAACAAAATTAATCCTTAGCAGAAAGAACAGTCAGTGCTGGAGGAAAAGCAATGCCAAATTCCAAACTCTACTACAAAGGCTAGTAATCAAAACAGCTTGGTACTGGCACAAGAAAAGACCTGAGGACCAATGGAATAGAACTGAAGACCCAGAAATGAACCCACAGACCTACAGCCACCTAGTCTTCAATAAGGGAGCTAAAAAAATAAAGTGGAAGAAAGACAGTCTCTTCAGTAAATGTGCTGCAAAATTGGTTAAACACCTGTAGAAAACTAAAGCTAGATCCTTAAATATCACCCTGCACCAGAATCAACTCTACTGGTTCCTGTTGTTCAGGATAGATGCCTAGAAGTGGAATGACTGGGTCATAAGGGAGGTCAATATTTAGCTTTCTGAGGACCTACCAGACTGCTTTCCAAAGTGGTTGTATAAGTTTACATTCCCACCAGCAGTAATAGGGTTCCTTTTTGTCCGCATCCCCTCCAGCATTTGTCGTTGGCTGACTTGTGGACGTGGGCCATTCTGACTGGGATAAGGTGGTATCTCAGGGTTGTCTTGAGTTCCCTGTTTATACTGGATATTAACCCCTTGTCTGATATATTGCTGGTAAATATTTTTTCCCAATTAGTTGGTTGTCTTTCTAGCTTGGTTGCGATAGCTTTATCTGTGCAGAAGCTTTTTATTTTAAGGTAGTCCCATTTGTCCAGTCTCTCTCCAATTTTTTGTGACCCTGGGACTCTGTTCAGGAAGTTCCTTCCTGTGCCTATAAGTTCAAGTATCTCTCCTACTCTGTCCTACAATAGTTTCAGAGATTCAGGTTTAATGTTACAGTCTTTAATCCATTTTGAGTTGATATTGGTGCATAGTGATAGGCTGGGGTCCACTTTTAGTCTTCTGCATGTGGCTGCCCAGTTTTCCCAGCACCAGTGGTTGAAGAGGCTGTGTTTCTTCCATTGTATGTCTTTGGCTCCTTTGTCGAATATCAGCTGACTGTAGGCCTGTGGATTTATTTCTGGATCTTCTATTCTATTCCATTGATCTTCGGGTCGGTTTTTGTTCCAGTACCATGCTGTCTTTGTTATTATAGCTGTATAGTAGAGTTTAAAGTTTGGCATGGATATCCCTCCCATGTTGTCTTTATTCCCTAGAATTGTTTTGGCTATTCTAGGTCTTTTGTTGTTCCATATGAATTTTTGGACTGTTTTCTGTATTTCAGAGATGTACATCATTGGGATTTTAATAGGAACTGCATTGAATTTGTATATTAATTTTGGCAGTATTGCCATTTCCACTATATTAATTCTGCCTATCCAAGAGCATGGGAGGTCTTTCCATTTCCTAGTATCTTCTGTAATTTCTTTAACTTTTTATAGTTTTCATTAAATAGCTCTTTTACATCTTTGGTTGGGTTAATTCCTAAATATTTTATTTTTGGGGAGGTTATTGTGAATGGGGTTGCTCCCTTTATTTCCCTTTCTGCTTGTACATTGTCAGTGTAAAGGAAGGCAACTGATTTTTGTGGGTTGATTTTGTATCCTGCTACTTTGCCAAAGTGATTTATGATTTCTAAAAAGAGTTTGGGGATGGAGTTTTGGGGATCGTGAAGGTATAGTATCATGTCTTCTGCAAAAAGGGATAGTTTAACTTCTTTCCCATGCAGATCCCTTTAATTTCTTTTTCTTGCCTTACTGCCCTGGCTAAGGGTTCCAGGACTATATTGAAGAGGAGTGGAGACAGTGGGCATCCTTGCCTTGTTGCTGATTTTAAGAGAATTGACTGTAGCTTTTCCCCATTAAGTATAATATTGGCTACTGGTCTGTTGTAAATGGCTTTGCTGTTTTAAGAAATGTTTCTTCTATTCTTATTTTCTCCAGAGCTTTTAGCATGAATGAATGTTGAATTTTATTAAAGGCCTTTTCTGCATCTGTGGAGATAATCATGTGGTTCCTGACCTTGGCTCTGTTGATGCATTGGATTACATTTATTGACTTATGTATGTTAAACCATCCCTGCATCTCTGGGATGAAGCCTACCTGCTCGTAGTCTATGATTTTTTTTATGTGTTTCTGGATTCTGTTAGCTAGAATCTTATTAAGGATCTTTGCATCTGTGTTCATCAAGGAAACTGGCCTGTAATTCTCTTTTTTGGTTGGGTCTTTGCCTGGTTTGGGGATGAGTGTGATATTGGCTTTCTCTAAAGAGCTTGAGTATGGGTATAAGATCTTCTTTAAAGGTCTTATAGAATTCTGCTGTGAATCCACTTGGTCCTGGGCTTTTTTTTGTTGGAAGACTTCTGATTGCTTCCTGTATCTCGTTGTAGGATATTGGATTATTTAATTGATTTACTTCTTCTTTGCTCAGTTTGGGCAACTTGTATTTCTTTAAAAAATGCATCCATTTCTGCCAGGTTTTCTTTCTTTAGAGAGTATAACTTTTGAAAGTAGTCCGTTAAGATTGGTTGGATATCTTGGGTACGTGTTGTGATTTTTCCAGTGGCATCCCTAATCCTGTTAATATGGGTTTTCTCTCTTCATTTTTTAATTAATCTTGCCAATGTTCCATCAATTTTATTCATTTTTTCAAAGAACCAGCTTTTTGTTTGGTTAATTCTGGCTCTGGTTCTCCAATTCTCTAATTCATTAATCTCCGCTCTTAAGTTTGGTTATCTGGCTCTGTCTAGTAATTTTAGGTTCCATTTTTTCTTGTTTTTCTAGCTGTTTTAATTGCAACATGAGATTATTTACTTGGTCTGTCTCTATTTTCTTGATGTGAGCACTGAGGGCAATAAAGTTGCCCCTCAGGACTGCTTTTGCTGTATCCCACAAGTTTCTTTGTGAGGTGTTTTCATTTTCATTCAGTTGTAGGAAATTTTTTATTTCTTCTTTGATCTCTTCTGTTACCCAGGCATTGCTTAGAAGTGTGCTGTTCAATTTCCATGTAGTAGAGTAATTTCTGCGATATGCTTTGTTATTGAGAACTAGCTTGATTCCACTGTGGTCAGATAGTATACAGGGGATTATGTCAATCCCTTTGTATTTGCTTAAGTTCCTTGCATGAACTATGATATGGTCTATTTTGGAGAAAGTCCATGAGCTGCTGAGAAGAATGTGTATTGTGTTGTTTTAGGGTGAAATACTCGGTAGATGTCAGTTAATTCTGCTTGAAATATGGTCTCACTTAATTCGGTAGCTTCTTTGCCAATCCTCTAGTTGGTAGACCTGTCCTTTGGTGAGACTGGGGTGTTAAAGTCTCCTAGTATTATCGGATTGGGACTTATTTTATTCTGTAAATTGGAGAGTATTTGCTTAACATAGCTGGGTGCACCAATGTTTGGGAAATATAAGTTGATGATGGTAATATCCTCCTCTTGGATTGTTCCCTGTATTAATATGTAGTGTCTGTCCTTGTCTTTTTGTATTGATTTTAATGAAAAGTTTATTTTGCCAGACATCAGGATTGTTACACCTGCTTTCTTACTGGGGGCATTTGACTGGTAGATCCTTTTCCAACCCTTTACTCTGAGTTTGTTTGTATGATTGGCTGAGAGGTGGGTCTCCTGAAGGCAACAGATGGATGGGTTATGTTTTCTGATACAATCTGCAGTTCTTTTTCTTTTGATTGGCGAATTAAGCCCGTTAACATTGAGATAGTATAAAGAGATGCATTGTGGTCCCTGTCATTCCCTGTTTTCCTCAGTTTTTCTTCTTTCCTTTCCTCCTGTGCTTGCTCAGTTTGACTTCTATTAATACCTGTCTGGGAGCAGGTCCCAGTTCCTGGTTGCTTTCTTCATGTTGTGTTCCCCCTCTTAGTAATCTTTGTAATGCTGGCTTAATGTTGATGTATTCATTTAGTTTTTCAGCTCT
Source organism: Dipodomys merriami (assembly GCF_024711535.1). NCBI lineage: Eukaryota > Metazoa > Chordata > Mammalia > Rodentia > Heteromyidae > Dipodomys > Dipodomys merriami. Next base: position 53,257,805 of record NW_027206401.1, read on the forward strand.
CCATCGAATGTGAATACTAGCTTTGCCGGGTATATCAGTCTGGGTTGGCAGTTATTGGCTCTCAGGGCTCGTATGGTACTTTCCCAGGCCTTTCTTGCATTCAGTGTTTGTGTGGAGAGATCTGCAGTGATTCTATTTTTTTTCCATTGTAATAAAGCTCCTTCTTCATTTTTGCTGCATGCAAGATTGTTTCCTTATTATTCGGATCTATCATTTTTATTATAATGTGTCTAGAAGTGTTTCTCCTGGGACCTTGCTTGTTAGGTGTTCTATATGCTTCTGTTATGTAGGTAAGATGTTCTTTTTTGAGATGGGGAAAATTTTCACCGATTATCTTGTGGAATAGGTGTTGCATTCCCTTGCTTTGATATTCCTCACTTTCGTCCACTCCAATTATACAAAGGTTAAATTTCTTGGCACTATCTGCTTGCTCTTGAATTTCCCTTTGGCATAATTTAAGTGATTTTTCCATATCTGTTATTTTTTGGTCCAGCTGGTGTATTCTGTCTTCTGTATCTGACACTCTACATTCCATTTCGTTCACTCTGTTAACTGTGGCTTCCATTGTGGTTTGCACAGAGGAAATGGACTCATTTATGTATTTGATGTTGGTTCTCAAAGTACCTCTTAATGAGGTATGTACTGCCTCTATTTGGCATTTATCTCACTTCTTAGTGAGGTATGTACTGCCTCTATTTTTGCGTGTACCTTGTGTTTGAGATCCTGCATCTCTTTCGATAGTTCGTCCCTGTGTTCTTTCAATTTCTGGTCTATTTTTTGCTTTATTTCTTGAGTCATTGCCTCCAGCATCCCTTGGATGTAGCTTTTGTCTTTCATTCCTACTTTGCTCCCACTGGGGCTCTCCCCTGGGTGGCTGCTGGCTATTGGGGATAGCTTGCTATCCTGGGTGTTGATAAACCTTGTAATTTTTTCTCTGTGATTTTCACATGGGGGTTCAGGGATTATTGGAGACTAATCTGAAATTTTGTTTTGGTCAATAGGTGTCTGTCTTTGCTTGGTTGCTGTTTCTGTGTTGGTAGAGAGAGTCTGTACTTGCTCTCGGTTCTGTTGGGGGCCAACCTTCAGCTGCTGGTCTGACCCACATAGGGTTCTCAGCTCTCTACTGTAGATCAGCAGAGAGGCAGTTCCTGCCTTTGGAAGAGTTGAGCAGCCTAGACTGCTCCTGTTTGCTCCTACAGGTGCTCTTGGCAAGATTGGATGTGCCGGATGCACTCTCCCAGGTGCTGGAGTCTGCTATGGGCTCCTGATGGTTTTTTGGGGGGAAGGGTGGTTGTGGGCTTGAATGCTGGGCTTGGGCACTGTCCCTCAGCTCTTCAGCTCAAGGCTGCCATCCTACCATTTGAGCCACAGCACCACTTCTGGCCCTTTCTGCTTATGTGGTATTGAGGAATCAGATCCAGGGCCTCATGCACCCAAGACAAGCATTCTACTGCCAAGCCAGTTTACCAGCCTGAGCTCCTGCCTATTATCAGGTGCTGGTGGCCTGTGTTGTCCAATTCCCAGCCTAGAATGTATGGGTTGGGTTCTGGTGGGGTTTGGGCTTCTCTTGTCCTGAGCCCCTGGGTCTTTTGCTGTCACAGGCGTGTTTCCCAGGGAGTGCAGTTCCCTGTTTTTCTCCCCTCTGCTGAGGCTTATGCTCAGCTTCTGACTTCAGTTGGGAGGAGTTGGTTGTGTTGCTCAGGCACCAGATCCCCAGGCCTGGTCCCTGCCCCCGGCCTGGGGCTCACCGGTTGGACCTGTGCTGCTGTGTATTCTACCTAAGTTATGCAGCCTGGGGTACACAGTTCAAATTTCTTCCACTGTTGGGTGTCTTGACCCAGGGGCGCTGTTCCTGGCTTGGGCGTTTAAGCTCCCTTTCAGGGGCGTTCTTGCTCTAGCCTGGCCAGCTGAGTGTGCTCCATGGGCTGGTGGAGCTCTCAAACAGTTCCCAGTTTTAGTGGGTCCTGTCGTCCAGGTGTTGGGGTAGGGGGTCTGGGTCAGGGTCTGGGGATTCCCACCAGCTCTGGTCTCCCTTGAGGGATACACTGTCCCCTGCATGGTACTCACCCTGGAGATAATTGTTTCTTTGTGATGTAGGTCCTTGGTTGCCGTTGCAATAATCAGAGTTCAGTTGAGGTGGTTGCGGGCTGGGCTGGGCGGTGGTGGCTCTGTATGATTCTCTTCTGTCTCTGCCTCGGTTGAAGCTGTTTGGGTCCAAGCCTCGGAATGGGCCTCCAGCCTCTGCCCGAGGGGTGGGGGAGGGGCCTCTGTGCAGGTTCTGAGCGCTGGGGTTTGTCTCTGTGCTCTCCGGATCAGTACCAGTTCCTTGCAGGTCTTCTGCTCTGGTGTTCTGTGGGCATCTCGTGTAGTTCTGGGGTTCCCGCTGTGGGGTGGAGTGGCTTTGGTGGGATGGAGCCTCTCTGCTCGGATGGAGAGTGAGGGGTGGGGGAGGAATCTTTGTGCAAGCTCCCGGCTAGGAGGTTTCTCCATTCGTCACGATCAGCTGGTCTGACACTGGTACCTCAGGCGCTTTTGCGGGTTATCTGCAGATAATCCCCTGTGTCTCTGGGACTCGGCAGCTTCTGCCAGGCTGGCTGGCCATGGCTTGGTGCACTGCCGCGCAGCCAGTAAAAGTTGGGGGAGGGGTCTTCGTGCTCCTCTGTTCTGAAATTCTTCTTTTTCTCTCTTTCTTTTTTGTTATTTTCCACCTCCTGTTTTTCTCTGGGTGTTTGTCTTTTTGTTGTTGTCTGTCTTTTGGGGAGATTAAGCATTGGAACTCAAACTCTCTTTTTGGTTGGGGAGAGCTGTGGCGTTTCCCTACTGCCCCATCGCCATCTTGTTCCCCCCTCACCCGGAATTTTCTTAATAAAGACCCAGAAACACAACAAGTCAAAGAAAGGTTGGACAAAAGGGATTGCATGAAACTTCACAGCTTCTATATGGCAAAGGACATAGCTAGCAAGATCAATAGAAAGCCCATGGATTAGGAGAAGATCTTCACTAGACATACAACAGACAAGGGCCTCATATCTAAAATATACTTAGAACTCAAAAAAATAAATCCCCCAACAACAAATCCTCAAAGAAACAACTGCTCGATTAATAAGTGAGCTAAAGACTTAAAGAGAAACTTTTCTGAGGAGGAAGTAAGTATGGCCAATAGACACATAAAGAAATGCCTGACTTCTCTAGCCATAAAAGAAATGCAAATCAAGACACGTTGAGATTCCACCTCACCCGAGTTCGAATAGCTATAATCAAAAAAATCTAATAATAACAGATACTGGAGGGGATGTGGCCAAAAGGAAACTCTACTGCATGTTGGTGGGAATGTAACCTTGTTTAACCACATTAGAAAATAGTGGTTCCTCAAAAGATTCCACATAGAGCTCCCCTATGACCCAGCAATACCACTTTTGGGCATTTACCCAAATGATCACAAACAAGGTCATACTAAAGCTACTACCACAACTACTTTTAACACAGTATTATTTACCATAGCTGAGATATGGAACCAACCCAGATGCCCCTTAGTAGACGAATGGATCAAGAAAATGTGACACACACACACACACACACACACACACACACACACACACACACACACACACACACACACACACACACACACACACACACACACTGGAATTCTATGCCTCCATCAGTAAGAATGACACCAACCCATTTGTTAGGAAATGAAAAGACTTGGAAAAATTATATTAAGTGAAGTAAGCCAGTCCCAAAGAAACATGGGTCCCATGGTTTACCTTATTTGTAATAACTAGTATATGTCTAGGACAAGCAGAAAAGGTCAAAAGCTATTTACATATGACCATGTAAGATAATGCTAAGCAAAATGAACCCCAAGAAAAGGACACAAATGGTTTTATCTTTCTTGCTGTTATTTTTAATGTATTTATAATGAACTACGTGATTTTTTTTGTATGTTCTTCCCCCATGGTATAACTCATTTTCACTGTATTTGATTCCAGTGCCCTGCATCTTGTATATACATTTTTCTAATTTGGAAGGGGAAGGCAAATAACAAAATGCTGAAATAAGGATACAGGTTGACCCATTGTAACAATGAGATGCACAAGACACTACGTTCAAAACAAACTTTACAACTTCCGAGGTGGGGGGGGGGACTTAGGGAGGAGTTGGGGAGGTGGAGAGTGAAGGGATGGTAGGGGAAAAACAAAGGAGGTAACAATGCTGGATAGGAAATATACTCATTACCTTACTCATGTAACTGTAACCCTGCTGTACAGTATTTTTACAATAAAAAAATATATACAAAAAAGAGTAACATCAGGAATTTAATTGGTCCAAGAATGTGGTTAATACCCTTGATTCTTATAGAACTCATGAGCAAGCTGGACTCCCAGAGATACTCATTAACATAAGTCAGAAATGGAAACATGACCTGAGTGTCCTCACCCACATTTGGGCTGGTTGACTCCACCAGGAGCTACCTACACACCCCTGCTGTCAACCTTGAAAAGGTATAGGCTGCCTGTCAAATACCTCATCTCAAAGTCCAGCCCAGGAGTAGTTGGTGCTCCCCACAGACCTATCTACTGGCTATAATTACTTATTTAATTATTAGTGTTCAGAAATAAACAAGTCCTGAGTAGTAAGTCATGCCTGTGAGTTGTTCCAGACTTACCCTCTGACCTTCTTCCCCAGGGGGGCCTTGGGGGCCTCGAAGCCCCTCGGAAACCTAGAAGAGAAGACATTCATTAGTAGATTGCTCAAGTGCCCTGCCTCAGAAAGAGTGCTCCCTGTTTAAACCCAGCTTGCTTACAGGTGAGCAGGCACTGGTGAGGCTGAGCTAGGCACTATGTTAATAGTGGTCTCTATTTCTCAGAACTGAGCCTCTCCTCTGGTGACATCTGGTGTGTATGTGTGTTTTACTAACTCATGTTTAAAAACACTTAAAGAGCTGTCAGCTTTTGGATGAACATCAGAAATGGCATGCACAAATCTGACTATTCATGAAATGATCATCGTTTTCCTAAGGGCAAGAAGGAAGAGTTGAATCTGGAGCCAAGAACCCGTCAGCCTCATGAAAAGTGGCAGTCTGCGACTATACTATATTAACACTTGGTATACTTGGAATTAGCCATTTTTCTGATAAACATTAGGTACTCACCATCCTAAAGTTAGTCTAATTAGTCAATTTTCCTTGATTATACATCTTACTAAGTGATTTCTTTAACTACAGACATGACTATTTTTTCATTCCACTGTTTTTATTCCTGTCTTCATCCAGTGAAACACAGACTCTTGTGTGCCTCTGTGCCATGAAGTTGTTCCAAAGTAGATAAAAATTTGGCAGAAGTCATATAATGCAAAAATGCTCAATTTTATTTGGAATGTGTTCAACAGGCTATAAATTATTTTGAGTTAACCAGAAAAAAAGTTATAAGTGGAAGTGTGGCTCAAGTAGATTGCCAGCCTTAAGGGAAAATTTTAAGCAAGATCATGAGGCCCTGAGTTCAAGCCTCAATACTGGCACACACACAAATAATGCACTTGTGAAGATCTTTTATGTGTAAAGTCTAAGGAGTGAGACAGGGAATTAATTTTCATGCACAAATCAACTAGCATTCATTAATTCTGCATGCTCACAGGATTAATCCCAATCACTTTTGCTAACTAGAGGACCCAGCCAGGAGCTGGATAGAAAACTGGCAATATTTTGAGATTGTGATGAAATGAATCACTGGCTGCAGGGATCATCCAGAACCTGGTGCTCACGTGGCTATCTGGCCTGTGGTTTTGCTGTGATGCTGGTTGCCCAACCCAACCCCTAGGAGGCTCGTCCTGCCTTCAGTGGCTTCTCCAGCCCCAGAGCAATTTTTAATGGTCTTTATTGACATTTATGAAGAAAGTTTTTTCTTTTGCGGGGGGGTCCAGACATGGGGCCTGAACTCTGGGCCTGGGTGCTGTCCCTCAACTCTTCAGCTCAAGGCTAGCGCTCTACCACTTGAGCCACAGCGCCACTTCCGGCTTTTTTCTTTTTGCTTATGTGGTGCTGAGGAATCGAACCCAGGGCCTCAGGCATGCAAGGCAAGCGCTCTACCACTGAGCCACATTCCCAGCCCTGAACAAAGTTTTAATACTGATAGTAAAGCAGATCAATCAATGATTCAGATACAATATTCTCCCAAATTAAGAAAATGTAATTTGAGGATTGTAATTTCAAATTGCAATTTGTAATTTATTATTTACAACTACCAAGGTCAAATCACTATTCTTTGCATTTCAAGAGGTCAGATAATGGGTTTATGTGTCACTTGCTATGCAGATTACAGATATAGGTAAACTGCAGCACATCTAAATTAAACATGGGTAGAGCTGAGCATTGTCACAACTCTTCTAAGGTTCTTCTTCCTCTGATGTGAGAGCCTCACCCTGTGTAGGCTCACACCTTCTGCCTCAGGTGACTGTGACTGGAGGAGAGAGTGCCTTCCTTAACCCTGCCTCACTTCCAGTGAGCACCTGCAGATCAGCCCACAAAGATCCAGTCTGAGCTGGGGCAGGGCAACATTGGGTATCCCACCTCTACTAACCTTTGGGTCTTTAAACAATAGATCCAAATTCTCTATATAAAGGAAAGCACACAGAATGTTTTCCTAAATCCCACTTATTTTGCTTGACATGATGTTCTCCAGTTCCACTCATTTTCCTGAAAATACTGGATCCATTCCTCTCCATGGCTGTGTAACGCTCCTTCCTGCACACACATTTCCTATTCCTTTCATGGGCCCACGGGCACCAAAGCTGCTCTCATAACCTGGCTGCTGTAAACACGTGTGCAGGAGTCTCATCGTGTGCTGACCCGATCCCTTTGGTACAAATCCCACAAAGTATCTGTGCCCCAGGAGTGCCCATGCATACGGTTTTACTACTTTCAAATTTTGATGAACCTCTAGTGTCTACCCTGTCTGGCTTTGCACCAACTGTGCATGAGGCTCCTCAGCCCCCCACACCATGGGACCCCACTGCTGCTGCTTCAGTACTGTGTATTTCACAGATTCGTTTGGGGAGTTATATGCACTGGGTTTAGTTCTAGCAGGTTCTATGTGCCTAGGGAGTTACACATTTATTCTAGATTTTCCATTTGATTAGAATACATTTTTTGGAATATTTCTTAATCATCTGCTGGACTTCAGTGATACCTACTAATACCCCCTTTTCAATTATAATTTTATAAAATTTGGGTCTTTTCCCTCTTTCTCTGATTAATTTGTCTACAGGTTAGCAGATCTTGACAATGATCAAGACACACTGAATTCATAAACTGCTTTGTTAAATGGCAACTCCTTTGTACAACAACTAAAGACCATAATATTTAAAAAAAGAAATATCTAATTGTTCATTTGTATTATTCTTTTTAAGTTTCATTTCATTAAAGTCTTCTCTGATCTTCATTATCTCTATCAAATAAGTTTGGGTTTGGCTCATTCTTGTTTTGCTAAGGCCCTGAGCTGCAGCATTAGGTTATTTATTTGAAATCACTGTTATAATTGCTCTTATAATGTAAGTATTCATAACCATAAACTTTCTTATTCCAAAAATTCTGGCAAGCTGTACTTTTCCCCTCCTCTCTCCCCTCCCTTTTTCCTCCCATCTCCTCCCCTCCTCCCTCCCTCCCTCCCTGCCTTCCTTCCTTCCTTCCTTTCCTTCCTTCCTTCCTTCCTCCTTCCTTCTTTCCTCCCTCCCTCATTTCCTATTCCCTTTCTCTTTTTCAATTATCATAACTTTTAATAAAACAATTTTATTTCTGAGGTTGATTATGTTTATCTTGTTTAGGAGAGAATGAGTTTCATGAAAGCAGGAAGTAGTTAGCTTTTGTTCCATTGTAGCTCAGCACATAGGAAAGTCCCGAATACATAGTAGATGTTCAATACATAATGAATGAGTAAATGAAACCCACTCATTCTCGCTTGAATCACAACTTCAGAGACATGTGGAGAAGAGCTAGACTATTGAGCTCCTTCTTACCATGAATCAATGGCCCCTTTCTACACACCAGCTACATTTGGTTAAGCATGAGTTATTAAAGAAACAGAAGCAAGGAGAAGAACAAAGTTTGTTATTGCAAGACCAGTTCGATGTGCCTATTGGTAATGAAGAACTGGAGCCATCCAGTTCAGTTAAGCATTGAACTACTTGAGTCTAACAGTTATGGGTTCAAACATAGCTTCAGTTAGGCATGATTCTTTGATTAAAGAAAGGGAATCTTAGGGCTAGGAAGATGTCTTAGTAGTAGAATGCTTGCCTAGCATGCATGAAGCCCTGGATTTGATTCCTCAGTACCACATAAACAGAAGAAAAAAAAAACAGAAAAAAAAAACAGAACTAGAGCTGTGGCTCAAGTGGTAGAGTGCTAGCCTTGAGCAAAAGGAGCTCAAGGACAGTGCCCAGGCCCTGAGTTCAAGCCCCAGGACTGGCCAAAAAAAATGAAAATGAAAAAGAAAAGAGAACTTTATGTCCCAAAAGAAGTCTTTTAAAAGTCTTTACCTAGTTTATATAACTTTAACTCTGCTGTGTATCATCTTTACAATAACAATACAAAATAAGTAAGAAAAAACAAAAGCAAGGGAACTTCATGTGAAGCTGTGTTTTCTCATCATAACATATTCTAATGGGCTGTTCTAGTCTAACCCATGTCCAAAATGACAAGAGCAACTTTCTTGCACTTCTGTCCACTTCAGCTCCTCAGATGGTAAGCGCCTTTGCCCAGGTTCCCTTATTCATGCTAGTGACAAGGCATAGCTACTTCATCAAGCCCTTAGAGCTTTCTTGGCCTACCTCATCTTTAACAGAAGGCTAAGGACAGCCATCATTCTAAAGCCATGGCTTCTTCAGGGCTTGTGCTCACTCAACACTAAGGAAAGTACTTGGCATATATTACCTTCTGTCTGTCTGTCTGTCTGTTGGTCTGTCTCTCTCTCTCTTTCTGTGCCTGTAGTAGGGCTTGAATTCAGAGCCCTGTGCTCTTGCCTGGCTTTTTCACTTAAGGTTGGGGTTGTACCATTTGAACCACACCTCTACTTCCAACGTTTTGCTGGTTAGTTGGAGAAAAAGAGTCACAGATTTGTCTGCCCAGCTGGCTTGCAATCCTCAGATCTCAGCCTTCTGAGTAGTTAGGACTAACAGCATGGGCCGCCAGTGCTTGGCAAAAGTGGGTTTTTTTCTAGACAATAGTTTTCTTAAGTATCTTTGTAAACATGACATCTTATATATGATCTGTGCATATTCTTGTTGACTAAATTTGCCAAAGAATCCTATCTATTTTTTCCACCCACTTTTACCCTTTACTTAGTGTGCTATAAAAGTAACTATAAATTAGGTTATTTCTTAAACTTTACAAGCCTACCGATTTATCACTTTTGTGAAAGAGAAGCTTGAGAATATATTCAGGATTTTCATGACATAAACATCTGCATACATCTGCTTAATATTTTTCCATTTTAATTTTGGATATTAAAAATGTTGATGAAGAATTTGGGTAGGAAGGGCTCATGCCTATAAACCTAGATTCTCAGGAGGCTGAGACTTGAAGGATCATAGTCAATGCCAGCTTGGCAGAATATTTTCCTGTACTCCATCTGCAAAATAATCAGCAAAAAGTAGAGCCAGAGGCATAGTTCAAATGATAGAGTAATAGCCAGCAGGCTGCAACCCTGAGGTGAAATCCAAGAAATGCTAAGAAAGAGAGCTATAAAGTAAATTCATGAGGCTCTTACTTCCCTTGACGAGGATAAAGTAGGCAAAAAACAGTATGAACAATCTAAACCATTTTAGGTTCTACTGAGTGATAGCTACTACAGTGTGTTACATGTCACATAGCTCTCTGAGAACAGTATCCTGATTACTTAAGAAAAGTTGGGTTTATCATTATGGAAACCAGTGTAAATATTTAACTGAGAATTTACTTAGAAGTAACTGGCTCCAAGCAGAATTTTGAATTGTTTAAAAAATATAGCAAGAAAGTTTAGTAGAGAGTTGGTAAGGTAGATAAATTGCATTTGGAAACATTTTCATTTCTGATAAGATGCAAAATATATTCAAAACTTCTCATTCCAGGGAAGGAGCTAAAGTGAAATAGAGAAGCTTTGTTTGAAATTGTTATTTGTACTCCCTCTCCAGGAATGCTACATTCCATACAAAACCTACTTGCCAAAAGTGTTATTCAGAAAGTATTATAATTATTGCTTTAGAATGCTTCCCAGGCTTGAAACGTAAGATTAAGTTCAACTGGGATAAATTCAACTACTGCGTGATTTTTTAAATTTTCTGTTTTACAAATAGAATGCACACAAAAAACTAAGAGACCTGTCTTTACACTTTCATCATTGAGAATAAGAAAAACACATTTGATTAGGTTTGGAGCATCAGAACAAAAATTTTATGTATATACTCAATTCTTCTGAAAATGAATTATCTAATTAAAGGAAAAAAGGTTGTTTGTTTTTTGTTTGTTTGCTTGTTTGTTTTTGGTACCAGGTTTGGAGCTTGAATTCAGGTCCTCATGCTCTCACTTGGGATTTTTTTTTTTTTTGGTCCAGTTGTGGGGCCTGAACTCTAGGCCTGGGCGCTGTCCCTCAGCTCTTCAGCTCAAGGCTAGTGCTCTACAACTTGAGCCACAGCACCACTTCTGGCCTTTTTTCTTTTTGCTTATGTGGTGCTGAGGAATCAAACCCAGGGCCTCATGCATACAAGGCAAGCGCTCTACCACTGAGCCACCTTCCCAGCCCCTTGGGATTTTTTTTTTTTGCTCAATTTTGGAACTCTATCACTTGAGTCACATTGCTACTTCCAGCTTTTTCGTGGTTAGTTGAAGCTGAGAGTCTAATGACTCATCTGCTTAGGTTGATTTTGAATCGTGGTTTTCAGATCTCAGCTTCCTTAGTAGCTAGGAGTACAGGCATGAGCCACCAGCCCAACTAGCATACCCTTTTGTTTATGTATCCTTAATGCCTTTTCACTGCACACTAACTAGCACTGTCTTGTATTTGCTAGGCACAGAGTGAATGGATGACTGCTAAGATTTAGATCTTTCACACTTTGCTTGATATATCTACAGCCCTGATATATTAACTGCAATAACTACAGAAAATCCAGTTTAGATAATTATATTCTTCATCCACAAATACCACTTGGTACTAAAATAATTCAAGATATTTTTACTTGTTATGGGCAGTACTGCAAAAATAGATGTCATGTCTCCATTGGTAAACATTGACCCTTCATTAGAGGAAGAAATGCAGCCTGCATTCTGAAGTTTATATCACACTGGCAAATATTAAATATTAAATATTTACTTTTTAAAAACAAAAGACAACATAAACTAAATAATTAAAGTATCTGTGTAAATTATTAGTAAGAAATAGAGCCAATGAAATTATTTTAAATGCTTATTTTAAGTAATATAGTTTCACATTTGGTAATTTCTAATTTGCTTTCATTTATGTAGCAGAAACACTTCATATTTTGATAATTTAAATTTTTAACTATTCTTGGCTGTGACAAACTGTGTAAGTATGTTTAATTTTGACTCTAACCTATTGACTGAAAAAGTTTGATTTCCATGTTCATTTGAGGTTCTGTTGACAAATAGAAAGTGGGAAAGTCATAGTCTGTCCACTCCACGTGTCATTTAATGATTTACCAGAGGGAGTAAATGACAAGGTCAGGATGTTTCTTTCTCTCTCTCCCTATTTTCCTTCCTTCCTTCCTTTCCTTCCTTCCTTTTCCTTTTTTTCTTTCTTTTCCTTCCTTCCTTCCTCTTTCTTTCTAAGACAGCATTTTGAGGGCTCCAAATATCAGATGCTTCAGTTTTACATATCATGGCTCATTAACCATTAGCTGTATCCACCAACCAGGAGTCACAGAAGAGATTATGTAATGATAGTGCCACTCAATCAGAGATCAGAGATATCCCCCTCTCCTATCATAAAGTGTATCCATCAATCAGGAAGCACAGAAGAGATGATGTAATGGTAGTTCTACCCAATCAGAGTGCAGAGAGATTGCCACTGATCATGAAGTGTATCTGTCAATCAGGAGGCACAAAGACTGTGTAATGGAAGTTCTGTCTGGCCAGAATATGGGCACAAAACATGCCCTTCTCTTCTGCTTCCTTCTATGAAGAGGTCCATGAAGCAATGATTGACAGAATGTTGCTATTTCCTCTTGGGAGGAAACTAAGAGAAACAAGAATCTGAAGCCACAGACTTCTAAAAAGAAGTTTTCAGTTTGCCTAGAAACCATGAACATAGCACAAGGTCCTACCAGGAAACAGTAGGCAGTAAGAAGATGACAAAGGGGTGGGAGGTAAACACAAAGTAAGTAGAAACAACAAAGAAAAAAATTTACAATTTAGGAGGCTGCATTCAGGGGATCATGATTTGCAGCTAACCCAGCCAGTTAAGCCCATTATTTCCAATGATCTATTTTCTGTCAAAAGTGGGCCTTGCAATGTAGCCTTCCAGATCTCAGCCGCTTAAGTAGCTAGAATTACAGGCAAAACCCACAAGTGCCAGATAAATATATTTTATTTTCAGTCTTTCATAGTAAAATTTGATTTTTTTCTCTCATTTTAAAGTTTTATAGTTTCTAAAACTCTGGATCACATGCATTCAGTGGGCTCACAGGTGGCACTCTATCAGCTTTTATTACTAACAAAATAGTCATCCTTGACAATGTTGCTGAGACTTAAACAAATCTGATAGCTAACTTTGTTTTTGATGGATACTATACTGCAGGTCTTTTTTATGGTACCAGGGCTCGAATTCAGGGCCTAGGTACTGCTGCTGGGCTTTTCACTCAAGGCTGGAGCTCTCCCACTTTAGCCACAGCTCTACTTCTAGCTTTCACTGGTTAATTGGAGATAAGCATCCATCCTGTAGATTTGTCTGCCTGGGTTGGCTCCAAACCACAATTCTCAAATTTTAGCCTTCTGAGTAGCTAAAGTTACAGGTGTGAGACACCAGTGCCAGTCTCATAATTTGATTTTTAACTTTGCTCGAGTACTGATGTATTAAAATTTTTATTTAAAACATGAAATAAGGCCAATAAGTATATTCTCAATGTTACTGCATACAGATTCAAACTTTTGCTCATGGCTAGTGCTCTACCACTTTGAATCACTCACCACTTTCGGTTTTCTGGTGGTTAACTGGAGAGAAATGTCTCATGGACTTTCCTGCCCGTGCTGACTCTGAACCATGATCCTAGAATTTCAGGCATAAGCCACTGGTGTCTGGCAGAAGATGCATTTTTAAAGGTTGTTTTGTCAGTGTGGGGCTTGAACTCAGGGCCTGGATGCTGTCCCTGAGCTCTTCAGATGAAGGCGAGTGCTCTACCACTTGAGCCACAGGAGATAAGATTCTCACGGACTTTCCTGCCCAGGCTGGCTTTGAACCACTATCCTCAGATCTCAGCCTCCTGAATAACTAGGATTACAGGTGTGAGCCACCAGCACCCAACAATAAGATGCATTTTTAATCAGAGCTTTGTCATTAGACTTAATTTGTGCTTAGTGCTGATAAAGCCAAGAGATGGACTGTGAAGACTGAATGAAGTTTCTAACTACTGCACAGAAAAATTCCATGATGGCTCTGAAACATCAGATAGTTCATTCTTGATTTGTAAAACCATGAAGAATGCCTGTGAATCAAAAATGAACTTGACAGTAAGCTTCAGTAATTTATGCATTAATAAAAAAACTGATGTGTGAATTTATTGGCCCTGTATGCATGTTGTATGCGAAAATGGATGCTAGCAGCTTTGTTTCTAATAATGATTCTTGAAAATGTTCCTAAGACTTAATGAAATAAACCTGAGAGCTATATTCATTTTTTATGCATACTCTATTGCAGGTCAATGAGCAACCAGACTCCTCACCACCACCCCGCCCCACCCCCAGCCCCATCGGTCATAGGGCTTGGACTCAGGACCTGGGTACTATCCTTCAACTTCTGTGTGCAAGGCTAGCACTCTACCACTTTGAGCCACAGCACCACTTCCTGTGTGGAGGTGATTAATTGGGGATAAGAGTCTCACAAACTGGAGATAAGAGTCTCACAGGCTGCTCAGGCTGGCTTCAAACTGCGAGTAGCTAGGATTACAGGTGTGAGCCACCAGCACCCAGCTCTTTTTTCTTTTACTAAGTTCCAGTAGAAGGGCTTGAACTCCTGGGTGCTGACCCTTAGCTTATTTTCCTCAATGCTGGTACTTTATTTATATCCCTCGAGCCACAGCTCTACTTCTGGTTTTGTTCTGGCTAACGGAGATAAGAGTGTCATGGATGTTCCTGCCTGCCTAGGCTCTGAATGGTGACCCTTAGATCTCAGCTTTCTGAGTAGCTAGGATTACAGGTGTGAGCCACTGGTGCCTAGGGACAAATCGAACAAATAACATAAAAAATCAAACTATCAAGCTGTGTACTTTCTCCAGATGGAACGAGTCCAGGCTGTGTCAACATAACTCCAGTTCAGTGTGAAGAGCATTTATGAGAGTGGTCACAGCACATCACACATATGGCCGAGATGTTACAGCATCACTTTTCAGTTTATTAGCTTAGTGACATGGACTGACTGCTCTTCAGTCCACCAGCCTATAGACACAGGGAACAAACTCCCTAATGTTCAATTTCAAATACTAAGAAGTTGGCATGAAAGGAAAGTATATTTGGTGGGTTTTAAAAATTAATTTAAATGAAATGGAACAATCAAAACTCTTTTCATGCCAGGCACAGTGGCTCACACCTATAATCCTAAGTACTTAAGAGGTTGAGATCAGAGGATCTCAGTTTGAAGCCAGCCTGGACAAGAAAGTTCACAAGACTCTTATCTCCAATTAACCACCAAAACCCATTAGTGGTGGTGTGGCTCAAGTGGTAGAGCACCAGGCTTGTACAAAAAAGCAAAGGGACAGTACTCAGGGCTTGAGTCCAAGCCCCAGGACCAGCAGTAAATAATAAATACAAGAAGTATCCAGTCTATCTAGTGAATAAACCAAGGTAGTTTAAGAGTCAAGGTATTCTGAAGTATGGAAGATACTTTGAAGAGCCAACACAAGGAAACTAACAATACTGAGGGAAAGGACAGTAGGAACATAGATAAAGGGACTTTGTACTCACATAGAATAAGAAGACAGGACAGGCCTATTGCAAACTTCCATCATCAATTTAGTGAATTCTTGGATGAGCTACGTGTATTCACATCAATCAGGAAGAAGAGCACTGACAATTTATTCAATATCTTCTAGTGTGTCAGTAACCACTAGTTACACTGCATGATTGTTTTCAATCAATTGTCTCATCTAATTTCACCAACTCTAAGAAACAGAGCTGGCGTATGTGGCTCATACCTGTGACCCTAGCTACTCAGGAGGCTGAGATCTGAGGGTCATGGTTCAAGTCAGCTAGGGCAGGAAAGCCCATGAGACTCCTGATCTCCAATTAGCCACCAAAAAGCCAGACATGGAGCTATGGCTCAAGTGGTAGAGGGTCAGCCTTCAGTGACAAAGCAAGAGTGGAGGTCCGGTGTTCGAACCCCAGTACTGGCTCAACAAATAAACAAATAAACAGCTAACAATATAAATACATTAAAATTAAAAATAGAGTGTGACTGGCTTCTGGTATCACCCTTGAAATCCCAGTGCTTATGTTTATTGGTGAAATGATTCTACAACACCCACAGGGATGAATGGGAAAGGCCCCCCTGAATGCACTGCTGAAGCGTTTAGGGAAAGCACAGAGGGAAAAGCGTTCTGTGAAAGCACAGAGGCATTATGGTTAGAATGCCTCCACTCTTAGAATACTGGCAGGTATAAGGTGAACCGTGGGGATTTTCCTTTCCCAGCATGGGATTACCTCCAAAGGACACTGTTCTTGTCTGGCATGATTAGCACAGCATACCAGAGACAAAATCCACTTGATGTGACACAGGGTATCAGTATGCATTTCTTCTTCATAGAAGACAAATGCTTTCACTGACAAATGCACTATTAAAGAAAAATGTCTGGCTGGGAAGGGGCTCAGTGGTAAAGTACTTCCTTCACATGCATGAGGCCCTTGGTTCGATTCCTCAGCACCACATACTCAGAAAAACCCAGAAGTGGCGCTGTGGCTCAAGTGGTAGAGCAGTAGTAGCCTTGAGCTGAAGAGCTGAGGGACAGTGCCCAGGCCGAGTTCAGGCCCCTCGACCGACAAAAAAAAAAAAGAAAAAGAAAAAAACAAAAGAAAAATGTCACTGAATCCTACAGTTTTACAATATCACTAGAAACAACAGAAACTCGCCAAGAAGCTAGCCAGGAGCTGGTGATGAGCTACCAGAGGTGGCCACTGCTGCTGTAGGAATGCTTCCTTCAGAGACAAAGGGACATAAGTGAGGACTCGGAGCCCTTATCCACGTGGAAGCCACGTGGAGGTGTCTCCTCAGCTAAGAAATCCTACCTCTGCTCAGTATTCTGCAGACCAAAACAAAGGCTCTGTGCGGTTGAATCCACTGGGAAGACAAAGCATATCCAATGCATCTTACCTGAAGACTCCTTTGGAAGTACAAGTAGAATATACTGGAAGAAGGTTAGAGGATTGGGGTGGGATATATTTAAGTTACAGTCTATCTTAACCATTTAGGTGAAATTGTAGAAGGGAACAATTATTTTTATTTTTTTTTGCACCTGTATTGGTGCTTAACTCAAGGCCTGGGTGCTGTCTCTAAGCTTTTTTGCTTAAAGATGGTGCTTGAGCCACAGCTCCACTTCCAGATTTTTGATGGTTAATTGGAAATAACAGTCTCATGGACTTTCCTGCCAGTGCTGGCTTCAAGATGTGATCTTCAGACCTCAGCCTCCTGAGTAGCTAGGATCATAGGTGATATGAGCCACTGCCACCCAGTGCAATCATTATTCTAAAACCTTTGCAATATATTCTAACTAATTAAATATCACTCCGACATGTGCAACAGGCAACATTACTGCTGTACTTTGTAGATCATGCAACAAAAACCTGGACGGCTGAGCTCCATGTGCATCTGTGGTAGGTGTGTTAGGATGGTTAGAAAGTTAACTGGCATGGGGTACGATTTGAATCCTTGTTAGAAAATGGCCATTTTGGGGGTGTCACTTTATAGATTAATATAAAGCTCTAACACAAAGATTTGTAATGTGGAATTAAACTAATTTTAATGCAGCTTTATGGCTTAAATAAATACATGTTTTGGTGCATGCAATTTTTTTTAAAGGCTTACCCCTTATGTAATTTTCTAATGGCATTTGAGATATATTTTATTTTCCTGGTTACTGAATATATCAACACAAAATAAAATAACAATAGCCTAAATGTCCCAAATTGCCCATGCATTTCACTTTTAGGAAAGAAAGTATACTCAGTATACTCGAGGTTTAAAATGAGTAATTGAGACACTGGATGAAAACAATTTGATATGCCTGTTGAAACAGAAGCAAACTATTAAAAGAAGGGCAAAGGGAGCTATTCTCAAATCATTCATCTAGTGAAAACTATTCAAATCACAGCCAAATTAAATGAGCTGTGAGATTTTTCCAAAACAAATCTCTTCTGAGGCTAAAACATGAATCTTCTAAGGCCATCAGCATCAATTTGCCTGTATTTCCTTATGGAGGAGGTAAAAATAGCTTTTCATTAAAGAAGCAGCTCCTATAATCAACATACTTATCTCATTAAAGAAGCAGCTCTTATTTTAATCAACATATTATCTAAGTCTTCTATTCACAAACTGAAAAACGGCTGATTTTGGCAATGTGTAACAACTGCTTGTTTTCCTGCTGATCCACAGGTAACCCAAATGCCAATATGTAGTTGGATCATTCATTGCAGAAGGTTAATGACTTAAATATGAATTATGCAACTTTTTAGGAGTGGTAATACTGATTTAGACAACTCACAGACAGAATACACAAATAAGTCAGACATTGATATGTGAGGAATTTAAAATTATATTAAATTGTATTGTCTACTAATTACCATGGTATAATACATATTTATATGTTCTAATAAATATGCATAATATATATGTATAATATGCACTTATAAATATGTACAACTCATTGCACAGTTTAGCGTAGACTGGAAAAACAGGAATTATCTCTGTGAGCAAATAATGTGAACTTCTCTATTTTTATCCAACCTTAAAAGAACTGGCAATGAGTCCCTTAGGAACTTTTAAAAAGGATTACTTATTGGTTAATTCTATGACACTAATGTAAATAACTATGTTGAAAAATAGAAGTTCCAGCAGGACTGTTTACTTTAAAATAACTAGATGTTTGAGTTGTCAGCATACAAAGAGTTGCACAAATATTTGTAGACTATTTATATACTAATTATACTAATCAAGATTAACTCACTGGTTGCTTAAGTCAGTTAAAGTCAGTGGCCCTGGGTATTGCTTATTTCTGTATTCCCAGTGCCTGGCCCAGTTCCTAGCACATGCCATGGCTGCATGGGTAAAGTGAGGGAGCAGGGCAGGAGAGCCCAGGTTGTTCACCAAGCCACTGTCTTGTACGGGGTTGTTCATTGAGCCACTGTCTTGCACATGCCCATCTAGGAACGTGGTGTGGCCTCCTCTGCACTAGGGCCATCTGTTAATTGTCACTTGATTTATAAATGACCAGCTGAGATTTTCTCTCAGTTGCTCCGGGTATTTAAGATAGTTTTCTTAGCAGGAAAGCCGTGTTCTGTCTCCGTGCCTCATTTTCTCTTAAGCTGGATTAATCTGGGCCTCCCGGAGCTGGCCTTAGGTCGCCTTGTCACCGTGTCTCAGGCACTTCTGCTGCTGGTAGGCTTAACTCGTGGCTTCGGTGTCAGCATTTGGTGCCATCTGGACGAGCACTTAATGACTCCCCAAAGAGACAGGGTCAGACAACACAGCCATCTTCCTGAGAACTAAAATTAGTAGATCTATTTCATCACAAAGCCCTCTCCCCTCCCGTCACCTGTCTCCTGACACGACTCACAGGAACCAGAGGAGGAACGGGGCGGGCGACAGGGGCACTGGCCAGTACCCGCGGCCAGGGCTCTGTGCCATGCCCAAATTCTGCTTTGGTTTTATTCATATGAATCTACTTTGCTGATTATGAACAGTAGACACAAGGCTAGAAATTCACCAGAAATTTACTGATTCAGTGTCAGCTTACCATTAAGAACTCAGTTTTCTAGCAATCAGAATATAGTATCTCAGGAAAGCTACCACATTTATTATTTCAAATATTTATATAAATTTTTTTGCCAGGAAGCTGAAACGTGTTTTGTCAGAGGAGGGTAAGGTCAGGTGGAGGGGGACAGTCGTAATATTCAATGTTCACATGTGAAAATGGAACTGGGTCCCTGGAGGGGATAAGTGGGCTGGGAGAAGTGGGAGAACGGTGGAAAGGTGACACAGATCAAGATGCATTGTACTCATCAATTGACATGCTGAATTGAAACCCCTTTGTACAACTGCTGAAAGATAAAAAAAGAAACAAAAAGTAAAAATAAATTAAAAGCAATCAAACTTCATTCTGTAACAGGTCACTCAGAAGTAGCACTTCTAATCTGTCACAGTGTGTCTCAATACTTGACAATGGTGTTTGCAAAATGTTCCTCATTTATGGGGCAGCCAAAGAGCTCCCAGGAAAGTCTGATTGCTGACACCTCCTAACCTTGGGGCTTTAAACAGCATTAGATTGTACAGAGTCCCATATTAAGCATGTATACTGTCCAAAGCTATGAATGACTTCTTGTCCAGGGAGCTGGGGTTAAACTTTATTAAAAAGGAATAACAGCTGCTGGAAATGAAAAGGGATGCTGAGTTTACAACAGGAATCTCACCAATTTAACTGACCTACTAAGATATATATTAGCGCTTTCCAGAAAAACACCATGGAATTTAGAATTCCTGTAAGTTATTATTCACAGCATCCAAAGCAAGACAAAAATACATATAAGTAGGTAGAACACAACACATTCTAAAGACAACCATCAGTAGAAATAGTGATATTACTCAGCACTGAAAAAAATATTTTAAAATTGAAAATGCATTGTCAAGACCAAGAAGAAAAATATGCTTGATGAAGGAAGAGACAGAAAATGGCAACAATGAAATAGATATTATTTACTTTTAAATAGAAAGTTCAGCCAGGCACAGGTAGCTCATGTCTGTAATCGTAGCTACTCAGGAGTCTGAGAGTTGAGGATTGCAGTTCAAAGCCAGCCCAAGCAAGAAAGTCCTTGAGATTCTTATCTCTAATTAATCACAGGAAAGCCAGAAGTGGAGCTATGGCTCAAACTGGTAAACAAGCACAGGGACAGTATCCAGGCCCAGAGTTTAAACCTCACAACCCGCAAAAAAGGAAAAAGAAAAAAAGAAAGTTCACTAACTTAAAAATGTGACCTAAAATGAAATAGTCAAACAATTGTTTGAACTGTAGAATGAAAATCACCCAGCATGAATAAACTTGACAATTCACTAAAAATGACCTATGTCCCAAAACAACATATTAAACAGAAAACTCGAACAGTTTGCTTGGACAACTAGAGCATTATATAAAAATAAACTAACCTAAATGCAATTGGTATTCCAGAAGAGAGAGATAATGGGTGGAAAACATACATGATAAAATAAAGACCAAAAATTCCCCCAAATTATGTGAGAGGTAAATTCATATGACTAATTAAGATGAATTTAAAAATAAGCACACCTAAGCACATCATTATCCATGGCTTAAAGCTAATCTTAAAAATAAAAATATGGCAATATGTAGCATGGTGTCCTCAGAGCCTGGCCTGGAGTCCTCACTTAGCCTCTCAGCCTGTCGCCCCCGCATGCTCAGCCTGCTGCCCCCTCTACGCTCTGCCTGGTATCCCCCACACTCTGCCTGGCATCCCCGCATAAGTGGTTTTAAAAGAAAGCCAGTCTTCCCCAGCATTCTGAGCACAGGACTCTGCAAATCGCTGGAGAACATGTCCCCTTGGTGTCCAGCAGCAATAGCTGTCAGCTCGGGCTGCATTTTTAGGGAACTTGGGAACTTGGGGAACTTTTGATGGGTCCCACATGCAATCTCTGGAATTAGAAATTCTGGGTCTAGAGCCCCAGTATCTGCATTTCCTAGAGCCCCAGTATCAGTGGTTTTAATGTATAGCTCAGAAAACCACTCTGGATGAACTCTTAAGTTGATCAGCTCCTATAAATCCATGCCTCACTTAACCCAAATATAAGGCTGGTCCAGTCATTTTGGTTCCAGAAGATTTATCCATCACCTCAATTAATAATATATTATCCTGTATTAGTAATATATGAACCTGCATCAGTGAAATATTTAGTATATGATAGATTGATATAAACTCTATTTTCTAGGCAACAGTTGGTTATCTTCATTAATAAAGGAAATAATGGCAAGCATATACAATAATAATATACAAATAATATTAGTATTTTACTCTGTAGAACTGAATCCTTTCTAGTTTTTTGTCTTTTCATATCTTTAGATGAGTATTTCAGGTGAATGATAGGCATGGATTGTGTATGGATCTTTAAACAAGAGTTGAGAATGAGTAGAGAATCAAACTAAAAGTGAACTGGAACAGCAAATAACTCAGCTGAGGAAAGCAGGTTCAAATGAGCTGCCTTAACTCTGACTCACACCACATTACATTTTGTAATTCCACAATCATAAAAAATGGAATAGGATGCAGAGAAAATGTCCCCTAAAAAAGTTACATTCCACCTTCAAAATAAGTGTTAGAAGCAGCAAATTCTATTCCCAAATTGGCTTTCCCGTGTGTGCCACCTGGGCAGTTCCTGCCACAAAACAGAAGCAGTTCCTGCTTCTAGGACATCTGATTTCCACCACCCTACCAGTCTTCAAAGTCTGAGGAGTAAATGCTTAATTTATGTCCTTGGGTAAAGGTTAAGAGGCCTCAGGCTACAAATGATCTTTAAAAATAAAAAAATAAAAAATTTTCCTCTTTTCTATTAAGCTTAGAATCATAGACCAAAATTTTAAGTTAATGAGAATCTTTCATGGTCTATAAAACCCCATTTGTTAGGAAATGGAAAGACTTGGAAAAAATTATATTAAGTGAAGTAAGCCAGGCCCAAAGAAACATAGGTTCCATGGTTTCCCTTATTTTCATTAACTAGTATATGTCTGAGACAAGCAGAAAAGGTCAGGTAAGTTGATGTTAGGCAAAATGAACCCCAAGATAAGGACTCATATGGTTTTTTTTCGTGCTGTTATTTCTAACATATTTATAAGATGATTTCTTTGTTGCTTTGTATGTCCCTCCCCCACGGTATAACCCATTTTCACTGTATTTGATGTCGGTGTAATTTGGGGAGGGGAAGGGAAAAACAAATTGTTTGAATAGAGATACAGGTGGACCCATTGCAACGAGACGTTATGTCAAAAAACGAACTTTACAACTTTGGCGGGGGGGGGGGGGAGAGGGGGTAAGGATGGGAGGGCAGGAATGGTAAGGGGAAACAATGGAGGAGGCAACAATTCTTGATAAGAAATGTAGTCATTACCTTGCTCATGTAATTGTAACCCCTCTGTACAGTATTTTCAAAATAAAAAATTAATAATAAAAAGTCAAAAAATTATAAGAGTAAATTGTATCTAAATACAAACCACTGGATATTTATGATAAATGCTTAATAAATGATGAACCACTTAATTGGGAACAATCCCATTATATGCACATTATGAACTTTTCTCACAAATCTATTATGGAAACATTGCCATTTTATCATTTACAAATCAAAGGAAAACAGCAAAGGACTTGGACTGTTGCGGGGGGGGGGGGGGCCGGTAGGGGACGCACAAATGGGTCTTAGTAGGGAGCTTTTTACCCATTGGATAGTGGCTTTTGTTTAGTCTACAGTTTTGCAAAAAATAACACTACTTTCATTTATTTGTGATCTACTTCTGACTGAAAAGAATGTGTAATCAAACACTGAAGGGACACAATGATGAACACAATGAAGGACGAGAACTGCTCAGGAGGTCCTGATGGCAGAATACTGTGGCAAACAGCAGAATGACAGTGCAGGGTTTCAGAGCTGTGGCCGGCTCTGTCTCAGATGGAAAGCAGGCTGTGTGCACACTGGTCATTTTCAATTCTTGAATTCTATGTGATGAGTGTATGTGTGTGTACATGTGCATGCATGCCTATGCATCTTCTGGAACTAGGGCTTGAACTCTGGGCCTCATGCTTTTGCTTAGTTTTTTCAGTTGGTTGGTCCTCTACCACTTAGGCCACCCCTTAGCTTCTGACCTTTTTTTAGGCTAATTAGAGATAAGGATGACTTGGATTTGTCTGCCTGGGCTGACTTGGACTTGGGATCCTCCTACCTCAGCCTCTTGAACAGCAAGGATTATAGGGTGAGGCACTGGCGCTCAGCCTGAAATTCTGTACAATTTAAGTCATTCAGCCATCCTATAGCATGAATAAATAGAATAACATTTCTATTTTGAATTTTTATTCCAGAAATACTTACAGTTAAGGCTGGGAGTCCTGGGGGTCCCATGTCACCCTAAAGGAAAAAGAAAAAAGTTAGATTTCTAGGAGCCCCTCTTTGTACATTATTTGTAAGTTTTAGAATCTATAGGAACAATATTAATAGATAAAGTTTGAAGGACATCAAAACAGAATTTGTCTTAATTAAGTCTGGGCACCATGAAAACTTTATTCTGCTCCCTTGAGAGCTAATATTAGAAAAATGCACTTTTTTCAGCCAGAGAAACTTGTTTTGAGAATCTAAAATTGTCAAATTTTCTATTCTTTTGACTAGTAATCCAAAATTAGAAGAAATAATTTCTTCTCAAATATGGCTGCTTGCCAAAGTGACAGCTGGGAAGCGTGGTGGTGACATAATTTTTTTCTGACATTCAAGTGAGAACTGGCAGGCATAGTAAGTGGGTCTCCCTGGTGCTACATCCAGCTGGCAGGCCCAGCCCTGCTGCCCAGGCCTGCAGAGCTAGCCCTGCACTGCTGCTTGGTGCTGTTGGCTGAGTATCCCGACATCTTTGCTATGTTGGGAATTTAATTCCTTATGTTGTCAGACAAGGGTGAGAAAAGGGGAAATCTTAACAAACATACTAATGTCAACTTGCATCTACATCTTTCAGGCTAATTAAATGAAAACATTGTTCTAATGTGTTCAATAGAACAGGCTTTAATTTATTTTAAAAAAGTGCCAGTTCTAGGGCTGGAACTCAGGGCCCAATCACTGTCCCTGAGCTTTTTACTCAGTGTTGGTGTTCTTTCACTTGAGCCACACCTCCACTTCTGGCTTTTTGCTGGTTAATGGGAGGTAACAATCTCATGGGCTTTCCTGCCTGGGCTGGCTTTGAACCCAATCCTCAGATCTCAGCCTCCTGAGTAGCCAGAATTCCCAGAGTGAGCCACAAGTGCCCAGTTCATCTTACAATGTCTTTTGACAACTAGATCCACAAGAAAGTCCCTGTGTAGGTCTTCTGGAGAGGCTGGCATGAGTGGGAAGACACAACAGACACAGTACCTTTTCTCCTTTAGGTCCAGGTGGGCCAACAGGACCCACATCACCTTTGGAACCCTGCACAAAGAACACAGACATTATCAACCCCACGTGCCATGTCACACACACTCCGCTTTCTAACAAGCCACTAGTGACAAACCTATCATAACTGAGAGAACCCTCAAACCCCTCTCTTCTCCCTTTGTTGTTTGAAGAGAAATAAAGATGACTGGCTCTCAAACCTGAGCAACATCTGTGCATGGCACAGATAAAGTCAATCAGCAACCATCCTCAATAGCATGTATTTGTACAACTTTGCTTCCTGCTGAAATCACATTAATTTTCCTTCTGTGAGAGCAGCATTTAGATTTATGTGAGCTTTACATATCCACTTTGGACTAAATTTGTGGATGTTATAAATACCGCTGATTGGTAATTGATTTGGCACAGACAGACACATCCTGTCCATCCCAATCATGCAGCCAATAGGAAAGAATAACATGCAACAATAAAGTAATGAAGAATGGCTGAAGCCATGTGACGAACATGGTCTAGGCCTCTGACTGCTCCGAGAAGATGAATTCAGCTTTCTTGCAGTGAGTGAATGAGAATACAGATTCCTGTGAACAGAGTCCCTGTGAATACTGAATCCTGTGAGTACTGAATACTGAGTCCTGTGAGTACTGAGTCCGTGTGAATACTGAGAACCTCTGAATACTTAGGCTCTATGAGCAGTCCTGTGAGAACTGAGTAGCTCTGAATATGGAGTCCTGTGAGTCCTGAGTCTGTGTCTACAGAGTCCTGTGTATACTGAGTTCTGTCATTAAGGTGAGAGCTGAGGACATGGGGGGTGCTCCCAGCTCCACTGGAGCTAATGAAGACTTTAGAAATGTAGAAGTCAGAAGCATCCAGGAGAACAACAGTATACACATAACCTGGGTGGTTTAAGCACTCCCGTAACACTAAGTAATAGGCTGACAGTGATCCTGAGACTCGTGTGGTTGAAGACATCCTGCCAGGCACCAGGCACCTGAGCACATGCTGCTTTGTTTCTCAAGCACAGGCACAGGGTGGTCAGTCAGCCATCCTCTCTACTGTTTCATCCTCAGTTGGTGAATCAATAGCAGTCATGTTTTGCCGGCTGCACACAATGCAGGCTCCAAGGCACCAGCATGCCATGTTTCCTCCTCCTGTTACACTAGTGATATTCTCAATGGCAAGTGGGTGCTAGGGAGAAAGGCTCAGTACTCACCCAAAGCACCAAACACCCAATGGAAGAGACCCTGAACTGTGAGTGAGACACATTCTAAGATTAAGATCTCAAAAGTTGATCTTGCTAGCTATGTCCTTTGCCATGAAGAAGTTCTGCAGTTTCATGCAATCCAATTTGTCCAACCTTTCTTTGATTTGTCCTGTTTCTGGGTCTTTATTAAGAAAATTTCAAGAAGCCCTAGAGTTTCTCCTATTCCTTCCTGTAATGTTTTCAGGGTGTCTGCTTTGACTTCAAGGTCTTTGAGCCATTTGGAGTTGACTATCGTGCAGGGTGATATATAAAGATCTATTTTTAGTTTTCTACAGGTGTTTAACCAATTTTTCCAGCACCATTTATTGAAGAGACTTTCTTCCATTCTATTTTTTTGGGAGAAGAGCTTCACCAGCTATACAACAGACAAGGGCCTCATATCTAAAATATACTTAGAACTCAAAAAACAGAGTCACCCAAAAATCCTTTAAGAAACAACAGCCCCATTAATAATAGTGGGCTAAAAATTTAAAGAGGAACTTCTCTGGAGTAAACACTGGAAGAAATGCTCAACTTCTCTGGCCATAAAAGAAATGTAAATCCAAACAACATTGTGATTCCACCTCACCCCAGTTAGAATCTATACTCAAGAAATCTAATAACAACAGATGCTGGAGGGGATGTGGACAGAAGGGAACACTACTGCATTGTTGGTGGGAGTGTAAACTTGTTCAACCGCTTTGCAAAGCAGTATGCTGGTTCCTCAAAAGACTCCACATAGAGCTCCCCTATGACCCAGTAATCCCACTTTTGGGCATTTACCCAAATGATCACAAACAAGATCATACTAAAGCTACCAGCACAACTATGTTTATCTCAGCATTATTTATCATAGCTGAGATATGGAACCAATCCAGATCCCCATCAGTAGATAAATGGATCAAGGAAATGTGGTTTATATACACAATAGAATTCTATGCCTCCATCAGAAAGAATGACACCACCCTATTTGTTAGGAAATGGAAAGACTTGGAAAAAATCCTATCAAGTGAAGTTACCCAGTCCCAAAGAAACATAGGTCCTATTGTTTTTCCTCATTTGCAATAATTAGCATACATATAGGATAATCTTATCAGATGAGCTGAAAAGATAAAAACCATCTACAAATGACCATATAAGATGATGCTAAGTGAAATGAACCCCAAGATATGGACACAGAGGTCTGTCTTTATTGTTATTGTTTTAAATGTCCCATGTGACTTTATTTGTTGTTGTTGTTGTTTCCTTTGTATGATCTTTTCCCTGTGGCATATCCTCTGTTGACACTGTACTCGATTTTGGTACTCTGCATCTTGTATATACATTTATCTAATCTGGGGAGGGGAAAGGGAACAACAAAACACTGAAACAAGGACACAGGATGACCCATTGCAACAAGGATTTCCACAGGACAGTATATTGGAAATGAACTTTACACCTTCCGGTGGGAAAGGGGATGGAGGGACAGGAAGAGTGTGGGAGGGGGAGGGAAGGGATAGTGGGACAACAACAAGAAAAGGAAAGGGTAACAATGATGGACAAGTAATGCATTCATTGCCTTACTCATATAACTGTAACCTCTCTGTACAGCATCTTCACAATAAAATAAAATTTATAAAAAGATCTTAAAAGTTGATTCTGCATGTAATTTGGAGGCAGAAAGTCTTATCTAAGGGCAAAGGGGAATGGAGGAAGAACACTGCAATGGAAATTGTAAGAAAAGCAAGTAGAGCTCAATATTGTTATTGTAAGACTCAGCACTCAAGGATGCAGTGTCTTTAAAAATCAGATTATTTGGGTTTAGTTGTAGCTCAGTGGTTGAGTTCCTGCCTGGTCCATACCAAGGCTCGGGGTTCAAATCCCAGAACCAAACATAAATCAGATATATGATTATATGATTATTAAAGGGAGATTACTTGGGAGGAAATAAGGGAAGAGGAAAAGAGAGGGCAATAGGAATGAGTATGATAAAAGTAGAAAATAGATATCCATTAAAATCTGTTCAGAAGGGAAGGAGGAAAAAGAGGGGCCAAGAGAGAGCAATATGGATAGGATGAATTTGATAAAAGTCATTACACATGTGTATGTAAACATTACGATGATACCTTTTTATACCATTAGCATTTTGTGGGTTTTTTTGGCCCATATTGGAGCTTGAACTCAGGGCCTGGGTATGGTCTTCAAGCTTTTTCACTCACGATTGATCCTCTACCACTTGAGCCACAACTATATATATGGATTTTGCTGGCCAATTGGAGATAATATTCACTCAGATTTGTCTGCTTGGGCTGATTGAACTTTGATCCTTAGATCTCAGCATCCTGAGTAGCTAGGATTATAGATGTGAGTCACCAATACCTGCCTTTATATAATCAATTTGTGCTAGTAAAGATTTTATAAATCAGATTATTTAAAAGTAATGGTATTTGTTAAAGATGGTTAACCCATCAATTAATTTCTATTCCAGCTTCTGTGATTGCACCTTATTTCTGAGCAGTGGTGACAGCTGTCACATACCTCTGCTTCTGTGATGTCAGTATTTTTATCCCTAGCCCACAGATTGCATTGGGATAAGGAGATTAAGATGGTTATTTTAAACACATCACATGCCATAATTTTGATAAGGGATATTTGAAAGACCATAATACAAATGCAGAGAAAACTAAACAGTGATTAAAATCTACTTTTCTAAAATTATGTAACCCTACAAAAACAAACAAACAAACAAAAAGGGCTACCTACTTCACTAAATGTTCTTGTTTAACCCAGTTTGCAATGGCAAATGTTTATATGACTTCCTATGTAGTATGTCCCAGACCCTGGTCCATGTTTCCTGTCTCTGCTCTCTACCCCACCCACATTTTGCATCTCCACCGTCTGCCCCCAGCCCCAAGAGGCAATCCTTTGTATGCAGTGGTTTCCTGGCATAGCCTCAGAGCTGAGGGCAGCTGGGGAGGGGAGAAGTTCACCTCACCTGGAGGCAGCCACGGGCTGTTGAGCATCAAGGGCCACAGCGCCAACCTTACAACCTGCCCAAGCCTATTCTCAGTTACCAGCAGTAGACCACCACCAGAACAACAACTACACATTACAGTGTAAAGGAAAGACCAAGCCCTACATTGTGAAGATTAAATAATAGCAATTTAAGTTTTTAACTATTTCAGTGCATGATTGGTATGTCCTATTTAAACTACAAGGGGATTATGTTCATTAATACTATGCAGATCAACCAAAAAGTGCACGCGCGCGTGCATGTATACACACACACACACACACACACACACACATTGTCAAGGATATGTGTATAAAGATATCAGCCTTTTTGTGTTGTCCTGGTAAATTTGGCTTTGCTGACATTTAACATTTGCTTAGTGATTAGCTTACCTTTAATTAGTTGTCTACCCTTGTAAGCCCCACAGAGGAGATGAGCCCTGTCAGTATCAGTAGCCCCTGGCCTGGAAAGCAAACTGCATACTTCCCTCTGCCCTAGGGTTTTCCCTCTCCAGAGAATGCAGGCCACTTTGAGGGGAGCAGCCAAAAGAAGCAGTTACAAGATACACGGATCTCCAGCTGTGGGCCGGAGGCATCAGTAAAGACTACCGCACAGAGAAGCTGCCAGGGACATCCAGTCCACCTTCCTGCATGGAGTCTGTGCACTTATGTCCTGACTGTTCCTGACCATTCCTCTGCTGTGACTCCACTCCAATATTGACTGAGGCAGCATCAAAATGAAGGACTTTCATTGTCTAAGTGTCTGGACCAGAGTGCTCTGGCCACCAGAGGACTAGCATAAATGCCGAACTACTTTAGTTTGCAGGCTCAGTTTTTTAGCATTGAAAATTAAGCAATGAGCTGGGTGCTGAGTTCACACCTATAAGCATAGCATTTCAGGAAGTTGAAATCTGAGAGTTGTGTTTCAAAGCCAGCCCAAACAGGAAAGTTCATAAGACTCCGATCTCTATAAACCATTAAAAAGCTGAAGGGGTGTGTGGCTCAGTAGGTAGAGCAACAGCCTTGAGCAAAAAATGCTGAGACAGCACCTAAGCCCTGAGGTCAAGACTCACAGTATTGGAAAAAAAGGAAAGCAAGCAAGCAAGCCAGGAAGGAAAGGAGGGAAAGAGAAAAGGAGAGAAGAAAGGAGGGAGGGAGGGAGGGAGAAAAGAGAGAGAGAGAAAGAGGGAGAGAGAAAGAAAGAACCGAGGAAGGGAAAGAGAAAGAGGGAGGGAAAGAGAAAGGGGGGAAAGAGAAAGAGAGAGGGAAAGAGAAAGAGAAAGAAAGGAAGGAGGGAAGGAAGGAAGAAAGAAAGAAAGAGAGAGAGAAGGAAGGCAGGAAGGAAGGAGGAAGGAAGGCAGGAAGGAAGAGGGAAGGAGGGAGGGAGAGTGAGAGGGAGATGGATGGAAGGAAAGAAGGGAGGGAGGAAGGGGAGAGAAAAGAAAAGAAGCACAATGGCGAATGACATGATTTAGTAGAAAATGATACTTTTCAAATGTTCAAGGTAGAAGGCTGACTTTACTATTTGCCTCTCCTAAGACCTGGGGTGTGAGGCCCCAGCTCTCCTTAATGGGGAGCGCCGATGAGCTGGGAGAGGGCTGAGTGCAAGTTCCCCAGGGCAGTGGTTTATGAAGCACAATTCTCCCCCAGAAGCACAATGACACTGTAGACAACTGTCTACTTCCAGGATGGCAAAGGAGAAAGAACAGAGCTTTCGTTGCTTTTTCTTTTGGTCATGACTCCTGAATATCTTGGCAAATTAAGAAAAGGAAATTAAGACCACCTACAGAATTAGGGAAACAAGTGAGAAATGCTAATGGCCATGCCACGCTTTCTGATGTCCTTAACAAGCTCCATTAAACAATTCTAGTGCTGAGCGAGTAGCCTGGCTGTGCCAAGCTCCTGTGGAACCACAGAGGGCATGCCTGGGACCGTGGCCAGTCTCAGTGTTCTGGGCTCATTCAGGGTGAAACTCCCTCCATGGCTGCTAGAGACTTGTGCATGCAGTAGGTGTTCAGCCAGGTGTGTTTACTGATTAACTCTGAAAACGGAGCTAGACTACTTTCAAACTCCAGTGACATTAAAATGTGTGGGCAACCGGCGCTCATCTAGGTCAACTCCAACATTGTCATCAACAAACTATAAACATCTTTGTGTTGCTCCACATGTGGAGCTTGCTTGGCTGCGGCAGCACTTTGTTATATCATCTTTGAGGTGCTTGTATTTCTTTCATGTTAATAATGATCAAGGTTGTGCACTGGTGGCTCATGCCTGTAATCCCAGATTATTCTAGAGGTTGAGATATGAGGATTGCAGTTGAAAACCAGCCCGGACAGGAAATAACCACCAAAAAGCTAAAAGTGGAGTTGTGGCTCAAGTAGCAGAGCTCCAGCCACAGTCTATTCTCCTTTAGAGATTGAGAAACTGAAAACAGCCCTATAGTTTTTGTGCTGGTACTGGGACTTGAACTCAGGGCCTTGAACTCTTGCTTGCCTTTTTCCCTCAAGGCTGGTACTTTACCACTTGAGCCACAGCTCCACTTCTGGCCTTTTGCTAGTTAACAGAAGATATGAGGCTCATGCACTTTTCTGCATGGGCTGGCTTTGAACCACAGTCCTCAGATCTCAGACACCTGTGCAGCTGGGTTACAGATGTGAGCCTGGTGATTCCTGGTTTTGTGAGAAGGGAACTTCTCCACAAGCCAGAAACGGTGAGGAACTGCTGGGGGGAGTGAGGTGGAAGGGGGGTGACACAGCACAGATGCAGTACTAGAGCCAAGAAACAGCCAGCCATGAGACCAAGCACTCAGCTGTGTGAGGAGCCACAGAAAAGCCTTCCTGGATCTGGAAATGTGTTTGATTGTAGCTGGTTCTGCCAAGCAAAGCCCAGTCCTCATAACAGTAGGGAGCATATTTCAGTGGCTAAATGTAAACAGAACATTCAAGAAAAGAAGAGTGGCTTACTTCTTGTCCATTAAAGCCAGGCACACCTGGGTCTCCTTTTGCTCCAAGTTCACCCTAGAAAGAAACAATTTAATCAGTGAAAAAGGTTGCATCTGAAAACCTTCACCAAGGAAAACCAAGAGAGATATGTTGTTTGGATATTTATAACATCACGATTACTTTGTTAATCCCTTGAAACAAACATTTATTAAAAAACACTTTTGAGCTTAAAACCAAAGAGAAATATAAAGGTTCCAAAAAAGGCTGCTTAAGAGGGATTAAAGAGTGGAATTAGAACAAAGATTATTAATGTTCTTCTAGAAGCAACAAAGAACTTTCTGGAGGGCAATCTGGCAATCAGTATCAAGGATCTAGAATGTTTGTTTTAAGGGCCCCATGGTTTCATCTGCAGGAACTCATCCTGGGGAACCATGGGTGATGAAAAGCGACAGGTTCAGTGTGGAGCATGAGGCAGTAAAGAAAAGGGACAGGGAGCCAAGTAAGCCATCATGGAGATAGAGAATGGATGACTCAAATCTCTCTAGGTAGGAGCTCAAAAATCAGTGTTTAAATGTTACACAAAAGGTATTTAGCGTAAGTTAAATAAGTTGAAATTTTTTGTACATGAAGACAAATATGATTCCATCAATACTGTCATTAACTTTCACAATGCAACTTAAAATAAAGGCAATCTTTATCCAAAAGTAATGGTTCGTGGATCATAGTTGGAGCTCAGTGGTATGTGCTTAGCATGTGTAAAGCCATGGGTTCAATTTCAGCATCCTCCAAAACGGAATTAAATTTAAAAATGGATCCAATGAATGAAAAGAATGTGCTTCCTCTACATTAAAGGATATATCCCAACAGGAAGTCTGCAAACTTGACTGGTTTTTCTTTTCTTTTTTTAGATTGGTCATGGGGCTTGAACTCTGGGCCTGGGCACTGTCCCTGAGCTCTTCAGCTTAAGGCTAGCACTCTACCACTTGATCCACAGCGCCACTTCCAGTTTTCCGGTGGTTTATTAGAGATAAGAGTCTCATGGAGTTTACTGCCTGGACTGGCTTTGAACCACAATCCTCATCTACTCAGCCTCCTGAGTAGCTAGGATTACAGGTGTGAGCCACCAACACCCCACTTCACTGGTTTTTCTTAAATAATAGTATCATTAGTAACAACTAATAATAATGAATTGTGTATTATAATAAAAACAATAGCAATTGGTGCCTCACAAAAATACTCAAAGGGGTTTTTAAATACATTTTAATGTATTTTAGGAACAAATACAGTTCATTCAAAAAACAAGTGATTGCTTTATGGTACCATTATAATGCCTATAAAACACCTGTATAATGTTGACTTGTGCCAGGCACTGTGTAAGCATTTTGAAATTCTATGATGATGACTACTCATTTTACAGGTGAGGAAACTGAAGACAGAGGCTAAGGAATGTGGCTGAGGTCTTGGGGCTTGAACTCAGGGCCTTGGGCTCTCCCTTGGCTTTTCTGCTCAAAGCTGGCACTCTACTGCTTGAGCCACACCTTCAATTCAGGCTTCCTGCTGTATAACTGGAGGTAAGAGTCTTCCTGGCTTTCCTTCTTGGGCTGGCTTTGAACCATAACCTTCAGATCTCAATCTCCTAAGCAGCTGGATGACAGGTGTGAGCCCCAGAGCCTGGATGGCCATTCTTTACTTGGGCTCTATACTGTCCTGTATACTGCCGACCATCCATCACCAGCTTCCTCCCAGCAGGATGGCAGCCTCCACGCCAC
This sequence comes from Dipodomys merriami, assembly GCF_024711535.1. Lineage (NCBI taxonomy): Eukaryota > Metazoa > Chordata > Mammalia > Rodentia > Heteromyidae > Dipodomys > Dipodomys merriami. The sequence goes on from NW_027206401.1 coordinate 53,291,331, forward strand.
CCTCCCTGAAGCCTTGAGTATGGGCAAGTGAAAATGTCGTAAGTAATACCAAGCTTGTTGGTATAGATTTACCTCCAGCTAAGCACTGTTCACCTCATGAATATTTATGTAATGTGTTCATGATATGAATTATTATGTCAGATTGGAACAATACACATAATAACATGAATAAAATGTATAACTTTCATGTTAGTTAGTTCTGAATGGATGAGTCAACTTTTAAAATATTAAATAACTAGGAGAAACTATGGCTGACCAAAAATTCACAGTAAATAATGCCGCTGTCAGAATGAAACAAAGATGGAAACAATTATGTGAATGAAAAATTCTAGCATAAATTAGTAATACAGATATATCATAAACTAAACTAAAATATAAATAGATAACTGAGAAATATATCAATTGATGACTTAATAGTATCACTAATATTCAGACTGCTTTTTATCGTTTATAAAGAAAAGACTAATATTCCAACTGGTAGTTGACCAAAGGATCTATCTGACAATATGCCACAAATGACAGTCAATATAATCTTTACTGGTCCTAATTAATCAAGAAATGTCCTAATTAATACTAGTAAAGAGATAGCCTGGTCCGTGTGTGTGTGTGTGTGTGTGTGTGTGTGCGCGCGCGTGTGTGCGTGCGTGCGTGCGTGCGTGTGTGTGTGTGTGTGTATGGACCAGGTTGTCTCTAAGGCCTCTCTATTTCTCTTCTTTCATCCAGGTGAATAAGGCTGTAATACTTTACATGCATATGTGTAAGTAGATCAATGAAAGCGGCTGAAATTGTTTCAGGAGGGCAGGGGAGGTAGGAGTGAGGCAGGAAAGTATGATGGGGTACTTTGTATGTGTGTTCCAAAATGTCACAATGAAACCACTCCACATGCAACTAATAGATGATAATAAAAAGTCTTGGGAAAAAAAGTGGAGGGTTCTATATTCTAGCCAGAAAACAAAGTATATTCATGTTGCATATTTAATAAATCCCAAACAAAAGAAATTGTACAATAGTAACCAGCTGCACAGAAAGGAAACTGGAAACAAAACTGCAGCACTAAGGATTTACTCTGGAGCTGGAGAAAACTTGTTTGACAAATAATGTCAAACTGTGCACTTAGATTGTTTCTTAGTGTTTGGGCAAATTCAAGGGAAGGAACTATTTAAAAAATAAAACCTAGACCATTTCAGGAGATTTCTCCAGAAATATAATAAAGCATTCTAGTCTGGCAGAAACTTAAATACAAAGACTACAGGACACATGGTGACTAGATTGCATTTAAGATTTTCCAAGCCAGGCACTAGTGTCTCACACTTATAGTCATAGTATGCAGGAGGTCCAGCTCAGATCTCGGTTCACAACCAACCAGAGACAAACCAGTTGAAATGAGATTCTTCTCTCCAATTAAGCACTGGAAAGCCAGAAGTGGAGCTGTGATTCAAGTAGTAGAGCCTCAGCTTTGAGCAAAAAAAGCTAAGGGACAGTGCCTAGGCCCCGAGTTCCAGCCCAAGACCAGCACACACACAAACAAAACAAAAACCTAAATATTTTCCCCATTATCCATTATTCATGAAACTAATTTTAAAGCTGTACCAAAGCTGGGCACCAGTGGCTCAGGCCTGTAATCCTAGCTACTCAGGATGCTGAGATCTGAGGATCGCGGTTCAAAGCCAGCCCGGGCAGGAAACTCCGTGAAACTCTTATCTCCAATAAACTACCAGAAAACTGGAAGTGGTGTTGTAGCTCAAGTGGTAGAGCACTAGCTTTGAGCTGAAGAGCTGAGGGACAGTGCCCAGGCCCAGAGTTCAAGCTACATGACTGACAAAAAACAAAACAAAACTGTACCAAGGTTTAATGACTTTCCAAACAAAGTGGCAGGGCCTTGGCATTTAAAATGTTGCATTCAGATAAGTAGAAAAATCCTTTACAGAAAACAAATCCCTTATTTCCCACAAGACAGTGACGATAACACTCATTTCAGGTATTACAATAGCTACTAGCAATAATACCATAGCACTGTTCTATATGCTGCACTGCATACTATGCTCTGTCCTAAATGACTGACAGAGCCGGGGCTCCTTGCATTCTAGCAGTGGCAATGCATGGTGACACTCGACCCTGCTTGTTGGCACAGCTCAGGGGCTACAGTAACTCTCATGGTGGGAGAGTGCCTAGCATCTCAGGTAACACTCAACTAAAGAAAGGATGCACCCCCCCATTAGTCTCACCTGGTTCCTGTGCCTGGACCTGCTTTGGTTCCCAACAGAGCTGAAATGTGGTGGACATTTTCCATGGAATCTTGAATACTGGAAAATGTCTCTAGTGTTCTTTATTTAGCCAAGGAATTTGTTCAGCCCTAGTGCAATGGCCTAGGAGGATTGGAGGAGTTGGTGCTACCCACCCCATGGTGACCAAAGCTAGAGCCATTCCACTAGGGATGGTGACCAGGGCCTGGGCCTGTTCTAGGACGAACAGTGAGCAGTGCCTGAACCTGGTCCACAACTGATGGTGGCCAGAGCTGGAGCCCGTTCACGAGGGGCAGTGACCAGAGCCAGGGCCCGTTCCATGAGGGACAGTTCTGTCTCCAGCAGGACTAGGCCTTCACTGGGCATAATGATAAATAGCCAAAAGGAAATATAAATGTAAACTTGAATTCATTTTCTCTGGTTTCATCCCTTATTCCCCCGATTCCATCACACCTGTATCTTAAGATCTTTCTAATAAATTATGTGGCCTCAAGACCTTTCTAAGATTGACTGTTTATAGCTCACATCTGTAATTTCAGCTATTCTGGAGGCTGAGATCTGGGATTGTGGTTTATGCCAGCACGGACAGGAAAGTCCATGAGATGCCTATCTCCAGCAAAAAGCTGGACATCAAGGTGTGGCTAAAAAAGTAGAGTACCAGCTTTGAGTGAAAAAAACTGAAGAAGAGTTCCCCCGCCCTGAGTTCCTGAGTTCAAGCCCCAATACAAGTCAATACATCAGGAAGCACAACTTAATCAGAACTTCTTTGCCCAAATGTTGTAAATCTGAAAACATAAAAAGTACATAATGTACTAACATATATTCATATTCAGGCTGGTTTATGCAAAGGAATTTATGAGCAGAGCTCTCCTTTTCCAAATAAGAAGTTATTTTCTAACCCAGGGAGTCTGTGGCTACCTTGACAAAGCTCACAGACATGTGTTCTGTTATTGATAACCAGAAAGCACTGACTGATAGCTGATTATGCCTCTGACAGCCAGATATACACATGATCTTGAGAGCTGAGGACCTGTGCTTGAAAGAGGGAAGTTTGACTCTGATCACATGATCCAGTCACATCTGCAGAACTTCTCAAATGTGTCTTGCTAGCACTGGCTTTGTGATAACTGTGCATTTGTTAATTTTTTTATGACTGTAACTAGGGCTTGAACTCAGGGTTTCAAATGTAACTTAGCTTTTCTCCACTCAAGGCTGGCACTCCACCACTTGAGCCACACCTCTACTTCTGGCTTTTAATTGGAGACAAGGGTCTCATTGACTTTGCTGCAGTTGGTTTTGAACTGCAATCCCAAATCTCAGCCTCCAGAGTTGCTAGGATTACAGGTATGAGCCACTGGTGTTTGGCTTTGGCCTTGTAAGATTTTTAACTGACAGATATTTTTTTAAAAACTCCTGAGCATACCCAAACAGTGTTGCTAAAATGCCAAGATTTTAAAAATAGAGTTCCTTTGCAAAGGGGTGCAGTGTGAATCACAGGCACTGCCACGCTTGCAGAATGATGGAGGATCCATGCCTTGTGTGGCATCAGGGACAGTGCTCAGAATAGATGCCACCACCTTCCAAACAGCTTATCTCAGACACTTCATCTTGATAAACCTTTGTTCTATAGAAAGCTGTAATTCTTTTAACTAAAGTTGATTTGAGTCAAGATTACTCACCTAATTGTATTTGTGGCATAAACTAAGTCCTTTCTCCAAAGAGAGAAAACAACAGAATAACTTCTGGAAAATCAGCTTCAAGCACAGCTATTAAAACGTTAGACCCTGTTTTACATGTTTAACTTCAGTCATATTTTGTATATGAAGAATAAATCTTCCCTCAAGAAATACAATGTGCCAGTTGCTGGTGGCTCACACCTGTAATTATAGCTACTCAGGAGGCTGAGACCTGAAGATTGTGGCAGGAAAGTCCAAGAGACTCTTAACTCCAATTTACTACCCAAATAATGGAAATAGAGCTGTGGCTCAAATGGTAGAGCACTGGTGAAAAGCACATAAACAGCATCTAGGCCCTGAGTTCACGCCACAATACCAGCACAGGAAAGGAGACATAAGTATGATATACCACAACACCTCTCTAGGTCCAGCTGGAACGTCCTATGCACTTGTCCCACACAGGAATGCCAGTGTGCTGGAACATTCCTGTGGCCCCTGCACTCAGGGGAGGTGCAAGCGCTGCCTTGGTTTCCACCTTGCCCAACACATGGTTCTGGTTAAAGGAATACAGCATCAATGACACTGTCCAGTTCTCTATTGTCTTCATTCCCCAATTGCAGGGTCTGTGGCCCTGGTGACTGCATGGACAGTCAAGTTCCAGGCTCCCTTTAGAAAGGGAGGGCAGGAATTAGGCAGGGTTGTTGATAACACAGACTCAACACTCAGGCCTCTCACAGCAGACTGCTGTCCAGAGAAGAGATTTTTTGTGGAACAACTGTTCTAACCTCTCCAGGGGTTACAGGTGGCAGGGTCTGTGTGTCCACAGACATGGCGAGCAGGACTCATGCCACAGCCACTGCTTGGGGGCTTCCATGGCACTGCCACATTCCAAGGACAAGTGATGATGCTGGGTCACTTTCAGAGGGGGTGTGAGGGGTGGGGAAAGAAAGGATGACTCAGAACCAAGGACTGGCTGATAAGAGTACGGGTGACACAGGGCACTAAGCACTGGTTAGTAAGATGGAGTAGGACAGGGTGATGACTGAGTACTAAGTACTGTTTAGTAAGACAGTAGGACAGGGTGACACTGAGTACTAAGTACTGGCTAGGATGACGGAGAAGGGCAGTGCTTGTTTGGGTACTCCAGCAATGGTGACATCGCAGCAGGGCGTCAGGACCTAGCTCAGCCAGTGTCACGGGAGCTGGGGCAGCAGTGAACAAAATCCTGAGCCCACACCCCGTCCCCAGCCACCATGGGAGACATCCCATCATCCCCCAGAATTCCATAAATGACCTTCTCTAGCTAACCACCATCTGGGGCTGGCTTGGCTCGCCAGGCTGCTTAAATCACCTCATATGAGGTCTGAAAGCTGCAAATCACCTATGAATAGCGACCACTGGTGAATCACAGCTGTGCTGCCAGGGTATTTAGGCCCCTTCCCAATGACCCATTTCCTTTCCCTTACTGAGGAGGACAGGCTACTTAACCCCCTTTCGTGACCATTCAGTGTCCCAGCTGCGTGGGGTCCAGCCCAATATCACCCAGGCCAAGGGTTCTGCTCATCCTTCTCTCTTCTTGAACTCACACCCTGCCTCTCTGCTCACTTGCTCTTGGCTAGTCCTCAACCACTTGAGGCACACCTCCAGCCTTGCCTTCTGCCAGCTAACTAGAGATGGATCCCAGGCTGGCTCTGAACCTAGTTCCTCCTGATGTTCATAACAAGGATTACAGGTGTGAGCCACCAGTTCCCAGCTACTCTTTCTAACATGTTCCTTAATGAATCCAGTTGGATGGATTAGAGAAAAAAAGCTTATTCTGGAAGTAGATCTAAAAACTTTTCCTTGAATTTTTATTCAATTACAGCTATCAAGATAGTAAGAACCAAGAATTTCCTATCAGTTAAACCACAACTTTTCTGAGCTAGTTTCTTTATCTACATATATTAAGTTAATCATATAATTTACCTCTTGGCATTGTGTGAGCTGTTATCTGTGAAAGGCATTTACAAATCTCCCCCAAATCACTCGTTCTTATCAAAGTTGAACCATGTTTTAACTAATGTAATCTCATGTAATGTAAGCTGAAAACTATGGTAGTCATGTTAAGGGGACATCACTCATCATAGAAAATATACATGGGAAGAGGTGAACTGTATTTACTACCTGACCTATGTAACTGTAGCATCTCTGTATACCACTTTTACATAAGTTAAAACCACACATTGGAAAAACATGCTCAGATAATTTAACCTAAAGTCATAGTGAAAAAACATGGGTACTTTTTCTATGTTAAATGTATATACTTCTATTTTTGTTTTGAAAATTTTAAATCATTGTTAGTATAACATTCTAAAGGATTATTTTGTCAATATTATTATAGTTTGTGCTTGAATGCTAACTGAACATTGGCTGAAGGAACTCATTCAGCTATACAGGTGAGATCAGAAACATCTAAAACTAGCTTAAATCCAAAAGCTCCATAATAAGCAAGGTTATACCTGTTACGTTCATTAAAGGCTCATAGAATTATAAATCCCCCAAAGAATTTATTGCTAGGCAATCAGCTGATTTCAGGACAACTTAATGTCAGGCTTTATGCCATGCACTGGGGAAGAGGAGTCAATGGGGTTGTGTGGAAAGCCCAACCCTGGTTAAGTTCCAAAGGATCTCAAATACCAACAGCCATGGGTGCAGGGATGAGGACAGCATTGAAGGTGGCTGTACTCGGGTCTCTCACATTGTAGACAATCAGAATTTAAGAGGCAGCGCCCAAGCCCAGAGTTCAAGCCCCATGACTGACAAAAAAAAAAAAAAGACAATTAGAATTTAAATGATGCATCATCCTAACAGGCAGAGAGGAAGCTGTTGTGTGTTCCTCCACCAGTGTTCGTAATCCTGGTACTCAGGAGGCTGAGATCCGAGGATCACTGTTTGAAGCCAACCTGGGAAGAAATTCCTGGGACTCATCTCTATTAAATGGCAGAAAGCTAGAAGTGGAGATGTGACTCAAGTGGCAGAGCACAGGCTTTGAGCAAACAAGCTAAGCAAGAAGGCAAGTAAGACTGGCCAGGCCACAGATGGCCCACCTGGGTTTTCGCTAACACAGCCTTTGTCTTTGAGATCACTCCTGTCTCATTGTTTGTTCTAACTTCAAACACTTTTCTTTCAGATATTTATCTTCTGGCCTATATTATTTGTTTAGAGATGGTGTCATGATTTACTGAGGAATTCTCATTTCTTTCTCTATCATTTATCTATATCTCTATCGTCTCATCTATTTGACACAAATAGGGACTTGAACTCACTCAAGTCTAGCATGCTACTGTTTTAACCACAGGTCCACTTCCAGTATTTTGCTAGTTAATCAGAGAGAGGAGTTTCGTGGACTTTCCTGAGCAGGCTGGGCTTGATCCTCGCCCTCAGAACTCAGCCTGTGGAGTGGCTGGGATTACAGGCACCAGGTAAATGTATCTGGAGCACAGGAGGACTCAGGAAATGATACATAAGATTTCTCCTTCCTTCAGTCTAATAAACTGCTAATAGTACTGTAGTTATGAACCTATAGGAGTGGGGAAGAAAGATGGAAATAGTATTGTGCTTTTACATACTTAAATAATTTCCACTTTAAATTTAAAATCTTTCCAAGCGACCTCTGTTTCTCTGAGCAGAACCAAACCAAGCCTTTTCTGAGACTTTCCCAGAGCCTACATGAACCAGATTGTTTTAGTGTGAGGATCCAAATGTTCCTCCCTTCTGCAAACTCAGCTGATCCTTCCACGTCAGAGCTGGTGCTCATCCTTAGTTACAAACTCTCCACATTCCCCTTGTTCTCTGTACCCAGGAGTGAGAATCCTGGTACTTGAGTAGATTCTCCGAGCACTTCTGTGGTATTAACAGCTCCATTCAAGAGGAGGCAGATGTCACAGGCACCAGAGAGAGCACAGCTGGGGACCCTCAGCCACAAGAAAAACCAGACCACCTGCCAAGCACCACTGGAAGTGGAGGTGGGGCCGAATTACAGTCCCGCCGCCGGGAAGTGGAGGAGCAGATACAGATGTTCCTGAACTTCTGGAAACCAGGAGCACACAGGGTCTCTGGGAGAGCCTGCCCGCTGCAAAAACCAGTGTGCAGCCCGTGTAAGGACATTAAGGCTGCTGCGTGAGACTCAAATTTATTTCCATTGTGAGAATGTAGAGGCTTCTCTGTAGAATACTGAGCATTTTCCTCCAGTATAGTGTCTAAATGTTCATTGGATTAAGGGACTGTGGTTTGCTTTTCTAAAATAAAACAAGTTAAAGAGATTTAAAAACTATATGTCCACATTTCAGGAAGATGACAGAGCACAGGAAGGTGTGCTGTGCTGGCACGGCTGGTGGGACCTTGAACACAGATGGCACAACCACAGCCCAGGCACAACCACAACCAGGACAGAGGCCTGTGGGGTAGCCTCTGCTTCTCACCCAACAGCATGGGCTTCAGAAAACTGAGTCTCATTAGTAGAGAGAACTTCAGAACCCAACGTCTTTCCCTGATGACCCTGCAACACTGACTCTCCATGGCTGAGTGTCAGATCCACAAATCTGGGTGATATCCTCCTAGGCCAACACCTCACCTAGGCGGTGAGGTCCAGGACTGCTCTGTGAAACACTCATGCCTTGGGGGATATTTAGAATGTGTGCAGCCAGGAAGGAGTGTCTATTCCATATCACAATTCAGAGGTTGTTACTCCATCTATACACATAGATGGATGGATAGATAGATAGATAGATAGATAGATAGATAGATAGATAGATAGATAGATGTAGGTAAGTAGACAGACAGACTGATAAAAGTGAATACTTCTCTCCAACTTTCCTTATACGAGGATCCTTGGGGCATTTATCACATCTCAAATTTCTGGAATTCTGATCCAGCCGATCTATGGCGGAGCTCCACATGAACATGTTATTACCCAGGGGATTCTGATGTAGACCATGGTTAGACTAATGCTTCTCATTAAGAATAACCACTAACAGTTAACAACGCTTCCCTCACTCCCACTGGGGCTCGCCCTGTCCTCCCTTCTCTTGGAGAGGTCTCCTTTATAATGTTCTGAATTAGTCCTGTATGCTTCCACTGGCAGCTGTTATTTTTAATTGACACTTTTCTGACTTTAAAAAAAAATTACAAACACTGAAATTAACTTTAAATGTGGTTTACTGATTTGATGGGTTACATTACTAGAAAAATCCCTTTTCTATTTTTAGCTTTAAAAATTAAGCAAGACAGACATCTTGCAGCTCTGGGTATCCAGAGCAAACTCTAAGCAGAAGAGGCCCAGGATGGGAAGGCAGGCTGGCTTTAATGAGGTCTGAACTGTGTTTTCCACAGACCCCACCTGTCCCTGGAGTTCTTAATCTATTAAATCTAATCCATGTAGGCCAAATCCTCTCAAATACGAATTTACAACAATATGCATTTTAAGATGTCTTCTGATAAATGTAATCCACTCAGTAAAATTATTAATATGCATTTTAAATGATCCAAACCATTCAAACACCCTCTGGAGAGAATGTTTGAGTGAAGCTTTTGAAACATATTTCCACATGTTTGTGGGGGAAAAAAAATAAAGGTTTGAGGAAAATGCTTAGTAATGGTGATGGAGGCTTGGTTCCAGGCTGCTGCCCATTCCCATGTAGATGCAGCTGTCCACTCTGGATCTTGAACTCAGGGCCTGGGCACAGCCTCTTCACCTTTTCTATTCAAGGCTGATAGTTTACCCCTTGAGCCAGAGCACCAGTTCTGGATTTTTTTTTTGACGGTTAACTGGAGATAAATGTCTCAGGGACTTTTCTGACCAGGTTGGCTTCAAACCACAATCCTTAGAACTCAGCCTCTTGAATAGCTAAGATTACAGATGTGAGCCACCAGCACCAGCTGAAGTAAACTTTTGGAAAGGACTCAGTGTATTTTGCATATATGTTTTGCATGAACTTTTGGGGAAGTAACAACTAGAAGATAAACATCCACAAAAGAGAATAATGCAATAAATATAGATTCCATTTAATTGTAGGACTAAAATTAAAAGAGATGTTAGTTAAGAAAGAAAATATAAATATAAATTCTGAGAAATGTTGAAATTATATATTTAACAAAAATAAGAAAGGGGAGAAAGCCGACAGAGGGTTGCAATGTGCATGTATAATAGGTTCTTTATAGCTTGCAGTAAGCTGTGAAACAATTATCTTTAAAACCAATTTAAATTGGTTTTTAAAACCAAACTGTATAAGAGATGAACATATTAATAACCTAAAGATAAAAACTAAGAACTCACTGAAGTCGGCCAATGAGATGGAAGTAGAAATGCATTAAATCTGCCATTTCTGAGAAGGAATGTAATAGACACTTCTTCTAGTCCATGCTATAATCCCTAGAACAAACATCTTCACACTTCCAGGAAGAATCCAAACAAAGCAGTTAAGCAAAATAGTTAAGCTCATAATTTAAAACACTTTCACAAGAATCCTTGACATCCTGTTGGCTTTTCCGGTCACTTTTTTTTTTTTCAGTGCTGGGGACAGAGCCAAGGCTGCACACTCGCTGGCAGCACCCCACCACAGAAGCAGGCCTGCAGCATAGGGCTTTTGGGATTTTGTTGTTGTTGACTTTGTTTCTGAGACAGGGTGGAGTTACTTGGGTGTCAAGGGCCTCAGACTCAAGCTTCTGTTAGCTTCCCTCCTGAGTAGCTAAGATTATAGCCATGAGTCAGTGCACTTCACCCTTCTGTGTCATTTAATTAAAAAAATTACTGAAGGCTGGGGATTAAACTCAGTGGTAGATTGCTTGCCTAACATGTTCATTCTTACCAGGCAAACTGCACCACTGAAGTACAAACATGGTTTTTTCACTATTTAAATTTGTATTAAAAGTTATCTAAACTTTGTATAGTCTTCCTTTTTTCTCTTTAAACTCGTGACCATAACTAGACACATGTACAATATGCATTCTTGTGTGTATGTGTGTGCCTGTGAGCATGTGTGCACACATGCATGCATAATTATGTGTGTGTCAGTACTGGGGCTTAAACTCAGAACCTAGGTAGTCCCTTAACTTTTGCTCAAGGCTAGAGATCTACCATTTGCACCACAACTCTGCTTATGGTTTTTTGGTGGTTAATAGCAGATAAGAATCTCATGGACTTTCCTCTCTGGCTGGCTCCAAACTGCAATCCTCAGATCTCAGCCTCTTGACTAGTTAAGATTACAGGTGTGAGCCACCAGTGCCTGGCAGATTCTTACCTTTGCAAATGCAAACATATAACTGAATTTCTATTTTCTTCCTCCATGTTATTTTCTATAAAATATCACTTTGGATTATGCATTATAGTCCTAATTTATTTCCTTAAATATTCCCACAATACTCAGTGCTACAGATAGATTATAATTTTCTCAGTATTTTTTGATAATGACATTCACTGTTTCCAGTCTCCATCACTACAATAAATATGCTCACATCTGCCAGAGCCCTCCCCAGGGCCCACTTTGTATATCTGCCAGCTAATATGACCACATCTGCATATGCCAGCTCCACCACAGCTGTTTCAGGAACTCAGCACTGGAATTTGATTGCATTTGTGTTAGGAGTTGAATTAAAGTTTTGTGTTATTTACCAAAAGGCCCCATCATCATGTGCATGTGATACACTTTATAATTACCTATACAGGTAAGACTTTTAAGACATAACTAGGCCAGGCCCTGACGGCTTACCTATAGTCCTTGCTAACCAGGAGGCTGAGATTTGATGACTGTGGTTCTAAGCCAGCTCAGGCAGGAAAGTGCATTAGACTCTTATATCTAAATATCTAATATAAATAGGGACATTGAAGTATGGCTTAAGTGGTAGAGTTCCAACCTTGAGCAAAAAACTGAAGAACAGTCCCCAGGCCTCTATTCAAAGCCAGCACAACATGGGGGAAAAAAAGGTGATTAGCTGTTAAAAGTATTACACAGTTTTATTTATTTTTGGATAGACCCTGCCAAACTGCTCATACCAGAGTGATGTGTAGGCACAGCTCAGCCAGGGTGACATCCAACAGGTGCAGGGTGGGGCAAGGCCACAGCTCTTAATTACTTTAAATTACATCCCACTGCCGTAACCTGAGGCCTCGGTGTGCTCCATAACGGAGTTTGCTCTTCAGGGAATTGTTTTTCTGTACATTTTGTTCATTTAAAAGGTTGACTTGTTTCAACAACTTTTGAAACCTGAAAAGCACAAATGTTAACTGGTTTCCTGTTAATTGTAATTTTATCTGAACTGTCATTTTCAAATTGATTACAGTCCTTTAGACCAATGGAATACTCAGATTTATGTATACATTCATTCATTTATTTATTTAGATCGATCATGGGGCTTGAACTCAGGGCCTGGGTCCTGCCCTTGAGTTCTTTTGCTCAATGCTCTCACTCTACTGCATTAAGCCACAGATCCACTTCTGGTTTTCTGGTGGTCAATTCAAGATAAGAGTCTCACAGATTTTCCTGCCCCAGCTGGCTTTGAACCGAGATCCTCAGTAGCTAGGATTACAGGCATGAGCCAACAGCAACTGGCTTCAATTTTTTTTTTTTTTGGTTGGTCGTGGGGCTTGAACTCAGCGTGGGCGCTGTCCCTGTGCTGTGCAGCTCAAGGCCAGTGCTCTACCACTTGAGCCACAGTGCCACTTCCAACCTGGCTTCAATTTTTTATAAATGAAACACACATCTTTTACTTTATAGTCTTTGCATTTCAAATCTTTGTTAGATACACCTCTATCCTTAGATTTTAAGCACTGATATATAAAACACTAGTTCTATACTGAATTTCTTTTTTTGTTAGTACCATAGATTAAACTAGAGCCTCACATATCATTTGGCTTGCTTGCACTCTACTACTTGAGCCACATCGCTAGCCCTGATTTTTTTCTAATTAATTGGAGATGGAGTCTCAAGAACTTTTCTACTTGGACTGGATTTGAACTGAGATCCTCTGCATCTCAGCCTCCTGATTGACACGGCTTACAAATGGCTGGCTTGGTTTTTGCATGCATGTTCATCCATCTGAATTTATTCTTGGGTTAATGGAGTATTTTGCGTGGGCAATCAGCACATTTGTGGAATAACCCATCCTCCCTACTGACTGGCAAGTGAAGCATGGAAAGTATGGAGCTCAATTTCTGGACTCTCACTTTATTCTACCAATCTTAAACTATATATGCTGTAAAACATTATAATGTCTGGAAAACAAATCTTTTGTAGTTTTTCCTCAATTTTTTTTAACATGTTCAAGTTTTTATTTGTCCTTAGAAACCTTAGGAAATTTTATCCAATGTTGAGACAGAATTTAAACCATTTTGGAATTTTTATTTCTATTATACCTATTAATTTTGAATCACTAAACCAGTTTATTGTCATTTTAAGAAAACTGTAACAACATAGATTCCTTTGGATATATTTTGGGGGAGGGGTTGGTTGTGAGGCTTGAACTCTGGGCCTGAACACTGTCCCTCAGCTCTTCAGCCCAAGACTAGCGCTCTGCACCACTTCCAGTTTTCTGAGTAGTTTACTGGAGATAAAAGTCTCATGGAGTTTCCTGACCTGGCTGTCTTTGAACCGCAATTCTCAGATCTCAGCCTCCTGAGTAGTTAGGATTACTGGCGTGAGCCACCGGCACCCGGCTGATTCCTTGGATCTTATTTCACATTCTTTTATTTGGTTTTGTATATCATTTGAATTTTTCCGAAATTCTCACTGCTTTACCATTTACACTAATAGATGATTTTTCATTTACATCTCTAGAGACTCATAACTAACAAAGAATACTTTTATTGCTTCCTTTTATCTTTGGTACAAGGTGATCAATTTTAGCAATTACAATACTTTTCTATCAAATTCTCTTAAGTTTCCTACCCATATGGTCAACTCTTCAGTAAAAAGAAGCGTTAGTTAACATTCCTCTTCCGATAATATACATGTTACTTAATTTTCTTGTGAAACAATAGAGATGGCAATGTTCCTCCTGTGTCTTAAATCTGCTTGATTTCTAATCAAGTTGTACCCTTTGTGGATAATATTGTTAAGCTTTATTAAAATATTCTGTTAGCTAGGTGTCGGTGGCTCACGCTTGCAATCCTAGTCACACAGGATGCTGAGAACTGAGGGTCACGGTTCAAAGCCTGCCCGGGCAGGAAAGTCCATGAGACTTTTATCTCCAGAAAACCAGAAGTAACTCTGTGGCACTAGTCTTGAGCTGAAGAGCTGAGGAAAACACCCAGGCCCAGAGTTCAAGCCCCACAATCGACAAAAAAAAAAAAAAAAAATTGTCAATTAGACAAAATATTTACACCTTAATTGGTTGAATTTCCCTTGATTTTCTAGCATTACTATATTGGGTCTTTTGCTAAGCAGTTGAATTTTATTGGTTGACATTTTATTTACGTATTATTTGTATCTGCACTCACAAAAAAAGATGGTTGTGGTTTATTTTTAATTTTTATGAGGCTTGGTATTAAAACGTACCAATGAATTGAAATCTGTCTTTTCTTTGGCCTAAAATAGTCTGGCTAACACTGACTAGAGAAAGCCCTGCTGAAAACCAATTCGTTCTGCTGGTCTCTTTGCTGGCAGGTCTGCGTTCCTTCCACAGAGCTGTCAGCTGCCCTGGGCAGTGGCCCTAGTCCCTAAGTTATCAAATTTGTTTCTTGCCAGTTGCACACACTAGTTTCCTGGATTTCTTTTTCCCATTCACTTTGTGGAGTTGCACATTTCTTGTTCCCAGTTTGCCATTTCTTCTGTTTACTCCTTTGTCTCCTTCGATAGATTTTATTTGTTCATTTTATTACTCATTTATAGTTTTTCATTTCTATAACATTTTAAGTGTTCTATTTCATAGATTTTAATGATATGTTTATTAATTCCCTTTACTGTTTTATGACAGGGCTGTTATTTCTTATCATATAAAACTTATTTTATTTTTGTATTTTAACTGTTGAAATAAATGTTTTGCCCTCATTCTGACTTTTGATATGTTTCATATGTTCCATGTGTTTTGTGATTTCCTGCACTTTGAGCTCTATGAATTTTCTCTTTCATTTAGTTTTTAGTTAGGAGTTACTCAGCATTTTCTTCACATCATGAATTTATTTCTGTTGAGATCCAGGAATGCATCTTGCAAAGAATCCATTTGTGTGTGTGTGTGTGTGTGTGTGTGTGCGCGCGCGCGTGTGTGTGTGCGCGCGCGCGCGTGTGTGTGCGCGTGCGCGCGTGTGTGTGTGTGCGTGCGCGTGTGTGTGTGTGTGCGTGCGCGTGTGTGTGTGTGTGTGTGTGTGTGTGTGTGTGTGTGTGTGTGTGTGTGTGTGTGTGTGTCCAAGTCCTGGGGCTTGAACTCAGCACCCCACCGTCCTGCCTGGGTTTTTTACTTATGGCTGATGCTCTACCACTTAAGCTACACCTTTTCTTCTGGATTTCTGCTGATTAACTGGAGATGACCAGTGACTTTTCTGCCCATGCTGGCTTCAAGCCTCAATCCTCAGATCTCAGCCTCCTGAGTGGCTGGAATGACAGGGGTGAGCCACTGGCACCTCTCCAAATGTCTACTTTTTGAATTTTTTGAATTTTATTTTTCTGGTCAAAGAATCATAAATACTAAAAACAAATTATCTATTAGTCAAAATGTAAAACTCTTTCTGTCTCTCTCTCTCTCTCTCTCTTGCTTGTTCTCTTTCTGTCCCTCTCTCCTGTAATTTCTCAACAGCTGCACCTCGCTCTCAGTGGACATATGGCAATGCATAGCTTTCTTGCTCACAACACACCTGAAAGTTCTCTCTCAAGGGCAAGGAAGAAGCGGCACCAAGGCCAGAGTACCTGGCATGAGTGGCCTGCAGTGTCCCTGAGTATTCTTGGGACACTGTGAGCAGCAAGATCACAGGAAAAGCCTGGCAATCTAGTAAATAAAATATTAGAAGTTAGATCATTTTTTAAAATGCCAGATGGCTATGGTTGTTATTTTACTCGGTAAAGCCAGAACTTACCACTCACAATTCCTATTCACCTCATAAGAGAAGTAGCTTTCTCTCTCTCTCTCTTTTTTTTTTTTAAGGAAAGCAATGATAAAAATAACTTGGATTAAGTTGTCCCAGGGCCTTCTTGAAAGAATCAGTTTGGATCAGATGCTCAATCCTCTTCTCTTACCAGATTGACATGTTTGGTTTCTATACACTTCCAGAATGAATAAAGAAGGAAACAACAAATTCTGGGACATGCCAAGCTAAGAGCTGAACCCAAGTCCCAGGGACATGGCAATGCTGGGAGGGGTTAGAGAGAAGATTCCCAGGAACCTGCGATCCTTGCCCTGCCTACTGGGGTAGGTGCTTCCTGGGTGAAGGGGCAGTCTTTACCAAGCCCTCCTCTCCCACCCTCCCTCCCAGGACTCAGGGAAGCCAGCCTGGGCTCTGGGATCACCTGGCCACTGCAGTTCTGTGACCCTGATGAAGGCAGCAGCCAATACAGGGCAGGCCTAAGTAACAGAGAAGCAGGTGACAGGACCAAAAACAACTATTTTGAAACCTAGTCTGGACACCATGGTTGGGCATTCATTCACAAGCTGACACATCAGACATGGTAAAGACACCGGCACCTCCACCTCCACTGCTGCACTGCCCGCCAGAGCCCAGGGAGGGAGACAGCCTAAGGCCAGGCCCACAGGTGGTCAACGGACTCCAGCCTGCCACACACCAATGAAGAACGGAAGTAGAGGTGGGCAGAGTGCCAGTCCCATGCTCATACCCTAGAACCACACAGAAAGGAGGGAAGGAGAAAGGAAAGAAGGAGAAAGTAGAGAAAAAGAAAGAATCCTAGGCTGACAGTTTCAAAATAAAAGTCATCATGTATGAATTCTAACACCTGAGTTCTGACTCAAGGAAACATCTACCTGACACAGCGAAAACCATACCCACCCTACACACTTGCCTCCAGTACACCACCACCCACCTCACACCCACCCACACACCTGCCTCATGTACACCACCACACACCCCACACCCACCCCACACACCTTCCTACTGTACCTCACCACACACCCCACATACCCCATGCCAACCCCCGCACACCTGCCTCCTGTACACCACACGTCCCACACTGACAGGACTTAACCTGTGTCACTGGGTGCCACTGGGCACCCAACCCTGTGGCTCTCACTAAAATCCATCATATTCATCTGTGCCCAGAAAACCTCACATGGGCCCCAGGGACAGTCCATGAAAGCCCAAGTCCCTAAGGCCACACTAGGACACACAGAATGTGCCTCCCATACATCAGTGCTGTACAGTTTTGTCTTTTTAAATTTCTTACTTGTGCTCATGAGTTATCTGTTGCCAGTACTGGGGCTTGAACTCAGGGCCTGGGCACTGCTGTCCCTTAGCTTTGATACCCAAGGCTGGTGCTCTACCACTTGAGTCACAACTCCATTTCCAACTTTTTCTGGTTAACTGAAGATAAGACTTTCCTGCCCAGGCTGGTTTCCAACATTAAGCCTCAGACCTCAGCCTCCTGAGTAGCTGGAATTACAGGCGTAAGCACCAGTGCTTGGCATCCACTGCAGCTTCTACTCTCATTGTTATACCAGAATTACTTAGCCAAAGTCATCAAGGACACACAAGGGAAAGGTTTAAAGTTCCAAGGGAATTTAAGAAAGAAATGTTACATATGAAATATTTTTCCATCACCAGAAAAGAATACTTTAGCTAATATTCTTGACATATATTATAAAGGCTACTATTCCTGATATATTATAGTCCTTGATAATTATTCCTTTTTTTCAACATGTAACTTTTTTTTGTCAGTCGTGGGGCTTGAATTCTGGGTCTGAGTGCTGTCCCTCAGCTCTTTGGCTCAAGGCTAGTGTTCTACCAGTTGAGCTACAGCACCACTTCCAGTTTTCTGGTGGCTTATTAGAGATAAGAGTTTCACGGACTTTCCTGCCCAGGCTGGCTTTGAATCGTGATCCTCAGATTTCAGCCTCCTGAGTAGCTAGGATTACAGGCGTGAGCCACTGGCGCCCAGCCTAGCATGTAACATTTTCTATAATTACTAGTAAGGGTAGCAACCACGGAAGGTTTAATGTGTTTCACAATAAGTAGTTGCTAACTAGCACTGGAAAGAACCAAGCAAATAACACAACCTGTAATAGCTGATGTTATGTCTCTAGCTTGGCTTTACCATTGCTTTTTCCTATGCCTGCCACCATGGATAATTGGTTATTCTCATGCCAATTTCCTGTGGCCCTGGGTAAATTGCTCTGATATTTGAAATCGTAGTTATTATCTCACTCCATCTGTTCTCTTCATTTTTTAACTCAGCTGTCAAATCAAGCACATAAGTCCTTCTAAAAGCTGCTGTGAGTTTTCCTCACATTAGTGGGGCAGATGAAAGAAGCGCACGGGGATGACATGTGACACTGAAGGTAAACTGAGGGAGGATGCACAGGGAGGAGGGGGGAAGGGAGGGGAGGAGGGGAGACCCTCGGACCACTACTGCAGAGCACGATGAGTCATGTGGGTTTGGAGTGACAGCATTTCACATGCCTGCACAAGGCTTCATACTAAGCAAGCTTTAATAGTGAAATCCTTAAAACCTATTTCAGCTCTGACTTGCCTTTTCCAGTTACTGTGTTCTCCATTTTATTGTAGCTAAAATGAAGAAGCCTAGGAAAAATATATCATCTTGCTTCTGTTTATTGGACAGACTGAATTTCTCAGTTACTATTACAGTGAATACATTTGTTCTTTTATATTTTTCCTTTCATATAAAGTCATTCTATCATTAAACTTTGTAAATATTTTAGTCATGATCTACAAATCTCACTAAGTAAACATAATTAAGAATTATAGTCAGATGAAAGAATGTGGAAGAGTTGATAAATCAACCCAACCTTTCCAAAATAGCACTCTACCACTGAGACACACCTCCACTGAAGATAAGAATCTCATGGACTTTTCTTCCCAAATTTTGATCCTCAATTCTCAGCCTCCTGAGTAGCTATGATTATAGGTGTGAGCCGCCAGCACTTGGCTAGTAAGACCATTTTATCTCATTGTTATAAAAACCTTCTGATTTCTACTCTGCTCTGTCTCCTCCATGATGCTAGAATGAAATCTCTCTTCAAAATGGAATGTCTCTTGGTTCAGCCCTAGAATCTGGGCTAGGTTTGGGGCTTGCTTTAACCAATCAGATATGGAGAAAGTGATGACCTGCTTGTTCTTAGCCAGGCCACAAAAGCCTTCTGTGTCTCTGCTCACTTGTCTTTGTGTTGAGGCCTTTAACTATAAGAGAGGCCTAGAGAATTCTTGGGAGAAGTTAGCTGGAGCAGAGGCTCCCTGCCAGGCACAGGCCAGCCTTAGCCAATCTGCTGGCCAAGAGGAAAGATCTGAGCAAACCCAACCAAAGCAGCACTGAGCCAAGCCCAGTATCATACAATACAAAGAGTAATGAGCAAAGTAAGCAAGTATTGTTTCAAGATGACTTGTTTTTGAGACACTTTGTTACATCCAAATAGCCACTGTATTTTCTTCTCATTTGAAATAGAATCGTGACACCAAATCTAATTTCTCAACATAGTACTATTTTATATTATTTTTCATATTTTGATGAGTAGGAACTGATCTTATAAAAGAGAAGACTGGGATAAAGAAGGCCAGGATTGGGCCCAGATATACAGCTACTGTATGGGTCTGTCCTGGAGCACGGAACATGTGAGTCCACGGATGGCACAGGCTGCTGTAGTTCTGAAAGACAGTGTGAACCCAGGCTCTTCCCACATGCACTGCATGCATTAGAAGTGATGCTCCTGATTTGTGACTTCCAGGGAAGCCAGCTTTTGTGTTTCAAGAGTGGCATCGCCCAGGGGGAAACGCAGAAACAGACTCTTACACAATCAGACTTTTCCATTTGGGGAATTAAAATGATCTGTGAAACAACCTAAGTGCTGCTCTAGAACATCCTGAAAAACAGTTCATGACCCTCAAAGAGATTCCCTCTTCTCATCCAACCTGACCGGGCCAGAGATCTCAGCTGTGCTTTCCCAGGCTCCAGTTCTAGATGTCATCACCAGAACACCAATCACAGGAAAAACTGATTAGTGCAAAAGAACTTTCCTATGCAACAGGTCCTGATGGAGTTGAACCCAGAATTCTTCTTCCCCAGAGCAAATGATTACTAGTGACTAAGTATAGTCTCATGATACTTGGTGATAGGGTATTGCCCGAGACACAGACTGCGTGACCCCACCTGAGAATTCATGTGCTGTGTGGGGTTTATGTATGCTGGCAAATGAGAAGGCTCCTCCATAATCCTGGCAAAGGTTGGGGTACCCAGCTGCAGCCTCCAGGAGGGAAGGAGGAAGCTCTTTCCAAATCTGGGCGAAGGTCTGGATGGCCCACCAAGACCTTGGTGGAGGACATGCAGGAAGTGTCTTTTGTACTCCTCCAATTAATCCCGTAGAACAATGCCTTGAGATTCCCTTTGTGTATCTAAGGAAGCCCACCTACACTTTGCTTATTCTTTGTAACCTTTGAAAATATAGAACTGCTTCACATTTGTTGACAAGGACTAGCTTTTCCTGTTCACTGACTAAAGGTTAACTCTCATTGTCTGTATTCCTGCAAGATTGTTTAAGATTAACTTTCTGGCCCCTGACTGAAGATTTACTTTCTATGCTTGTATGCTGTATGTAAGCATGTGATATCTCAATAAACTTTGTCCACAACCTGCATGGTCTAGACCACTTTCTGCCTACCAGATGCACATTCCCAGATCTTGCTGAGGAATCAGCAACAGGGTACAGTTTGTGATATGTAGGGATGGGGTACTCTTGTGTTATTTAAGGATGAGGAATAACCTCATGATATTTAGGGATGGAATATAGTCTCATGATACTCCATGCCAGGAGCCAGAATCTAAGTTGAGTACTGGGAAGTAGCAGGCTGTCTGTGGTATTGGTAGAAAGATGAGGTCACATGACTTTGGTCATGAGTTAGACATAAAATCTGAGTCTATTAGAAATAAATGAATAAAATGCTATGGAGGAAATCACCAGTCACGCATATTAGCCTGGCATCTGTCCATCACAGGAGCTGGCTGATACATACTTAACACTGGAAGTCAAAGCCAACAGAACAACAGGCTGAAGCCAAGGCTTCTGGAAAACAGTATGAATGGCTCAACTAAGTAAACTGTGCACAGAGCTCGGGGAGGCATTTGCCATGCCTCTTACTCCATCTTCAGAACCAGCTACCAAAGGCAAAAGGCTGCATATGAAATTAATGCTAACAACATCCACATTAATCAAATAAGCACTAAACCTAAATAAATATGTATTATGTTAGGCAAGCATATGAATATGTGAGTTGTCATTTGAAAACTACCTGATGATTTCTGAGAAAAGAAATGGAATGTATGCTCACTGGACTGATTTTTATGCTCATTAAGCCCAAAAAGGCCTTCAAAGTCAAGATCATTTTAATTCTCCAAGTGGAAAAGTCCACACTAGCTGCCAACACATCTAAAATCTCATTACAAATGTGTGGCCATGTGTGTGTCAGGAGTAAATGTCACTTGTGGAGGGATCCACATCATGTGGATGGCAGGTCACAAGTCAGGAATATGTGACATCACTGCAGTTGTAACTGGATTTCTCCCTCATTCTCCCCCCCCTTCTTCCTTCCCCTCCCACTCCTCTCCCTCTCCCCCTCCTTTCCTCTCCCCCTTCTCTTCCCTACCTCTCCCCCTCCATTCCTTACCCTGTCTCTCCTTTTCCTCTCCCTCTCCCCTCTTCATCTCCCCCTCCCCTTCCTGTATCCCTTTCCTTCCTCCTCTTTCCCCTCCCTCTCTTTCTCTCTGAAATACTATTTAACAAACAAGTTTGGCAGGGCAAGTTTAACTCTGAAGCAATAAGGGTTTTTTTTTTTTCCAGTCAGTCCTGGGGCTTGAACTCTGGGCCTGAGCGCTGTCCCTCAGCTCTTCAACACAAGGCAAGTACTCTACCACTTGAGCAACAGCACCACTTCTGGTTTTCTGGTGGTTTATTTGAGATAAGAATCTCATAGACTTCTCTTGTCTGGGCTGGCTTTGAACTGTGATCCTCAGCTCTCCCATTTCCTGAGTAGGTAGGATTACAGGCGTGAGCCACCCATGCCCAGCTAGCAATGAGTATCACAGGCTGAACTCTGAAGCAATGAGTTCTTAAACTTATAATGCATCAGAGGCTGAATGACAGTCAGAGGTGCCTCTACCCTGTGTAGCTCTGCTTATCCAAAAAATATAATCTCATTATTAAAAACAAACACAAATAAAGTATTCATCTTGAAAGTATACTCTTACACAGAGACAAATGGCACATGGACTCCCTGATAAGTGGGTGTTAAATCCAAAAGGTAAGATGATACAACAAAGTAAAGACTCAAGAAACAAAGGACCTCTGTTCATCTGGTCGAATCATTACTAAATGACCCATGCTGCTGACTACATATATATATGCACATGGGAGGAAACTAGGAGGAAGACACAGAAACAGAGGGAAACAGGGGGAAAACATATATCAGTGGGACCTATCAGCTGCACTGGATATTGATCCAAATAAATCAAGTAACTCAATGGCAATGATGGGAGGGAGGAAATGAGAGGGAAAGAGGAAACAGTTGACACTAAGCAAAAGGAAAGAAATGTACATATCACCCGATGTGGAAGAAATGTCAAAGCTCATAGAACTCATAAACTTTAGAGACCACGATAAAGACAATTTGCCCCATGAAGGCTAGAATGTGTTTGTGACTTTAACTAAGTATCACTATCCCACAATACTGTGAAATTTATGTAATCACTTAATCACAATAAAAAAAAATTGCAAAAGAAAAGTATGCTCTTACAATGACTGTTATTCAAAGTGAAAATGTTCAAGACTTCTAAGACAAAAGACCTGCTTTTAAAAGTTATAATTCAATGGAATTTTCCATGGCATGGCTATTATTGGGCTATCTTTTTTCTTTCTCACAGTTCAGTGAGGAGAATAATTATCATGTAGCTCACAACAGTGTAATTCATCTTATAATTACAGTAGATGCTCGTTGTCTCTAGAAATACTGAAATAATGAAGAGGAGAATAAGTGACGACTGCCAAGCAAGCTAAGCGCCTGATCCTGTCTAACTTGAGATGATCTAGTCATCTTTCCAGCCTTCCTTTCCACTGCCTTAATTGCCTGGCAGTTGTTGTACATAAGAATTATGAAACAAAGGGATGGAACTGTCTGACTTATTTAAAAACACAATGACAGTTTTGAAATGGAGACAGATTGAAATGGTGTGTGAAGGGGAATTTTGAACATCTAGGCACTTCTATTTTTGGTACTTTCAATAAGCTGTTTGTAAAGCAATGATGCTTTTCAAGAGTTAGCAAATTATTTTGCAGTTATTTATTACAATAAAATACTACTTTAGGATATGAAATTAACCACACAGGATTCCGTTGTACAAGGTCACTCAAGATGACACAGCTGGGTCAGGAGCTAGATTATGCCCTCCGTCCCCACTTGTTCCCCTGCTCTGGTCCCTGGAGGCTTCTGTGTGGCCCTGTCTACTCTGGGTTTGGTTCAGGCAGTGGGGTTTCAGGGCTGGGGGCCAGGAAGTGGAAAGGAGGGGGGCTTAGGGCTGGGGGCTGGGAAGGGAGGGGGGCCTGATCAAGGCTAGAGAGCCTGGAGGGGGAAAGAGAGGGGGTCAGGGCTTGGGGAGGGGAGAGGTGACTGAGGGCTGGGGGCCAGGAGGGGGAGGGGTTTATTATTCCTCTTGATTTGCACAGATGTCCTCAGCTCCTGGGCAAGGTTTCTCCTGTCTTTTCTATGACTACCAGTCCAGTGACTCAGGATGGCACAGATGCTCATGCATTTCTTACATTCTGTGGTCATACCTTTTAAATCCTCCCTTTATTAAACGCTTTGAAATCATTCTAATCTCTTTTCTAGTACAGAAAATTCTTATTTATTCCTTCAGGAAAATTTGGCTGATCAATCAGGTGTACATATTTAAAGCTTAGACCCAATGGAGTAGTGGCATCATAATGAAATCTTGTTTAATAAAATCTATACCTTTTATATGGAAAAAGAATGCATGCAACCAGAAGTGTCTACCATTTAAGTAAAGGTAGGATTCCTGACAATCACCAATATATTCTCTGTGATTAAAGTAAATCTTTTTACATTTTTTTTGTCAGTCATGGGGCTTGAACTCTGGGCTTGGGCACTGTCCCTGCACTCTTCAGCTCAAGGCAAGCACTCTATCACTTGAGCCACAGTGCCACTTCTGGTTTTCTAGTGGCTTATTGGAGGTAAGAGTCTCCTGGACTTTCCTGCCCTGGCTAGCTTTGAACCGTGATCCTCAAATCGCAGCTTCCTGAGTAGCTGGGATTACAGGTGTGAGCTACCAGCACCCAATCCATCATTTCCTTTTTATTGTATTCCCCAGACCCAGAGGTGGCTGGCTGCTTGCAGTGCTGACTTCTGTTTGGCCCTGCTCTGATGCTGTTCTGGTACTGACTGACTATCAGGATGGCTCGGCTCAGGTTCAAACCTGAGACCTGGGAGTTTGGGCTCCACCTGGGAGGCCAGCACCAGAGAAGGAGTGGTAAGGGCAGAAGGCAAGTGATGAGAGCCAGTCAGCACCCGAGGAGGGCCTTGACAGAGAAGCCTTCAGCAAGCATTTCCTGAGTTCAAAGGGATGAGACTTTTGAGCCTGCCTGCTGCCTGCCTGCCTGCCTGCCTGCCTGCTTGCCTGCCTGCCTGCCTTCCTTCCTTCCTTCCTTTTTCCTTCCTTCCTTCCTTCTCTTTCTCCCTCCTCCCTTCCTGGGCCTTTTTCTCCTTTTCTTCTTTTTTTGCACTGGTCCTGGAGCTCGAACTCAGGGCCTAAGCACTGTCCCATAGCTTTTCTATACTCTACCATCTGAGCCACAGCTCCACTTCTGACTTTTTGCTGGTTAACTGGAGATAAGAGTCTCATGGACTTTCCTGCCAAGTCTGGCTTTGGACCTCAATTCTCAGATCTCAGCCTCCTGAGTAGCTGGGATTACTGGCCTGAGCACTAGTGCCCAGATGAAAGACAATCTTTAGTCCTCAGATTTGCCTGAAGTGCCTCATCAAAGTGACACCTGGTATAATTAAAATTCAAATTAATGAAAAGCAGTCCGCTTTTAATGCATAGTCTTTGTAAATAGTTTTATATATACACAGAATAAAATACATGTGTACAGTACATATATACATACATGTGATTAAATCATGTTTTGTTTATTATCAAAAAATTACCAACAAAAAGAAAGAAGAAGCCAGGCACCGTGGCTCACACCTGTAATCCTAGCTACTCAAGAGGCTGAGATCTGAGGATCACAGTTCAAAGACAGCCTGGGCAGGAATGTCCATGAGACTCTTATCTCTAATTAACCACCAGAAAACTGGAAGTGACACTGTGGTTCAAGTTACAGAGTGCTAGCCTTGAGCTGAAGAGCACAGGGACAGTGCCCAAGCCCAGAGTTCAAGCCCCACAACCACGAACAGAGAGAGAGAGAGAGAGAGAGAGAGAGAGAGAGAGAGAGAGAGAGAGAGAGAGAGAGGGAGGGAGGGAAGGAGGGAGGGAGGGAGGGAGGGAGGGAGGGAAAGAAGGAAGAAGGAAGGAGAAAGAAAGAAAGAAAGAAAGATTGTTGCCACTGAATGCATGAGACCATGCATCTACCATTCTACCATTTTTTTTTCTAAAAATAGAGACCTTAATTCCATCTGTTAATTCAAACTGACACTGAAGCTGCTCAACACCCCTAGCACGTCAGCCCCAGTGCCAGCCTGATCCAGCCACCACCAACAGCTGCTAGAAAGTCCAAAGCAATTTCCCAGCAGATAAATCTGCTCATCCCTGGCTGGCAACTCCTCTCACAGAAAGAGTGCGCCAGCTCTGCAGGTTTTGTCTAGAACCTGGTAGAGGAATTCAGAAGCTGCCAGCATAGTCTCATTACCTTCACTGGGCCAAGCCCAGGAAACTGCAACTAGAAACAAGGGCCTGTCTTTTTTTATATAGTAGTCTTAGCTACAGAGAATCAGAAGCACAATGATTACTGACATCTTGTTGTGAAGACCGGTAGATCTCCTCCAGAACACAGAAATGGCAAGTCTGCCTTTAGTGGCATCTAAGCTTGTGTTGCCAATGCTCCCTCTGGGGTGGGGCTCTGTGGGGTCTATGAGGACAGTGGAAGCTGGCTCAGCCTGAAGGGAGCCCTCACTCACCCTCTGGGAAGCTAGGATCTACCATCTGTGTCACTTACAGTGGTGTTCTTCCCAGAGCGGGCACAAACACGGTTCACGTTGGTGAAGGGAGAGCTGCCAGGCACAGACGGAAGCACCCTGGCCAGTGAAAAACCTCCCATTTATCATCACTTTGCCACTCTGGGAGACTTCCTTCATAGAGATTAGCTGTCTATAACCTCTTTATAATATTACATTTTTTATGCCACTGTAACCAGTCTGCTCAGCTCAATCTGAAGACATCAAAAGAAGGATACATAATACATAAGCAGTTTTATTATTCAAAGGCAATTAAGACAGCTCACTGTTAGTTTTCTATTTTTAGGACAACACATCACTGAAGCCCATGACAAAGCTTTCTTAGAGTGCACTTCAGAGGAGGAAAAACAAAACATAACAAAACTGGACATTAGCTTTCTCAGAGTCTTAACTGGAATTCAGTTTTACCAAAAACATTTTCTGAATCTCTATATTATGTGTGCAAATGATATTGTCAAGATGTTAACATCCTTGGCTCATGCCAAGTATTTAAAAGCTCTTTACCTTTTGTCCAGGTAAGCCAGGAACACCACGTAAACCATTTTCACCCTAAAAATAAATACATGACATTCATTTTATTTATTTATTTATATTTGTTTGTCAGTCATGGGGCTTGAACACTGTCCCTCAGCTCTTCAGCTCAAGGCAAATGCTCTACCACCTGAGCCACAGTGCCACTTCTGACATTCATTTTATTTGCTATAAAATAAAATAAACACATTATCTGTGTGATATTCAACAACTTGTTCTAGTGTCATAGGAAAAGGGAATAAACACGTTAAGTGTAGGGGCTCACTTCTCCAAAAAGAATTATTATCCTTAAATAGCTGTATAAAGGGGTTTGAATTCCACATGTGAGTTTGTGAGCGCAATGCATGGTGACCAGTGTCACCCCTTCGGTGTTCTCCCCACCTCTCCCAGCCCCACCCCTGCCCCTTCCTATCCCTCCCATTCCTGCCCTTCCCCTCCCCACCTCTCCCAGTCCCAGTCTTCCCCACAGTTATCTGATTCCCATTTCACAGGTGTGCACTGAGTGTTCTGACTGCGTTCTCCCCCTTCCTTGTTCCATCACCTTAACTTTAAAAATAAGAAAACAGAGGCTTGGAGATGCTGAGACACCCAGCATGCAGGGTTTCCTGAGCTTGGAAGTGAGGCTGCCGTGGCTTTTCAGCTACTGTTTCCTCACATGCTGAGTATCCTTTACTTGACCATGCCGTCCCCCGAGCCCTGGCATGCCACATCCCTGTCGATCTGGTGCCCCTTGAGGGGCTGGCACTGCCCCCACCACCACCAGGCCCACAGCAATCATGCAGGAACTGGAATTTAACCCCTGTGCTCCCACTCTGCACATGTAGTAAGAGATTTAATTCTTGTCTTCTTGCCTAAAAGCTAAAATACACAAGCAAGTGCATGAGCACATACATGCATGTATGTCTCCATGTATGTGAGCATGTCTCCCCTGTCATCTAATCTGATGCCTTTGGATGGGTTTTTGAAGTCACCAGATCAAGGCCATTTTTATGTGAAATGATGACTTGGAAGTCATTTCAGTTCCTTCCGTCACCTGTTCCTGTCTTGGTATGAAGGTTGGCAGCAATCACCTATCAGTTTCCCTTCTGGAATTCACAGGTCAGTGCTGCCCAGTCTGCTTCAGGAACAGCAAACAGAGAGAAAGGGCAGCCTGGATGGGGGGGGGGGGCGTCTGGGGAGGGGAGCATGGTCCTGGGGAGCCTTAGGAATTCAACTGTTAACTGAGCTATTTCCTTCAAATATTTGTTTGGAAAGTAACAGTTTTCAGTATGGCCTAAGACATAGCTACATATCACTTCTAAGACTTATTTGAACAAAATTCAAACCTATGACAAACAAAATGTCGTATTTCAAACAAAATGACAATGTTACATTCTGCCTAAATCTAAAGAACTCTTTGTTATTATTAATACATATTTTGGAAGGGTATATGGTTATATTATTTTAAAGATGAATATTTTTTCTTAGCTTACATTAAAATATCACAGTATCTTGTAGTAAAACTGCTATCATGACTTAAATAACGAGTGTAAGTGTTGAAGCACTAATAAAGTATAATTATCTATATAATAGGCCTTTCCATCATTTAAAAAGCTATTACAGTTGCAGCCCTCAGGCATCAAGTGACTTAGAAGGTCTTCCTGCAGCAAAGTGGCTCCTGCTCTCCTCTTGGAAGCTCTAGACTTGTCCACAGGGAGATTACTGTCATCTGCCTATCCGATAGAATGTTTTCCATCATATTTCAAGTGATGTAAGACAACAAGACACAGAATCTAAGCCAATAAAGTCTAATGACACAGGTCGTACACTGCCTAGGGGAAAACACAGCTTGTTCCCACATTCTCATCCTATGCCTGGTACCCAAGGGCCCCTGCCACATGTCAGGTGGAGGATCACACCCATGAACCATTAACTATGTCTCTAGAGCTGTGATATGGAGAAATGCTCTTAGCACAAGTTAATTTTAAGATTGTCATCATTGTGATACTGTGTTTTCTCTTCTCTTTCCTGATTACTAATGAGCTTGTAGATATATTTCTTGACTCTGAGATGACCAGAGCAGGACACGAGCCAGCCTTACATGATGATGCATCAACGTATTCACAGTTCCCAAATGTTGTTGGTGCTCTTGAAGCTCAAGTTTGAGATTCACGTATTCAGACCGACCAGCCTTCCTTCCTTCCTTTTCTTTCCTTCCTTCCCTCCCTCTCTTCCTCTCTCTCTCTCTCATGCCAGCACTGGGGCTTGAACTCACACTCAGGGTTCACACACTCTACCACTTCTGGCTTTTTGTGGTTAATTGAAGATAAGAGTCTCATGTACTTTCCTGCTGGGCTGTCTTCAAACTGGGATCCTCAGCTTTTGAGTAGTAAGGATTACAGATGTGAGCCACCAGCGCCCAGCTAAAAATTTCTTTGTATTGCTTTTGTCAAAGTTACCATACATGACTTATTCAGAGAGTAGTTTGTCATTATTCTAGTGTTCTAGTCTCCGAGGGTTAAATGTGCATACTTGTTTTTATCTCTATATCGAAAAGGAAAGACATTAACAAAAAACTGAAGAAAATGGCCCTGGAGGGAAAAGTTTTCTTCAGGTTAATGGATGGTGATATTTCTGCCAGAACTTTATTCAGAACCTAATTTATGTTAGCAAAGTGAAGCAGAGACTGAAAGCCTAGGGTGCTGGAAGCAGTTTTAATTGTACCTATAAACTAAACACCTGACGAATGCCCGAGGCTGTGGGCAGTGCACGCATTAGAGGTTTCTCTGTGCCCTGGCTGCAGCCATGTCCTCCTGGCCTGGGCTCTAGGAATACAAGGACACTCCAGTGGATACTTCAGTCCATCCATTGTTGAAAGACAACAACCCTGATGGTTTCAAAGCAGCCATAGACTGTCTGTGAGGCATCACTGTTACTGCTGGTCTTTCTACCCCCAAACCTTGTCTGTTCCCAGCCACAGCTTCAGCATGGGGTGGAACTCCCTGCTGGCGCCTGTGGTGCTGGTTCCCTCAGTGCTGGCACCGGGCTCTCACGTGGTCCACAGCTCCCACAGTGAGGTATGCCCTTCCCAGAAGCCCAGCAGCCTATTGAGGGATTTTTGGAAAAAATCTTAGGTAATGTTTAGAGATAGCTGTGGCTACTTTTTAATCACTCTGTATTTCCAGCAGTCAACATAGCAAGGCATAAAACACAAATATTAGTTTTCCTGATTCCTTTGACATTGCAATCAGTGGATTTCTTATTATGGAAGATATTTATGTTGTCTGAAAAACAGCTCATGAAGCTGTGTTCCCTTATTGTGTCTGTAAGACTGCATTTCAAGAAATAAATTATCAAGTTAAATTATATATTACATAATATATGTCATTATCTTATATGTACTTATACAAAAGTAATTATGGTAATTATATAACTATATTTTGATACATTACATATTTGTATATATATATATATATATATATTTTTTTTTTTTTTTTGGTCGGTTGTGGGGCTTGAACTCTGGGCCTGAGTGCTGTCCCTCAGCTCTTCAGCTCAAGGCGAGCGCTCTACCACTTGAGCTACAGCGCCACTTCCAGTTTTCTGGTGGTTTATTGGAGATAGGAGTCTCATGGTCTTTCCTGCCCGGGCTGGCTTTGAACTTCAATCCTCAGATCTCAGCCTCCTGAGTAGCTAGGATTACAGGCGTGAGCCACCAGCGCCCGGCACATATTTGTATATTTAAGAGTTTAAAACTTCAAACTTCTTGAATTCTTTGAATCTATCCATTGGTTCTTAATGCAGTGAACAACACATGGAGTATATTACTACATTAATGCTCAGGATAAGAACAATTTAAAACATGCTTGATAATAAGATAATTGAGAGCCTAATACTATTTATTCCTGCATCATTTCTAGATAGGGCAGCCAGGCACAGAAGGTGATGGCTAATGCCCGATGTTATAACTGTGGCGTGACGGGGCTGATACGAAGCCGCTGAACCTGGTGTCACTCTGTTGACATCTGCTGACCCCAACTCTGTATGTGTGAACACGCACAAAAGAAGCAAGATGGATATTCTTCAATATAAAGACAAGTGTAATCATGCCTTCAGACCCCACAGCCTCCAGAGAATTTAAGGAAGTTCTGTTTGTTGCTCTTTTGTTGTGTTTTCCAGATAAGGTCTTGTGCTAACTCTACCTGGGCTGGCCTCTAATCTTCATCCTCCTACCTCCACTTGCCAAGTAGCTGGAATTAAGAGGTGTGACACACCATGTAATGAGTTCAACTCTATCTGAAAGTTTATTTAAGTCAGGTACTTTTTTTGTTTAATT
The DNA here is from genome assembly GCF_024711535.1 of Dipodomys merriami. Classification (NCBI taxonomy): domain Eukaryota; kingdom Metazoa; phylum Chordata; class Mammalia; order Rodentia; family Heteromyidae; genus Dipodomys; species Dipodomys merriami. The sequence continues at coordinate 53,322,471 of NW_027206401.1, forward strand.
TGCATTGAAAGACCAAAATGAAAGAATTCCTGATATAGTTATTGACTAAATGCTTCCTAATGTAAGCTCTCCCAATTTTCTGCTTCCTGGAATTTCACGGTGTGAGACATGCTTTCCCTTGGCTCATCTAGGACACTGCTGAGGACATAAACACCCAGGCCTCGCTACCTTGATAGCCCCTGTGCCCTGGACACATGCTGCCAGTCAGTGTGTCCTTCAAATATGACACTGGAAACTCAGCAACCACTTCACAGACAGATGGCCCCCTGCTCTCATTCTAACCAATTCAACAAACACGTAGCCCAAATAATCTGCTGTCCTCTTTGGGCCCAGGGTTGGATAGCAGAGCTGTGCCAGGCACCAAATCCTTTTCTTCCACTGTTCACATTCACACATTCACACACACACACATACACACAGAGTACTGGGCCATGGGCTGACAATTCTGCCTGGTAGACAAAATGTCTGAAGATGATTTACAAACTTTTGAGTTGAATGATTCATAAAAATGCAGGGGGTGGGCAGAAGGAAGAAAACTATACTATCTGTGTCTGCGCCTTCTATGTGTACCTGGCACATGCATACAATCCTTTACGCCTGGCATGGCTGTGCCTGGCCTAGCTGGGTATTTCCACTTAAAGAAAACTAGCTGGGCACCAGAGGCTTGTTCTGAGGTAATCCTAGCTACTTAGGAGGATGAGATTTGAGTGATGATTCAGGTTCAAAGCCAGGCAGTGAAGACAAATCCAAGCAAAGAGCCAGAAGTGGAGCTGTCACTCAAGTTGGTAGAGAACCAGCCTTAAGCAAAAATGCCATATTAAAGTGTGCAACCTTGAGTTTCAATTCCCTGTACAAGCATACATACTGGGACTTGAAAAAGTGAAAAGAAAATTTAAAAAGGAAAAAACCCTCTTAATATCTAAAATGGGAAATGTCTTTATGAAATAAGAGTTTTATCTTTAAGTCCACTATTCAGTATTTCAGTAACCAACAGCAAGATTAAAATAACCAGCCACTAAGCTATGTAAAGAAACAAGCGAGTAGTCCATCATTATGGCAATATTGTAATATTTGTGTGGCTGCTAGAAAGATGGTACAGTATACAAAATCAGAACACCGGCAGGCTCTTGAAATCTGGCTAACTGTTCAGTGAATAAAAGCCTGGATGCCAGCTCTGGGGGCTGTGTGGCACCAGTCCATTGTCAGCTGAGATGGCAGCCAGCTGCTCCACTTGGGGTCTGAGTGGAAACACTGGACATGAGAAAAAAACCATCAAGAAATGAAACCAGCTGCAGAGCCAACAGGTTTCCTTTCCTTTTCTCGTGCTTATCTCTGTCCTTCCAATGTTTCTGCTTATTTTAGTGCTACTCTATACTAACTCCATACAAAAGAAGTGACTTTTCAGGTATAAGACAGCTTCATTCTCATAGCTTCACTGAAGGAAGCCAAGAAGTATGCTGACAAAGCTCCAATCTTGGGGTTCTACAAATTTCTTTTATGATAAATATCTCAGTCCTGTATTTGGGTTTGACTACAGCCTCATGTGTTACAGAATTTTCGGAAATAAATTCTGTACTGGTAATTCTGTGTCAGAGGCATTTTCTTGTGGGCAGTTCACGCCTGTCATCTTATCTTCCCAGGAGACTGAGATGTAAGGATCACAGTTCAAAACCATTCTGGGCAGACAAATTCAAGAGACTCTTACCTCCAGTTGACTGGCACAAAATGGAAGTGGAGCTGTGGCTCAATATCCCAGGGAGTTCCCCAAGCAATCCCAGAAGGAGTAATGTGCTCATGAGACCTACAAGTTATTCTTTAAAATTGGGTAAGGATCCAACTGTTGCCATTTTAAAGCTACAAATATGGTAAAATGCACATCTTCCATTTCTGTTAGTTCATTTGCCTTCTTTGCCCTGTTGTGACTCCACGTATCTGATATACCATCCAGAATGCTTGCTTCTAGTTCATCTGGAGAACTGCTCTGATCTTGATGGTGTTTTTTTTATTGTCAAGGTGATATATAGAAGGGTTAGTTACATAAGTAAGGGGAAAAGTACATTTCTTGTCAAACTTGTTACACTTGCCCTCATTTTTCTCCTACTTTCCCACCATCCAGCCCCCCACCAAGTTGTACAGATCATTTCCAACATATTGCCTTGTGAATGTCACTGTTGCTTTGGTTCTCCCACCCTTTATCCCTTGTCTCACCATTCTGTTGTTCCCCTTCTCTTCCCTAATTCAAATGAATGTATATACAAAATCAGGGTACCAAAATCAAATACAGTAACAACAAGGAATATACCATAGGGGGAAGAACATACAAAAGAAACAAAAAAAAGCACATAGTGCATTAAAAACAACAACAACACAAAAAAAACCTCTTGTGTTCATGTCTTGCAGTTCATTTCGCTTAGCATCATGTACATAGCTATGGTCACATGTACATAGCTATTAAACTATTCTGCTCATCTGCTAAGATTATCCTAGATGTATATTACTAATTGCAAATAAGGGAAACCATGGCACCTATGTTTCTTTGGGTCTAGCTTACTTCTCTTAATATGATTTTTTTCCAAGTCTTTCCATTTCCCTACAAATGGGCCAGTGTCATTCTTTCTGATGGAAGCATAGAATTACATTAGATAGACAGCCAGATAGATAGATAGATAGATAGACAGATAGATAGATAGATAGATAGATAGATAGATAGATAGACAGACAGACCACATTTTCTTGATCCATTATCTACCGACTGGCACACTGTTGTCTCTAAAGCTCAAACTAAGAGACTTCAATTATTTAAAACACAAAGGAATGTGAGACAATCAAAAAACAATAAAAAGTAGAAATGAATAAATTTGGAGTGTTTCAGAGGAAAGGGATACCTAACTTCTATATACCTAACTCTGTCCTTCAAGCTGGCTTTTCAAAGCCTCCCCTTCTGCTTGACGCTGCTCCTCACCACACCCTCGCCATAGACCAGCACCCCCTACAAGAGGCCCTCTGTTCTGTCCCATGAGCATTTGGTCATGTCTGCAAACCAGGGTGGAGGTCGCCACAACCCTAGACATCTAGTCAACAGAGGTCAAGGCACTGCCAAGCCATTTGCAATGCACAAGAGACTCTCCACAACAAAGAATTCTCCAGCACAAATGTTACTGGTGGAGAAACACTCATTTAGTGTCTCTAGGAATCTGGATCCAAAACACAAGAGCTCTTTCAACTTATTACCAAATCTAAAATCCACTTCTATTAGCAGACCTTCCAAATGCGAGGCACCTTCCTTCTTTCAAAGTGCCCGAAGTCCTACTTATGGTCTTCTATATTCATTTGGTAAGCCTAAGCCATTTGCCAGTCAAGGACCTTGCATTTTCAGGGACACTAATCTCTCAAAAACATCTCTTTACTCATTGGTAAAGTTTGCAAATTTTAGCAATTCCTACTAAACACAGGAGATAAATTCTAATGCCTATAATCCTAATTGCCCAAGAAGCTAACATCTGAAGATTGAAGTCGGAAGCCAGCATAGGCAGGAAAGTCCATCTGATCTCCAATTAGCTATCCAAAACCCAGAAGTAGAAGCTATGCATAACTCAAGTGGTAGAGCACCAACCTTGAGCAAAGAACCTTAAGGACTGTGACCCTGAGTTTAAGTGCCAGGACTGACACAAAAAATGAACACAAACAACAACAACAAAAACACCTTCCCTAGGCCCCATTTCCAAGTTCTCCAAAAGATCAAACTTCTTGAAGTTGTATACTTCGCAAAGTATACAAATGTTAGTAATTTCCATTAAACACAAGGAGATTAATGTAGAAATACAAATAGAAACTCTCTCAATGAGCCCCATTACTCCCACTTTTCTACAAGACAAAATTTGTTTTGTTTTGTTTTTTTGTGACCATACTAGGGCTTAAACTCAGGGACCAGAGGCTCCCTGAGGGATTTTGCTCTACCACTTGAACCATACCTTTACTTCTAGTTTTTGGACAGTTAATTGGAGATCAGAGTCTATGGACTTTCCTGCTCAGGCTGGCTTTGAACTATGAAACTCAGATCTCAGCATTCTAAGTACCTAGGATATTATAGGCATGAGCCATGGACCCCTGGTAGAAGACAAAACTTTTTAAGAAGCTGTCAACCATCCCTGAGACTACCCTCACAGCACTATCCACATATAACCCCTCTGACCTGACCACCCACTGCTATGCCACAAGTATGCTTCATGATCACCAATGACCAAAGCCAGTGGTCACTGCTCTATGCCTCTCACCACACCATTCAACACCACTGGAAAAACATCAACCTCTCCTCCTGAAATATATTCTTCTCTGATTTTCTCTTCCATTTTTGTTATGATGGCAAGGTACAGGTCTCCCCTTTGGCTGACCTCTAAAGGATGGAGCACTCCAGTCCTCTGTCCAATGTCAGGTTCCTTCTAACTCAGGCTCCTCAGCTAAAGTCTCTCTGGGCACCTTATTGCCATCCATATGTGCCCTCCAAAGCCTCTCCCTTCAGCACTAACCGCAGCTTCCACTTCCTGACACTTCCACTTGAAAAATATATATAGTAAAGACCTACTCCAAGGATCAAAGATCTTAATGCAAGGTCTAAACCTTGAAACTTCTATGAGGAAAAAAAAACACAGGACAAGCTCTGAAAGATATAGGTATAAATAAATAGTTTTCTACATAGAATTCCAAAAATAAGAGCAAATATTGGGAAATAGGATGGCATCAAATTAAAGTTTCTACATAGTAAATGAATTACCAGAATCAAAAGACAGACCACAGAATGGGACTAAATCACTAGCTAGTCAACGGATAACAGAATAACATCCAGAACACACAGATCTCAAAAAGATAAACAGCAAGAAAACAAATAATCCAAATAATAAATGGCCAATAGCAAATGAAACAATTACTAGAACCAAGTAAGATACAATTATCTTCTAACTTATTGATGTAGTTTTCCTAATTTGATCTTCAACAAATCTTTCTCAATTTCTGGGTTTATTTTGCATATGTGTCTGTGTGTGTTTGCTCGTACCAGTACTGGGGCTTGAACTGAAGGCCTGAGCATTGTCACTTAGCTTTTTTGTTCAAGACTGGCACTCTACCACGTAAGCCATACTTTCTCTTCTGGGTTTTGGCTGGTTAACTGGAGACAAGAATTTTACACGCTTCTCTGCCCCAGCTGCCTTCAAACCACAATACAGCTTGAATAGATAGGATTACTGGTTTGAGCCATCAGCACCTGGCAGACTATGTGGTATTCTACAAGTGCACAATACTACATTTTAGCATCTTTCTCTGAGACAATTAGATTGTCTCCAGCTTTTTAGAAAAATATTTTAAACAATAGTATACTGAATACTGTTGGATAAAGAGTTTTTATTAAGCAAAAGTCCACCCTGGGTAGACAAATCTAAGAGATGCTTATCTCCAGTTGACTGGCACAAAACGGAAGTGAAGCTGTGGCTCCAAAGGGAGAATACCTGCCTTTGAGTAATTAAACAGGAGCACAAAGCCCTAGCCCCAGTATTGTTACTAAGAAAATAAAAAGGCTAAGCTGGGAATGTGGCTAAGTGCTAGCATGCTTACCTAGCATGCATGAAGCCCTGGGTTCCATTCCTCAGTACCACATAAACAGAAAATAACAGAAGCTGTGCTGTGGCTCAAGTGGTTGAGCACTAGACTTGAGCAAAAACAGCTCAGGAACAGTGACCAGGGCTCGAGTTCAAGCCCCAGGACTGTCACCAAAAAAAAAAAAAAAAAAAGAAAAGAAAAGAAGGAAGGAAGAAAGAAAACAAAAGAAAAGGCTTTTTCTCTAAGAAAGTTCAACCTGGAAGCAAATATCCCATTATTACAATAATGCTGGACTCTCATTTTTCTCATTTCTCTAGTAAATTCTGTAGTAAATTGTTGCACACAAATAGGTTAACCTTTTCTTTTTAACTTGGGTGCTGAACTAAAGAAATAAACTAAATTCTGGATGTCTGTGAAAAATTGGGTGAAACTGGAAATATATGAGGAATCAAGTGAGTGAAACAAAAACTTTTTATTAAATGCCAGTAAATTTCCAAGTCATTAATGCCACATCTGGACCATGGTGGCCAGCAAGCTCCTGTAATTCACAACAGCCATAGGCTCATCTGCACTTCCAGCCACAACAGCCTCTACCCATGTTGCACAGTGCCCAGGACCTCATTTCAAGGACACTCAGGATGGAAAGGCCACTGGGCACCAATGGCTCATACCTATAATCCTAGCGACTCAGGAGGCAGAGATCTGAGGATCATGGTTCAAAGCCAGCCCAGGCAGGAAAGTCCGTGAGACTTTTATCTCCAATAAACCACTAGAAAACTGGAAATGGCACTGTGGCTCAAATGGTAGAGCATTAGCCTTGAGCTGAAGAGCTGAGGGACAGTGTTCAAGTCCAAAATTTAAGCCCAACTATCAACAACAACAACAAAAAGATGAAATGGCCAGTGTCACACAAAAGAGAAATACAAAGGGTGCTGGGGACAGAGGCCCTGTCAGGTGGTGTGCTAGGAACAAGGGCCCTGCCTGCCTGTCTGTGTGCTGGGGACAGGGGCCCTGCCCATCTTGCCCAGCTTAGGATCTCAGCAGGCAGTGAGGAACTCACACAGGACACCTCCCAAGGGCAATTAGTTGCTCTGGCGGTTTGTAGACACACAAGCTGGCTACTATCCCATCACAATATCAGAGGAACTTTTTGGGTGTTGCTGTTTTATACCAGTCCTGGAGCTTGAATTCAGGGCCTGGACCCTGTCCCTAAGCATTTCTGCTCAAGGCTGGTGCTTTACCACTTCTCCACCATTGAACCACAGCTAATTGGAAATAAGAGTCTCACAGACTTTCCTGCACAAGTTGGATTTGAACTGCAGTCCTCAGAGCTCAGCCTCCTGGAATGACAGGTGTGAGTCACGGTGCCTGGATGATGCACAATGCTGCTATGAGTGCCGCTCAACATGATGTGCTAGCAGGTTCCCCAACAATCAGAAGCACTAGGAGGCTGGACCTATGGAGGGGATGTGGGGAGAGGCTGCTGTGGAGGCTTGGAAAGGAAGGCCTGGGAGGGAAGACTGGGGAGGGGAGGCTGGGGAGGCTTGGAAGGGAAGTCCTGGGAGGGGAGGCTGGGGAGGGGAGGCTGGGGAGGCTTGGAAGGGAAGGTCAGGGAGGAGAGGATGTGGAGGCCCTGGATATGTCACATTCCTTATGCCAGATGTGGGAAAGAGAGCCTGAGAGAGAGAGAGCATCATTTAAGAGCTACATATTTTTCTCTGGAAATTTATTTTAAAAATAATAAAACAATGTATTTTACCTTGGACATAAATTTTATAAGTATGTCTTAAAAATTATGGAAGTTCAAAAAAATTGTATTTCTTACTTAGAATCAAATATTTCACAATTTTTAGATCATACCATCAGAGAGAGTATTTTTAGTCTTATTATTTTCACTTTGCATATGTCCGTCCATTTATTCAAGACAAATGGTGGCCTGTGCTCAGAGGGAGGTGGAACAGATCTCAGTGTCTCCCTGTGCTCACAGAGGAAGGTGGTACTGTACTAAGTGTTTCCTGTGCTCACAGAGGAAGGTGGTACTGTACTAAGTGTTTCCTGTGCTCACAGAGGGAGGTGGAACAGGTCTCCGTGTCTCCCTGTGTTCAGAGAGGGAGGCAGGACTGTGCTGAGTGAGTGTTATATGGTTTTCACAGCTACTTCAAGGGAAAAGCTGGAAGTGGAGCCAAAGGTCATGGAAGCAAAAGAAACTCTATGGCCAGAGTTTAAATACCAAGAGCACTGGTGCGCTTGATGTGGGTTTCTGGAGATGGATGAAACTAGGAAACAGTTGCCCATAACTCAGATGGTGCACCCCTGTAATCCTGGCTATGCAGAAGGCTAAGATCTGAGGATCATGGTTCGAAGCCAGCCCAGGCAGGAAAATCCATGGGACTCTTACCTCCAATTAATGACCAAAGAGTGGGAAGTGGAGCTGTGTCTCAGTGGTAGAGCGCCAGCCTTGAGTGACAAAGCTCAGGGACAGTGCCAGGCTCTGAGTTCAAGCCCCAGTATTGAAAACACATGCACACACACAAAATGTATACAAATCTTATTTTGGTAAAGAGAATCTTCTTAACATCAACATGTAAAAGCTTTAATAATTTCATATTCATATCAATACTAGTATCTATAGCGGAAAATAAGATAATTATAGTTTGACATATGAATATAATTTTTTATGACTATATAAAAGCTAAAGGTTCATGCTCTTCCCACTTCAGCCTCTGGAGTTCTAGAGTTACAGGTATGCAGCCACCATACTGGCTTCTCCACTTGAACATCTAACTTGTAATACTGTTGCCTTTTGCAGTGAATTCGTTACTTAGAATCATCCGTGCATTATTAGAGAAGAAATATGAAAAGCATCCTTTTATGAGCTAAGTACCACAAGATGATATCTGATGGACAGATATTTGTTCCATTTTTCATTACACAATCTCATGAGGCTTTTTGTCTGCAGTGAATATATTTTAAGGCTCTGTTACATGTATGAGGGTGCATTTGAGAAGCCTCCCAGCCGTTATCAGAGTTGCAACATTATTGGGAAGACCATCAGTGAGCTTTCACACCAGGGCCTGCAGTGAGCATGCCAGGTTCAGATGATCATATTCTCACTGCCATAGTTAAGTAGTCCTGCTGTGTGGCACAGTCTCAGAACACATGGAGACATGTGACATTGTGATTTACAAAGTCACATAGTGGTGACTGTCCATGCCACTGCAGGACCCATTCCACGAATTTACTGACCTCTGAACTATAAACCCATTCCATGCATTTCCCTCATTCTGTGTGATACAATTTTAAATAAAATAGCCACAAAGAGCAATCAAAAACCAAACCAACATACCTTTTCCCCAGGAGCTCCAGGAGCACCGAGTTCTCCTTTTTCACCAGCTGTACCCTAAAATATATAAATTGTCCGTTGGAGATTTTCTTATGATGATGTTTGTTTGTCTAACATGGGATCTGAGCTCAGGGCCTTGCACTTGCCAGCTTGCTTGCCCAGAAGGCACTCTTGTACTTGAGCAACTTGACAGCAGGCTGCTTACTTAGGAGATGGCTCATGGATGTTTCTGCTCAGACTGGCTTTGACCTGGAATCCTCTGGAGTAGTTAAGGTTATAGGTGTGAGCAGCAGCAGTACCTGCCTCATGAGAGTTTTTGAGATGTCTACAAAATGCTAAAGTTGAGATCTCTCACTGGGAACTAGTGGCTCATGTCTGTAATCCTAGCTGCTCAGGAGGCTGAGAGTTGAGGATCACAGTTTGAAGTCAGCCCAAGAAGAAAAGTCCTTGAGACTCTTAGTTCTAGTTAACTATCACAAAGATGGAAATGAAGATGTGGCTCAAATAGTAGAGAACTAGCCTTGAGCAAGAAAGCACCTTGGGTAGTGACCCAGCCCCAAGTTTAAGCTATAGTACTGGGCAAAAATGTAACTTTGTACATGAATTATGTTTTCTTACATCAAAGTCTATACTTCAGGTTTTTTCCTCATATTCTCTACCAGTCATTAGACTTATGACCATGAGTTATTAAACACCAATTGTCAACATCTAGTTGAATGAAATAAGAACTTAAAAACTAGAACTCATGTACATATAAACACATGTCCTTCCACTTGGTCATTTCTTTTATGTTATCAACAATGAGGGATGATTCTACTATTACTTCAATTAATGCAAGAAGTGACTTGATTGGCCTTTCAATTAATCTCTCAATTGCTAAACATCGTGTACCCTCAGCTTGCAAAGCACCATGTTATCAGTACCCTTTTAGTGTGCCTGACTGTCCTGTGGCTGGCCCACGCCTCACCTTCTCTCCTGTCTACACTGCCAAGAAAGATGAAAGATCTCCCCAATGAAGCCATGGGTCGCCACGGCTGCCTGGTTAGCTGAGAGATAAGCGGAAACACCACAAGCATTTGGAATGAATTGCTCTTCCCTATGCCAGGCAGAGATTAAGAAATAAAATTGTATGAGCCTACAATACAACCTTAACATAACATGGTTCATTAATTTCAGATTTAAGATACACAAGTAAATTTCACCTTCAAATCCTGTAGATTAGATGAGATTCTATCAGATTGGATTAAAAGACCTGCCAACCAATCACACAAATGTAGTTGGAAGGAAAAAGGGTGAAGAGACTTTTCCTATCCTTGCATTTGCCTACACATAGATGCCAGAAATGCACTCGCTGGTCCCTGCTCTGCAAGTTCAGCAGGCACCTGTTCCTTGAGCAAGTGTGGCCACATTTTAATTTCTATGAGTGTGATGTGGCTGGAAAGTGGCCAATTACTACTGTCAGGTAGAGAAGAAAAAAATGAAAACCATGATCAGTTCCCAGGATAGTACGTTCACCCATGCTAGACACCCCTCACAGCTGACAGGTGGGAGAATGGAAAGAAGGCAACTTGTCTGTCCACAAGTTAACAAATTTTAGTGTTTTTGTTTTCTCTCAAAGTATATCAGCAAATCAATTATTTCATAAAGCCAACGCATTTGGGGGAATTAACTGGAGATGCTAATAGTACTTCTCCCTTACATGCAGGAATATTAAAACTTAGCTGATACTTAAAATCAGAGAATTTCAACTCTGGAATGGATAACGTTATTAATAAGCTTTTAAGAAATACAACCTAATGTGGTTGCTAAATAACTAAGCTGCTAACTGTATTTGCTAGCAAAGGAATTTAAAGTTTCAAAAAACAATAATAATTGAGTCTGGATGAAAAAGGTATTCGTTATTATTTCAAATAATGCCACAGAGTTTAGTCTTGGGCAGAAAATAGGACTATAGTAGATTGATTAGGAGTCCTGATGAAGACTGTATCACAGCTTTGTGTTTAAAGGCACGTAGTGGTATGACTCCATGACAAGCAGTCATCGGTTTTATAAAAAAAAAAGAACAAAACCAGAAAATCATACTAATAAATTATCACAGTGTATATGGAAAGTAAGCAAATAATAAATAATCAATAAACACTTGGGGATACTTTTTCCCCTGACAATATTAGGGCCTCAAATCAGGGTTTCATGCTCTATTTCATTCAAGGCTGTCACTCTACCACTTGAACCATACCTCTGCTTCCAGCTTTTTGCTGGTTAATTGAAGATAAGAGTCATGGGAGCCCCCTTGCCCAGAGTGGCTTAAACCTTGATCCTCAGGTCTGAGTCTCCTGAGCAGCTAGGATTACAGACAGGAGCCACCAGTGCCTGGCTGGCATTGCTTCTGGATAGTTCTAACTCTTCATGATCTAACCAGCATACAAGTGGTCAGATCACCAAAGGGAAAATCATAGCTTTTCCTTGCAAAGTAATTGTTTTCTTTTTTTTTTATTGTGAAAATACCGTACAGAGGGGTTACAATTACATGGGCAAGATAATGAGTACATTTCTTATCAAGCATTGTTGCCTCCTCCTTTGTTTCCTCTTCCCATCCCCCCCACTACCCTCCCCGCTACCCCATTACACCAACCCCACCCCCACCACCTGCCACCAAAGTTGTAAAGTTCGTTTTTCGACATAACGTCTTGTATATCTCATTGTTGCAATGGGTCCACCTATATCCCTATTTAAACGATTTGTTTTTCCCTTCCCCTCCACAACTTATACCAACATCAAATACAGTGAAAGTAGGGGTTATACCGTGGAGGAGGGACATACAAAGCAACAAAGAAATCATCTTATATATATATATATGTTAGAAACAACTGCATGAAAGAAAAAAACATTTGAATACATATCTTGGGGTTCATTTCACCTAACATCAACTTATCTGACCTTTTCTTCTTGTCTCAGACATATACTAGTTATTGCAAATAAGGGAAACCATGGGAACTATGTTTCTTTGGGCCTGGCTTACTTCACTTAATATAATTTTTTCCAAGTCTTTCCATTTCCTAACAAATGGGGCAATGTCATTCTTTCTGATGGAGGCACAGAATTCCATTGTGTATATATACCACATTTTCTTGATCCATTCATCTACGGAGGGTTGGTCCCATATCTTAGCTATGGTAAATAATGCTGCAATAAACATAGTTGTGCTGGTAGCTTTAGTATGGTCTTGTTTGTGACCATTTGGGTAACGGCCCAAAAGTAATTCTGTCCTGTGAAAAATCTCCTAAGCAATGGGGAAATAAAACTTATGGTCTCTAGAAATAGCTGACTTAATGACTTAAGACTTTCCTGTAGGTATAGCATTCATTCATTCTTCCAGTATATTTTTAGATGCTATTTATGTTGTTCTCTGTGTGGAATTTATCCAACTCACATCAGTGCTGGGAAAGTACATAGATGCATTATAATCATATGTCAGGCAGCAATACAAATGCTACAGAAGTGAGATAGTAATTATTTTTTCTGCCAGTCCTGGGGCTTGAACTCAGGGCTTGGGCATTGTTCCTGAGCTTTATTTGTTCAAGGCTGATGCTCCATTTTGTGGCTTTTTTTGCTGGTTAGATGGAGATAAGAGTCTTCCTGTCCAGAATGGCTTCAAACTGTGATCCCCCAGATCTCAGCCCCTGATCAATTCACTCCTCTGAATTTAACACTGGGAGAAATTTTTGAATGTTAGCATACTCTATGCATAAGGGGTCAGATACTGAGAGCAAATTGAGTTCAAGATTCAAAACTCCTCTGACAAAAGATGCTGCCAGTCAACAACTGATGGTCATGGCACAGCACCAATCACTCGGGACCCTGGTGCCCGAGCACTGGACAGCTCACAAGTGGAGAAATCTTTTTTTTTTCCATCAAGTCACTTATAAAACCAAACTCACCCCAAGAGGCCTCCTTCAGGATGGTTTAGAAAGCAAGCAATATGCTAGGTGAAAGTTCTAGATCTTTTCATAGGTCAAGTAAGCCTTTCAGTATGCGTACAGAAGAGAGGAGAATGAACAATTTACTCTTTTGTTCTTCAGTGGTGGGCAGGGGCATCTTAATATCATCTTGAAGACAGGCATATATATGGAACGTAGGAAAGAGGGCCCCAATTTTAAGTCATGTGTGAACAAACCCTTGGTCCCCAGAGGGCAAGGCTGCACTTACCGGCTCTCCTTTCTCCCCTTTCTGCCCAGGTGAACCCGTAGGTGCTGTCAATCCTGCTTCTCCCTGAGCAGAGATGAATGTCAATATTAGCAAACGTTGTGTTGCATGGCTCCGAGGCCCAATATGCAGTTACACATGAAGCTAGTGCTCCACCCTCTTGGCTGCAAACCTCCATCCTCTGAGCTTCCCTCCCCTGGGCACAGGCCCCAGACCCTTGAGTCCTCCAACACTATCAGCATTTCTCCTTCAGGCCACTTCCCTCAGTAGACCTGGCTTCCCCTCACCTGTGTTCAAACTTAGGGAGAAGAGTGCTCTCTGGTGCTGCTCAATAGAGGAACCACATGGGTGCCAGTGAAGGAATCTGAAGCCCCCCACACACAAATACACACACAAACACATACATATATACATACATACAGACATGTATACATACATACATACACCTACACACACATCACATATATACACATATACACATCACGCATACACAAATATACACACACACCTATCTACCTACATACATACATACCCACACACATACACTATGAGGAAGAGACATGGCTGGCTGGGAAGTTGGGGACTCTGGACGCAGAATCATCATGCAAAAAAGAAACACTGAACAGGTGTTCTGCATGTGTTGCAGTTCCTCACTGTTCATTCTATTCAGATTCAGCAAATCTAGGTCTGATAGGCTGACAACATCCCAGTAAATGTTTGGCTCAGGTGGTAAAGCACCAGCCTTGAATAGAAAGGCTAAGAGACTATGCCCAGGCTCTGAGTTCAAGCCATAGTAGGGGCACACACACACAAACCCAGAATCCAATTATCCCAGTAAAAGTCCAAGAACCTCATCTCCATCTGCCTTGCTATGACCACTGGACATAGGAGACATAGGATCTGATTCCCCTTGTACCAAAGGACAAGGCAGCCAGGGAAGGCATTTGGCTCAGTGTGGAGCAAGGCCCGCACCCACACCTGCTCTAAGGGCCCGCACACCTGCTCTTACAGCCCTCACGCCTGTTCTTACAGCCTGCATGCCTGCTCCGAGGGCCTGCACACCTGGTCTGAGAGTCGGCACACCTGGTCTCTCAGCCCGCATACCTGCTCTGGCACACAGTGGCACAGGTTTCTCAGTTCCTGCTTCAGCAGATTTGGAGGACTCTTGCCAGCATGAGCCATTACGGATGATGCAACAGGATTTCCAAATTCTTCCTGCTCTGAGCACTAAAATCCAAAGGGAGGAGTTAGAGGAATGAGATCCATTTCCAGCCCTAGCTCCCACCCCACCCATGATGGCCACTGCCTGTCAGGGCTTCCTCTGATTAGAGAACACCAGTGTGTTCTCTGTCACAAATAACCTGATGTGGCCAGGAGTGGGGGCTAACACCTATAATCCCAGCTACTCAGGAGGCTGAAGTCTGAGGGTCCTGGTTTAAAGCTAGCCCAAGCAGGAAAGTCTGCAAGACTCTTATCTCCAATTAGCAGCCAAAAAGCTGAAAGTGGAGTTGTGGTTCAAGTGGTACAGCTCCAGGCTTAAGGGGAAAAGCTAAGGGACAGTGCCTAGGCCCTGAGATCAAGACCTAGCATAGATACAAAAACAAACAACAAAACAAAAGAAAACTGATAAGCTAATGAGGATTTTTCAGGCTTTAGTAGTTAAGTGCAGTGGTTTTGAGCATTTCGAATACTCTCTTAAAATAATTTATACATACAAGCAAAATGTAAATAGATGGAAGGAAAATAGAAGGAAAAACATGAAATTTGAATCTGTAAAACATAATTTTTCCACAAAATGCTTGTATAGCATGTAAAGCAGAAAATGTTTCTTTTCCATACCCTAAGTTGATAGTTCCTTAATCGAAATACACCTAACTCCAGGCCAGGACCCTTAAAGATTAAAATAGTCTTCACCAAAACATACAAATGGTGGCCTTAAAACATATCTAGACAGTTTGTAGAGTATGTCGGACAGCATGAAGTGAAATTTGGCTAAAAGAAATAAATATTTTCCTTAAAAAAAAAACAACCAGGTAGGGGTATGGCTCCAACAGTAGAACATCTGGCTAGTACTACCAAAACAAAACACAAACATCCCTGTGGCTGGGTGTAGAGGCTCATGCCTGCAATCCCAGACACAAAGGAGGCTGCCTGGGGCACTAGACAGGGAGGCAGCTCCCCACAGGCCTGTCATGAAGCCAGAAAGGAAGGGTACACGGGAGGCCTACAGGCCAGGTTGGCCCTACCTCAAAAACAACCAGAGCAAAAAGGGTTGGAGGTGTGGTTCAAGTGGTAGAGCACCTGCCTAAGCAGCATGAAGCAATGAGTTTAAATAACAGTACCACCACAAAAAAAAAAGAAAGAAAAAGACTATATTCAAATGAAGTAAGATTATCAGTAAACAATTCATACAATCCATGTGAAACACCAGAAGTTCTGTCAGATAACCTTTTGCCCTGAATACTTAGGAGGAAATGGCGGATTTAGTTTGAAAGGAGGAAATGGCGGATTTAGTTTGAAACTATGTTAGAATTCATTAAAAATCGGTCCACCTCCTCCAAAATTCCCAATGAAAGTAAAACTACAAGTAAGGGCACATCCCTCATAATCTCTTCTGGTTTTGATTTGATGGATATTTAATTAACCTTTCTTCTTCTGGTTTTTTTTTTTTTTTTTTTTTTTTGGTCAGTCGTGGGGCTTGAACTCTGGGCCTGGGTGCTGTCCCTCAGCTCCTCAGCTCAAGACTAGCACTCTACCACTTGAGCCACAGTACCACTTCTGGTTTTCTGGCTGGGGGAGGGTGTGTGTGGGGGGGGGTGGTATTGGAGATAAAGAGTCTCACAGACTTTCCTGCCGGGGCTTTGAACAGCAATCCTCAGATGTCAGCCTCCTGAATAGCTAGGATTATAGGTGTGAGCCACTGGCACCCAGTCTTTTTTTGCTTGATGGTTAACTGGAGATAATAGTCTCATGGACTTTACTGCCCTACCTGGCTTCAAACTTTGATCCTCAAATCTCAGCCTCCCCAGTATCTATGATTACAGTCATGAGGCACAGGCACTGGCACACCTTTAAATTTTTAATCACATTTGTAATTTATTTTCAACAAGTGTTGCTGTTCTTCTCTTTGTGTCTGCCCTTCATTCTTTTCATGTCTGCAGCAATGAAACCTGACTGTTTAAGAGACTGTTTAATAGATGTGAAAAATCATAATAGATGTGAAAAATCATGATCAAGAACTGAGCATTATGTCTCACACCTCTGATCCTTGCTGCTCAGGAGGCTGAGATCTGAGGAGCCAGGTTCAAAGCCAGCCCATGCAGAGAAGTACATGAGACTCTTATGTCCAGTTAACAAGCAAAAAGCTGGACATGAAGCTGTGGCTCAAGTGGCAGAGCACTAGCCTTGAATGAAAATCAGGGGGCCCTAAGTTCAAATCCAACTACTGGCAGACACACAAAAAGATTATCTCAAAATAAATACACCTTTATTCTACAGTTAAGATAAATTCCTAATTTACTTTCTACTCTAAATGTTAACAACACAATGCATGTGATTTGAAATTCCAGGATAAAGTTAGAATTTTAATCACATGTACTAAAATTTTATAAACATTTAGCAAAACAGAGACCTTAATACTGTTGGTATATAAGAGGTACAGCAAATGCACTGAATGACTCTTACATAATGACTCATCTTATTGGTGCATTTCCGTTTGTGAAATGTGGTCTATGTTTACTTCCTGTCCGTAATGAAATAAAGATTAATTCTCACCCCCTAAAAGTTGTCAGCATGAAAAATTTAATCTTCGATTATTTTGTTCCATCATTGGGATGAAGCCCTAATTTACTTTCTGCTCTACAATTAACTCCCAAATATTCTTCTTTAACTTTCAACTAGCTTGCCTTTGTCATAGGGGGTTGAGGGAGTTGGGGTTATATTCCCACATGTTTACAAGATGCTCAGATCAATCTCACCATCTTCTCTTCTTCCTCTTACATGCTTTCCTAAAGCAATTCAACATATTTCCTTACTCAGTTTTCAGTTGCAAACGAGCTATTTTAACTGTAATCATCCTCTCCAAATACTATTTTTAAAATAATATGTACATCATATGAGGTCATGTGACAGCTTTTAATTACTGAACCACTTCCTCCAATCCGTCACCCAATACCATAAATAGCTCATCATAAATCAGGTTGGAAATGTCTATTATGTAATAATCCAGGGCATAGTCAATCAAAAAATATGTTTAAATATATCAAGCATCTTAACTTTTTTCAATCAAAGAAAATTATTATCTTAAGAGCTATTATATCATATAAGCATAGTAAATTAAGAAAGTTTTGGAAAGACAATACTTTCAGGATTTAAATGTATGGCTCCAGGAAGTCTTGGTATTTCACTCTGTAGATTGGCATCCTGAGTCATCTTTTTGGGTATTTATGGAAAGGCATTTGGCTGACTTTCATTTTACTTGGAATGGAAGCCACAAACCAGGAAGAAGACTCTATTCAGCCAAGTTACATAAACAAAATGTATCATAGTTGAAACACTTAGCTATGCTTTGTGTCAGCTGGTCTATTCTTATTTTTCAACCCAAAGTACAGGAGAAAAGTGTTCCATTTTTTTTTGAATTACAAGCTGTTGATTACATTTTTATGTAATTTCCTAGCAAGTGCAAAATTTCTAGGAAACCTAAGATCCAAAGAAAAGAACTCATCATCTTGTTCCTTCTTAGTTTTCCTCAGTTCTTCTTGGTAAATTTCTAAGACATACTTCCTTCCGTGGTTGACTAGTCAACAGATCAAGAAACAATGTTCTGGCTACATGCTAAAAATGAAGCACTAGAAATGCAAAAATAACTCAAAAGGAATATATATATATATATGAAACCTCCCTCACTGCATCTAAATTTCACTTGGGTAAATTTAAAACAAATGTAATTATACATAATAATATCAGAGCACACAGAAGAGCAACAGAAAGTATTGAATCATTATTTTGCTGGGAATAAAATCTAGGCACAAGAAAGTATAGGTTGTACAGTGGGTTGAGAATATCTAGAAGGAGGCTCAGGAGCTAGATTTATATTTTGTTATCTTCAGAGATGACCTACGGCATTGAGAAGAAAATGCATATCCATGCTTCCTGGCTCTGCTCACTAGCATAAGGATGAGAGCTGCAGTGATTCTGAATATTTGCTGAAGAAATTAGATGAATGCATGAAACACTGGTGCAGAGACTCACTCTGGCAATGATACCAAGGAAAATGACAGAGATGGAAGAGGAGTTGATGGGATGACACAAAATTCCAGACATGAGGTAGAGTAGACTTTGACAATAATAGGAGGAAGGGAAAAAAGGATGAGAATACAAAAAACAAAACAACCTGTCACAAGGGGAAACTAGCCAGGTTGGATGTGTTGTGAAGTGTGGCTGGCACCTTGAGAGGGTTGAGAGACACCGGGAGATTTAGTCATCCACCCCGGGCTGTGTCTGCAGGCTTTGGAGATGACTGATGTCAGGAAGGTGGGCTCAGATTGTGGGCTGCATGTCCAGCCAGCTGGGGTCCAGATGGAACAAAACTGACAGGAATAAGACAGACAAATGGGTGCAGCATGTGCTTCCCACTGGTGTGTGTGCTGCTACCACCACCACCATGGCCCCTGGCCTGCCACCATCCCTGGCATCACACAGTCCCTGGCCTGCCACCACTACCACCATGACCCCTGGCCTGCCAACACCCCTGGCATCACATGGCCCCTGACCTGTCACCACCCTTTGCATCAGACCCATTTCCTCAGCCTTTCAACTGAGACTGTTCAATGCAGAGCCTTAAGCCTCCAGCTACAAATGTACCACTGTCTCCTGGTTCTGAGCTTTCCAGCTTCTTGGAGCAAACTTCTGGATCTCTGGCTTGCCAGTGTGCACAAAGCATGGCTGAACCAGCCAGACTCCAACTGTGTATGCCTACCTAAGAAGTCCCCTTTGATAGTCATATGAGTTACACAGCTGTACATACTGTGTTATGATACACACACAGACACATGCACACACAGATAAACTATTTACCTATTTTCTCTAGAGAACCCCAGCCAATACCACCTGTGGGGTGACAGGCTTGGGAACTGTGTGAAAGTAAGGTCTAACCTGAACGGAGAACTTGTGTCTGAGGCAGAGCAAGGTGTTGCTCTCAGAATAAGGGGTAGAAAGACATGGGTCCTCCTTCCATTCTGCTGAGTCCAAAGTGGGGGACTGCATCCCCAAAATTAACTGCAATTTCTGGGGCTGAACTCATGAAAACTATAGGCAAGTGCGAAGAGTACCTCTTTACGTGGAAAAATTTACTCTTAACAGCTCCTTCAGATGCTATGAGAGCTGATAGACCATCCAACCTGAAGACTACCGGCTCTCTTCTCTCCCCACTCCAATACAGTCAACTTACCGCAGCCGGGTCCCTGCAGCACAGGTCTCGAGCTAAGAAGTCTGTGTCGCAGTGGATTACAAGTTGGTGAAGTTCTATCTATTAAAAAAAATAATTCACAACATTAATTTCTCTGAGAATCCAGGAAGAAAGAATATCCTTGTCTCTAAGAGAAAGTATTTAAATATACATATATATAATGTATATTATATATTTATATATATATATGTAAAAAGCCCTTCAAAAGAGGGTCTTTAGAAGTAATAACTGGCAAGCTGGGCACTGGTGGCTCACGCCTATAATCCCAGCTATTCAGGAGGCAAGGATCTGAGAATCAAGATTCCAAGCCACCCTGGGCGGAAAAGCCCATGAGACTCCTATGTCCAATTACCCAGCACAAAGCCAGAGTGGAGCTGTGGTTCACGTGGTAGAGTGCCAGCCTTGAGCAAAAAAGCTCAAGGACAGTGCCCAGACCCTGAGTTCAAGCCCATGTTTGCACAATGCTGTTTCTACAATGAAACCCCATTGTGAGTGGTAGGGGGAACGGCATGGACATTTACTATCAGTGACCTAGACTCATGTTTTCAGGGATTTTTCCTGTCACTCTACCCACAGGAAAACATCAGGCTTTCTAGTTTAGATAATCTCACTTGTTTTCTAGGCAAATGTGATTTTTAAAGGATCTTCTCATCTGAGTTCTTTCTAGCCATTTTTTCTCATCCAAATGATTACTGACACACTTAGTGACTATTTCTGTTCAACAGAATCCTGAAAACCTATTATAAGGGATGAAAAAATGGCCTGCCATACAACGCAATTGCTACTTTGAATGTAAATAAATAGCCTATTGTTCTTGAATGAAAACAGCAGATAATCTGGAATCCTTTAAGTTCATCTTTGTCTAGCCCTGTGTATTTGAAACATATGACTTTTTTAGACAAAGCTTATGTTTTGAATTATATTTTTATTTTTACTATGTTACATCTAATAATTTTATTTTTATGGAAAGGAATTATCACATTGTTTTCTGCTTTCTGACTAGAGAAAAGAGGCAAAATAGAAGACAACAGGCTCACGCCTGTAATCCTAGCTACTCAGGAAACTGAGATCTGATTGTAGCTCAAAGCCAGCCCAGGTAGGAAAGTTCAAGACTCTTATCTCCAGTCAACCAGCAAAAAGCCAGAAGTGGATCTGTGGCTCAAGTGGTAAAGCACCATCCCTGAGCTTAAAAAAAGCTAAAGGAACTCAAGCCCAGGCTTCAGCCCCAGTACTGCCATGCAAAAGAATTGTTATGCTTCACACATGGCATACTGAGCTGAGAGGGGCAGGGATGTGGCACTGGTGGGAAGAGATACGAGGCCCTAACTTACAACTCCACTGCCACTTACATCCACAGGTCTGCCATCCGAAGCCCGGGAGGCAATGGCTGTCCTTCCTCGCGGGTCCGTGGTGGCTTGGACACTGGTCTGGCGGCTTGCAACCAGGCTGCAATCCACGTAGACAGAGATGGTGCGGGGCTGCACACTGATGCCCAGCTTGTGCCACTGGCGGTCAAACAGAGGGCGGAGTTCCCGGTTCTTAAACACGTAGTTCAATGTATCTCCTTCAGCAGCTCGAAACATAAATTCTAGCACCTTCTTCGCTCCATCAACTGTGATGGAAATCTGCAAATGGGAAAGTCATCTGTAAATGTTTTAAGAGTCATGATTCAAAATTACTGATGCATGAACCCTAACTGAAGCACTGAGTAATGTTTTATGCTGTCTATTAAGTTTGGTAATAAACCACAAATGTCTCAGAAGTGTGGCACTCAGGTAAATGTCAATCATATTCCTTTTTGGAATGAAAATGCAAATGTATATAAAAAGTACAATTCATATTTCAAACTATACTGCTTCACTGATATTATGTACACACACAAACATAAACTTATACATAAATTATTCTATCTAGGTAACTTGAGGAGTCAAGTCTAGTCATTTAAAAATAATAAAGGTACGATTTTATTTTGTGAAAACTGACATGAACTTTTTTGACCTTTTAATGATTTGCCTGATGAAAAGAATACATTTAATGTAAGTGGACATAGTCTCAGGTCAATCTTCCCATTATAAAATTGTAACTGTATTAAAAGACAAAAGAGCCCTGCTACACTCTGCATAGGAGCAATATGAATGCATATGGTAGCAAGTAATTTCTAAGATCCTTTTAAAAGCAGCCTACATGTCCTTCCTCCACAAGCTTTCCTAGACTCCCCACCCCTGCCAGGCCTGCCCCTCACACCCCACCCCTGCCAGACCTGCCCCTGAGAGACACCACCCCTGCTAGGCCTGCTCCTCACACCCCACCCCTGCCAAGCTGCTCCTCAGAGACCCTACTCCTGCCAGGCTTGCCCCTCAGAGACCCCACCCCTGCTAAGCTGCCCCTCACATCCCACCCCTGCCAGGCCTGCCCCTTATATCACCCCTGCCAGGCCTGCCCCTCACACTCCACCCATGCCAGGCCTGCATCTCAAGAGACCCCACTCCTGCCAAGCCTTCCCCTCATACTCTACACCTGCCAGGCCTGCCCCTCACACCCCACCCTGTCAAGCTTGCCCATCACACCCCATCCCTGTCATGCCTGCCCTGCTCTGGCTCATGCTCACCTAAATCCTACATTCATGGTATAAACATTCTCCCAGACACCTTCCCCTTACACTCTGTGCTCCATAAGGGCAGGGATTCTGGTTTTTAAGTCTCTTATTCTGCCATGACCTAACACATGGTATGTGTAGGTAAGGAAAAAAATGTTTAATTAAATATTAAGAATATCTAGCCGGCGCCGGTGGCTCACGCCTGTAATCCTAGCTACTCAGGAGGCTGAGATCTGAGAATCATGGTTCAAAGCCAGCCGAGGCAGGAAAGTCTGTGAGACTCTTTTTGTTTTTGTTTTTGTTTTTGTTTTTGTTTTTGGGTCCGGTCATGGGGCCTGAACTCTGGGCCTGGGCGCTGTCCCTCAGCTCTTCAGCTCAAGGCTAGCGCTCTACCACTTGAGCCACAGCACCACTTCCGGCTTTTCTCTTTTTGCTTATGTGGTGCTGAGGAATCGAACCCAGGGCCTCAGGCATGCAAGGCAAGCGCTCTACCGCTGAGCCATCTTCCCAGCCCAAGTCTGTGAGACTCTTATTTCAAATAAACCACTCAGAAAACAAGTGGCACTATGGCTCAAGTGGTAAAGAACTCGCCTTGAGCTGAAGAGCTGAGGACAGTGCCCAGGCCCAGAGTTCAAGCCCTATGACCAACAGAAAAAATAATAATAATAATTCACCAAGGACTGATGATGAATCACTTGCAAAGTGGCATTGTTAGTGAGGGACAGAACCATTTAGAAGAGTAGTTCAGAGTGTTCAATAGAGCTAAAAAGTATCTGGCCCATCCTGTCTAATAGCTCATCCCCATGGTTAGATGGCCATATCCCCCGAGTCCTCTCAAACACACAATGTTCAGATTCAAGCTCCCAAACTGAGGCACAGAGTGCATCAGCACAGCTCTCCCAATTTCTTACCTGTGGCACATTCTGCTGGTTTAAAATCTGCCAGAGGAACCACCGCTCTTTCCTGGTATTTCTCCGCACACGAAACACGGCTGCTACAGCGTATTCCTCCGGGAGGCCTTCTGGAAATACCTTACTGGGAAGAAAATGAAGAGCTACTGTGAGGAGGCTGAAGACAGCAAGGAGAGACTTGCACCATGATCTTCCATGCAATGTGTCATCTTGGCCACATTGTTCTCCAAGAGTTTATGATTTATTATTCATTGTAACAACAATACAGCCAACAGAAATATCAAAGCAGCCATACCTGTATTCCTTAGGTGATATTTATTCTCCTCTCCCTTTTTGTGATCATCTGGTATGGTGTTAGAGCTTGGTACACATAAAAATAAGGGGCAAAAACCAAGTACTGGTGGCCCACACCTGTAATCCTAGTAACTCGGGAGGATGTGATCTGAGGATCACGGTTCAAAGCCACACACACACACACACACACACACACACACACACACACACACACACACACACACACACACACACACACACACACACACACACACACACACACACACACACACACACACACACACACACACACACACACACACACACACACCCCTAAGAGGTGAGACTCTAGTCTATTGTGATGTTCTCTCCTTCAGTGGCTGTTCCAGCAGGAGAAATCTGAGCATTCACAGCAGCCTGACAAACAGTCATGATCTACCTGGACAGAAAGCCTCCTTCTGGATTTGAATTTCAAAACACACTGCTGATTAAAAAATAATGCAAAATTTTCAAAGAAGTTTATCGTATAAAACTCTTGCAAATAAAGATTTCTTACTACTAATTCATGATGACACCAAATGTAATAGAGAGATATTAGCTTGAACTGTCATTCTTACAGATTCTTTTTTTGTGTGTTTGAAAATACTGTACAGAGGGGTTACAATTACATGGGCAAGATAATGAGTACATTTCTTATCAAGCATTGTAGGCTCCTCCTTTGTTTCCCCTTCCCATCCTTTCCCATCCACCCCCCCCACACCCCCACCCAATCCTCCCCACAACCCCCGCCCCCGCACTAAAGTTGTAAAGTTTGTTTTTGACATAACAACTTGTACAAGTCTTACAGATTCTTTTTATCTGGTTAGTAGATGTCATCCAAAAGACAGTCCAAATATCCCTCTACCTCAGTCTCATTTCTCAGTACTGGTCTCTGTATGAACATAAGGAAACTCCGGAAACAAGTCTACAATATGGATACATAAATTTACCTCACAGTGAGACATATCTTTAAGCTGACTTGCAATTTTATTTTTATTATATCTTTTGATAACAGAAATCCTGCTTTTTTGGAAAACAAAGAGCTAGATAGTATTATACATATATATATACACATATAAAATATCATGTACATGCTGAGATGGTAACTTCTAAGTTTGAATATTGCTCTAAACCCTGCAGATATTATGAGCTATTGGAAACAACAGCCACGTGCCCCATAGAACTCTCCCCTCCCTGTCAGCCACAGTCACGTACGGGAGATGCAGGAAGGCTGTGCGGAGCTCAGGTGCCAGTTTGTTTCCTTGCTTAGAGAACACACACACACACATACAAGTTGTATTTATATGTAACACGTGTATGTATATGTGTACATGTGTTTGTAAAGAAAGAGAGGTATCTAGCACATCTTACTTCTGATGATCTGACCTCATGATAGTTGATATTACAATGGTGTAAAAATATATTCACTTAGCAGAAGCAATGCTATTTTGAATTTTGATCTCTTATGTATTGGTGATATGCAGTGTGTTATACTTCTCAGGTCCCCACTGGCCCTGGGATCAGGAGGCCAAGTGACACACGCTCAGCAATGTATGGATACAGTGACAGAGCTAGAGATGGAGATGGAGGTAAGGAGATGAAGGTATCTAGATACAAACATGCCTATCCCTACTAAATAGATGATAGATAGAATTTTACATCAGGAAGAACAAAATTACATCACTTGCAAGAAAACAGATGAATCTGGAAAATACCACAGTGAAAGAAGCCAGACCCACACAGACTAAGGATGCATGTTCTCTCTCATGAGTGGGTCTTATAATCCTATAATCACACAGAGGCACATGTTTGTATACAGGATTCATTCACTAAACAGAATCTACCATGTATCCATGGAGTAAACCCTTCAATTAGCAGACAGTTTAACAAGAATCTTGCACAGCCAGGCACTGGTGCTCTTGTCTGTAATCCTAGCTACTCAAGAGGCCAAGATCTGAGAATGTAGTTTGAAGCCAGCCTGAACAGAAAAGTCTGTGAGCTTTTTATCTGAATTAACCAGCAAAATACCAGAGATAGACATGTGTCTCAAGTGGTAGAGCATCAGCCTTGAGTGAAAAAGTGAGAGTACGATACCCTGAGTTTGAGCCCCAGTATTGGCACGCATGCACACACATGGATGCACACACGCACACTGCACCAGGTGCACACACATGTAAACACACACACACACACACACACACACACACACACACTGAGGAAAGGACAGAAGCAAAAGAGTATGGAACAGAAAAGCTTTAAAAATCTCAGTCATGAGTTCCAGATGAATACAAACTTCTGGAAGCTCCACACCTCTGGATCTCCTCCTCCCTCCTGAGCCCTAGTGCCTGCTGTGGATTTCCACAACTCAGTCCTTTACCCAGAATTTCTCCTCTCTCTGCCACGGCCGCCTCTTCATGGGTTATTTCTCAGACTTTATTTCCATTCCTAATACAGGAATTGACCCCACTCAATGTGCCACAAAATCTAGAGCCTATGTACACTCTGTTCCACCCTTGAAGAGCCTGAGGGCTAACATGAGAGCCGCATTATGAGTATGGGGGTTCAAGACATCAGTCAGCTACTTGGGAAAGAGATCTGGAGATTACAATGTTAAAGGTCTATTGGGAACAATGGCTAAGCATAATAACGCATACCTGCTATACTGGCTCAGGGAATGACAATGACTTGTGGGGTAATACACACCTGCCACTCCAGCAACATGAGGACACACAGACAGGACAATCACTGGGCCAGGCCAGCCCAAGCCTAAAGTGAGAGCCTGACTTGAAAAAAAACAGGGTGAAATGGGGCTGAAGGACCTGGGTTTGCCCTCAATCTGCGGCCAACTGCAGAAAAGGGTGTCCAGGGAGCTTAATTGGGTAGAACAATGAGGAGCTTGTGGAATGGGGCATCCAGCGACCCCCCAAGCCTGACCCTGAACCCCAGGATGATGCTAGACTGTGAGTTCTCACATCTATCCAAGTGCTGGGCTGCAAGATCAATGGAAACATGCTAAAAAGCCATCAATACTTCTGGTCACGCTGTGGCACAAAGTTCTTAAATAAACATTCATGAGATCATGATAAACCAGGTCACCTGGAGATTTCGAGAAGTATGATTTCAACATTTGCCTCTAATTCCCATTGCTTAAAAGCTTTTCTGAAATCCTTCAAAAAATGATCACTTTAAGTCACTTGATTTGCACTGCTTTGCAGCAACACAATGTATGAACAAACACAGCCCTGCACCCATGTTTTCACTGCAGGGGGACAACCATGCCAAGGCCCCCAACTCCTCAGGAGACTGAAGCGGGAATGGCTGTGTCCCCTGTGGGCCACAGGACCAGCTAAAACCCAGGACCCGCTCCCCACAGCTGTGAGCTTGGGGACTGAGATCAGAGATGCAACAGAGAAAGACATCCTGACTCAAAAGATAGCTGATTTAAAGTCACATTTAATACTTCATAACCAAATCTCGATATTTGTGGTGCTTTCTCATTTAACATTTAAAATATTTTGTATCTCATGAGTACTTTTATGGCAAAAATCATATAATTAACATCAATCTGTACTAATTCTACTCTGAAAATATACTTCAATTTAGTTATATAACCACTATTAATTCGTAATAATTTTATACTTAAAATATACACTGAAATCACTTAACAATATCTAAAGTGGGAATTTTTTCTTCAGCCAGTTTATGTATAAAATTCTTATAACTTTCCATTTCTGTTTCAGAGATTTGCATTTTTGCTTTCAATTTAAAAATATTTTCCTTTCTTAGGTAAGCTAATTTTAAAGAAATATTCCTAACTTCTAAAAATATAGTGTAAAACAATACTTCTCCTATTGACCATGCCTCATGCTTGTCCTATGCAAGCACAATGTGGTACAGAGGGATTTTTCCAGGTCTTGCCAAAGTTTCTATAATGGAAAGGGCCTCTGTTAACAGAGAGATAGAATGACAGCTTGCTATGTCCAAGATAGCTATGTTTGAATGTTTCTGAATGGAGTGTAATTTCCTACAAGAAACTGTATCCATTGCTTCGTCAGTGATACTCCCATTAAGAAAAATACAGTTGATCCTTACTCTCCAAATTCATGTAGATGTGTGCATGCACAGGCAGGCACGCACGCACACACGTACACACACACAGAGAAGTTCTCAATGGAGTATTTTCTGCCTCTATTCAATTTTAAACACATTAACTCTAGTTCAATGTCTTTCTGCCTCTATTCCATTTTAAACACATTAACTCTAGTTCAATGTCTTAAAATGCAATCTTCATCTATCTACGTACATTATTGTTAACCTACATTTGAAGAGCTTAGGCTCAGTGAAACTTAAATGTGATTAACCATTTATTTTCTGTCTACTTTCTGTGTACTAATGAGTTTTATGAATATTTCTGGACACCTTAGGGCACAAATATATGAAACTAACAATGATCAATATAAAAATCAGTATTTAAAAATGAGGCCAGGTGCTGGTGGCTCACTCACTCAGCTGCTCAAGTGGTTAATATCTGAGAATTGTAATTCAAAGCCAGCCCAGGCAGGGAAGTCTATGAGCCTCTTCAATTAACCAGCAAAAAGTTGGAAGTAGAATTGTGTGGCTCAAGTGACAGAACACCAGCCCTGAGTGAAAAAGCTAAGGAAGAAAGCCCTAATCCTCAGTTTAAGTTCCAGTAAACATTCACACGGACACACACACACACACACACACACACACACACACACACACACACACACACACACACACACACACACACACACACACACACACACACACACACACACACACACACACACACACACACACACACGACTACATAAAAGTTATGAAGTCAGCCAGGCTCTGGTGGCTCACGCCTGTAATCCTAACTACTCAGAAGGCTGCGATCTGAGGATCATGGTTCAAAGCCAGCCCCAGCATCAAAGTCTGTGAGACTCTTATCTCCAATAAAACACTAGAAAACCGGAAGTGGTGCTGTGGCGCAAGCAGTAGAGCGCTTGCCTTGAGCTGAAGAGTGCAGGGACGGCGCCCAAGCCCAGAGTTCAAGCCCTACGACCTACCAAAAAAAAAAAAAAAAAAAAAGGAAGTCAAACTGAAGTCATTCCTAATTATTCCAAAGGCTCTGAGACCCCACAGCAGGAAGAGGCACCAATCATAGGGGAAGTGGTAGAGGATCAAAATCGGACCTCCCTGAAATGAAACCAAACAGTTGGGCAGAAGGCAACATTCAAATCAGAGATCGGGGACAAGAAATAAATGTTCTCAAGAGATTAAAAGTGGAATGCTCCCTCTTCATGATGGAGTTAAGTTTCATTTTCTTTATATTTCCTTAATTATATTTTTTGAGGGGGGGGGGTCCGGTCGTGGAGCCTGAACTCTGGGCCTGGGCGCTGTCCCTCAGCTCTTCAGCTTAAGGCTAGCGCTCTACCACTTGAGCCACAGTGCCATTTCCGGCTTCTTTCTTTTTGCTTATGTGGTACCCAGGGCCTCAGGCATGCAAAGCAAGGGCTCTACCACTTAGCCACCTTCCCAGCTCCTATATTATCTTTTTTAAAAACATATTTTCTATACTTTCTCAATATTTATAAGGAAAATGGTTTGTGTTACTGATCATTTAAATAAATGAATAAACCTGCTGGGCTTGTGGCCCATGTCTATAAACCCAGGTACACAGAAGTACAGGTAGAAAGATTGGGTCTCAGCCAACTTTGGGGGGAAAGTACAAGATTCTACCTGCAAAGTAAAAGCAAAAAGGCTCAGAGGTGTGGCTCAAATTATAGAAAACTTGCCTAGCAAGCATGAGTGAATCCCAGAGTTCAAACCACAGTACCAAAAGCAAAGAAAAAACTATCCTGGTTCAATTTGGGGGGAGGGCAGAGGGGGAAATAACCTCTGAAATAATCTAGAAGTTGGCTCTCTGTTTTTCAAGAAACTACATGAGAAAGAATTTACATACCTTGCTCCCTCCCCTCCTTTCCCCAAAGGCTATGTTCCAACACCAAGTAACGTGAGGAGCTTTGTGATACTAGGAAAAACTCACTCTTTTTCCATTACCATAGGCACAAAACCCGTAAGTGACTGGAATCTATAACTCCCACCAACACCAAGTTTAACACTGAATCACTAAAAGAGGATGTGAAGCACTACAAATGAAAATTTACTTATTTCTGTAGACTCTCCATACACTTAAAATGGAATAGCTATTTACAAAGTAATTGTTACGGTATGTGTAGAGCTCTATTAAAAAAAAATAGTTTTACTATCCATGGAGAAATCCAATGGCTGGGAATTTAAGAATGAATGATATTTGCCAATTTTTTATACTGACTGAATGTTCTAGGTGTTTTCCCCCCACACCTGATGAATGAAAAGAATCTTTCCTAATCAAAATCATTTTTAAAACCATTAGTAAGTGCAAATAAAGTGAACTCTGAAAGGTTTATTTATTACAGGAAAGACCTTGGCATAAAGGAAGTATTTAATCACTCCATGTAATCTTGTTATTAAATAGAATTATACATCCTCAGTCTTTTGGATTTGTGGAATGAACTCCAAAAGTACCACATATGCCAGCATTTCCCTGGTTGTGATGTGTTTTCACTAAGATCTGGAACACTATTAGATTTTCTTCCTTTCTGGAAAATGCTTATGTTTATGCTAACCTTAAAATCATCCCCAAAAGCCATGACACATGATTAACAAATCATTTTTATGGAAAATGCTGGGCGGAGCTCTGCTGGGATTATCAAAAAGGAAGGAAGTTTAAATGAGAGAGACAGAAATAAACTCAAAATAGGAAACATTCTGAGTTAGCTGGCCAAGCTGAAAGGCCACTGGTGCACCACCTGGCAGAGAAGGGTGGGGAGTTTGAGTTCCACAGGGAAGAGGCTTCACAGAGGGAAGCAACCAAGATAAACCACCTCCGATATTAAAGTAACTAGACCTGAACTTAATGTTCCAGTGCCCAAACACAGAGCTCTAGAAGATTCACCACATGACACAGCTACTCATGGGCACCAGCCAAATCTCTCCAGTCCTACCCATCCCACCCACTGACAAGTCTCTCTTGCTCTCTATCTCCTGGAGAACTCAGGGTTCAGTGTCCCTCTCCTCCCCTTCCCAGCACAGCTAATGCACAACAGCTAGTGAGCTTTTAAAATGAGACCACATCTCTTAATTTCTTTTCTCACTCATGGGGCTTGAACTCAGGGCCTGAGTACTGTCTCTGGGCTTTTTTGCTCAAGGTTAGAGCTTTATTACTTGAGCCACACTTCCTGTTTTCTGGTGGCTAATTGGAGATAAGGGTCTCATGGACTTTCCTGCTAGAGATAGCTTCCAACCCTGGTCCTCAGATCTCAGCTTCCTGAGTACTTAGGGTTACTGGCATGTGCCACTGGCACCCAGCTACTTTTTTTTTAAAGGTGTCCCTAAGTTCCTGGGATAAAATGCTTGCCCTGATCATGACTTATGCCATGGACCTCCAACACAGTCTGTCCTACCCTAGTCCCTGATCTGCTGTCAAGCCTCCAACACAGCCTGCGCTATCCCAGTCTCTGGATGGCACTGATCCAGGCACAATGACACAGATTTTGTCCTAAGCTCTCCAGGCTCTGAGGCTAGAGCCTGTGTGCTTCCTTCCCATCTCCTAGGGAGTCTTTCCCATGTCCTCATCTCCTACTGCTCAGCTCAAATGTCATTTCCTCTGCAAAGTCTAAAGTTCTCTTCGCTCAGTCACTGCCTCATGTGTTTCCTTGCTCTATTTTCTTCATAGGCTCCATGTGACTGTGAGTTTACAAGAATTGGTTGAGTTATCTATTTATTGCCTCTTTGCAACTACTATAAAATGACTTCTTAAATCTGGGCCCTACCAGACCGTTCTATTTGCAGGGACTCATCCTGATGCTGGCAGCGTTTAATACACCTGCCATTAAATGCTTGTGGCGAGCATAAAAGTGATGCGTTTGCCTCACTTGGCCTTGGGCTGCAGGATGACGTCTGACCCCACTCCTCAGGGAAGCAGGAGGAAGTAGAATCATTTAGAACCAAGTGATGCTAAAGGAGGTTAATGACAAGTTTTAAAATGTTAAACAAGAACAAATTTCTTACTTTGAGAAACTGGGGAAAGCTTCCTACAAGATGTAGTCTGAGGCACTGTTCCAGCGGCCTTCAGGAGACTTCCTGCCTTGCCCCAACCCCGCTCCCGCGGCCCAAACCCATACTTCCGGCCTCGCTCCCACCGCCCCCAATCCGGCCTTGGCCAGGCTCCGGCCACCACAAGCCAGGCTTCCCATGTCGGCCTATCTCCCGCCGCCACAACCCATGCTTCCGGCCTCTACTCGCTCCAGACGCCACATCCCAGGCTTCCGGCCTTGCCTCTGCTACCATAACCCACGCTTCCGGCCTGTCTCCCACTACCACAACCCAGGCTTCCGGCCTCTACCTTGCTCCAGACGCCACATCCCAGGCTTCCGCCTCAGACTGGCTCCCATCTCCCCGACCAATGCTTCCAGCTGAGGCCTCGCCCCCACTGCAACCCAGGCTTCCGGCCTCTGCCCTGTTTTCGAGGCTGCAATCCACGCTTCCAGCTGAGGCGTCTGTCCCCAACACCACAAGCCAGGCTTCCTGCCGAGGCCTGGCTCCCGACACCACAACCCATGCTTCCGGCCTCAGCTCTCCACACCACAACCCACACTTCCGGCCTAGGCCTCACTCCCAACACCACAACGCAGGCTTCCGATCTTGGCCTTGCTCATACCACCACAATACAGGCTTCTGGCCGCTGGCAATGCCACAGCCCAGCTTCCGGCCTCAGCCGGCCTGTTGTCAATGCCACAGCCCAGACTTCCACCCGTGGCCTCGCTCCCACCACCACAACCCAGACGGGGCAGTTCCTCCCGGTTCAGCGCCTCCGCGGCTAGAAGGGGTCCGGATAGCAACCAGGGCAGCTGTCTCACTGGGTAAGCGAGAATGTAAATAACCACCCTGCCACCAGCCACCCTTCCACCACCACCACCCTACCATACTGCCACCACACTACCACCACCACACTGCTGCCACCCTGCTCCTCATGTCCACCGTGCTATACTCGTCTGAATTGGCAACACAGAAGCTCACTCACTGAGAGGACAGCCTGGCCTGGGGGTAGCACAGGATGAGAGCAGCCTTGTGATAAACTTGGCTTTCACCTCCCCTCCAGGTGGTGAGAACGGCAAAATTCAGGGAAAACCAACATCAGTTCATTCAAGTAGGTACTGGTGGCCCACACCAGATGGTCAAGAGGCTGAGATCTGAGAGTCATGGTTCATAGTCACACTGGGCAGGAAAGTGTGAGTCTCTCATCTCAAATCAACCACCAAAAGCAAGATGTGGAGGTGTGGTTCAAGTGATAGAGAGCCAGCCATAAATGAAAAAGCTAAGCAAGTGCAAGAGAGCCTGAGTTCAAGTCACAGTACTGGCACAAATAATAATAATAAATTAATTAATTCTCTTGAAGCTCTTGGTGCAGTTGTCTTCTGGAGAGAGGAGGAGAGGGAGAAGCCTGCATTTCTTCTCCACAACTCAGCCCTGATGGTTTTATATTCAAAAGAGTAAAGACAAGAATGAAGCCGCACATTTACCCAAATGTTTACAAACAAGACCACACTAAAGCTACCAGCACAACTATGTTTATTGCAGTATTATTTACCATAGCTAAGATATGGAACCAACCCAGATGTCCCTCAGTACATGAATGGATCAAGAAAATGTGGTATATATACACAATGGAATTCTATGCCTCCATCAGAAAGAATGACATTGCCCTATTTGTTAGGAAATGGAAAGGTTTGGAAAAAATTATATTAAGTGAAGTAAGCCAAGCCCAAAGAAACATAGGTCCGATGGTTTCCCTTATTTGCAATATCTAGTATAGGTATGAGTCAAGCGGAAAAGGTCAGATAATGTGATGTTAGGAAAATGAACCCTTAGATATGCATTTTAATGTTTTTTTCTTTCATGCATTTGTTTCTAACGCATTTATAAGATTATTTCTTTGTTGCTTTGTATGTCGCTCCCCTACAGTATAACCCCTGCTTTCACTATATCTGATGTCGGTATAATTTGTGGAGGAGATGGGGAAAAACAAGTCGTTTAAGGATACAGGTGGACCCGTTGCAACAATGAGAAGTACAAGTTGTCATGTCGACAAACTTTACAACTTTGGTGGGGGGAGGGGAGGTGGGGGGGGCTGGGAAGGGATGTAAAGGGTAAACAAAGGAGGAGGCTGCAATGCTTGATAAGAAATGTACTCATCTTGTCCATGTAATTGTAAACCCTCTGTACAATATGTTCACAAAAAAATAAAAATTAAAAAAAATGGGCTGGGAAGGTGGCTCAGTGGTAGAGCGCTTGCCTTGCATGCATGAGGCCCTGGGTTCGATTCCTCAGCACCACATAAGCAAAAAGAAAAAAGCCAGAAGTGGCGCGGTGGCTCAAGTGGTTGAGCGCTAGCCTTGAGCTGAAGAGCTGAGGGACAGCGCCCAGGCCCAGAGTTCACAGGCTCCATGACCAGACCCAAAAAAAAAAAAAAAAAAAGAATGAAGCCGCAATAGGAAGTGTACTCATTACCTTGTTCATGTAACTGTAACCCTCTGTATAGTATCTTTACAATAAAAAATTAAAAAAAAAAAAAAAAGAATGAAGCCGGTGGACTCTATTTGCTTCTTAGTAGAATGAAGTGATTGTCATGTACAGAAAGTTAGCTTGATGCGCTTGCTCTGTATTCCTAAGCCAACCGTAATGTATGTGTGTGTGGGGGGGGGCGGGGCAACATCTGTCATGTATGTCAAAACGCAATCACAAGACACAGGAAGAAGCCCTCTTCGGTCTTTTTCTTCACTATGTAATAATATACAAGGCAGTAAAATACAAAACAAAGAATGAATAACGTTCATGAAGTTTAGCACTCAAACTATAGAACATGATTATCCCAGAGAAATCTTCTGTAAAGAAGAGTTCACAAATCAACAACAATGATATATTTGATAGCAAAGTGTTCAAAAGTTAAATTGTGGACTAGAGCACCCAAAGGCAGTTCTTCAGCCCATTTCTAACACATATCTGAAAAGCAAAGCCCTTTTTAAAAAAAAAATAAAGTCCTATTTTGGTAGAGCTACAGTGAGTTTCCCAGACCCTATTTAACAAGACAGACATTTGTTTATCTTTTTTACTTTTAAAATTGATGGTTACATGGAAAGAGTCTATTTTTAAATATCAAGAGCAGGCTTCCAAATTAATTCTTCCATTCTGAGTGTGTGAGGCAGAGAGTAAGAAGAACTCGGCATCTGCAAGAGCCATGGGGCCTCTGACTGGCTCAAGATCTTCCAGGGGAGGAATGCGATACAAGCCACATTTCCTGAGAGTGAAATGGACACGCTTGGAGTTGGTGGCAAGTGACTTCTTTCCCAGCTGACATCCACCATCACCTGTCACAGCTGGGTTGCTTGGCCGGCAAGGCAGCATGGCCAGCAGGACTGGGGCCATGTCTGCAAGGCCCCTGGCTGGCTGGACATCTCAGCCTTTGCATGTTTGCTGAGGGCTCGGGCAAACAGGCTGCTCAAGGGAACGCCGAGTTAGCCATGCTGGGATTCCTCAGCTGTTCTGATCAGCACAGGTTCATCTTGGCATCTAAACAACTTCCTACAAAAATCCAGTCCTCAGACCAGACACAAATCAGCAAGCAAAGACTGAAGGGGGGGCATTAGAAAGGCTGCTCTTCAGAAAGAGGGGCCTAGAAAGCCCACGGATTGGGAGAAGATCTTCACTAGCCATACAACAGACAAGGGCCTCATATCTAAAATATACCTGGAACTCAAAAAATTAAAACCCCCAACAACAAATACTCAAAGAAGCAACTGTCCAATAAATAAGTTGGCTTAAGAAAGAGAAACTTCTCTGAAGAGGAAAGAAGGATGGCCAATAGACACATGAAGAAATGCTCAACCTCCCTAGCCATAAAAGAAATGCAAATAAAAACAACATTGAGATACCACCTCACTCCAGTTATAATGGCTATAATCAAGAACTCTAATAACAACAGATGCTGGAGGGGATGTGGACAGAAGGGAACCTTACTACATTGTTGGTGGGAGTGTAAATGTGTTCAACTACTTTGGAAAGTAATATGGAGGTTCCTCAAAAGATTCCACATAGAGCTCCCCTATGACCCAGCAATCCCACTTTTGGGCATTTACCCAAATGATCACAAACAAGACCATACTAAAGCTACCAGCACAACTATGTTTATTGCAGCATTATTTACCATAGCTAAGATATGGAACCAACCCAGATGCCCCTCAGTACATGAATCATCAATCAAGAAAATGTGGTATATACACACAATGTAATTCTATGCCTCCATCAGAAAGAATGACATTGCCCCATTTGTTATGGGAAATGGAAAGACTTAGAAAAAATTATATTAAGTGAAGTAAGCCAAGCCCAAAGAAACATAGGTCCCATGGTTTCCCTTATTTGCAATTACTAGTATATGTCTGAGACAAGCAGAAACGGTCAGATAAGTTGATGTTAAGCGAAATGAACTCCGTTAAGGATTCAATTTTTTTTTCTTGTGATTATTTCTAACATATTTCTAAGATGATTTCTTTGTTGCTTTGTATGTCCCTCCCCCATGGTATAACACATTTTCACTGTATTTGATGTTGATATAATTTGTGGAGGGGAAGGGAAAAAACAAATTGTTTAAATAGGGATACAGGTGGACCCATTGCAACAATGAGATGTACAAGACATTATGTCGAAAAGCTAACTTTACAACTTTGGCAGTGGGGGGGGTTGGTGTAACGGGGGTAGCGGGGGGGGGGTAGTAAGGGAGGGATGGGAAGGGGTAACAAAGGAGGAGGCAACAATGCTTGGTAAGAAATGTACTTATTACCTTGCCCATGTGATTGTACAGTATTTTCACAATTAAAAAAGAGAGAGAGAGAAACAGGGGCCTCTTCAAAGTTTGTGGTTCCTCACAACATCGTTCCCCATGTGAGGAAGACCAAAAGACCCAAGTCCAGCTCTAGGAGCGCCTTTGAATTCTGGGACATCCCAGGCAAGTGGGCCCTCATCCGGGCACTTCAGGAACACCCAGAGGAAGCTGATAGAATGGCACATGAGCAGTGGTCACTTGTACATTTGTTAATGCTGCGTCCCAGAACTTCACTTGTCTAGACAAAGTTAAGATCCCTAGCTGGCGCATAAGCTGTATGGAAAACCCTCCATACACTGCTCTGCCTCCAGATGCTCTCACTGGGCTTTACTAACCATACAGGACTTCTCCAGGTCCCCCAAACTGCCTTGACTTTAAAGCTCCTAGCAGGCTCCCCCAAACAGCCACACCACACACCAGGCTCACTCGGCCTAGGCAGCCTCCTGTGGGAACCTTGGCTTCCCCTGACTTCCCCATCCTCCTCTAGGAGTCTCTCTGACTTCTTAAAAACGGCCGTGGCATCCTATAGGAGCACTAGCCTTGCTCATTCCAGGTAGAAAGAACTCTAGGGAAGGAATAGTTCACCCTTGCGTTCACAGCAAGTGTTCCTTCATCTGGAAACTGAATGAAATGCTTCTTTTATAATTACTTTTTCTCACCTGCATCAGAGCTGAACTCATGATAATAGTCACAACTTGTTGAACTGAAACCCTTTGTGCAACTAAAGATAAAAGGAATGAATTTTTAAAACTGCTAGATTAAAATCAAGGTGACAATATGCTAGATTAAAATCAAGGTGACAATATGTCATATCATATTTTTCTTTGTAGCCCTCTGTTTCCTCTTTCATTTGGTGGGTCTGAATTCTGAATGCAGGGCCTCAGGCTTGCTAGGCAGGGGCACTACGCCACAGGAGCCACGTTCCTTCCGGTTATTTTTGAGATCAGGTCTCACTGTTTGCTAGAATTGCCTGGACTGCGATCCCTCTATTTCTTCATCCTGCACAGCTGGAATGACAAGCATGTCCCACATCATCACTTTTTGTTGAGGTGGCTCTTCTTTTTACCCAGGTTGGCCTTGACCCTCACCTGCTGAGTAGCTGGAGTTATAGGTAAGACATTTCTCGTAGCCAAGAGCCCTCTTCAGTAAAGAAAAAGGTTCTGTTCTTATCATCAGCAAATCTAGAGAGCTAGGTGACAGAGGAGGAATACAGAGGATTTCCTGGTAACTGCATCTTCTGGCTCTTGAGCCCCTCAGAGAACACGGACCTGAAACTGAGTGTCTTTTAGCAGGCAGGGCTGCAGAGGTAGACATTAGGACATTGCCACCAGCCTGTGTGCATGCATGTGTGTGCCATGTGGGCATGTTCATGTGTGTGTGTACACACACTATGTCAGCAGCAGCAGGTGCCTCTCTGACAGCTGGTGACTGAAGATGAGGTTGGCTGAATCTGTTTTTATGGCAAAGGCAGAGGAACAAACGCAGGAGGCAATTAAGAAACAGCAATGGTAAGCCAGACACTGGCAGCTTGTGCCTACATTCCTGACTACTCAGGAGGTACATAGTGAGGCTAGAAGCTAGAGGATGGAGGTTTGCAGCCACCCAGGGCAGGAAAGTATATGAGATAGTTATCGCTAATAACCAGAGAAAGGCTGGAGGTAGAGCTGAGGATCAAGTGGTAAAGTGCCAGCCTTTAGTGAAAAAGCCACACAAAAGCACAAAGCTCTGAATTCGTCTTAGTACTGGCGTGGGTACGCATGCATGTAGACACACACATGTACACACAAACAGCAGTTAACCATTAACAACAGAAATGTGTATATATCCCCCTCCCCTCATTCTGCATGTTGAACACAGGCTTCACCAGTGTGCTGCCCTTGAACTAGGTCTCCAGATCACAGGTTACTTGCTTTTGAACTTGAACACATAATCAATACCCCTGGGCTCCCTTCCAGAAACAAAACAAGGTAAGAAGAGCCTTAAAGAGAGCTGTTGCTCTGCAGGAACCCCAATGACTCAGGCAAGATGTTGATGTGGGGTGATGAACCCTTCATATGAAGGAGACCTCTGGAAATGCTTAGGTGACCCAAGCCATCATCCGATCAGAATTATGCCAACATTATACATGAAATCGACCCTCTGAATGAATGAAGAGGATTTGACCAAGGACATCGGTGAGGGCTTCCAATAGGCACAAAAGATGGACTGAAGTGTGACGCAGGGAGAGAAACAGGTTCACGGAGGGCGTTCAATGCAATATGTGAGCCACTAGTGTAAGAAACAAGGCAGTGGTCATGAAAGCAAATTCAAAGGAGAAATTCCCATAGGGCTCCCAAAGCCTTGGTCAGAGCTGAATGGCTCAGGGGATGTGTATGGGGGTGGGGGAGAGACCCAATCAGAGACTGTGAGCAAAGGAGACAATGAAGGGAAAATGTTTCTAGAACAATGGGAGCAGATTCAATAAATACACTGTAGAGCAAGAGGCCACCAGTGCTGTGGAGAGGCCACCGTAGTCAGAGCAGAAGGATGTGAGGGATGAGGAGGACACGGGGGATGGAGAGGACATGGGGTCTTGGCCTTAGGAAAGCTGCTGATGGCATCAGGAGCACAGAAAAGGGTGGACCTTTGAGAGTAGCGATGTCCCCTTTGCAGAGGATAGCTGGGCCAGAGAGGCTAAGGTGGCAGAGGAGGCACCATTGAGAGGAATAACATGGTCAGCTGGCCAACCACCCAGATGTTACTCCTGCACATGTTCCTATTATTTAGAAATTTTACTCAGCTTTCTATTTCGAATTACATAGCTCCAATCGTGATGATGAATAAAATTAACTTCATCAAGGTTTTAAATTTTATAGAATGCTCTATTTTGTAGCACTCTACCACTTGAGCTTTTTGCTGGTTAATTGGATATAAGAGTCCTAGGGACTTTCCTCTCTGGGCTGGCTTCAAATCACAATCCTCTGAGCTAATCATCCTGAGTAGCTAGGGTTACATGTGTGAGCCATTAGCACCTGTTTTTCTGGTAATTAAATTGCTAAAATACACTCCTTGAAGGAATAATTGTTTCTTGATTTAATAATATTTTAAATCATAATATGAAATATATTAAGCATAATAGCAATATATTTTAAATATATTGATATAACATTATTAATATTGATATAAACTACTAATTGCTAATGTAATTAAGATAATATTGATGCTATGTTTAAAACAATATACTTAATAGTAAATACAAAGTATAAATATATGTTAGACCAATAAATCCATTTTTAGCTTCTCTAGTTACAACTCAGTTAAAACATAAAATATTTTAGTGTTGCAAGCTTTTTCTCTACTAGCTTTCATAAGAAATAACAAAAATCTCTATACCTTTAAAAGAAAATCATCCCTTTTAGGCCAGCTGAACAAGTATTCAAACTCAACACAAAGACCTTGGGTAGTTATGTCGACATTGTAGAATTTGTAAACTTACAGTGAAGTGCAAATGCAGTCTACTTTTCTCAAAATAACTGGGATGATGTGAAACCTGAAATCTCAACGTGCTTTAATGCAGCAACAAGTCATGAAATGTACCTAAAACTAGTTAACAAAAACTACTTTCACATTTTAGTAGCCATTTCTGTACTGAAAACTTGTTACTAGTACAAATTCACATGGCTGGACTTTGTAGAAAAATGAAAGTTAAGTTTTGTGATTTTAGAATTCCCAAACCATATTTCCACACAATTTAAAAAATCTGAGTTAAGGATAATCTTGAAATTCTGTTGTATCTAATACCTATGATTTTGTAGTTTTCCTGAATGAGAGAATTCTGTGATCAGGACCCTAACAGGCTTTTCTTTGCAGAACACAGTGACTTAAGGAAATTGACAACAAAAGTAACGGTAATGGTCACTTCAGCTCCTAGTCAGCGGGGTAGCTGTCTGCTTAAGCCATGTGTCCTCACACGGGAAGCTTCCTCTGCATGGGAAACTTCCTCTGGCCATAGAAAGGATGCCCAGAGGAAAGCCAGGGTAGGCCATCATCGTCCTTGGCTCCACAGAACCTGAGCACAACCCCCTGACACACTTCACAGCCAGAAGCTTTGCATCCACATTCAGAACATAGTTTTGGACCTCAGAATTTGGCTTGTTTCGAGAACCTGGAGAGGACCCAAGGCAGACCAGTCCAAAGGAAGGTTGGGCTGGACAGCAGCCCCAGCTAAGGTGGGAGGAATGCACACACCAGGCTTCTGTGCTGTGCTTCAGGAAGGCAGTACCTGAGCCCCGCATGCAGCTTGAACAACTGAAGGCCACGTGCCTTGATTTCTCCTTAGGCCAAGGCCAGAGGGAAGCACAGAGTTTCTGTGCACAGTGTCTCCAGCAGGGCTAGGAAGGAGAGACCGACCCTCAACCCTCGTGAGTGGAGGCCCAGGCCCACAGCAGCGTGGCCCACAGCCAGACTCAAGAACATCTGAATGAGGTGAGGCCAGACAGCACTGAATTTTGATGTGTGCCATCTTTAACACACCCTTGAGCCAGGCAGGCAGCGCTCCCTGCAGCTTCTGTTTTCAATTAATGTGAGTTTACAGTTGAAAAACAGAATACAAACATTTTAAAGCATAATGCCTACATCCACTGTAGATATTGAGGAAAACACAGAGTGGAAGAATCACTAGGAAGGACACACTGGTGTTGATAAACACTGATGAACACACCCGTGTTACCTATAATACTAAATATCAGGCCAGCCACCAGTGGCTCATGCCCATAATCCTGTAACTACTCAGGAGACTGAAATGTGAGGATCAAGGTTTGAAGCCAGCTTGGGCAGGAAAGTCTGTGAGACTCTTACCTCTAATTAACTACCAAAAAGCCAAATGTGGACCTGTGGCTCATGTGGTAGAAGTCCAGTTGAGTGAAAAAAGCCTTATGAAAACACAAACAGAGTTTGAGCCTTAGTACTGGTACACACACACAGAAAGTAAAGACTTGGAACAGGTGTAAGCCAGCCAGCCCTCTCTCCTGTGTCAGCACTTGGCCGAGCCCATTCTAGCTCAGCCTCCCACTGCTCCCAGTATCCAGACCCCAGCTACCATGCCACAGATACATACACAGTGATTTACCACACATGGACTCCATTATAAACTAGAAACTTCCCTGTTGCTTTCAAAATGGATTTCCCTGGTGGCCAATCAAGATGAAAGTGTGGTTAGAAAATAATCCAAGTACAATGTTCAGATATATAACTCCCAATGTTTAATAATGAGTTATTTCACATAACCAGCGTATCTACACATAGATGTAACACACACACACACACACACACGCATACACACACAGGTATTTCATATAACCAAGCACCTGCATAGACATATACACAAAAGGAAATTCCCTCTAACAAAAATGACTCTAGAAAACTAGGTAGTGTGCCATCCAGAATCATTGGAAGTCCTAAACAATCTTTATTTTCACAATAACAACTGAGCAACTGATTAACTGAGTAACTGAGTAACTGATTACAGGTGGTTCACACCTGTAATCCTAGCTACTCAGGAGGCTGATATCTGAAGATCCTGGTTTAAAGCCAGTCCTAGAAGTAATGTCTAAAAGACTCTGATCTCCAGTAATCACTGAAAAGCCTGAAGTGGAGCTGTGGCTCAAGTGATAGAATATCAGCCTTAAGCAAAAAGTAAGCAAGGCTGTGAGACCTTGAGTTTAAGCTCCAGTATGCACACACATGTGCACGTGCGTGCACACACATACACAAAACTGAAGAATTAGACAGAAATTCAAAGCCAAGTGAAACACAGTAAGCCCCTCAGCCCCTGAGCCCATGCCACCTCTGAGTGTACAGTAATACACATTTCATTGCACATATGTGCACAAACAGGCATATGTGAACACACACCAGGGGGACCCTGGGAAGGGCAGCATGTGCAAGTCCCACACTCGCCAGGCTCAAGTGCTCGTGTGCCCAACAGGTGTCTGATAAATATACCAAGTCAGTTTCTTTCTTCATGAATCTCATCTGGAGCATTCCAGAACAACAGAGGGAAGTTGGGCATAGAAGCCATTTCTGTTTTCCACATAGAAGACCACCTGCCTCTTCCTGCACTGACTTGACAAGGCTGCTCATTGACTGAGTTCACCTAGCTGCAACGGGACTCCCGCTGACTGGTATTGGAGATAAGGCCCAACCCACATGGCTCCAGGAGCACTGAGAGCAAGGGGAAGAGCACTGCAAGGGGGGGCACTGCAAGTGGGGGGAGGGACACTGAAACGAGGAGCACTGTGAGGGGAGGAGGGGCACTGCAGGGCAGGGGAGCTGCTGGTCAGCTGACCAGACACCTCCAGCTCCCTGGGGAAGGGACCTGGCCGGCTCCACACGCAGACTTCCCAGGGCCAGGGTGATTTGGAGTGGGAATCAGGAGATAAGGTGCGAATGGCTCATAATGTTCATGGTCTCATGGTTTGGGGGGAGGCAGTATCCTAAGACGCACGCAACACAATGCTCCCTGGAGAACGGCACCACTGAAAATTTTTGTTTATTTTTATTTCATGCTGGCCCTGAGGCTTGGACCCATTCCGGGTCTCACGCTCTTGCTGGCTATTTCTGTTCAAGACTAGCATTCTACCACTCCAATCACAGCTCCATTTCTGGCATTTGGCCGGCT
This sequence comes from Dipodomys merriami, assembly GCF_024711535.1. NCBI lineage: Eukaryota > Metazoa > Chordata > Mammalia > Rodentia > Heteromyidae > Dipodomys > Dipodomys merriami. The sequence goes on from NW_027206401.1 coordinate 53,365,540, forward strand.
AACTGAGATAAGAGCCTCACAGACTGTCCTGCCCAGGCTGGCTTCTAATCACAGTCCTCAGCTCTCAGCCTCCTAAGTAGCCACGATGACAGGCGTGAGACACGGGTGCCTGGTTTATTCTTATGCTTTTAAGCAAATTATGTGAAATCTCCTTAGAAAAGTTTCCAGATTTCTAGACATTCACACAGAGTGAGACTAAAGGAGGATACTCTTAGGGTAGGAATACCAAGGCGCAATCCTGTGTGTATATAAAATAATACCCCTCGAAATGAACTCCATCCAGTAAATGGAAACAAGAAGTTTTGTTCTTTGTTACTGCTTTTGTTGTCTTTTCCTTTTGCCTTGTTTGTTAGTTTATTTTTCTTTGGGAGGGTAAGGAAGGCACAGAAATGGAGGGACAAAGGGTGAACAAATGCAGCAGTGGTACTCACTAGACACCATGTTGAAAATGAATTATACAATTTGCGGGTGGTGATGGGAGGAAAAACTGGGAGAGAGCAAGGAAGGGGTGAGGTTGTTCAAAGGGAAGTGTACGCTTTACCTGGTTTATATAACTGGAACTCCTCTGTACATCATCCTTACAACAATAAAAATGCATGAAAAAAGAAAATAGTGTTATAGCACTATGAAACAGGTAATGAGAAGTGACTGCTTTACTTACAAGGTCTCTCTAATCAGCAGTGCACGCCCCAGTCTGAAGCAGGACTTCCCCCCTTCACAGGATGCCCGCCGAAGGGAAAAGCGCGCTCCCACGTCAAAGCCTGCAGCACATGGAGTGTTCAGAGTGTGCAACGTGCACAGAACGACTGAGCTTTTAAACAAAAAATTTTTTGTCTTTATCTAGAAACTGAATGGAATCCTGTTGCTTCAGATGAGCAAAATTCCTCCATTTCTTCCCTCTCTCTTTTCTTTCTTTCTTTCTTTCTTTCTTTCTTTCTTTCTTTCCTTTCTTTCTTTTCTTTCTTTCCTTCCTTCCTTCCTTTCTTCCTTCCTTCCTTCCTTCCCCCCCCCTCTTCTTTCTCTTTGTGTTTTTTCTAGAGCTTGGATTCAGGGTCTGAGCACTGGCCTTAAGCATTTGTGCTCAAGGCTAGAGCTCTACCATTTGACAACTCCGCTTCGGACCTTTTTGGTGGTTTGCTGGAGACAAAAGTCTCATGAACTTCCTTGCCTAGGCTGGCTTAGAACCACAGTCTTTAGATCTCAGTCCCCTCATTGGTGGGGATTACAAGCATGAGCCCCCCAGGGCTTGGCTTATGCTTTTATTTTTATGATGATATTATTATCTTATTTGGCAATACCAAAGAATCACCTGCAGTGTGTTGTATATTTAGTGATATTTTTACATAAAATGCTGCTTCTAAAGGGTTACAGTGCTTACCTGAAGCATTGAGCTCCTTTCTGCTGATTTGCATAAACTGATATCCCTCCGTTTTCAGTGCAGGACATGTCTTTTCTGTTTAAAAAGAAGATTGATTATTTGCATTATGTTTTCTCTCAACTTTTTCAAATAAAACCAAGTCTTACCATACAACCAACTAGAAATTTAATATTACCCAGGAACTAGTGGCTCACACCAGGAGGCTGAGATCTAAGGATCACAGTTTGAAGTCCATGACACTCATCTCCAATTAGCCAACAAAAAGCCAGAAGTAGAGATGTGGCTCAAGCAATAGAGTGCCAGCCTTGAGCTCAAAAGCTAAGGGGAGAATGCCTAGGTCCTGAGTTCAAGCCCCAAAACTAGGAGAGAGAGAAGGGGGGGAGAGGGAGGGAGGGAGAGAGAGGAGAGAAGAAAGACTAAATGAAGGAAGAAAGGAAGGAACTTAAGATTAAAATAAAAATAAAATGAATAATTGTACTACACCTCAGCGTGTCTGCCACAATTTCAGGCATTTATTTATCCAGTATTTGTAGTGTGGCCTGGTACACGGCACATCCTTGATGTTAGCTATCATTGCTATTACCATTATTCCAACATGCTATTTATTTTTACATATTTGACATTAATTAGGAATATAACTAACTTTAACAAGTCATTAAACTTTCCAAAGTCTGTTCTGATAGAGGAGAAACAAGTGAACATTTGCTCTATTTTTGGTTGATCATGGGGCCTGAACTTAAAAGTCTGGGCACAGTCCCTGAGCTATTTTGCTCAAGTCTAGCACTCTACCATTTTGAACTTATGCAGCACCAATTCCAGTTTTCTGGTGGTAAATTGGAGACAAGAGTCGCATGGACTTTTCTGACCAGGCTGGCTTCAAACAGCGATCATCAGATCTCAGCCTCTTAAGTAGGTAGAATTACAGGTGTGAGCCAGGCTGAATTTAGATTCATACTTCAAGTTTGCACAAAAAGTGAAATACAGGTACTCGTAAAAGTAAAAAATAAAATAGTTCTGATGCAATATAAAGTCTTCATGGGCTAGGAGTACTAAAGGTTTTATGACTTTTCACAAGAAAACATTATTCAAAAAATAAGATATTGATAAAAGGTAGGTCATTAAAATTAAAATGTTAATTAATCAAAAGATTAGCAGAGTAAAAATGGCAGCCTGGGAGAAGGCACTCATAGTACATAGCTCTAAAAGGAAAGTCAAAGATCAGGCGATATTTATAACACATGAATCCCAAACAGGGCACTGCACACATAATGTAAGATGAGCTCCCAAACTCAACAGGAAAACGATTGGAAATCTTGCTTTAAATGTATGTGGAAGTAAAAGCATTCCACAAAAAAAAAGGATATCCAAATGTCCAACTTGTGCATTAAAAACTGCTCAACATCATTGGAAATGGAAGAAATGCAGAAGAAACCCACAAGAGACAGCATGGACTCCTGCTGAGCACGTCAGAGCAGGGACATGTGGGAGAAGGTACTGAGGAGGCAGAAGGTTAGGATCCCCGAAGAACAGCCGTCCTGCAGTGCCGGGCTGCTGGAAAGCAACGCCATCACCAGGGAGACTGCTCAGCTTCCCAAAGCTAAGGACACACAAACTCCATGACCTGGAAATTAAGCGACTCAAGAAAAACAATAGCTGAAAGATGAGTGTAGCTGACTCTTTTAGATAAGCATAAACCTGGAAATCACCTAAAAGTTTATTGCCAGTCAGGTGACTCATGCCTGTAATTCTAGCTACCCAACAGGCTAAGATCTGAGGATCTAAGTTCAAAGCCAGCCTGAACAGGTAAGACTGTGGGACTCTTGTTGCCAGTGAACCAGCAAAAAGCTAGAAGTGGAGCTGTGGTTTAAGTGGCAGAGTGCTAGCCTTGAGTGAACAAGTTAAGGAACAGCACCCAGGCCCTGAGTTCCAGCCCCAGGCCCAGAACATATCAACAAGAGATTAAAGCTTACTGAATACAATGAGAAAAAAAAAAGAGGGAACTAATGATATATCGTAAGTGGATGGATGTCAAATATATAAATCAAGTTGATAAGTATCATTCTATTTAACTACATAAATATCAGTTCTATTCCTTTTATATGGACTTTAAAAGCTTATGAAATGATTTGTATCCACGGCGGTTACCCTGCGAGGTAGAACAAGGCTGGGATAGAGGTTTGTGAGCATCCTGAGGGAATTCTACTTTGATCTGAGTGAGCCAGGCAGAAGTATGAACACACAGGTGAAAAGTCCTTGTACAGTGCATTTAACCTTCGTTGATTGTAGCCTAAGGCCAGCACCACGAAGGAGAAGATCATCTCTGAGAAAACGGTGTCATCCAAAAACCCTCCCCAAACCCAAATCCTACTTACATTTTTATAAGGGCTATGAACAACTATGAACAACTACAGGTCTATACTTAAGATATATATCATATATCTATCTTACCAATCATTTATGTATCCATCTATCCATCATCTACCACCTATCAACTGCCTTCCTGCCTATCTGTCCATCCATCTGCCTGCCTGTCTGCCTGTCTGTCCATCTGTCTGCCTGCCTGTTTGACAGATCCATTAGATAATGACAAAACAAATCTCAAGGCAACAGGAAGGAATGAGGGAAGGCATGCGGCCTGCTTTCCAGGGACTTACAGAATATTCAGTAATGTCAAAGTAACAAACCTGCCACTTTGAAATGAATGGACTTCAACTCCTGCAGCACTCCATGCGGTTGCACACACAGTCTTTTACTCAGGAAAACCAAGTATTGTGTCCTATCGTTAGAGCATATGCTTTGTTGTAAAAAGCTAAGCGACTTAAATGTTCTTTGGGGAGTAAGATTGGAGCCACAAAAACCGGTAGTTTTGTGAATCCTTTGCATAAAAATGGCATACTGTAAGTTGGCTACTCTAATTTATTTAAATTATGCATATTCATATGCAGTTTAATATTAATGTACCTTAAAGACTCACAGATCAGACTCAAATATTGCATCAGGTTATATTATGTAAAGGCAAATGTAGATGTCCCTAATAAATTCATGTTCAGATGCGGGTGATGAGGGCTAGGCCTGCCTCCCTCCTAATACCTCCAGGTATTAGGACTCCGAGAGGGCTGGGTGAGCCTGAAGGAGGCCTAGGAAGCTGACAGGCAGCTGGGCCCTGGTTGAGCCTGGTTCATACCCAAAGAAAATGTGTGCTTCTTTGGAGGTTTTGACCCCTTGCTCCTTCCAAACTCAGACCCCTGAGAACTTGAGAATAAGCAGTCCAGGAAACCAGGGACCAACCAGCCGCTCAGTACAGGGTCTGGGTGAGACCTGCTTCCTAGAACCTGCTTCCCCTCTGCATTCATCATTTCTTCTCAAAGGCATGTTTTCAATTAAGCAGCAGCATGTTCAGAAATTCAACTTCATTTATGTTTCACTGACAGTCCTGGGGCTCAAGCGCAAAGCTTCCTGCTCTCACTTGGCTTTTTCCACTCAAGGCTGGCGCTCTACCACTTGAGCCACAGCACCACTTCTGAGTTCCTGGTGGTTAACTGGAGGTAAGACTCTCATGGATGATCCTGTTCAGGCTGGCTTTGAACTGATCCTCAGATCTCAGCCTTCTGAGTAGCAGGATTACTGGTGTTCCACCAGCACCCAATTCATTCTTTAGTAGATATGCATTTGCTCCCAGTCTATTCTAAACACATGCTTAAAGTTAAATCTCTTCACACGTGCGCGCTCGCATACACACACACACACAGTATCACTCTTTGCTTTAATTTCTTAATCATTTGCCATGTTTTCACCTACGGGTATGGCCTCCTACATGTTGCGATCAGATCACACCCTTTTTAAATTAAATTTATTATTAACTGCTGCACAAAGATGTAAAAAAAATGCTATGTATTAATACCAAGGACGTTTTGGAGATGATCTCCAAACCCAGAAAACAAAGCCCAAATAGACAAAAGGGAGGAATCCCACTTTCCCTGTCATTGTCTGGTGTCTTCTATACCACTCACAGGAAAGCCCTGAATTTACTATAGCACGTATGGACACATAGAAAAATTCTAGTTGGCCCTATATTTTAATGAATTTTTAAATTATTTTTAAACCGTTGAAGAAAGAGGTTCCAACCAAACATGTCAGTTTGTGAACGGTGCATCTTGATCCATGTCGCCCCTTCCATGGCTCTCCCATCCCTCCCAGCCCCACCCCTCCCCTCCAGAGACCTGGTTTTGTGTTCACACTGTGCAGCGAGTGCTGTGACTGTGTTTTCCCTCCCTTCTCATCTCCAACTGCCCCTCCCCTTAGGCCCACCCATCCTTATTAATTCATATATTTCTTTGTTTGTTTATTGCCAGTCGCAGGGCCTGAACTCAGGACTTCATTCTCCCACTGGGCTTTATTGCTAATCAGGCTCTTCCACTTGCACCACATTTCTAGTCTGGTATTTTGCTGCTTAATTAGATATAGAGTCTCACAGATTTTTCTGCCTGGGCTGGCTTTCAGCCTGGATCCTCAGATCTCAGCCTCTTGAGTAGCTAAGATGACAGGTGTGAGCCACAGGTATCCAAATATACTTTTCATATTTTTCTCCTAATTATTTACTGAAAATATGATGAATTTCCTATCTCTTCACCAAGCCCTAGGACCAGTGACAGTTGATTCTTTGGGTTCCATAGTTTCCAACTGATTGAAACCCAGAACTGTGTGCCTGCTCAGCTGTTCTTAGTATTCCTTGCACAGAAACTAAACACATCATTTGACTAGTTGATTTTTTTCCTTTTGTGCCAGCACTGGGGCTTGAACCCAGGGTCTGGGCGCTGACCCTTAGCTTTTTCACCCAAAGCTGGCACTCTACCACTTGAGGTCTCTTTGATTTTCCTGATTCTAACTATCCATGGCAACACACAGCCTCTCTCTGGAATTCTCACTCCCTCAAAAGCTCAACTGAAACATGCTGAGCTGGGCAGGAGTTCTGCCTGCCATTGACAGCGCTCTCTGAGGACGAGAGGGGAGATGGGGGAGGGGACACCTATCAGCCACCCAGGCTGGCATGCTGGCCTTTAGTAAATTGATGGGAGAAGCCTTATGTACTCTGCATTTTTAAAAGCTAAAAGAGGGACTGGAGGTATGGCTGGGGTGGGAGTGCACCTGCTTGTGAGTGAAAGTGTCAGACCCTGAGTTCAAATCCTGGTCCTGAAAGAAAAAAAAGAGAAACTTCAAAGCTAGAACAGACTTTTCTCATTGAAGAGAGGGGACCTCGGGACTCTCACACCCTCCTCTCGGCCCTCGGGGCACGGGTACACATTTCCAGTACACTAGATAAAATAGTGCAATGCTGTGCTGAAGGAAGATGGACGTTCACAAAATAGACAACGTACACCACACCAGAATACGATGGAAATTATATGAAAATGAGACCAAAGGACAGAAAAAAATGGGAGCACAGCTATTTTAAAAATGAGTTCACAAAAGGTCAAGAAAGCATCTTCAGTGCTTGGCTTTGCTTAAAATACCTAATAATCTTCTCCCTCTTTATCAGCACCTGGATCAAAATACCTGTAGTTACCATCTCCTTCCTCATCAGCACCAGACCCAAACATCTGTAGTTACCACATCTCCCTCCTCATCAGCACCAGTCACTCCCCCTCCCCTTCAAGTCTACAAAGGGCATTGCTCAGTGCAAGGACTTTTATATGATACCCTATGGAGCAGAAGGATTTCTAAAACATCCAAAAGAAAACCCTCTGTATGTGAGCATACTTTCTGCTTCCAGTTTAAAAATGAAAACTCTGTCTGTGACATACTTTCTGCTTCCAGTTTAAAAATGAAGCATTATTACTACCTTTCAGAATAATAATTTTTCTTCTAATAATGAATAGAAAAATCAACTTATCAACTTACATATACATTGGGCTGATAATCATTTCAATCCAGATAGTTTACACAAAGCATTACTGTAAGTTAAAAAAACTTATCATTTTGCTGAGTGCCAGTGGCTCATGCCTGTCATCCTAGCTACTAAGGAGGCTGAGATCTGAGGATCTCGGTTCAAGGCCAGCCAGGGCAGGAAAGTCTGTGAGACTCTTATCTCCAATTAATCACAGAAAAATCCAGAAGTGGCTCAAGTCATAGAGTGTGATCCTTGAGCAAGTGTTCAGGGATAGCACCCAGGACCTGAGTTCAAGCCTCAGGATCAGCAAAAGAAAAAAAAGAAAGAAAGAAAAAAGTAAACTCATTTTAATGTTATTTCATCAATTTAATATTTTACTCTGGTTTTCTGTATTTTAACACTCGTATGATCATTTCATACTTCTACTTAAACCCATAATTAACTCATGTGATTTCTACCATATAGGAAACTGTGTTAAACAACTACATAAAGTAAGTTTTAAGATTCTCTAGACATTTTTGGTGGGTGGTGGTGGTAATGGGGTTTTTTTCTTTTTAGAGGGTGCAAAGGGGAGGCACAGAAAGGGAAGAAGAGGGTGAATGAATGCAGCCCAGTGCCAGTAGACGCTGTGTAGAAAACGAACCATGGAACCTATGAGCAGGGGCAATGAGGGAACATGGCGGGAGCCAAGGAAGGAGTGGCATTGTAAAAAAAGTGTACTCATGACCTGACTTATGACATGGTAACTCCCTGCACAACACCTTAAAAATAACAATGACATTATATTTTTTTAAAGATTCTCTAGCCAGCATTGTGTGCGTGCATGTGTATGCACATATCTGGTGCCAGTATCAGGCTTGAACCCAGTTCTTTGAGATTGCTCAGCTTGCTTGCTCTGCTAGTGCTTTACCCTTGAGCCATACCTCCAGCCCAGCATTTTGCTGGTTATTTAGAGATGGACCCTCTTGGACTTTTCTGTCTGGGCTGGCTTTGAACCATGATCAAAGCTCAGCCCTCTGATTACAGGCGTGAGCCACTGGCGCCGAGCTATATATAGATTTTAATACAATTCTCTTCCCCGCTTTCCTTGGGCAAATAATTGTACTAAAACCATGACATTCAAGTTGAATTTTATTGTTAGTTATTTTCAGTATGGAAACACAAATATGCTTTATCGCATAATGTCAATATTAGAGGACTTGCTAAAGTAAGAAAAGCAATTAAATATGTCCTTCAGTATTTGAAAGTTCATATGACAACTGAATCATCCCACATCACTCCTGAATCCTACTCAACCCAGTACAGTGTCGCAGGAAATTGCTCAAGACACACTAGAAATAAAGTGAAGTAATTGAAAGGCTTGGTTATCTTCTGTACATGAAGTTTTAACAGGAAACCCTTGACAAACTCAGCGTGCAGGGCTGAAACCCTAGCCTCTCCCTCAGATTTGCTATATTTTATTTTTAGCTGTAATCGCTTCCCTCCGGTAAATGTGAGTGACCACAGGGGCAGGTCTGCACATGAGGAAACCAAAACGGGCTGCCTGCCCTGCACACGGACATGGGGGGGATAGGCACGGAGCCCCACGGCCGGCCTCACATCCTCTGGGGACCCTGTGCCACACTGACATCACTAACAAAACAGACAACATACCCGTGTGGAGGGGCTTGGGGACATTTGGAGCTGAGTCTCCTATGCCCTGTGTGCTGAAAAGACCAGGAGTCCGCACAAGCTTCTTCTTTAGAGCAGGGTGTTGCTGTGAATCTTGTTACCATTTACAATGATTTTAGGTGTGTACCAGTCCTAGGACTTGAACTCAGGGCCTGGGTGCTGTCCATGAGCTTCATCACTCAAGGCTGGTGTTCTACCCCTTGAGCCACAGTTCTACCTTCAGCTTTTTGGTGGTTAATTGGAGATGAGAGTCTCATGGACTTTCCTGCCCAAGCCAGCTTTGAACTGTGCTGCTCAGATCTCAGCCTCCTGGGTAGGTGGGATTACAGGGATAAGCCTGTGATTTAAAACTCACACTTCAAAGGGGTTAATTTGGTATGCATTTTGGTACAAGTTCTGCACAGAGTATGACCTGATTAACATTACGGATAGCAGAGTAAAAAAGCATAACACCCAGGCTGGAAAAATCACACTAAGAAATGCAAGCCAGGCCTAGACAGACAAAGGACGTGTATTCGCCCTCACACGTCCTGAGACAAAGGACACCTGGCACCAGAGCATGCAATATACACATGTGATTCAGGAGGTGGGAGGTGGGAAATGAGTCTGGGGGATGGGGTGGGGGAGGGAGAAGAATGATAAAAGGGAGACTGATCACGAAGCACTGGAAATCCTAGTACTCAGGAGGCTGAGAACTGGGGAGAGTCAAAGCCAGGCTGGGCAGGAAAGTCCATGAGACTCTAATCTCCAATGAACCACTAGAAGTGCAGCTGTGGCTCAAGTGGTTGAGTGCTCAGGGACAGTGTCCAGGCCGAGTACAAGCATGAAAACCTACACACACACACACACACACACACACACACACACACACACACACACACACACACACACACACACACACACACACACACACACACACACACACACACACACACACACACACACACACACACTAGCTGTCTCACACTGACCCTCCAGTTTGAGACATCGTCTACTTTGGAAATGAGTATGAGGAGATTGATGAACTGAACAGCTGTGAATATATAATGGCTGCTTAGCTCAAAAGGTCCTCCAGAAATGTGTCACCTTTTGTTTTCCTCCTCCAAGACACTACAAAGCTGACATACAATTAAACCACATTTCCCTTTACACTTTCCATTCGATTTTTCACCTTCCCTAATTAAGATTAGACATGTCCTCATTCATCCTAATTAGTACTGAGTTTCTGTGCTTGTAACATGGCAAGTCATTTTTAAAGGGGAAAAGGCAAGGAACTATCACACATCTGCAAACACGTGCACATGCATGTCATTATAAAAACCAGCAGCACCAAGGGAAGGCTGGCTATACATGATGTGCCTATGAAAACTGAGGCCATTTTAGACGTTCTCAGTTGGCAGTGTGTGAAGGTCACTGGTGAGGAGCAATGGCGTTTGCTTGTTCTGACGGGGAGATTTCATCTGCAGCCATGGCCACCATAACAGGGTTTGGTCTAGTGATTGTGATTAGCTATTTAAGGACTGTGGTGACACTTTGTAGTCTGACAGAGGTGACTTGGATACCTGATTCATCTCCGTCCATCCCAGAGGTGGAGGCCCAGAGCAGGAGCATCACCATCCAAGGCCAGAGCTTCCAGGAGCCAGAGGGTATCATGGCGCTCGGAGCAGTGGACCTGTAAGGCAAGAAAGGCCACATTGAGTTCATTGTTTTCTGTCCGACTGCATCCAGAAGATGGGGGCGGGGTCTCACGCCTGTCATCCCAGCTACTCAGGAGGCTGAGCTCTGAGGATCACTGTGTCATGCCATCTACTCAGGAGGCTGAGATCTGAGAATCGTAGTTATAAGCCAGCCCAAGCAGAAAAGTCTGTGAAACTCTTATCTGCAATTAACCAGCAAAAAAGCCAGAAGTGGGGCTGTGGTTCCAGTGATAGAGTACCAGCCTTGAGTGAAAAAGCTCAGGGACAGTGGCCAGGCCCTGAGTTCAAGCCAAGGACTGGCAAGAGAAAAAAAAAGATTTCTAAATCTGCAAATAACTGCCATACTAGTCTTTTTCCCTTGCCCAAAGTTTAGTGAAGAATCCATATGGAAGAATTCTGCACACTAGTGTCTAAACAAACTCTTTCTCTTTGAAGAAAGCTAAACACTAAAGCCATCATCTTTCGTATGCTGCATGTGCCAAATTCCCAAAGGTCAGCATTTTAAAATTAATTAGATATTTCTGGATGAATAGCTAGCAGCAGCAATTGCGATATTAAAACTGTATGTGTGGTTCTAAATACCAAACAGCTGTCTGGTGGCTTCCTTCTGAATCTCCATCCCAAGAGCCCCCTGGTCCTCATGCGACCCAGCGAAGCCCACCAAGCTGTTACTTCATGTCAGCTGGGAACTGCTAACACATCAATTCTAATTCAAAAAAGTAAACTGCCACATATTAGGCTAGTGTTCTAACTGCACTGGTGGCTCATGCCAATACTACTATGCTGCTCAGGAGGCTGAGATCTGAGGATCATGGTTCAAAGCCAGCTCTGGCAGTAGAGTCCATGAGACTCTTATCTCTGGTTAGCCAGCAAAAAGTCAGAAGTGTAACTGTGGCACAAGTAGCACAACACCAATTTTGAGGGAAAAGCTAAGGAACAGCACTCAATCCCTGAGTTTTAACCCTAGTACTACCACATGCATGCGCATGCACGCACGCATGCACGCACACACACACACACATACACACATTCGCATGTACACACATGCTCAAAACACATGCATTATCTTAGAGTTCTGTGGTTATATTTTCAACTGAGGTTTCTATTAGCTAGTAAATAACTATAACATCATATCTGAAAATCGTGGCTTACTCCTGGCTCAGTTGTGAACATGTGAACATAGAACTTTTTTGAAACCCTATGTATTTATCTACAAATGAGAAGTACCAGGAATAAGTTTTCTAAAGCACAGAGATAGCCAGTGATGTGGCCTAGACATCGTGCTTTCCGTGTTAGTGAACAGCTATTAGCCTGAAAGTGCGCGTCTACCTCTCCCTCCAGCCTGCAGTTGATGGGTACTAGAGACCTACTCACCCACCGTCTGCCAAGTCAAAGGCTGGCATGCAGAGCTGCAGCCTTCATCCATCAGGGGGTGCCTCACCACATGCCCCCCCCAGACTGAACCCTATCTTGCCTGTGCACATACATTTATTGTCCACACTCACTCTAAGCTCCAGGGGTCAGGGGTTCTGTCTTCACCACCACCATGCCTAGCATGCAGTGCCTGAAAAAAGGAAACTAAGAGAGACACTTGTCAAACATACGTGTTTGTGTGAGTGTGTGCATACGTGCGTGTGTTTTGTGTGTCTATGTGTCTGTGTGTGAGGGTATATGTGTGTGAAGGTATGGGTGTGAACTTAGGGCCTGGGCACTGTCCTTTAGCCTTTTCCCTCAAGGCTAGTACTCTACCATCTGAGCCACAGCTCTACCTTGACTTTTGCCTAGTTAATTGGAGATAAAGAGTCTCTCAAGGACTTTCCTGCCTGGTGGGCTTCAAACCATAATCCTCAGATTGCCAGCAATACAGCCATAAACCACTGGTGCTCAGGTGTCAAACTTTGAAAGAATAAAAGACTGCCAATCTATTAATCTTAGGATACAATGCAATGTACTACTGGTATTTAATAATTCTTTTATAATTCTTAACTCATTGCAGGGGTCTGTGGCATGAAGATTCTTTCTGTATAGTTCTAACATGTTTTTATTTTTTGAGGTTCTCTTGCTCAGGCTCTGATTAAATGACAATTTACTCTGCTAAGCTGGGGACTTTTGAAAAGTCTTTGCTGAAGTCTCATGTAAATCCCTTTATGTAAAACAGGTGTAAAACAGGTGTCCTGAGCCAGCACTGGTGGCTCACGCCTGTAATCCTAGCTATTCAGGAGGCTAAGATCTGAGGATCACGGTTCAAAGCCATCATGGGCAGGAAACTCCAGGTGACTATTATCTCCAATAAACCACTAGAAAACCAGAAGTGGTGCTGTGGCTCAAGCGGTAGAGCGCCTGCCTTGAGCTTAAGAGTGCAGGGAAAGCACTGAGGCCCAGAGCTCAAGCCCCGACCAACCGACAAAAACAAAAACAAAAACAAAAACATGTGTCCTAGATCCTTAACCTCTGCTGGTAGTGTCCTCAGGACCAGGGCCAGCAAAACTGCCAAATGCAAGACTTCCCGTGAAGTCTCTCTTCTTTCCCTTCCTTCCTTTTCTTTCATTCTTTTTTCTGTTCTGGGGCTTGAACTCAGAGCCTGAGCACCCTTAAGGCTGGAGCTCTACCATGTGAGCCACACCACTATGTCTGGCTTTTTGGTGGTTCATTAGAGGTAAGAGTCTTAGGTTTTCTGCCCAAACTGGCTTTGAATCGCAGTCCTCAGATCCATACTTTCAGGTAGCTAGGATTCTATATGCCAGCCACTGGCATGAGCACATCTACCCAATCTTTCTAAACTCCCCTTTTCCTAATACTTACCATGCTCCCTAGATACCTGCCATCCTCAGGTGGCTTTTTGCCACCCTGGATGCCCGACTGCCTTCCATAGATTTCCTAATTCTTGGCTTTCCACAAACTCCTCTATCTAAACTGGCCAGATTCCTCTCCTGTCTGAGTTAGATGGTAATCAAGTTATTTTTAGTGACACACCTAAGCCAACGTTATCCCAGTTTAGTGTATTGTTCTTCACAGTAAAACATAAGCTTTAGACTGAATGCTGGTAGCTCACTCTTGTAATCCTAGCTACTCAGGAGGCTGAGATTTGAGGACCATCTTTCAAAGCCAGCCTGGGCAAAGAAGATCTTGAGACTCTTATCTCCAATTATCTACCCAAAAGCCAGAAATGGAGCTGTGACACAAGAGGTGGATCTCTTGTCCACTACCGGCTAAGCATGCTGGCAGTAGAAGCCTTGACTTTCTTGCAATGAAGAAAGGAAGAAGAGGACGCCCAGCCCCTATGGGGCAAACAGTCTCTGGCCAGGAAATTCCAGGATCTTGGATATTCAGAACATGCCTCAACGCAGGGGTGCATACCCACCACGCTGTGAGTCCTGACCCTGCGAGCAGATGCCCAGGCCACACAAGGCCACAACAATGTCCTTTCAAAGTGCAATTCCGAATGCACAACTTTCTCCTCAGGCCTCAGGTCTGTTCTGCAAGGCGTCAGGCCCCAGTTCTACAGACAAGGAGCAAGAAGGACTAACACAGCACACTAGAGCTCATGCAGAGATCCCAGATCTTGAAACGCAAATCCAGGTGTTCATGACTAAAGCCTGTGACAATGAACCACAGTGTTTACTGAGACAAGAGACCAGCATGTCCTCACATACCTCTACCAACAGGAGTCCTGGTCCCCTCCTAACCAGCCCTCCGTTCCTTCTTAGCAGGTGGAAAGTGTGACTGTGAGCCCCACAGAGGCCCCAACAGAGCCCAGGAAGCTCCAGACCTCCAGCCACCCCTGCCTGTGAGAGACTTCTCATTGCATGACAACCGAAATACAGGCTGTCCGCAGATCTGCCCCCCAATCCCGCCCGGGTGCTGTCCTTTATTTAGGGTTTTTGCTCAAGCCTAATGCTCTTCCACTCAACCAAAGCTCTACTTCTGACTTTTTGGTGAATAGCTGCAGATAAGAATCTCACAGCATTTCCTATTTGGGCTCGCTTCGAACTCTAGTCTTCAGATCTCAGCCTCCTTAGCAGCTAGGATTACAGGCATGAGCCACCAGCGCGTGGCTTAAATATTCCACCTAAATCTATACGTAGGTGCAGGAAACACAATAAGCAATCCGAAATTTCATTTTTCTTTCATCAACAGGATGGTGTTCTGTCACTGTCTTCCAATGTGCCCATTGTCAGACTTACAGCAGTGGATCTCTGAAAAAGAGGTTCCCAGGACCGCTCCAAACAAAATGAGCAAATGCTAGCACTCGAACTCTGACACAGAAACAGTGGAAAGAGGAGGAAGAAAAGACAGCATACAGAATGGTGGGCTCTCTAGATAAAACCACCAGAGGCCTGTGAGTACAAGACTCAGGTAAACCAAATGAAATCTACCCTTGGAACACGAAGAAATGTACCTTGAATAACCATCACCTCACATTGTATAGAAATCCTCTCACACTGTGTAACAGTGATCTCATGTTGGAGAAGCCATCTCACATTGTATAGAGATCCTCTCACACTGTATAACAGTCATCTCACACTGTGTAACAGTCATCTCACACTATGAAACCATCATGTCACACTGTATAACAGTCATTCACACAGTATAACAGATATCTCACAGTGTATAACAGTCATCTCACATTGTATACAGTTGTCTCATGGTGCATAGAGGTGGTCTCACACTGTACAAGTCATTTCATACTGTACAACAGTTGCTTCACAGGGTGCAACAGTTGTCTCACACTGTATCAGTCATCTCAGTGTTTATCAATCATCTCACACTGTATACCAGTCATCTCACAGTATATAACAATCATCTCATAGTATATAACAGTCACCTCACACTGTATACCTATCATTTCACACTGTATACCAGTCATCTCACACTGTATAAGCAAGCGGTCATCTCACAGTATATAACAGTGGTCTCACAGTGTATACAGTTGTCTTACAGTACATAATAGCTGTCTCACAGTATGTAACAGTTGTCTCACAGGTATACAGTCATCTCACATAGTATAACAGTCATCCAGAGCATTGGTACTGCAGAACATGTGGAGGGATAGAGTGTTAGCACTAACATCCAACTGGGAAATTGTGAGAGAAGTATATGTGTGAGAAGAGAGGGAGAAGATGGACCAGGACATGGCTGTCCGGTGAATAGTAGTTCGACTTTCGGGAAAGCAGGAGTATCCTGTGCAGTGGCTGAAAAAAGCCTTGTGTGCTGACATTCTTTATGAAAATGAATGCTGCGTGATGAGACGGATCATTTTCACTCCCCTCAATGCACTCTAGTGAATACAGAAGCCCATCAGGACAATCTGACACAGCTGTGAATCATGTGAGACTGTAAACAAGGAGAACAGCAGGGCCTGCTCATCTGCTCCTCTACCAACCTTGACACCATTTTTAGGGAAGCTACAATAGTGCACAAACTATTTGGGGGAAGAAAAATAAAACAGCCGAAAAGCCAAACATGCAGTTAAAAACCTAAGCCAAGAAGCAGACAAGCATACCCAAGAGCTCCTATCTCGATGGCACAGAAGCTTTCAATTTCATCTCTGATGTGAGGAGTTTGCAGAGGTCTTCTGCAACTTAGAAAAGCTGAAGGCTGGTGGCTTAGGTGGCTAAGATCTGAGGATCGTGGTTCAAAGCCACCCTGGGCCAGAAAGCCTGTGAGTCTCTTATCTCCAATTAACCACCAAAAAGTTGGATGTGAAGGTGTTACTCAATTGGGAGAGCATCAGCTTTGTGTAAAAATGATCAAGGATAGTGTGCAGGCTCTGAATTCAAGTCCCAGTACTGCCACACACACCCACAAATTGATCCATTGACCCTTAGCCTCTTCTCCTGCACTGGGCCTGCCCATCCCTCTCCCTCACCTCCAGGCCTGTCTTACCAGGCCTCTGGCTGGTAGGCCTCCCCTACTTCTGCTAGTCCTCTACCAGGCCCTTGTCCTTGCCCGGCTGCCTCTTGTGATGTAGCACCAGTCCCATTTGTCTTCCCAGAACACTTTCACAGTTCCATATTCCTGTTACCTTTTTATCCTTCACTTGAACTTCCATTCACACCAATTAGCTCTCCCTCATAGTTCCCATCTCCCAGTCTCTACTCCGGGTGCACTGGACATTTCTGCCCGCCCAGAAAATGACTGTTGTAGCAAGTGAGATTTACACTGTGGGGCCAGAAAGTAGATGCTGATGGAAAATCTCCATTTCTGGAGAACTCCATGGGCCTCCATCTGTTCTGGATGGCTTCCTAGGATAATAAGGCCTCAGATACAAATACAGTCATGTTTGGTTCCCCTTCTTTGTGATATTTCTCTCACCTGCCAGGGTGGGTGACTCTGCTGGGGCAGCCATGACCCCCTCCTGCCTTTGCCAGGAAACCTCACTTAGATTCCTTCCACGTGGACAGATCAGTCTGCACAAAATCTCATAGAAGAGCCTGGCAGTTTACTCATCCTCTCTCTGTGTGTGTGTGTGTGTGTGTGTGTGTGAGTGCGCGTGCATGCACGCATGACACGTGCAAAGCAGTAGAGGCTTGAACTCAGGGCCTGGGTGCTCTCCTTGAACTTCTTGGGTCAAGGCTGATGCTCTAACCCTGAGTGACAGCTTGATGTCTGGCTTTTTGCTGGCTAATCCAGCCTGGGTTGGCTTCGAACTGTGATCTGAGGATCTCAGCCTCCTGAGTAGCTAGGATGACAGGTCTCTCTTTCTCTGCCTCCAGTCCCCTCAGGAGGATCTTAGCTTCCTCCACAGGCCCGGCCTTCCTTCCCTCTCCATGCAGGCCCAGCCTTCTCTTCCCCCTCCCCCCAGGGAGTCACAGCCACCCACAGAACACAGCATCACCCCTAGAGGAGTCTGCCTCCACATCACCTGCATGTGTGCAGGCCAAGGGAGTGGCTGCAGCCGGGCTCTCCACCAGGGGCTCTCCATGGGACAGGGGCCCACCTAGCCGGCTGGGAGCCCTGGGCCCTCCAGCACCACCGCACTGAGGCCATTGCTCTCAGCTGTCCTCTGGGAGGGGAAGAGCCGCCCAGCAGCCAACTTCACCCCTGCAAACCCTAGCAGAGGTGCAGGCCCCAGGCCACCCCACCTCCAGCTGCTTCTGTGTCAGACCTCCCCTCCCTGGAGGAACTTGGAATGGGGAGGCAAGGAGGTGCAGTGGGGGTGTGCGGGGTTGGAGTACAGTGAAGATATGTGGGGTGGGGTGCCGTGGGGGTACGGTGGGGCTGGGGGTACAGTGGAGGGTGTGGGGTTGGGTGCTGTGGAGATGTGCAAGGTTGGGGGTGCAGTGGGGGGTGTGGGGTTAGGGGGTGCAGTGGGGGTGTGCGGGTTGGGGTGCAGTTGGGGAAGGCGGGTTGGGGTGCAGTGGAGATGTGCGAGGTAAGGGGTGCTGTGGGTGGGGTGTGCGAGGTAAAGTATGCAGTGTAGGTACATGGGGTAGGGGTTAAATGGGGAGAGGGTCCGTTACTTTTCCATTCCCCACAGCTCAGGCGTGTCTCTCAGTCTCTCACTTCAGTTCCGGTGGTCTAATTTTGCCTCTTCGAGTTCCAGCATAGCTGCCCCCCAGCATAGCATAGCTGCCCCCCAGTCTAACTTCCCTCCAGTCTAACTAAATGCCCCCCAGCACAGCTGCCTCTTGGCTCTGAGTCCACTGTCCCCGAAAACCCCACATGCACCTTCCACCTCTGCGAAGAACGCGGCCTCCTGGACCCGCAAACTTCCCGACCTCAGGGAGCGCCGGGCGGGACGCGGGGGCCGGAGGGGCTGGGGTCGCGGCGCCGAACGCAGGACGCGGGGCCAGGATGCGGATGGCCCGGGCCCTGCCGGACCCCAGCGAGGCTCGGGTGGTGAAAGAGCGGGGTGGACGTCCAAGGACCGCGGGGAAAGGCGCCCCGGGACACCGGCCCCGGCCCCGACCCCAGGCCGGCCCCGACCAGGACCACGACCCCGGCCCCCGCCGCCCCCGTCCTCACTGCCCGGCCCTCGCCGACCTGTCCCCGCCGCCCCCGTCCGCACCGCCCCGGTCCGTACCGCCCGGGTCCGCACCGCCCGGCCCCCGCCGCTGGCACTGCCAGTGACCTCGCCCCCAGAGCACAGCGCAGCACCGGGACTACAACGGGGCTGGGGGCGGAGAGCCGCGGGCCGGGACCGGCGCGAGGCGCGGATTCAGCGCGGGGAACGCGGGGCGAGCGGGGGACGCGGGGCGATGGCGCGCGAGGGACGCGGGGCGCGGGGGACGCGGGGCGCGCGCGCCTACCTGGATCCGCGGTGGAGCCGCAGAGCGCGGACCCGCGGGGCGCCCGGCTCGGCTCCTGGCGAGCGCGAGGTCGCTCCGCGCCGGAGCCGGCCGGCCGGGCCGGGGTGGAGCGGGCGCGAGGCGGGCGGCTCGGGTTCGGGTAAAGCGGAGGTCGGGCGGCTCCGGTCCGGGTCCGGGCGGGAGGCGAGGGTTCGGGTCCGGGTAGAGCGGGGGGCGGGCGGCCGAGTCCAGGTCTGAAGCGCCCCGCGGATGCACTGTGTGGCCGCGTTCTCCGGCTCGGCCGGCCCGCGTCCCCAGCCCCGCGCCCCGCGCCCGCAGGTGGACGGCGGGGCGGGGCGGGGCGGCGTCCTCGCCGTCCCTCCTCCCCCCAGGCCGGGCCCCTCTCCGGAGGGGGGGCCTCCTCCCCATCCCCCGTTCCCTCATCCTCTCCCCTCTCTCCCTTTCCACCCCCCTCTTTCCTCCTCCCCCCTCCTGCCGGGCCCGCGCGCGCGCGCACTGGTCTGCACACCAGCGCGTGACATCCACACTTTCTCCGTGTACCGGGCTGCGGATCTTGGGTTTGAACTCGGAGATCGTTCAGTTACGAAAGACATTTTCTGCAGATCTCCACCGGAGGGGCGTGTGCAGACATACCCGAGGGACACGCGGGTCCGTGGGGTTGTGATGTGTGTGTGCAGACAGACCCGAGGACACGCGAGTCCGCGGGATTGTGAGGTGCGCGTGTGCAGACCCGAGGACACCCGTGTCCGGTGCTTATACAGTGTGCGTGTGCGGACGCGCGTGTCAGACGCGTGCACACACATGTGCGTGTGCGGACGCGCGTGCCCCCGCGGTCAGCGGATGGCTCGGGTCCGCCGGGCCCGCGGGCGGGGCACAGTGTAACGATCGGAAGTAGCACTTCCGGGAAGTTTTCCAGCACAGCTCTGCTCCGTTGGGACTCAGTCTGCGGAGGACCGGTCACGCCGGCTCCTGGCTAATGAAGACGAAGTCCCCAGACCTCGAGACGGAGCCGAGGCACGGGGCGGGCCAGCGGGCGCAGGCGGGGCGTGGGGCTGGGCGCATGGCGGGGGGGTGGGGCTGGGCGCGGGGGAGGGGCTGAGGGGGGGGCAATGCCCGGGGCGGGCATCGTGTGCGGCCCCGCCGGAGGACAGGCCCGAGTTCCGATCTCCGCCTTGCGACCGGAGCCACTTCCCTGGGCCTCGACACCAGCTGGTGGCTTCCTTCCAGAGGACTCCCGCACTCATTTTCTGCTGGTGGTGGAAACTGGCGGAGGAGGGAGGAGGAGGAGGAGGGAGGCAGGGGAAGTATGAGGGAAGGAGGAGGGCAGGAGGGGGGGGAAGGAGGGGGAGAGTGTCCAGTGAGTCCCGGGGTCCGAAGCCCTGGAAAGCCCTGGAAAGCTCACTGCCTTGTGAGCGATCGCGTCTGATTTCCTAAAGCGGCCGCCACCTCAGAGTTCTAATGGCATAGATGGTCTGCCTCGTTAATCAATTGCTGAATTAAAAAGTGAGCTGGACTAAAGCCCCAACTTTGCTTCTCCACCAACGTGTTTCCGTGCGTTGGTAATCAGTGCTACTTCAAGTGTGGTTTCCGTCGTGTGCCTAGCGTGCCACGTTTATTATGAGGGAATATCTGCATATCTGCATACCTGCACGTCTGCATGTCTGCACGTCAGCATATCTGCAAGTCTGCACATCTGCGATCTGCATACCTGCACGTCTGCATATCTGCGCGTCTTCCCAAACATTTTAAAGACACTCATAAAAACGAGCGCACATTCGTGTTCAGCTCAAGGTCTCCTTGCTGTGCAGCAGGACTTTCCTGACCCACGTAGGGTGTGTCGGAGAATGAGCACTCCGCGCGAGAACAAGTGATCCTGTACTTGACGCGCACCACTCTCGGTGACCCGACCTCAGTGGCGGCTCGGCGCGCGGTGCTCGCGGTTGGGAGTGTCGCCCCGGCCACCTTGATGACTGCCATTCTGACTTCCTGGGGCTCCCCCCCCCCCCCGCCCTGCCTCGCCGACCCCTTGCTGAGTTGAAGCGGGAGTCAGGAGTCCCTTTTCCATCCTGGCCGAGGCCTGGCCGCGCAGGGCAGGGTGGGGGATGCAGAGACGCCGCAAGAAATCGAGAACGGGCCTGGCTTCCCCTTCCCGCAACAGCAGGACCCCTCGTGGCCAGCTCGCCGTGTGCGCGTGTTCTGTGTGCGTGTGCAGGTGGGTGCGTGTGCTGTGTGCACGAGTGCTGTGTGCGCGTGCGGGCGTGTACAGGTGTGATGTGTTCGCGTGTGCTGTGCGTGCGGGCGTAGGCAGGTGTTTGCGTGTGCTGTGTGCAGGTGTGGATGTGCTGTGTGCGCGTGTGCTGGGTGTGCGAGTGTGCTGTGCGCGCGTGCGGGCCTGTGCGTGGGAATATTTACCTTTTCTAAAGATTTCAGAGCTCGAGCTGACGAGCCACTGAGGCGAAGTTAACCCCGGACTGTGCGCACTGGCGGGTCTGGAGGTGCTGGGCCCCGGGCGGGATGCGGGGTGCAGGGCGGGGCGAAGGGTGCAGGGTGGTGCGAGGAGCCCAGGGCGGGGGACGGGGCGGGGCGCAGGGTGCAGGGAGGGAGGGGCGGAGGGTGGAGGGGGGCAGGGCGCAGGGTGGGGGGCAGAGGGCGTGGTTCAGGGCCGGGTTGGGGCGCTCTGCCGGGGCCCTGCTGCTGCTGTTCCCTCTGATCCTTCTGACCCCTAGTGCCCGCATCCTGCGTGCGCCTGGCATGTCCCGCGTGCCCATAGCGTGCCGTTTCTCGCTCAGCGAGGCGGCGGCGGCCGGGGCATCTTCCAGACGCTGGAGAGCACGGTCCTTGCGGCCTGCAGGAGGCCTTGGCTCAGTGGAATGGCTGGCGCTGCAGCCTCCAGGGCCGCTGGGGACCACTCCCTGTCTGCTCCCCATGCCGCTCCCCAAGCCGCTCCCCAAGCCTCTTGGGACCGGCCATTCCTAGAGGGCGCTGCAGGGCAGCCGAGGCCTTGGTCCCTGGTCTCCTGAGCCTCCACTGGGAGGGGGAATCCCGGCCTCCACTGCTGGCTCCGGAGGGGAGGAGGTAGGGGAAGGCAGGGCGACACCAACCACGCCCCTGACTTCACTCCAAATGCTGGCCAGGCCTGTGGCATCACTTCGCATGTCATCCCAGGCCTGTGGTGTCACTTTGCATGTCATCCCAGGTCTGTGACATCACCCCATGTGTCATCTCACGTCTATGATATCACTCCCCGTGACACTCCCCGTCTGTGGCATCATGCCATGCCGTGTGTCTCCCCAGGTCTATGGCATCACCAAGCATGTCAACCCAAAGTCTGTGATGTCACCCCGCCTCCAGGTCATGGACACTGGAAGGAAGTGCAGAGCAGCATGGGACGGTGAAGCTGGGTGTTAATGTGATGAGTTCTCAAATCAGTTGAAGCAGCAGCACAAGAGGAACGTGCACAGGAGGAGTGCGATTGATGCACCGAGAAAGGAGAGGTCAGAACTAAGTAGGAGCACTGTCAGTGCACAGAGGAAATGAGAAGTCAGAACTGAGCAGCAGCACCAACGGTCAATGCACAGAAGAAATGAGAAGTCAGAACTAAGCAGCAGCACCGTCAGTCCAGAAGGAGATGAGAGGGCAGAACTAAGCAGGAGTACCATCAGTGCAGTATGACATGAGAGGTCAGAACTAAGCAGCAGCACCATCAGTGCACGAAGGAAATGAGATATTGAAACTAAGCAGGAGCACCATCAGTGCAGGAAGAAATGAGAGGTCAGAACTAAGCAGGAGCACTGTCAGTGCACAGAGGAAATGAGAAGTCAGAACTGAGCAGCAGCACCAATGGTCAATGCACAGAAGAAATGAGAAGTCAGAATAAGCAGGAGCACCGTCAGTGCAGGAGGAAATGGAGGTCGGTATGCAGGGAACCCAGTCAATTTAGTTGATGTGCACAAATGCACGTTCATAAAGAGCCATCCCTCGGCTTTGTACTTGAGAAAGTCAGTCTCAACACACCATAGATGAAAAATAACTCCAGCCTTCAAAACCTGGTTTAGCTGCATATGTTAAAAGTTTAATAAACTAAATCATAAATCACTCCACACAGTAACTGTTAGGGCTATAGAGATTCCAATTTCTCCATTTTTTATCCATAACATAAAGTTTCTACAGCAAATACATATCACTACCATAATAAAATATAACAAATATGACATCCTGTGGGTCCTATCTAGCATACAACTAAGTTGGCTGGTCTTAAAGAGAGGGAGGAGATTGACCATCCAAGTATTAACGTCAGTCACTCCAGGGGTGTAGTCTAGACAAAAAAACACTATGCAACTTAAGCCATTTTTATAGAATTTCATAATTTCACTAAGTAGATAGTTATTAAACCATCAATTCAATATATGTCTTCAAGTGCTTCTATAGCAAAGTACACGGAGATAGTCCAGTGTGGACCCAGCTTCCCTTCACATTTGTAAGAAAAAAGAACACATGACAACGCGCATAACTATAACATAAAAAGAAAATGCAAACCTGCAACAAACAAGGCAGACATAAAGTACTAAGAGAGTTGAGAGTGAGAAATCATATCCAAATTTGTAGCATTTGTAGGTTAAAAATGTTCAGCAGAAGATGAATATAGTTTGTTTACATGATTGAAGACAGAGCAATTGGACAGACCTGTTGACATTGAGAGGGGGTAGGTTCTCAGGAAGAGCAATAGGGAGTGAATTTTATGGGGTTATGCAGGTGTGGGATATGCAGGTGTGGAAAAGTCCTTTGAACCTCATGTGTACCACTAATGTATGCTAGTAAAAAACCCTCAGTACTCAAATACATCTATGTCCTGTCGCCATAATACAAGTACTTGAAGGCCACTACACAGAACCCTGTAACTAGACTGAAGCTTGGAAATAAATTATTTATTTGTGAAATGTTTATTGAAAATGCCAACGAAGAACAATGAAGACAGAAGCTTTCCTATTTTCTGGGTTCCTTTTCCTGGAACCCGAGGCCTTGCACAAGGTCATTTCAGTGCACATATACAGTTCCCTTAAATATCCGTCCCACTCTGCAGCACAGTGACATCACAGAGGTGCTTGTCTGTCACCTACTCAAGTTTCTGTCTCCAGATGAAATGGGGAGAATCCCGAAACAGGACCAGGACTTCTCCACCTGACCCCGGACACCTCCACCTGACCCTGGAGCATTACCCCTGACCCAAGACATCTCCACCTGACCCCCATCTCCACCTCTGACCCAGAACATTACCCCTGGCCCAGAACATCTCCACCCCTGACCCGGAACATCTCCACCTGACACAGGAACATCACCCCTGACCTCGGGACATCGCCACCTGACCCCAGGACATCTCCAACTGACCCTGAAACATCACCCCTGACCCCGGAACATCACCCCTGACCCGGGACATCTCCACCCCTGACCTGGAACATCTTCACCTGACCTGAGAAGATCACCTCTGACCTCAGGACATCTCCACCTGGCCCTGGAACATCTCCACCCCTGACCCCCATCTCCATCCCTGACCCGGGACATCTCCACCTGACCTGGAAACATCACCCCTGACCCTGGAACATCACCCCTGACCTGGGACATCTCCACCTGACCCAGAAGATCTCCACCCCTGACCCCCATCTCCATCCCTGACCCCCCATCTCCACCCCTGACCCCATCTCCAAGCCTGACCCCATTTCCCCAATTTCCACCCGACCCGGGACATTCCCCCTTCTTGGCCCAGGGACTTGGGAACAAGCTCCTCCAAGACTAGAATTTTGTCTTCTCACTGTTAGTAATGCAGCCGGGTGTTCAGTACCATACAGCCAGCACGGGGCCTGGAGGACAGCAGGGCAGGAGCACAGGGGCTGGGGGTGGCAGGGCCTCAGGGGCTGAGGGGGGGGAGCTGGGGGGGCTGGGGGGGGCTGGGAGGGGCCTGGGGGGCTGGGGGGCTCTGGGAATCTTGGGGAACCAGAGGGCTCTGGGCCAGAGCAGACAGCCAGGCCCAGCCTCACATCTGATGCCAGACGGCGCCTGACGGCCTGCGGTCCCAGCCTCTGCAGAGGCCCAGGCCTGAGGACTTGGTGGAGGCCAGCTTGGTCAGCTGGGCCTGGCATTCTTACCCCAGTCAACAGAGAAAGCACCAGAAAGCATGGAGGTAGAGCTGTGCTCCACTGGAAAGTGCCACCCCGAGCAGAAACACCAGGGAGCCCGCAGAGCCGCCAGTTCAACTCTGACACCAGCACAAAGAGTAGAAAACATAGCCAAAGCCAACAGAGCCTGGCTCAAGAAGCAGAGCGCATGTAGAGTGGGTGCGAAGCTTCAAGTTCAAACTCAAGTTCAGAGCAAGAGAAAGTGGGGAAGGCAAGGCTTAACTTGCGATGGAAACTGAGTACTTGATGTGGTACACATACATACACCATACATTACATATCATACATATAGTGTGTATAAATTATATATGATACATGTAAGGTGTGTCTGATATATCATACATGTAGTGTATGTGTATATAGAATGTATTATACTTGTGGACTGGGAAGGTGGCTCAGTGGTAGAGCGCTTGCCTTACATGCATGAGGCCCTGGGTTCGATTCCTCAGCACCACATAAGCAAAAAGAAAAAACCCGGAAGTCACTGTGGCTCAAGTGGTAGAGTGCTAGCCTTGAGCTGAAGAGCTGAGGGACAGGGCCCAGGCCCAGAGTTCAGGCCCCACAACTGGACCACCCCCCTCCCCCCAAAAAGAATGTATTATACGTGTATGTGTGCACACACTGGTCCTAGGGCTCGAATGAACTCAGGCCTGGGCTTGTCCCTGAGCTGTTTTTGCTCATGGCTAGTGCTTTCTCACATGAACCACAGCTCCACTTCCAGCTTTTTGGTGGCTACATGGAGACTAGAGTCTCATGGACCTTTCTGCCCAGGCTGGCTTCGATCTATGATCCTCAGACCTCTGCCTCCCCACTGCTGCCGCTGAGGTGGCTGTCGGAGCCGCCAGAGCCTGGCCACAGTGTAATGTGTTTTCATTTTTAATGCTAGGAACAAGAAGAATTTAACCAAAAATGTCGTCACATTTTAACATCTTTAGATAGACACAGGAAAACATCGTTTTACACTTATTCGCAAACAGCAAGATGTGATCAAAAGCTAATCCCTTGGCTTTAGACATGACCAAAGAAGCCAATGCATGCTCAGGACTTTGATCTCCAAGGCTCCCTAGGGGTGTAGTCTGCAAGGAGAAAGATCTGAGCTGACCTCTGCCCCAGCACAAAGAAGCTTTCATGGAGGAGCAGGATGGCAGGACAGACCCTTCCTTTCCACCCACATTCCTCCTCAGGAATTAAAGCTAGCCTCCAGGACATGACCACAGGGCAGACGGCCGATCTGCGTCACAGCCCAGCTCCAGACTGTTGGGGCACAGAGCAGCAAAGACTGAGCCCAGAGCTGTGACCGCTCACTAAAGATGTATCTCCGGTAATCAGATTAGGACCGAAGTTAGGAGGAGCAGGGAATGCCCTGGCCCTCCATCTAGCATCCTGTTCTCTTCTAGGTAACTATTGCTGATTTGCTCATTTCCCGGTGGCCACCTCATCTCCAGGTACGTCACGCCTGAGCTTTGTGCCCGTGACTTACTCCATAATGTTATCGGATTTATTCACAGTTTGCTTTTATTGTTGATTGGAGTTGTTTCATGTCAGTGCTGGGCTTTGAACTCAGAGCCTGGACCATGGCTCTTAGCTTTTCTCATGGGCAGGCATTCTGCCTCTTGAGCCACAGCTCCTTTTCTGGCTTTTTGCTGGTTAATTGGAGATAAGAGTTTCACAGACTTTTCTGCCCTAGCTGGCTCAAGCCTCAGATCTCAGCCTTCTGATTGGCTAGGATTACAGATGTGACCCACTGACACCTGGCTACAGGTACTTGTTAACATAGAGACCTCAAAATACATTACTTACCACATGCAACATGAGAAGAAGACTTTGCGAAAGAGTGCGTGTTTGTACGTGTGTGTGTGTGTGTGTGTGTGTGTGTGTGTGTGTGTGTGTATGTTCTGAGGAGAATGTTAAATACATTCAGCATGGATTTACAGAACCTTCATAAAGGTCAAGTACTATAAAAATTGGAGAGCTGGAATAAGAGCAATCAAATGCTACAACATGCAAGCAGAACACATGTCCAAACTGACTCGTATAAAAGGTGCAGCTGGTGTTGTTAATACCTAGGTTGTTTACAAGGGTCAAGCATTTGGCTTTCTGTTTTAATTGGATATATGAGAGAAAATCATCAGTAAGAAGTTTCTAATGTCGCCCAACTTTTATTCAGCGTGATATATGTGTAGCTTATGGATCTAAAGACACACATATCTTATTTTGACAAATATTCATTCTGTGTGTGTATGTGTGGGCATGCACACATGCAGTGCTGGTGCTTGAACTCAGAGCCTAGGCACTCCCCTTTAGCTTTTATTGCTTAAGGCTGGCTTGCACTCTACCACTCGAACCACAGCTGTACTTTTGGCTTTTTGGTGTTTAATTGTAGATAACAGTTTCATGAAACTTTCTGATCAAGCTGGTTTTTTTTTTTATTGTGAAAATACTGTACAGAGGAGTTACAATTACATGGGCAAGATAATGAGTACATTTCTTATCAAGCATTGCAGCCTCCTCCTTTGTTTCCCCTTTCCATCACATCCTCTCCCCATCCCCCCCACCCAACCCTCCTCCCCACCCCTACCAAAGTTGTAAAGTTCTTTTTCGACATAATGACTTATACGTCTCGTTGTTGCAATGGGTCCACCTTTATCCCTATTTAAAAGATTTGTTTTTCCCCTTCCCCTCCACAAATCATAACAACATCAAATACTTGAACTGTGATCCTCTCCTCAGTAGGCAAGTGTGCAGATTGAGCCCCTGGTGCCCGGTTCAGATATTTGTTCTTTGCTCTTTTTACTTCTTTGGGGACAGGCATCAAGATTCCATGCTCCTTACATGAATTATGTTGGGAAAATGAAGATGAAAATAATTCCAAATCTTTCCCTGCTGCCTAAGGTTTAATAGTTACAGATGTGGAATGCTTCTTCAGGATGAAATATATGCACGCCAGTGCTTTCATGCCCCAACAATACATTCACTCAGAAGACTGCGCCGAGGCTGGGAGCTAATGAGCCACGCTTGTTATCCCAGCTACTCTGGAGGCCAGGATGGGAAGGATCAAGGTTCAGAGCCAGCCTGGGCAGGAAAGCTCCTACAACTCTCCTCAGACCAATGCTCTCCTGCCCTGGCTAGAGGACTGCAGTTCCAGGTGGCCAGACAGAAAGGTCAACAGAAGGGGGCTGGGCAGTGGCCCTGAGGCCTGGAGTTGGTGGGTGGAGGCTCGGGGCTGATCTGGAGCAGGACACAGGCTCCGGTTTCCCCAAACCCCAGCAGGCTACTGGCAGGTGGCCCAAGAATGCCACTGAAGGCAAACCAGAGGCCCCGAGTTCAAATCCTCGATTACAAAGAAGACTGAACTGAAATTTGGTAAAAATTGTCTCCTGATCACTTAAGAGAGTTGAAATTCCCAGGAAACATTCTCTTAGGATGCATCCAACTTTCATTTATTCCAAGTTGCCTTTTTTTGTACCATTGCTGAGACTTAATGAGCCCTGACCCATGGAACTTTAACTCAAGGATGACATTCGACCACTTGAGCCATAGCCCCATGTCAGACTTTTTGCTGGCTCGTTGGAGATAAGAGTTTTACTTTTTCCTGCCCAGGTTGACCTTAATTCTTAGACCTCAGCCTCCTAACTAACTAGGATTATCGGCACGAGCCATGGGCACCCAGCTATTGGACAAGTGCTTACTGAGGGCTGCTTTGTAGCAACAGGCATGATGGTGGTCAACAGAATGAATCTCCTTCTCTTATGGCATCTGTACACTAAGGGAAGGGAGGGGCAGTAGCTGGAAACACAAACAATGATTTCATATCACGTGACACCTGCAATAGAGGAGACAAAGCTGGTTGGGGACTGTGTTGTGCTGGCTGGTGCAGCAGCAGCTTCTCTTTTGGGAGGGGTGTTCAAGAGACATCATTGCAAGGGCTGTGTTTGAATCAAAACCTCAAAGAAGAAACAGGTGGGAGGGGAGAAGACTGCAGGCCATAGGCGTGCTGAGATAGGAGTGTATTTTGGTGTGTTCTAGAAGCAGCACAAATGGGTGTGCCACGGAGCTGAACTGAGCCAACAAGGAGGAGAGCAGGGAGAGTCTGGGTGCTGCGTCCCCAGGGCACAGAACACACACAGGTAGAGAGGCCAGTGCCTGCACAGGCATGCACATCTATTTCTATCGCAAAATTCGTTCTAGGCTTTCTAGCTCTCATCCTGTGGTTCACTGGCAGTATCCACAGACTGTCCATGTAGAAGAGGAATTCTTAAGTGTTATTTTAAGAAGTTTGCCTTTGGGCAAAGGGTTTGGCATCCTCCTGCATACTGAGTCCCAGCTGGAGGAAGACCCATACTCCAGTTCCTGGGAATCAGGACCTATGTCAGGCTCAGACCCGGGAGATTTCCTAAGCAGTCTGGCAAGGGAAAGCCTCCTGCTGTCCTGTGTGTGCGCATGTCGATCTCCACTCAATGTGGAGTGCTGGTCCTGGTGCAGCCTTAAGCCAAAGAGCTCAGGGACAGCATCCAGGCTCCAAGTTCAAGCCCTATGACTGATGAAGAAAAAGAAGGAGAAGGAGAAGGGGAAGGGGAAGGAGGAGGAGGAGGAGGAGGAGGAGGAGGAGGAGGAGGAGGAGGAGGAGGAGGAGGAGGAGGAGGAGGAGGAGGAGGAGGAGGAGGAGGAGGAGGAGGAGGAGGAGGAAGAGGGAGAAGGAGAAGGAGAAGGAGAAGGAGAAGGAGAAGGAGGAGAAGGAGGAGAAGAAGAAGAGGAGGAGGAGGAAGAGGAAGAAGAAGAAGAAGGAGGAGGAGGAGGAGGAAGAGGAAAAAGAAGAAGAAGGAGGAGAAGGAGGAGGAGGAGGAGGAGGAGAGGAAGAGGAAGAGGAGGAGGGGAGGAGGAGGAAGAGGAGGAGAGGAGGAGGAGGAGGAGGAGAGGAGGAGGAGGAGGAGGAGGAGGAGGAGGAATAATAAAACATGCTAGTCCTAGAAGAAAATACAGAAGAATAGCTCCAGATGCTGATCTTGATAATACATTTTTTGTGTCCCTCCAAAATCTCAAGCTGTAAGAGCATCAACAAGTGGGGCTGCGTTGTACAGCAAGAGAAATGATCAGCAGAATGAAAAGGACCGTCTGTAGTTGCAACAAAACATAGCAAGTTATAATATACGTGATAAGGGGTTACTATCCAAAACATCTATGCAACTCACACTGTGCATTCCTAAAGACAAACCTGTATCAACAAATGACCTGAGTAGGAATGTGTCTGAACAGATATTTTTCCAGATAAGCCACAGTCTGAAGACCCACCTCCCAGTCGCAACACACAAACCACAACCACAGTGAGAGTCACTTCACACCTTGTAGAGTGCTATTATAAAAAAAGTCAGGGACTAGAGGTGTGGTTCAAATGGTAGAGTGCTTGACTAGCAAGGTCAAAGCCTTGAGTTCAAACCCCAGTACTGCCAAAATAGAAAATAAAAGCAAGAAGCCACACTCCCGGGTGAGCAGTGCGGCTGTGCAGACATTCATTCTGTGGATGAGAACATAACTTGCCAACAGCACAGAAATCAGCAGGAGGTTCCTCCAACATGGAACTAGAAGTCCCAGAGACACAGCACCCCCTTGGTTGAGTCTACACTGCGAGTAGGATTAAATTATCACTCATCTGGAGAGTAGAAAATCCATACTCCTACTTCCTTGCTGTGTGGCTTTTCATCACCAAGCCATGGTGGGCTTGGCAGGTAAACGGAACAATTGTGGTATTTATCTATTGTCTAGACTAGAACTTAAACCTGTACAAAGAGATACTGGTCATTTGTGAAGTGGGTAAATCTGGAGGACTTTTTATTAAATGAAATGAGACAGACACAGAAGTAAAAGAGATGCGTGACTTAATTTATAAAAAGTTGAATAAATAGAACAAAGAGTTTGCCATGAACAAAGAGAGAAGAAATGGGAAGAAGGTCATAGGTCATAAATTTGAAATCAGGTAGAGCGATGAGCCTGATTGAATTTCTAAGATGCAATGCTAAGAGTATAATGGACAGTATTCTATACTGAAAATTTGCTGAACACAGATTTTAAGTTCTCAACACACACACACACACACACACATATACCCGCAAATATTCAACAGGTAGCTATGAAAGGGTGATGAATATGTAAATTTGCTTATTTCACTTTGTTCATATATCAAAACATGCAATAGCCAGGCACAAGTGCTCAGAGCCTGTGATCCTAGCTACCTAAGAGGCTGAGATCTGAGAATCTCAGCTGGATGCCAGTCTGAGCAGACAAGTCTGAAAGACTTTTATTTCCAATTAACAATGAAAGACCCAGCAGTAGAGGCGTAGCTCAAGTGGTAGAGGACCAGTCTTGCATGACAAAGCTAGCAAGAGCTTGAGGTCCTCAGTTCCAGCACCAGAAGTAGTATAAAAAAGGAAAAGAAAAAGAGAAAAAGGCTTTATGCCTCAAATATACAACAAGCATTTAAATAAAAAAATAAATGAACAGTGGTAGATATTTTTTAAAAGCCCTAAAAGGTCAATAAAGGAAACAAACTATACAGTGCTTTTGTGTTTCAAATCTCAAAAGATACAAGTGGAATTCCAAGGCTGATAGACACTGAAGCAAATACTTTTGTGGTAGTGAGAAAAAATGGTAACACATTTATATAGCCAAAAATAGAACTAGCAGTTATAGACCTGAGATAAAATTACAAGGACTATAAATCTGTATCCTTAATGGATCCTGTTGGGATTAGGGAATAAATCTACGTATGATTTATGCTTTTAATAGTTCTGGGATTTCTAAGGAATATTTTTTCCCTTTTTTCAGGATTTATTCTTGCGTCATCCAGCATTACAGTGACGTTTGCAGGATCCTTCTGCCAGGCTGTCTGAGAATCACCTGTTCAGTGTCTCTGAAAATGAGAAATCCTTATTAGCACATAGATCAAAACATAACCTGTAGCCGGGCGCCAGTGGCTCACGCCTGTAATCCTAACCATTCAGGAGGCTGAGATCTGAGGATCACAGTTCAAAGCCAGCCCAGGCAGCAAAGTCCTGGGACTACCTCCAATTTACCACCAAAAAAGCCAGCCGAGGAGCTGTGTCTCAAATAGTAGACTGCCAGCCTTGAGCAAAAAACAAAAGCTAAAGGACAGTGCCCAGGCCCTGAGTTCAAGCCCCAGTACTGGCACACACACACAAACATACACACACACGGCACAAACTATGCATCCGTGTGTGTGTGTGTGTGTGTGTGTGTGCGTGTGTGTGTGTGTGCATGCATGCATGTACTTATGGCCTCTGATAAGTAGATGGTAAGCCCTGGTGCTAATTATTTCAGAGCACACAGCATCGGGAAGGGGAGAAAATGGAATTAGAGGTGAATGTGGATGTGGATGGAGGCCTTTTATTAGTGGCGTGAGTCTTGTCGACTGCACCGAGAGCCGCATGATCACACTGCACCACAGCTGAGCCATGCGTGTGCAGCCATGAGGAACCCGGGGCTGCCTGTCAGCCCTCTGCACAGGGCCCTGCCGCCCTGTTTACAGAGAAGACCAGGGGCTTGGGAGAAGCGGTATGTCGGACAGACTGGACAGTACAGCATTGGTTACCTGGGTGGGTTCTGTTTTCCCACTGCACCTTGGTGGTTTGTATGGATGCCATTGGTGGGGGGAGGGGAGGAGGGAGCACCACTTCACAGGCCGCCACGTCTGCAGACCTGCTTCCTACCGCAGGTTCTCCTGTAGAGCAGACAGAATTCAGAACGGGGCGTGAAGTAAACATCCTAAAAAGCTTGATGTAAAAGTCCTGTCACATACCGGAGACACTGTAAAAAAAAAACAAACACAATTTTTAAATAAAGAGAAACACTAATCACAGTGAAATTTGAATGTTTGCCAAATCTAAATAGAAAAATTGTGGTTCTTTTTTTTTTTTTTTTTTTGCCAGTCCTGGGGCTTGAACTCAGGGCCTGAGCGCTGTCCCTGAGCCTCTCTGTGCTCAAGGCTAGCGCTCTACCACTTGAGCCCCACAGTACCACTTCTAATTTTTTCTGAGTAATTTATTGGAGATGAGCCTTTCATGGGGGCTTTTCTGCCCAGGGCTGGCTTTGGACCATGATCCTCAGCTCTCAGCCTCCTGAGTAGCTAGGATGGCAGGTATGAGCCAACAGCAAGCTGCAAAAGATGTTTTAAAAGAATGTTTCATACAGCCAGACACTGGTGGCTCATGTGTATAATCCTAGAGGCTGAGATCTGAGGACCGTGGTTCAAAGCCAGCCCAGGAAGAAAAGGCTGTGAGACTCTTAGCATCAATTAACAAAAAACAAAAACAAAAAACAAAACAGAAGTGGAGTTGTGGTACAAGTAGTAGAGCACTGAGTTCAAACCCCAATGCCTACACCAAGAAAAGGAAAAAGAAAAGAGAATGAGGAGGAGGGGGGAGGTGGAAAAGGGAGGGAGGAGGAGGAGGAGGAGGAGAAAGAGGAGGTGGTGGTTTAATAGGACAAAATGTACTGCGTTTTCATAATCTATAAAGAATAGAAATGGACCATGGTGACTGAGAACTCGTGGAGTCAGACACCTGCATTTCTTGGCGAGCTTGTGCGCATACAGGACGCCCTCTGTGTGAGGGCCTCTGCCTCGGTGGTGTTCTCTGTCTTTCTGGGTCAGGCGCACATTCCACATTGGTCTGGAGAGAAAGCAAAGCAAGCAGATGCTGGAACTGTGCAGCCAACCTGCTTCTGACCAGGCCTTACGAGCGACTTTGGCTGTGAGCCAGGAGCCCACACACCACTGGGTATCTCTGCCCCATTTTGGAGCCAGCCCCTCACAGCCATCTCTCCGGGTCCTGGCCTGTCCTGGCCTGGGGGTGATGGTTCTCAGTCCTGGTCAGGGACCTTGTGCTTAGTCATTCTTCAGTGTCCTGCAGTTCCTAGGACAGTTTCGCAGGTTCTCACCAGCAAATGTTCAGTGGACAAATCTTTAGACTCAGTAATTTATTGAGGGCCTAGAGGATAGGTTGGCTTCCAAATGGGCCAAGGTCCTGGCTGCTCCGGAGGCCCAGGGCCGAGGTCCTGGCTGCTTAAGGAGGCTGAGGGCTGAGGACTGACGTTGGAAGCCAGCCTAGGCCAATGAATCTGCCAGACTCTGATTTACAATTAAACAGCAAAAAGCCAGGACTAGAGGTGTGGCTCAAATAGTGCAACACCTGCCAAGAGCCAAGTGAAGCCCTGAGTTCAAGCCCCAGTACACACATGCGCGCACACACACACGTGCACGCACACGCATGCCTAGGCAGGAGGTTGGGGGTTGGTGTGAGCATGTGTTCGGAGCCATTGCGGGGTGGGTGCGCGCCTTCGGGACTGTGCCTTTGGATCTGCAGCCGTGGCTGCTGTGCCCACGGAAGACAATGCAGGGGCAGGCTGCCCCATAGGAGGACGGCGGCCGCGCGGGCCTTGGTGGCCTTTGCTGCTCCCCTGAACCCAGAGGGCCCGCGGGATGGGGCGCCCAGGGCCCGGCGGGACGGATGCGGCGTGGATCCGCCCCGGGCGCGGAGCGGATGTGGGTGCTCCAGGCCTGGCTCCCCGGTCTGGCTGTCCACAGGCCCCACACTAGCTGAGACGGAGGCGGGCGTGCGCACTGCGGGCGGAGCCGTGCTCAGAGCGGAGGGGGGGTCAACCGGTGAACACGCGAGGACTGAGCCTTGCGCACTGCGGGGTCCACGGTGAACAGGCTCCCTGGAGCCGTGCGCAGAGCGGGGTCACCTGAGCACACAGAAGTAAACGCGTGTCCAGGGCTCTGCCCGGAGTCTTCTGGCACTTGCAGTGTCCTCTGCCCGGTGCCTCCTTCTGTCTTCTACCCACAGAATCCCTGAGAGGGAGATGAGGAGAAAGGGACACTGTGTCTTCCCACGCCACGCTCTGCACACGCGCCCTGTCCGTCCCCTCACCGTGCCCCCCGTCCGTCCCCACCGTGTCCCCCGTCCGTCCTCACCGTGTCCCCCATCCGTCCTCACCGTGCGCCCTGTCCCCCCCACACCGTGTGCCCTGTCGGTCCTCACCATGCTCCCTGTCCCCCCTCATGTGCACCCCGTCCCCCTCACCGTGCGCCCCGTCCCCCCACAACGTGCGCGCCGTCCCCTCACCGTGCGCCCCGTCCCCTCACCGTGCGCCCCGTCCACTCACCGTGCGCCCCGTCCCCCCACACCGTGCGCCCTGTCCCTCCCCACACCGTGCACCCTGTCCCCCCACACCGTGCACCCTGTCCCCCCACACCATGCGCCCTGTCCCCCCACACCGTGTGCCCTGTCCCCCGACACCGTGCGCCCTGTCCCCCGACACCGTGTGCCCTGTCCGTCCTCACTGTGCACCCATCCATCCTCGCCGTGCTCCCTGTCCCCCCTCGCCGTGTGCCCCACATCCGTCTTCACCCTGCGCCCCGCCCGTCCTCGTCGTGCGCCCCATCCGTCCTCACCGTGCGCCCTGTCCGTCCCCTCACCGTGCGCCCTCTCCCCCCACACCGTGTGCCCTGTCTGTCCTCACTGTGTGCCCTGTCCACCAGCCTAGCCGCACCGGAGACTGCGACTAGAGGACCGCGGTTCGAAACCAGCCTGGGCGGAACAGCTATGCCATGAACCAACAAGCCAGAAATGCAGTTGTGGCCCAAGCGGCAAAGCGCTAGCCTTGAGCACAGAAGGTTCAGAGAGTGCCCGGGGGCTGGGTTCAAGCCCCAGGACTGGCACGCGCACACCTGCACACGCAGGCGAGCGCGCGCGCACACACACATCCATGGAGGAAAAGGGAGAAGTTCAGTCCCGCTGAGCCCTGCAAGGCTGAGAGCGCCCAGGGCTGACGTGAAGATTGACAGGTGTCTGGCGCCATCTAGTCCCGAGCTCTGGAACTGCAGCGGAGCTCTGATTAGAGGAAGTGAAGAGCGAGGGAGGGAAGCAAGAAAGAAGGGAGGGAGGGAAGGTGAGAGATAGGTGACTAAAGGTCTTTCTGTGTCTCTGCGTCCTAGCCCTCCCTGCACGGACCCTGGTAACACCAGCACATCTGATTAGTATTCAGAATGAATATGAGATTTCTTCTAAAATATGACGTGATTTATAGTTCGTTAATTAAATACGCCTATGTTGACAGCATTTATTGCATTAGCATAAAAGAATGTGAAGTGTGAGAAATAGAAGTAAAAATTCCATTAGATATAATAGTTCATACAACTTGTGGGTGGGGACAGAAGGGAAAAACTGCAGGAGAGAGAAGGAAGGGGAGACATGGTTCAAAAACTCACTCCCTGACTCATGTGGCTGTGTCCCCCTGTAATCACTTCTGCAGTAACAATGACATATATATGTAAATAAAGAAGTAATATTTTCAGTTCCCCTCACAAGCATGGTGCTATATTTACGATATCAGTGATTTCTTAATATACATAACATACCAGCTATAATGACATATTATCAAAGTGAAAGACTTTATCTGAGAGAAGCCAAACACATAGAAGTTAATTACATTGACTTCTAAAATGCAAAAATGCCACAAGATTATGCTTCATACTTAAATTCTTTAAGAAGTGTGTTTGGAATTTATTTTGCAGTATTACCAAGCTGTCAAAGGACACAGCTATTTCTCAACATGTGCAGATATATTCTGTGATAGCAGGAAAAGATTTTTACTGCATTATCCAAGAAATAATTACACAAATAATCTATAGCAGGAAGAATGGTTCACTATTAGAAGGAACTTGATATCACTATGAACTTCATATAGAGCCATAGAATAATATGAGAAGCAGGAAACATTTAAGCTCTGCATTATGCAAATGGCTCCTGGGCACACCAATTATGTCTTGTGTGAAGTTCTAAATAGAGCTTGTGGGGGAAACGTTACATAAAGAAGTCGTAGACACCATACTAGAATTCTAGCTACTGAGGAGCCTGAGATCTGGAAGATCATTCAAATGTAGCACAGGCAGAAAAGCCCATGAGATTCTACCTCTAATTAATCAGCAAAAGTCCAGGCTGGAGGTATAGTGGAAGTGTTAAGAGTACCAAGGAAGCAAACTGAGAAAGAGCACAAGATCTTGAGTTCAAGTTGGCACATGTATGGCACAGGCTGGCACACGCACACATGTGCACACACAGACATACGTACACAGTAGAGGCCACACCAAACTTACATTATCCCATGGTTTAGGTGCAGAGTCAAGACAAGACTGCACACATCTCTCTCACTTGTTGATGCCTGAAACTTTGAATAAATAAACCATTTTTGGCTAGAGAGCACCCATAATTCTAAATGGGGGGGGGGGCGAGGAGGAAAAACGAGCCTCATCCTGCACCAGAGTTGGAAGAGAGTCTTAGTTTTGTTACTGCTAATACTCTTACTAATTCTACAACTCAGCAGCCTCAAACTGAAATCTATGATGAACTTTACATTGTAACACTGTGGTATGTCTGTTATATATCATGGTGTCATAGTACGGGTCACTAAAACATTGAATTTTGGGTAGAAAGACTAGGGAAAGAAAAGAGTGAAAATGCATCATGTTTACAAAAAATAAGGGGTAGAAATCCCTGTTATTTTTCTCTGTTGGTGTGTGTGTGTGTGTGTGTGTGTGTGTGTGTGTGTGTGTGTGTGTGTGTGTGTGTGTGTGTGTGTGTGTGTGTGTGTGTGTGTGTGTGTGTGTGTGTGTGTGTGTGTGTGTGTGCCAGTCCTGAGCTTTTTTGCTCAAGGCTAGTGCTCTACACTTGAGCCACAGCTCCACTTCTGGCTTTTTGGTGGTTAGTTGGAGATTAGAGTCACACAGATTTTCTTGTCTGGCTTTGAACCTCAGTCTTCAGATCTCTACCTCCTGAGCAGCTAGGATTACAGGTGTGAGTCACCAGCACCTGGTTTCTGCTAATTTCTTAAAATGTCATGCCAGTTATTCTGAATTTCCCAACATTCTGATGACATTAAAACAGTGAGAGAATCAAAGTGTTTGGCTTGGAGAACTGAGAGTCTTGAGAAGCCAGAGAATGAGGGATAAATTCTGGAGAGCAGAAAGATTATTCAGCACAAGTCTCAGCCAGAGAAGCAGAGCTAAGACTGAGAACTAAATTTTCAGATGAGCCACAGCTCAAGCAGGTGATTGCCTCTGAGTGGCTTGGATGAGGGATGGACACAACGATGACAGCAGAATTGTTGCCATCAAACCAAGGTTGCGTATAAAGGTTGAACACAACTTTGTGGAACCAAACAGAGTTAACATTATACAGAGTTTTACCAGGTTCCAGAATTCATCATCTATAATGTAAAATTACATAGCATACCAAAACACAGTGAATTTTCAAGTGAGAATTTCAATGGAAATTCTAAGGCAATCCAGATCTTAGAAATATCAGACAAGACTTTACAGTAGGAAAGCTCAATGTTTTTAAGATGAATGGGAAGCTAGAAGTTTTCAGGGGACAGATTTTTTTTTTTCCGGTCGTGGGGTTGAACTCTGGGCCTGGGTGCTGTCCCTCAGCTCTTCCGCTCAAGGCTAGAGCTCTACCACCTGAGCCACAGCGACACTTCTGGTTTTCTGGTGGTTTATTGGAGATAATAGTTTCATAGACTTTCCTGCCTGGGCTGGCTTTGAACCGTGATCCTCAGATCTCAGCCTCCTGAGTAGCTAGGATTACAGGTGTGAGCCACTGGTGGCTGGCTAGGAGACAGAATTTTGTGAATGTTCTTTTTCCTTTTGTACCAGTACTGGAGCTTGAACTCAGAGTTCAAACTCTCAATTAGCTCATTTGCTCAAGACTGATGCTCTACCACTTGAGACACATTTTCCACTTTCAGGTTTTTGCTGGTTAAGTGAAGATTTGAAGCCTAGGCTGGCTTTGAACCTCAATCTTCAGATCTCAGCCTCCTGAGCAGCTAGGATTGCAGGTGTGAGCCTCTGGTACAGATGTATTGTGAAGGGAACCAGGACAAGGGGCTGGAATTTGAATCTCTGAAGATTGTATCAATACTTGGCCTGTGTGCCATCTTGGGAGATAGACAGATGAACACAGTTTTAAAGAAAAGCAGTGATTCCTTGATATGTGTTGGGATTTGGAATTTAGAAGCTTCCACCCAACGCTTGATAGTCACCAGAGAAGACTGGAGCTCAGGAAGTAGAATATGGTTCTGAGAATTTTGGAAGTGGAGCTGGGTATTGATGGCTCACGCCTTTAATCATAGCTACTTAAGAAGAGAGCTAGAGGACCTCAGTGTGAAGCTAACTTGGGCAGAAACATCCACAAAACTCCATCCTCAAAACAATCAGCAAAAATCCTGGCTGGAGTTGTGAGCTGAGTGGTAGAATACCAGCCAAACAAGTAAGCTTGAATGAGGCACTCAGTTCAAACCACAAGGCTGGCAGAAAGAAAGAAAGAAAAACGTGGCAGCTGGAGTACCCCGAAAAAGGCAAACCAAGCAGATGGCCTGTGGTGGGGGCGGAGGCTGCATGGTGCTTGGGCCCCAGAACAGGGAGCTGGCTCAGAACCAGGATGCGTGGGAGTGACAAGCTGGATGGATATCACAGCAAGAGAGATAACAACTCTCCTATAAATAAGCTCAGGAAGAAAGAAGACAAGCACAGGAGGCTGTAGGAAAAGGAAAGACCAAATACATCAGTAAGGAGGCAAG
Organism: Dipodomys merriami; assembly: GCF_024711535.1. Classification (NCBI taxonomy): domain Eukaryota; kingdom Metazoa; phylum Chordata; class Mammalia; order Rodentia; family Heteromyidae; genus Dipodomys; species Dipodomys merriami. Next base: position 53,405,244 of record NW_027206401.1, read on the forward strand.
CCAGAATAATCCATCTAAATAAAATAACTCCTTCACAAAACTGGGTTCCACCAGTCATGTCGCCCTTTTTGTTTTCTGGTGTGTCTATATAGACACAGAGAGAGACAGAAAGAGAGAGAACTGATGTTTGCACTTAGGACCTGGGCACTGTCCCTGAGCTTTTTCACCCAAGACTAATGCTCTACTTGAGCCACAGCTCCACTTCTGGCTTTTTTTTTTTTTTTTGAGGTTAATTGGAGATAAGAGTCTGATGGCCTTACCTGCCTGGGTTAGCTTTGAACTGTGATCCTCAGATCTCAGCCTTCTGAATAGCTAGGATTACAAGTGTGAACCACTGGTGCTCAGCCTCAATTATCTTTTTGCTTGGTCCCTCCACTCAAAGCCTGAGAGGAAACTTCTGCAATGGTGGAGTAACCCTCCCTCATGCCTGAAGACTGAGTCAGCATTTTATTTCAGATTTCTGGTTTATTTAGAAGCAGCAGCTCCTGGAACCCAGCGGCCTACTCTAAAGCACTGAAGGCCACAGCTAAGGTTCTCCACTTTGAATTTCGGAGAACAGGAGTCAGGGATTGATTCCAGAATATCCAATTGTCTCCTACCCAGAAACCACCTTTTCTCTACCATGACTTTTAGAAAGGGGTAGCATCAACCAACCATAAAAGCTGGGTGCCAGTGGTCCACACCTGTAATGCCAATAACTCAGGAGGCTGAGATCTGAGGATCTCAGTGCCAACCTGGGCAGAAAAATCCATGAGACTATATCTAAATTAACCCCCCCCCCAAAAAAAAACAACAACTTGGAAATAGAGCTGTGGCTCAGTGGCAGAACATCAGCCGTGAAACAAAAACTAAGGGATCGACCACACTCAGGCCTTGAGTACAAGTCCCAGTCCCAGCCAGCCCCCACCCAAAAAAAACCTCTATCATGAGTATTTTAGGTTTTTAGAGTGATTACTTCACTCATTCATTCACTTTATAAGAAATTATGAATAACTAGCTTCAGGCCCAGAGGTCTTGTGAGGGAAACAAGTAAGTAATGAGACCATTGTAGAATAAGTAGCCTCAGGCCCAGAGGTCATGTGTAGGAAACAGGTAAGTAATGAGACTACTGTAATACAGCACAGCAGTGTATATGCTGGCTAACGAGTACCGTGCTGTGCAATTACTTTATAGGCTCTATTAATTAGCTCCTGTCTGTTGTCACAAAGGCAGTTGCCCCAAGACTGTCTCAAGTTATATGGACATTATTAAAAGGCTCCATGCAGAAATGAGCAAACTACACGTGGAGCTCATTTTGGGTCCTGCAAAACTAGAAATGGCCCTGAAGAAGACCTGCATTCTTCTCTGGCAGGGCTGAGCTTCCCAGGCTTCATGAGAGTCCTTCAGAAACTAGGGCATGCTCACCACAGCCTTCCCTCTGGTGTCCTTTGTGCTTGCTGATTACATTTTGGATCACCTTGTCTTTCTGATTTTTTGTTTTGTTCCAGTGTGGGGAGGTTGATCTCAAGAACCCGTGTTTCCACTGAGGGCTGGTGCTCTAGCAGTTAGCCACCACTTCTAGCTTTTTGGTGGTTAATGTTAATTGGAGATATGCTTCTGATGGCCTTTCCCTTCTGGGCTGGCTTTGAATCATGATCTTCCTATCTCATCCTTCTGAGTAGCTAGGATTACAGGCATGAGCCACTCTGTAATAATTGTTTTACAAAACAAAAACATTTAATAATTGAGTCCTCTAAATAAATAATTTTGTGTAATTAATTTATGTAAGTTAATTTTATGTAAGCATAGGTTGAATCACTGGAATCATTTAAAATACCATCTGAGCACTCTTTTGCAGTTGATATTTCATTTACACTAAGGTCAGATGACAAGCTGACTGTATTTTTAAAAAAATGAATTGTAAGTTGGGCATTGGTGGCTTATGTCCATAATCCTAGCTGCTTAGGCAGTTTTGGAAGTTCAAAGCCAGTCAAAGCAAAGTTCAAAGCAGGTGGCTCCAAGACACTCTTATCTCCAATTAACCATCAAAAAGCTAGACGTGGGGATGGGAATGTGGCTTAGTGGTAGAGTGCTTGTCTAGTCTGCATGAAACAGAAAAAGCTGGAAGTGGTACTGTGGCTCAAGTGGTAGAGTGCTATCCTTGAGCAAAATAAGCCCAGGGACAGTGCCTAGGCCCTGAGTTCAAGCCCCAGGACTGGCCAAAAAAAACCAAAAAACAAAAAACCAGAAGTAGAGCTGTGTGTCAAGTTACAGAGCCCCAGCCTTGAACAAGAAAGCTAAAAGATAGCTCCCAGACCCTGAATCCAAGCTCTAGTACTGTCACATTCACACACAAAATCTACAAAACTTCCTAGAACCATGTGAATACATCAAGGTGTATGTGGGTCATTAAACCTGAGGTTTTAGCATTAAGCCTGCCCTTGCAGAGAGGCAGAAGAGTGAGAATGAGAGAAAGGTCTAAAAGGGACTTTGAAACAGCTTTATTAGTCAAATCACTCTGAAGTAATTTCTCAACAGACTGAACACAGATTTCACTTGCTCCTAATGATGTTTCTTTCATTAAATCTAAGACTGGGTTCTGAGGAACCCCAGAACCCTACAGCAAAGGTAGTCTTAAAAACTTGAATTTTTATATGATTATCAGATGATTCCAGGACGAGAAAAAGTGAGCAATACTCATCAGAAGTGGAAGAATTCCCTATTTTGTATATAGCACTATATTTCAATACCAAATACATTTTAGCATTATAAAGATTGGTCAGATATGTCTTAGCAAAGAAAAAGTAAGTTTATTATTTTGGCTCTTATCATGAGATGCAGAGATTTCTAAAAGGTTCTTATCAACTCTAACACCAAAACTCATCTCACAAACAGGGTATGATGGTTCATACCTGTGATCTTAGCGCTGGCAGGCTGAGGAAGCAGGAGTCTGAGTTCCAGGCCAACTTGAGATATATAGACAGATGGTGTCCAACCCCCCCCTCCCCCAAATAAGAAGTGGGCAGGGGGACACATGCTTCACGTGCTTATTTATTGGTAAAAAATAACTTTAAAAACCAAAGTTTGGCGTACTGTTGGTTATGTCTTCTCTTCCCTAAGGTCTTGTTTGTAGCTACACTGGCTTTTGAATTGGCCCAGTTCCTAATGTCTACTCCCTAAATGTTATTGTAACAGTTTTAAAAATGCACTAGATATGGAATCAGTCTTACTGAGGTCATTTGGATTATCAAGCCTTGATTAATTACACCAGAGAGTAATATTCTAAAATTAAAATGAATATTTCCTGGGCCCCATCTGTAATTCTAGCTACTCAGCAGGCTGAGATCTGAAGATTGTGGTTCATATCCAACCCAAAGAAGTCTGCAAGACTCTTATCTCCAATTAACCAGCAAAAAGCCAGAGTGGAGGTGTGCTCAAGTGGTATAGCATCAGCCTTGAACAAAAAAGCTAAGAGCATGAGGTCTTGAATTCAAGCCCCAATACAGGTGTGTGCACCTGTGAGTGCACACACCACCTTTAAACAAATCAGTTTACATTATAACACAGAGGTGGATTTCATTGTTACATTTCCACATTTAAGATATATCCAATCAGTCTCATTACTTTATTGCCCTCTTCTTCTCCTACTCAAAGCAATTTCAAGTTTTTATCAGTTTTCATAGCTGCAATCTTCTTCAACGATATTCATCCTCTTCCAAAATATGTTTCAGAATTCACTTTCTATTTTTTATCTTTTCTTCCTCGTCTTCTCTGAACTAGTCCTTACATTCTTGTTCTATTTGTCCATGTAGAGTTATGCATACGTATATATGTGGCTATGTCTATGTCCGTAAATGTCTTTTAGCTTCCACATATACAATATACCATATTTTGATTTTTGAACTTGGCCTGTCTCCCTCAGTATGATTTAATATTTTTATATTTTTTAGGGCTAAATCTAATGCTCAATTTTTTTGTTTCTGTGTCAGTCTTGGGCTTGAACTCAGGGCTTTGCAACCGTCCCTGAGCTTTTTTTGCTCAAGACTAGTGCTTGATCACATGAGCCACAGCCAGGCTTGGACCACCAGCAAGCAACCTCTCCAATGCTAAATATATTTTTAAAATATTAACTTATTCATAGTTTTGAAATGAGAAACATCTTTTAAATAGGAAAGTTGTATTTTACTATAAAATTGAAACACTGAAGTAATTATTCTGCAGAGAATGAGAATCATTACTAAATCAGAGATACTGTTAGTTGCTGTTATAAACAATGCAAAATGAACAATGGATTTTAATTAAAACAATGCTAATAGGCCTTTTCTTATTTAGAAATATCAGTTTCTCATTAACTATGGGAAAAGTTACAGTAGCGTTTTTTCCCCTCTACTGCTAGAAAGTATATTGAATCTGGGGAATGGCTTGTGTCATCAGGAGCTTGTGGACTGGGACTTCTGGCCTGAGAATTGGTCCTTCCCTTTTTTTTTTTTTTTTTTTTTTTTTTTTTTTTTAGTCAGTTCTGGAGCTTGAACTCAGGGCCTGGGCACTGACTCTGAGCTTCTTTTGCTCAAGGCTAGCACTCTCCCACTTGAGCCACAGTGCCACTTCCAGCCTTTTCCGTATATGTAGTACTGAGGAATCAAACCCAGACGGGAAGAGAGAGAGAGAGAGAGAGAGAGAGAGAGAGAGAGAGAGAGAGAGAGAGAGAGAGAGAGAGAGAGAGAGAGAGAGAGAGAGACAGAGACAGAGACAGACAGAGAGAGAGAGAGAGAGAGAGAGAGAGAGAGAGAGAGAGAGAGAGAGAGAGAGAGTGTACTAGTACTAGGGCTTGACCTCAGGGTCTCATTATGCTCTGACTTGCTTATCTTGAGCAAAAGCAAAAGAAACAAATAAGAGTACAAAGCCCTGAGTTCAAACCCAAGTACTAGTCAAATAAAAAAAGGAAGGGAAGAAAAAGGAACAAAAGAAAAGAGCCTGGAATTTGTTAATAAGGATTATCTAGGAACAGAATGAATTAAAAATAAATTCAGAGTCTGGCGCCGGAGGCTCATGCCTGTAATCCTAGCTACTCAGAAGGCTGAGATCTGAGGATCACGGTTCAAAGCCAGCTGAGCACAAAAGTCCATGAAACTCTTATCTGTAATAAACTACTCAGAAAACCGGAAGTGGTGCTGTGGCTCAAGTGGTAGAGCACTAGTCTTGAGCTGAAGACTTGAGGGACAGCACCCAGGCCAAGTTCAAGCCTCATGACCAAATAAATAAATAAGTAAATGAATAAATAATTCAGAAGCTAAGTGTCTGATTTGGACTTATACAGTCCAATTTTTCAGCAACAAAAGATAAACATAATATCCAGTGGTGCAATGCACGTAGTTTGGAAGTATATTAAACTTCTGTGCTGCAAACATAATTTCACAGAAGCAACCGCAATTGATGCTACATTTCCTGTCATGCAGTTAGCCTGGACCTGTATGAGGGGCTGGGATCTGTCACCCTCTGGGATGTTTCAGATTTCAATCCCTCCCTCCAGCAGGCCGGAGTCATGCACTTTCTAGTTTCAACTGCACTCCAGTTAAGCCTCTGTGCCCATTGTGTAATTCTGTGGGGTTTTTTTCTCCCCACATGACTCTACCAATTAAGCCACACTTCCATGTCTAGCTTTTTGGTAGTTAACTGGAGATGAGTCTCATGGACTTTTCTGCCTGGACTGGCTTCAAACCATGATCCTCAAATCTTAGCCTCTTGAGTAGCTACGATTACAGGGACCAGTGCCTGACTTGTGGCTTTTGACAAGAGAATAATTTCTTCTTTGATCTCATAAATTACTGTGGACATAAAATTTCCATCCCACCTGTTCTTTCTTCCAATTTCTATGGCAGATTAGTTTTATCAATTTTATCTTCTAGTTTATAGTTTATATTATTATAATCCTGCTTTTCATTTTCCCAAAGTATCCCATAAAGGGAATGAGGAAATACTCTCAAACCTCTAGTCCTCCAGCCTCTTCGGAGTCATCCAATCAAGACAAAGGGTCTCCACTGCCCAGGGAATAGGGTGGGGTGGTCATCCTTCCTTCATGAGCACTTCTGAGGACGTGGGCATTTTCATTTGTAATTCTTTGCTGTTTCAGGTCTGTCTCTGGTCTTGATATCAAAATGATCTTCTGTAAGCCATCGCCGCCTATTTCGGTTTTCAAGTTGGACTGCTCTGCAAATTTCTACCATTCACAGGAACCACAACATCCTCTGGAATGTCTTCTCAAATGGGATAAGCACAAAGATGGAGTCTCAAGCTCCATGAACCAGTGTCACCATGAGCTAGGGGTGATGGCCTAACTTAAGTGCTATGCTGACCCACATTCTTTCAGCACTTAGATTCACCTCAGTGCAATTCTATGTCAGCTGCTCTCGGCCACTGTAACAAGATGCAGCACTTCCCCTAACTCAGGAAATCTGAGATTCAACCTTATGGGTGAGTCATCTTCTTTCCTCCCACATCTGGCTTTAGGATGAGGATTTACCTAGTAAGCTGAAAGAGCAATGAGGGGAGGAATCAGAACTCTTTTACAAACTTTCCCTTTTGCTAAATATTTCCAGCATTCCTTTAATTTGGTCTATAATCAAATTCTTAAAAAAAAATACCAGCACCAATGTAGATGCCATGATTTTGTAGATTACATAGCCAAACATAATAGAGTAGCAGAACTTCTAAGACTTGCTATGAGAACACACAAAACCTGGAAGTTCTGTAGATCATCAGTAGGTTTTCTTTCAGTGAATAGCCTTCTGTGCATCTGTGACCTTTCCTTCCTGTAGACAGATACAACACTAATGAACTGCCTGTGTGTGACTGAAAACTGAGGTAATCTTGTAGCATCCTGGACATTTTGCATCCACATCGTAAGAATTTTAACTTTTCAGTAGCAGCTTCCTCTTACACTTTTCCTCTTTCCAATGACAGATGCAGTACATATCTAGCCAAAGGCATGGTGATCCTTTCCCTAGCCTGACCAATCTGGATCGCTCTGCTCAAACAACAGAACTTCTGCTGCTTCTGGCTAGGATGTGACAGGTCTTCTGGAATGTCTCCTCTTTCATTTGTTTGGACTGAATGTTTTCATGGCCATTAAGTTGAACATAAAGTGGACAGTCTATAAAAATCAAACTACCATTTCATGAGTTGTAAATGCAAACTACAGCAATTCCAGGGGAGCAATGTTTTCTGTCTTCAGCAAACACATTAGAATGTACACTCAACACCTCCCCACACACAACACACACAATATTTCCTAAAAGGTTTTTCTTCAAGTAGTTTTAAAAAGGGGGTTCTAGTCAAGTCAGACTATGAGTGCATGTGTCTTGATCAATATCACCACTTCTGTTCTCATTTTTCCCAATCAATCAATTCTAAAAGGAAAGCATCTTAGGTCATGCAAGAATGTATGGAGTTGAAGCAGTTCTTTTTGGGGGGAGAGAGTACTAGTACTTGTTAGGGCACTGAGTCATGATTGTTGTAAATACCAAGCAGAGAAAAGCAGGTAAAGAAGGCAGAAACCTCAGCAGACCAGAGAAAGCTGTAATCACTGCTGCAGAGGAACTCCATGGAATACAGAGCAGGGTGGCTGAAAAAAAGCTAGGGGTGGGGTGGGTGGGTTTGGTTTTTATACATTTGAAGATGAAACTCTTTGGAATTTCTTTGTCCTTTCCTGTTGGGAATTTATTGTCAGAACTGTCCCGTTTGGGATTTATGGTGCTAACAGTTCTTGTCTGGGGTTTCACATAGGGGTCACCTCTTGATGCCCCTGGCAGTCCTACTATTTCAGGTAAGGCTAGGGGTGGAATTTTCCTGAGAGCCAGAAGGGAGAGGGTGGTCAGTGGTCCATGGGAGCAGCATGGAGTTCTGAGAACAAAGCAGATTCCCATCACTATTGGGGTTTGAATTTCACACACTAGCAAAGGTGAAATTTTAACCACAGCTTGGGCCTGTGGTTTCTTGTCACCGTCACATTCTTTGCTCTGCTGCTTTTGTGCATCTCCATCCAATCTTTGCTGGAGACTCCAAGAATCTGGGATCTTCAACACCTGTAACACGGACGATAGCAGAATTCTGAGTGACTATCTAGAGCAGAAGTTTCACCTCACTTTAGGAAAGCTGTGAGGAGGTCTCCAGGTAGCCAGATGTATATAGGAGAGCCAAACAGAGATGTGCTCCAATCATCCTAAAGCCAGTGTATGGAGGTGCTGCTTCAGGTGAAAATGGCATCGTTCCCCTTAGTTCCTTGTCGTGTTCCAGCAGGCATGTCAGCTAGCCTTCAACCAACATGCTTGCTTCTCACTACAAACTTGTCCTAGGTAAGGAGAGCCCATCAGCACATGGAATATGGTGAAGAGAAGGTGGTGGTGTTCGGTCCATCCTTTCAAGCTTTGACTACCCCACATGGCTGTGGGGTTCCTTCCGGTGGTCAGCAGTCCTAGGCCTAGGTGAACTGTTGTTGGCTGGTGAATATTCTAGAGGCTGCAACCTCACTGTGAGCAAGTCCTCAGTGGGTCAGGCCACCGTGGGAGACTCACCGGTACACACAGGTCTAGACAGCAGGGCCTGGACGACACGGCCAGACCAGGCCCGGCCCAGGCGGCACCAGGCTCGGAGCAGGCCACTCTAGAGCCGCACCCAGGCCCACACCAGTCTGCACCAGGCTCAGAACAGGGCACTCACCTGGCCGCACTAGGCTGCAGCGGGCCCCAGGCCCCTCCGCGGCCGGTGGACCGGCTCTAGGCCTCAGCTCCGTGCGGAGCCAGGCCTTCATCAGTCCCACCAGGAAGGCTCACTTCCGGGAGAAGGCGCCTGCCCGGAACAGCCCGCGGCCTCCACAGCAGTGGTACGGCGGGGGCGGAGCTCCTCAGCCCGAGCCGGACACCGCCCGTGGAGTCGCCGCGTGGTGACGTCACGACGCCCGGAGCGCGCCCGCCCCGCCCCGCCGCCAATCGCCAGTGGGCGCTGGCGAGCCGCGTCTCCTCGGCAACCAGGCCCCGCCCCGCCGCCCCTTTAACCTTTAGGGCGCGCGGCTCGGCTCCGCGCTCGCCCCTTCCCCGCCCCTTCCCTCTGCGCGGTGGCCCGCCCGACCGGAAGCGAAGATGGCGGCGACGGCGGCGGCCGGGGCGGCCTCGGCCGAACTGGTGACCGGCTGGTGTATATTCGGCCTCTTGCTGCTGGTAGGGCGGGCGGGGGGCGGGCAGCGAGGGCCCGGGACCCCACAACCCGGGGACTCCACGACCCGGGGACCGCGGCCGCCCCGCCCTCAGCAGGCCCGGACGGCGGCTTCCTGGGCCGGGTGATGCGGGGACCGGCGGGCTTCCTGCTCAGACCTGCGTGCCCGGGGCGGGGTCGGGGGCAGGGGCGGAGCCGAGGGAGGGAGGGGGTGGAGGGGTGGGGGTGGGGTGAGGGGACGAGAGGGCGGGGGTGGGGGTGAGGGTGGGGTGAGGGGACGGGAGGGCGGGGGGGGGGGTGGGAGCGGGAGGGGGGGAGATGAGGGGACAGGGCCGGGGTGAGAGCGGGGTGAGAGGCTGGGGCCGGCTTTTGACCCCCCCCACCCTTGCACTCCGCCCCCGGGGCTGCATCTGGCCTTGTTGACATACTCCAGTCCGCCTGCCCTGTCCCACCCTCCCACCTCCCCTCTGCCACCCTCCCCTCCACATCCTGTCCTCCCCAGGCCCTGCCCTACATCCCTCCCCTCTCTCCTCCCCTCCCCTGGCGTTGGAGTCAGTCTTCTGGGCACCATTCTATCCTGATGACTGCTGTTCGGACTTCCAGGTTAAGTTCCTTCCCTGCCTTTCCCTGCAAGGATCACCTCCGTGTAGGCCTTGGATCAGGATCCTGTGGGTCACCTCCGTGTAGGCCGTGGGTCAGGACCCCGTGGTTCACCTTGGTGTTGACCACGTCCGTGCGGCCACATCGATGTAGGGCCAAGTCCGTGTAGGGTGCTGCCCTTATTGGGCCAAGGGCAGTGTCAAGGTTTGCTAACGCCTGTGACCTCCGGTGTCTTTGTCCAGCCATCTTGTGTTTGGTGTTTATTGTTTTTATTTTTTTTACGTTTTTAAAATTATGCTTAAGTGGTTCATTAACATCTGACCATACTGGCCCAGAGTGGCCCGACCGTTATTGTCCTACCCAAAATTAAAACTTGTGAAACACTTTTTGTACCTCTGCCTGTCCTCGGGACTCATTTCCTCAGTTTCTTCATGCCATCCTACTAGTATCCAGTGTTTTCTTGTTTTACAAAGTGAATACAAATAGAACAAACAAAAGTCTTCTGTCTGAGCCTGGCACCAGTGGCTCACCCCTGTAATCTACATACTCAGAAGGCTGAGATCTAGTCATGGCTCAAACCCAGCCCAGAGAAGGAAAGTCTGGGAGACTCTTACCTCCAGTTAAACTGCACAAAGCTGAAAGTGGAGCCGTGGCTCAAGTGGTAGGGTGCCATCCTTAAGGGAGGTGAAGAGACTTGAGGACACCTGGGTCCTGAGTTCAAGCCCTGGTACTGGTGCAAGAACAACCTTGTAGTTTATCAGATTCCCCACATGTTTGTTTTTAGCATGTTTTGTTAGTAATTTTTTTTATAAGTAGAGGCTGTATAAAAAACAGTAAGAATTGAAAATTTAAGGAAGGGCTCCTCATGCTACTTTCTCCAGTTTCTCTACACTGCACGTTGCTTTACTCATGTCTTGAGGAACTGGAAACCATAGAAGTTGATGGTGGGCTCCAGAGCTGTCCGGTTCTGTACTTGGATACTATGCTGCCTTTTCCAGTCCATCAGATTCAGTTTATTTAGGATAAAAAAGTAAGCGTGTAACCAGTCGTAAGACTTAGTGGACCGTCTTGCCAGTGATTAATGAATATGATTGTATGATACAGAAGTTTTGCTGTAAGTTGTACCAGGATACGCATGAAACAACACAGGGTTTTAAAGAAGGCCAGAAAATAGATGGGAATACTAAAATTCTTGAAACATGTATTTTAGATATTGAAAGCCAAAATAGGGATTTTATAACTGGAATAGGACTTCTGAGAGTTGAGAAGAATGTTGAAAGAGAGTTGACGTTGGCTTTGAACAATTGAAAAAGGGGGAGTTTTGTTAGCAAAATTATACCAGAAATAGATGAAATGAGACAGAATTTAGGACTGAGAAATTTAGATGTGGGAATGGGAAGAATTAATAACAAAGTCATTGTTTAAATCTGTGCGAATCTTAATTCCTGGTCTACTGGAACAGAGCTGGATTCTCCTGTCTGGTTTTTCATTCAGTATTTTAATTTTATTTTAGTGTTTGTATGTGTGTACTTTGTGTCTGCACAGCTGCTGAGACTTGAGTCCAGGGTCTTGCATTGTCACTTAGCGTTTTTACTCTGTACTGGTGCTCCACTATTTGTCACAACCCCACTTCTGGCTTTTTGGTGGTAAATTGGAAGTAAAAGTCTCTTGGACTTCTCTGTCTGTCTGGTTTTTAACTGTGATCCTCAACTCTCTCCAAAGTAGCTATGATTACAGGCTAGCCATCACTGCCCAGCTTTCAGTCAGCTTTTGGGGATAAGTTATTTTGGTTGAAATATCTGAAGAAAATCCAATTTCCATGGTCCGTGGTTGCAGTTGAAGAGTGTTGTGGATAGTGTTGGGTGTTCTTTGTTAATACACTAAAACCCAGAAGCTTCTTAAAGGTTGGCTGCAAAATGGAATAAAAAACAAAACACAAAAAAACAATCAGTAAGCCTTTCATTCTAAAAAAGCTATTCTTCTGGGCACCAGTTGCTTTGGCTACTGTCACTACAGTTTTGGAAAAGTTGTGAGCTTGACAACTTTTCAGTAGATTAGTTGAGCATGGTATTTTGCTATTTTGTAATGAAAAATATTGGAAGATGTATCTAGCTAACAGAACAAGTGCTTTCCACATGGCCATCAGGATGTGTTTCAAAGAATCATTCATGGGCAAAAGAGCCACTCCAAAGAAAGCTGGACTAATAGCCTTTTGTGTGTACGTGTCTGGGTTTGTGTGTGTGTGTGTGTGTGTACATGTGTGTACTAGGGCTTGAACTCAGGGCCTGTGTGCTGCTCCTTCGTGTTTTCGCTCAAAGTAATGAATGCTGTTTAGCTTGAAGCATTAGTTTTGTTTGTTTGATAAAAACCTTGTTAGTCTGAATAACTTTTTTCACACCAGAATCATGCTGCTTGTGAAAAAGGGATGCTTTGTCTTTGCACTGTGAGGATGAGGGCTGTCCAGTGGCTGCATTAAGCCAGTGGAAGGCAGCAGGACGCTTTATATCGTCTCAGTGTTTTAAAAACATGGTTTGGGTCAGAGTTTAATAAAAAAAATTATTTTTTACTGTTTTCATCATGCCTAGACCAATTAAAGCACAACTTTAAAAAATTTTTCCTGTCCTTTGAGATGTTACTTCATCAGACATTTAGTTACCATCATTGTAATTTGTTTGCAGTTACTATGGCCACCGACCATACTAAGAACTCCATCTCTTATTTAATCCTTAGAACTTGTCATGAAAACTCGTATTCTCATCCGTCTTACAGAGAAGGACATTGGGTTACTTTAGGGTATGATTTCTGTTGTTAGCTACAATATAACCACACAAAGAAAAAGGTCTTTGATATTCTTAAAACCAAAGGTCTACATCTCCAGCATAACTTCTGCTGACATTAGCTCCCTTTCAACTCTGGAAAAGCGCAAATCTCTCATTCTCATAACCCAACAATAAAGTATGCTCCACACTTGGTGAAGTACTGCTAAGGCCCAGGTCCCAGTGAATTCCAAACATTTCAGGAATATTTAAAATGCTTCTGAATTTATTTTAAAGAAGACATATTAAGTGTTTATAAATAACCTTTTGTAGAAGAAAAAGACACTTTGCCAAAAGAACAAAATCAGTAAACACTTGAGCCAGAATTTTAGCATATCTTTTTATTTTTGTTTTGCTCCATCATCCAAATTCTAGAGTCTTAAATCTCTCTCCCTCCCTCCCTTCCTTCTCCCTCCTTTTCTCTCTCTCTCTTCCTCCCTCCCTCTCGTCCTCTTTCCCTCATCCTCCATCCCTTCCTGTCTCCCTCTCTCCCTCTCTTTTCCTCCCTGTCTCCCTTTCTCTTTTGTGCTAGTATTATGGCTTGAATTTGGCCTAGGTGCTGTCTTTTAGCTTTTTTATACTCAAGACTGGTGTTACTACTTGAGCCACACCTTCACTTCTAGCTTTTTGGTGGTTAATTGTATATGAGTCTCCTGGACTTTTCTTTTATATATATATATATAATATATATATACAATAATATACATATATATGTATATTATTGTAATAATACTGTACAGGGGGGTTACAATTACATGAGTAAGGTAATGAGTACATTTCCTATCTAGCAGTGTTACCTCCTCCTTTGTTTTTCCCTTACTATATCCCTTCCCTCCTCACTTCCCCAACTCCTCCCTCCCCCCTCAAAGTTGTGAAGTTCATTTTCAACATAGTGTCTTGTACATCTCATTGTTAAATGGCTCAACCTGTATCCTTATTTCAGCATGTTGTTATTTCCCTTCCCCTCCCCAAATTAGGAAAATGGATATTCAAGATGCAGGACACTGGAATCAAATACAGTGAAAACAGAGTTATGCTATGGGGGAAGAACATACAAAAGAAAAAAATCACATTGTACATTAAAAACAATAGCAAGAAAGATAAAACCTCTTGTGTCCTTTTCTTGGGGTTCATTTCACTTAGCATCATCTTATATGGTCATATGTGCATAGTTTTTGACCTTTTCTGCTTGTCCGAGACATATACTGGTTATTGCAAATAAGGGAAACCATGGGACCTATGTTTCTTTGGGCCTGGCTTACTTCACAATGTAATTTTTTCCAAGTCTTTGCATTTCCTAACAAATGGGTGGTGCCATTCTTTTCTCCTGGACTTTTCTAACCAGGTTGGCTTTGAACTGTGATCAAATCTCAACCTCCATAATAGCTAGGGTTATAGGTGTGAGCCCCCAGCATCTGGCTTATAAAGCTGTTCCCACTTCCTCTTTTCTGAAAAGACATCAGCATGAAGGGTGAAGGAATGACAGAAGTCTGCTTGGATGGATTTCAGATGACTTAGGCCACATGAAAGATGAAGCCGACTCAGTCAGGTTGATAGAAGTACAAATGACACTGAGAAGGACCAACCTTCTAGGGCTGGTAACAGGCAGTGGTGTCTGGGGCTGGGGACAGAGGGCTTACTTACAAGGAGACAAAACGGAATTTTTCAGGGTGGTGAGACCTTTCTTACATCTTGTTGTGAGGCTTCTGTGTTTTACTCCTTCCACTCAGGCTTGTGACTAGGCTCCCCAAATGGAGGGGTGAGTCCTGAGCAGGGAAGCGTAGGCCTCGGGTTGGATCAGCAGGCCTTGGGCTTGGCCCCTGTGGGCATCCTGGGCACTTGAAGCCCAGGTGCCTGGAGGAGTGTGGCTGAGGGACTGATTTGATGGGCAACGGGGCTGGAAGAAAGTAGAAACAGAGGAGAGGCTGAGAACCACTGACTCAGTGTCTGTCTGCAACACCTAACCCTGAGCACATTCCAGACCCCCCACAAGGGTGTGGGGCTCAGCAGCCTGTTTTAACAACCCTCCAGGAGGTGCTGATGGTCCCTTCAGTTAGAGGTTCATCAACATACTGTGCTCTGCTTAGGAGAGGCCTTGTGGCTGACTGCCTGGATGATTGGAGATGTCAGATTCATCACTTGTGGGTAGACTTAAAAAAAAAAAAACTGGAAAGCTTGTTACACAGATGGATATATTTTCACTCTTGTGTCCTTTAAAGTTTGAATTATGGTAATTGTACAGCAGTTCATTTGTAGATGGATGGTATTAAATTGTCCTAGCAGGGCAGAGTTAATTTCTAAGTTCCATTTAGTGATGCTTCACTAATGAGCTTAGGATAGAATAACTACTAGATAAATTCCTTTAGGTTGGAGAGAAGAGTGGGGGCTGGATTCAAAGCTTCTTCCCATTATAGTCCTGCATTATGATCCATGTGTGACTGTGTATGATTATACTGAGTTTGCAGAGAGTCTGTGTAACTGAGTACTGCTACAACAGTGAGTGCACAGGTGCACCTGCCTGGATGGTATTCAATTCATGGCAGAGGTTTGAGAATCTAGAATCTTAGCCATGGTTGTAATGGCTTCCAGGTAATGCTTGCATGTGGAAGAGACCTTCTTCCCACGGGTACCAGTGGCTCATGCCTATAATCCTAGCTACTTAGGAGGCTGAGATTTGAGGATTGAGGTTCAAAACCAGTCTGGGCAGAAAAACCCATGAGGTTGTTTTCTCCAGTTAACCAGCAAAAAGCTAGAAGTGGAGGTGTGTGGCTGAAGTGGTAGAGCCTGGGCCTTGAGTCCAAGCCCTGGTATTGATGCACACACACAAAATGTCCCATTGGAAACTTGCAAACAGTGAAATCAGTGTTAAGAGAGTACATAAAACAGTAACAGTCATTTCCTTTTGTTCTGTTTCAGGCTATTTTGGCATTTTGCTGGACTTACGTGCGTAAATACCAAAGTCAACGGGAAAGCGAAGTTGTTTCCACCATAACAGCAATTTTTTCCCTTGCAATTGCGCTGATCACATCGGCCCTTCTGCCCGTGGACATATTTTTGGTTTCTTACATGAAAAATCAAAATGGCACATTTAAGGTGAGTGTTACCATGCTGTTGGCCCTTTGTTTTTCCTTTCAAACTCTTAGCAATTATTTGATTTTAGTAGTCCAGTATTTTTTATCCTGTCTTGGGATCATTGAGCATCAAAATGTAAGCATAGAGTGGGAATGCAATGTGGGAGACCAGAAGCTGACTTAGCTGTTGCAAGAATTACCAATTCAACACCTCTGCAAGTTGTTAATTCGAGAGTGTGTGTGTATATGTTTGTGCTGTATGTGTGCCCATGTCCATACAGTGCTACCATAGTATTGCCTCATTATAATCAAATGCCTTCCAGAGCTCTCTTTTATCCCAAACCTCCTGTCCCTTGTTATCCAGCGGCTTCCAGTGAGTGTCCTTGTGCTGTCTTCAGACATAGACACCATATGTTTCGGTATTATTTATTCACCCTCCACAATTCTCATCTTCATCTCTTATCCTTCCTCCATTCACAAGCCATCCCACAAGTTAGTCATGTGTACACATATAAATTACCTCTCTCAAAATGGTCGTCTTCAGATCCATCCATTTTCCTGCAAAATACTTAATTCATTTTCTTTATGGATGAGTAATACCCCTGTGTCTCTCTGTGTGTGGATTTGTTGTTCAATAAGGGAGAATGATCATGGGAATTTGATTAGGTTACATACTATTTTTTTTTACCCATTCATTGATGGTTGGGCACTCTGGCTAATTCCACAGTTTGACTACTGTACACAGAGCTGTAATAGACATGGCATGCAGGTATTTCTCTTGCATATCGACTTACATTACTTTGGATAATGCCTAGAAGTGGTATGGCAAGATCCTAGGGGAGGCCTACTTTTAGCTTTTTGAGGACTCTCAGGACTGATTTCCATAGTGGGTTCGCTAGTTTACAGCCCCATCAGCAGTGTAAAAGGGTTCCTTTTCTTTCACATGTTCACAAAATTTGATGTTTGTTTTCTTTTTTTTTTTTCTTTTTTCTTTTTTTTGTCAATCGTGGGGCTTGAACTCTGGGCCTGGGCACTGTTCCTGTGCTCTTCAGCTCAAGGCAAGCTCTCTACCTCTTGAGCCACAGCACCACTTCTGGTTTTTTTGGGTTTATTGGAGATCAGAGTCTCACGGACTTTTCTGCCCGGGATGGCTTTGAACCGTGATCCTCAGATCTCAGCCTTCTGAGTAGCTAGGATTACAGGTGTGAGCCACCAGCTCCCGGCCTGTTTGTTTTCTTAATGATAACCATTCTGACTAGGTTGAGATGGAATTTAGTATCGATGTGCATTTTCTTTATGTTGAATATATCTTCTTATATTTCTTAACTGCTTGAACTTCTTCAAACTGTCCTATTGGGCATTTATTATTTGGATTATTTATTCTGTTGCTGTTTAACTTTTTGAGCTCTGTATGTTCTGGATGTTATTCTGTTATCCATTGACTAGCTGGTGATTTAATCCCATTCTGTGGGCTGTCTCTTGGCTCTGGTACTTGTTTCATTTATTATGCAGAGACTTTGATGCCATCCCATTTCCCAATATTTGCTCTCATTTCTGGGCAGTTGGAATTCTATGTAGAAAACAATTTACTTATACCTATATCTTTCAGAGTTTGTCCTGTGTTTTTTTCTTATAAAAGTTTCAAGGTTTAGACCTTGTATTAAGATCTTTGATTGGCACAAAAAACAAATTTTGTTTTTTAGAAAAGTGGGCGTGTTTCTATTTGTACTTCTATGTTTTTATTTCTACATTTATCTCCTTGTGTTTAATGGAAATTACTAACATTTAGTATACAACTTCAAGAACTTTGATCTTCTAGAGAACTGGGAATGGGGCGTAGGGAAGTTGTTTCTTTTGTTGTTGTTGTTTTTTGTGTTCATTTTTTGTGCCAGTCCTGGCACTTGAACTCAGGGTCACTTTGCTTCAAGCGTCATTGCTCAAGGTTGGTGTTCTACCACTTGAGTTACGCATAGCTTTCACTTCTGGCTTTTGGGTTGTTAATTGGAGATCAGAGGGACTTTCCTGCCTGTGCTGGCATCAAACTTTAATCCTCAGATATTAGCTTCTTGAGCAATTAGGATTATAGGCATTAGCATTTATCGCCTTGTGTTTAATAGGAATTGCTAAAGTTTGCCTACTTTACGAATGAGTAAAGTAAGAGATTTTTTTTTTCTGTTGGTTGTGGGGCTTGAACTCTGGGCTTGGGCGCTATCCTTCAGCTCTTCAGCTCAAGGCGAGTGCTCTACCACTTGAGCTACAGTGCCACTTCCAGTTTTCTAGTGTTTATTGGAGATAAGAGTCTCACGGACTTTTCTGCCCTTTTCTGCCAGGCTGGCTTTGAATCTCGATCCTTAGATCTCAGCCTCCTGAGTAGCTAGGATTATAGGCGTGAGCCACTGGTGCTCAGCTAAGAGATGTTTTTGAGAGATTAGAGTCCTTGAAAATGCAACGTCCTTTACTGGCAAAGGGGTTTAGGCTTACCCAATGAATATAGGTGACCATAAATAGGACTTTGGGCACTTTGAAAGAAGGAAGGTGCCTCACGTTTGGAAGGTCTGCTAATAGAAGTGGGTTTTAGATTTGATAATAAGTTGAAAGAGCTCCTGTGTTTTGGATCCAGATTCCTAGAGACACTAAGTGAGTGTTTCTCCACCAGTAACATTTGTGCTGGAGAATTCTTTGTTGTGGAGAGTCTCTTGTGCATTGAAGATGGCTTGGCAGTGCCTTGACCTCTGTTGACTAGATGTCTAGAGCTGTGGCGGCCTCCACTCTGGTTTGCAGACATGGCCAAATGCTCATGGGACAGAACAGAGGGCCTCTTGAAGGGGGCACTGGTCTATGGCGAGGGTGTGGTGAGGAGCAGTGTCAGTTGGAGGGAGAGGACTTTGAAAAGCCAGCTTGAAGGACAGAGTTA